>NC_080782.1:220131690-220731690 GCF_028018385.1 Neofelis nebulosa
ATAAAAAAACAAGACCCATCTATTTGCTGTCTACAAGA
This sequence comes from Neofelis nebulosa, assembly GCF_028018385.1. Lineage (NCBI taxonomy): Eukaryota > Metazoa > Chordata > Mammalia > Carnivora > Felidae > Neofelis > Neofelis nebulosa. The sequence continues at coordinate 220,131,729 of NC_080782.1, forward strand.
GACTCATTTTAGACCTGAGGACACCTTCAGATTGAAAGTGGGGGGATGGAAAGCTATCTATCATGCTACTGGTAGTCAAAAGAAAGCTGGAGTAGCCATACTTACATCAGACAAACTAGACTTTAAATTAAAGGTTGTAAGAAGAGATGAAGAAGGTCATTATATAATAATTACAGGGTCTATCCGTCAGGAAAACTAACAATTATAAATGTCTATGTGCTGAATATGGGAGCCCCCAAATATATAAAACAATCACAAACATAAAAACTGGGTAGTTGAATAATATTATATGACAATTAAGAAAAATCAGATCCTTCCTCTTTTAGAGTTTGTTGTCACTGTTTTCTTTTTTGTTTGTTTTATTTGTTATTTTTTTGTCAGTGATCTTACTGTTGCTTATTTTGTGACTTCTTTGATGTGATTCTATAAAGGCTGTATTCTCTGTCATTGATGGCTACTCATGTCTCTATTCAACTAGTTTGGTAATCAGTTAATGTTTAGACAGATATTTTTTCTTAGAAGCCTTAAACCACAAAGTCTGAATCTTTGGTAAGGGGTTCTGTGTATGCTGGGCATAACTCAATGCTCCAGCACCTTATCTCCAGACCAAATCTCTGCTTGGTCTTTGCTTCCCATTTAGATAAGACCTCAAGATGAGCTAGAGGTGAGATAATGTGCCATTCTTAGTTTTTTTGCTAGCCATGTGCACAGCCCTGAACATATGTATGGCCTTCTATGTCCCTAGGAATAGGACTGAGTTCTTCAAAGTCCCCAAATTACATCTCATCCCAGATTTTGCTTTTAAGTTTTTGGTGATTTTTCTTAGTTGCTCCACAAGATATTGCTGCATTAGGCAGCTCTAATGTTAGTCTGTTGCCAATGATTATTTTTGACATATGCTCTAGGGTGGAGCTTTTCCCAATGAGAAAGCTCTAAGTCAAAATAGGACAAGCTTTGTGGATGGGCTTTTCTAGGGATTTTCCACACAGATTAAATAATGACAATTTTCTTGGGATGGGACTTTTTGAAAAGGTTTCAAATCTGTCTCATTCCTCCAGTGCCTGTTAGGCTCATGGTTTTTGCATCTATCATGCTCATGGGACTCTTCAATTTAAAGGCTATGATGGAGCTTAGGAAATTGGGAATAGAGTGAATTTAAATGACACAAATATAGTAAATCTTACTGATATCCAGTCACTTCTCTTGAATAAACACTCCTTGAAATTTTTGTAAGTTTTTGGTTAATTTCTAGATTTCTGAACAAGTTAATTTTGATGATTTGGGGCAACCTTTCCATTGCTTTATGGAGAAGAAAAAAATTGGGTATTCCATACTCTGCCATTAAAGAAGTCTTTTATCAACCCATTATTGATCCTTACATGAATCTTATCCATCAGATAGGATAAGTACTGTTTTGATTATATAGGTGGGGAAATACCAGAGAAATTAGTCACTAGTGACTTTCTCAAAGTCTTAATTACTAATAATTAACTTGTGAATCATGACATTATCATTTCAAATTGAAGCCTTGATTTCCAGAGTCTAACTTCACTGTCTAACTTCCATTACACATCAGTGGTCCTTGTTTCATTCCCACAACAGGGAATCATTGGAGCTATCTCTACTTAATATACTCTGAGCTCTGTGCTTCTCATTTGCTGGTCAAGTGTGCTTCAACATAGTATACTGGAAAGTCTTGGGGTAAATGATAATGACTGAAGCTTCTTTGTTTCCCTACCTCTCACTGCTTTCCCAATGCAATGAATAAAACTTACCTAGGGTTCTTCCTGACTTCTTACCTATTATTCATACTCTTATGACTCAAATATTTTCATGAAATAAGCACATGTAAATACTTGAGCTCCTCTCTAAAAGAAGAGTTGAAAATTTTGTGAAAATATTCCCTGATTTTTATCAGCACTGCCAAGGAGTTCATTGAATATGTGATTACCATGCATTCCTAAAATTAGTATCTCAGATTATGCTGCCTTGATATCTCTTATTTCTTCATAAGTTTCAAAAGCTTCCCATTTGCCACTGAAGAGTTAAATCTCCTTTGTGTGGTTTCATAGGATTTATAATGCAGTTTCAAGTTAGGTTACCAGGTGTGTTTTAATCTTCCTTATTATAGATATGTTTCTCCAGAACTGAATTCCAGTTTTATTGGCCACATTTCTTGAATAAATCATTAATTTTCTTGGTTTTTATTAATGTTGTGTCACTTTTACAATTATCCTGGCTTCTCTTTATTACTTCATGAGCTCATGATATAGAGTTAACTCAAGATTCTTTAAAAAATTTTTTTAAGTAAGATAGAGTTCTGAACTAAACAACAAACAATGATATATTGTTATGGTCTTAAATTAACAATTGCTAAAAATTTTCCATTTTAGTCTGTTTTTAGGAAAAAATGCTGTTTAGGAAAATCAAATATGCTCATCATAATAAATTCAAATAATGAAGCAAAATATGAAGATGAATTTAAAAGATCAGTTTTAACAATTCTTATATTCTGCGAATCAATTTAATCTTTAAATTCATCAGTATTATAACCAGTACTCTTAGGGTGTCTCTTAAATTTAGCGTACCTCTTTAATTGAATTAAATTTTTATTTAGTCCTTATGTGACTGTATTCTAATGTGAAGTAATTTTTTTAAGAAAAATTCAGCCTCTATTGTGGTTGGGGATATCAACTAGTTACCACTGGATTTGATGGACATTTTGCTGTAATAGTCTTCTGTCACACTTTTGTTACTTTAGAATTTATATGCATTTCATACTGTCTTCTGGCATTGAATTATACTTTATAGTTATATTAAATTAGTCTATTTTTTCCTTGATATTTTTCTTCTATGTCTGGATCCCAGAGTAATTATAATAGTAATTATAATAATTTCTATTTTCCTTTAGGTTCAATAGCTTATCTAGTTTATGTCTGGTGTTGTGCTATGTTTTCGTATTTTTTCATGAAATACAACGTGTTTATGTACAAGAAGCAAATGTTTTTAAGAAATTACTTTAGAGAGTTTTTTTCCCTATTTAAAATTTTTGGGGGGAGAATTTTTCTTAGGTAATTTCCCTTTATATTACATTTCATTAATCTCTACTTGAGCAGCATTAATTATCCTTATATATTTTATCTTTTTTTATACTCTTTGGGTTTTTTGTTCTTTAGAGTAATCATTGTCTTTAAAAAACAAACAACACTGCCCTCACTTTCCATCCTACTATTGCAAGACTTTTCTTTGTGCCAGTAATTCCATTTCTGTCTCTAATTTGTTTTAGTTTCACTTGTTTCACTAAATTTACAAGGTACCTTTTAATTTAATTTTGTTTCATCATCTCACTTTTGAGCTTTGATTTTATTGACTTTAGACTCATAATTAAGTTCTTGCTTTAATGAATATCCTTACTAAGTAGTCCCATTTTTCCTCCAATTATGAAAAATTAATTTCCAATTTGGGGTAGTTATTTTTTTCTGTGAGGAGTATTTTGAATTTTATGTGATATATTTGCTTTCCTTGTTTGGAGCTCTAGAATTTTCACAGTTTCTATTATATTTCTATTCATCCTGGTCATGCTTGGGTGAATCTGCTCAGATACTATATATATGTTATATATAATATATATTATATATTAGTAATTGTATATAATATATAATATATTATACATTATATATGTATTATATATGTAATATATATGTAGTAATATATAAATGACTTCTTTCTGAGATCAGTTTTTTCTTTTTCTTTTTAACTCTCACCTCAGAATTTGAAGCCTTAATATTTCTTGTACTGTTTAATGCAGATCAGCAGATTGTTTCACATAGTTGGTGTTCATCTGTAATGCCACCATTTTATTTTTTATTTTGTGGTTTTTATTTTATTATGTGGTTTTATTAAATAGTGATTTTTTATTTTTTATTATGTGGTTTCTTGTGTTGCTATGACCAATGAAGAGAGAGACTATGAGTAATCCATACCTGCTCTGAAATACTTTGGCATATAAATGAAATACATTGTTTATGTTTATTTTTCAGAAGTGGTATATGGCTCCAACATAACCACATGGAAGTCTGGGAAATGTAGGGGAATTCATAAAACACTTGATGATCATTACAGTCTTTGCCATGGTGCTAAACATAGAGTCATCAAGAACCTGTTTTTCTGTATTTCTTGGCTCTTCTTTTCTCCGTATTTACTTTGTTGACAGCCTCACTTTGTGAGAGAACTGTTGCAAATCCCATATTATATTCCTCCAGTTCATGCAAGCTCTTAGAGAGCTTCTGTGTACCCAGTTTGTTCAGAATTTATCATGAATGGATGTTGAATTTTGTCAAATGCTTTTTCTCTGTTTCTTGAGATGATCATAATTTTCATTCCTCATTCTATTAATGTTGTATACCACATTGAATTTTAGAATTTTATGTGAGTTTTATTTAATTGAATATACACATAGTGTAATATTAGTTTCAGGTGTACAGTATAGTATTTCAACACTTCCATCCAACATCTGCTCGTCACTTATTTGTTGGAGATTTTTGTTTAGTATTTCAACCTCTTTACCAGTAATACATGTGTTCATATTTCTTTTTCTTAATGATTCAGTGTAAGTGGGTTGTGTGTTTCAGAATTTATCAGTTTCTTCTAGGTTCTCTAATTTGTTGGCATAAAATTGTTCCTAGTAGTCTAATAATCCTTCGTATATATGGGGTTTCATTTGAATGTATCCTTTTTATTTCTAATTTTATTTAAATCTTTTTTTGTAAGTCTAGCTAGAGTTTGTCTATTTTATCTTTTCAAAAACACTTTTATTGATATTTTTTCTATTCTTTTAGTCTCTACTTTGTTTATTACTTTTTTCATCTTTGTTATTTCTCTCGACTAATTTGGGGTTGTACTTTGTTCAGTTCCTTGAGCAATAAAGTTATGTCATTTATTTGAGAAAGTTATTTTTTCTTAATGTAGGTATTTATTCCTATCACCTTTCCTCTTAGAATTACTTGTACTGCATTTCATAGGACTTAGTATGTTGTATTTCCATTTGTATTTGTCTAATGATTTTTGTCAATTTTTCTTTTGATTTCTTCTTTGACCCATTGGTTGTTCAATAACATGCTGTTTCATCTCCACATATTTGTGAATTTTCATGTTACCTCTTATAATTGATTTATGGTTTTATACCATTATGGTCATAAAAAGTCTTTATTTGATTTTAATGTTCTTAAATGTATTAAGGCTTGTTTTGTGGCCCAACATGTGATCTATCTAGGAAAAAGCCCAAGGTGCAATTGAGAAGAATGTATATACTGTATATTCTTCCATTGGTTGGAATGTCACATATATTCTAAGTCTTTTTGGTCTAACGTGTCATTTAAGTCCAATGATTCCTTAATTGATTTTCTGTCTGAATGATCTATCCATTATTGAAAGCAGGGTATTGTGATCCCTTTCTCTTATCATATCACTGTTTATTTCTTCCTTCAATTCTGTTAATATTTGCTTGATGTATTTAGGTACTCCTGTGTTTCATGGATAAATACTTAAAAATGTCATTTTCTTGTTTGTTAGACCCCCTTATTGTTATATATAGATCTTTGTTTTTGTTAGTCTTTGGCTTAAAATCTATTTTGTCAGATACAAGTGTAGCTATCAGTGCTTTTTTCTGGTATCCATTTTGTGTGAAATCTCTTTTTCTAACTTGTTGTTTCATGAAGTCTGTGTGTCTGTAGCTGAAGTGAGTCCCTTGTAGGAAACAGATAGTTGGGTCTTCTTTTTTTTTTTTTAATCCATTCAGGCACCCTATGTCTTGTGATTGAAGAATTTAGTACATTTACATTTAAAGTGATTATACATACCGATTTATTATTTACATTTTATTCATTGTTTTGTGACTGTTTCATAATTCCCTTGTTCCTTTCATCTTTGTCTTTTCCTTGTGATATAATAATTTACTCTAGTGGTGTGCTTATATTTTTATGTATCTACTTTAAGGTTTTGCTTTGTGGTTACCATGAGGCTTGCATGAAGCATATTTATAACAATCTGTGTTGATAACACCCTAACTTCAAATGCATACTAAAGCTCCATGGTTTTACTCTCCCAATTCCCCATATTTTGTTTTTGATACCACATTTTGCATCTTTTACATTGTGTATCCATTAATATGTTATTGTAGATATAGTTTTAAATAATTTTGTCTTTTAAGCTTCATACTAGTTTTGCAAGTGATTTGCCCACCACCCTTACAACGTTAAGGTATATGGATTTACTTACCTATTTACTTTTACCTGTGAGATTTATTCTTTCCTATTTTTCTGTTACTAGTTAGAAAACTTTTATTTAAGCTTGAGGATGTCCCTCTAGCATTTCATGTATAACTGGTCTTGTGGTAATCAACCTATTCAGCTTTTGCTTGTCTGGAAAATTGTTTCTGTCTCTAATCCTGAAGAACGACTTTACTTAAAACCCTTTTGAAGGCAGTTTATTTTTCTTTTAGCACTTTGAGTGTATCATGCCACTCACTTTTGGCCTATAAAATTTCTACTGAAGAATCTTCTGATAGTTTTTTTGGGATTCTCTTGTACTTTAGAAGTTGGTTATCTCTTGCTGCTTTTAAGATGCTCTCCTTGTCTTTAATTTTTGACAGTTTAATTACAGTGTGTCTTGGTGTGGGTCTTTTTATACTTATCTTATTTGTACTCTCTGAGATTCCTAAATCTGGATGTCTGTTTTTTTCCCCTAAGCTAGGGAAGTTTTCAGTCATTATAATTTTTTTTTGAAGATAATTTCTCCTTTTTTTCTTCTCCTTTTAGGAGACCTATAATGGGAACATAGATCCACCTGGAAGTCATAGTCCTTTCAGCTATCTTCATTCTTTTTCTTGTCTGCCTTGAATTCTACTGCTCTGCCTTTGTGTTTGCTAATCCTTTCTTCCACTTGATCTAGTCTATTAGTGAAACCCTCTTTTGAATTTTTCATTGCAGTTGTTGTATTCTTCAACTCCATGATTTCTTTTTGGCACATTTTGATATTTGATATCTTTTTGATGAAATTCTCACTTTGTGCATGCATTGTTCTCTCGACTTGGGTGAGCATCTTCGTTACGTTTATTTTTTAGGTAAATCACTCATCTGTTTCTTTAAGGTCTGTTTCTGGAATTGTATCTTGTTCTTTTGTTTGGAACATATTCCCCTGTTTCTTCAATTTCCTTGACTCTCTGCATTGGTTTCCATGCCTTAGATAAAATAGTCACTTCTCCAAGTCTTGTTGGAATGGTCTTGTGTTGGAGATAAATTTATCTTTTAGCCAGCCTTAATTTTTTTGTTATCTCTTAATCTTAAGCCTTTTTAGTGATTAAGCCACTTTCTTTATTTTTACTGGACCCTAGTAGTTGAGGTGTGCCAAGACCTGTCAGTATCCCAAAGAGAAGGATGTCATTTGGCACCTTGATGCAGGCTGGTTGGTAGCCAGACTCTCTAGAAGCATCTTTAAAGTATGCAGATAGGCCTCTTTCAGGGCAAGGGTGGAGATAGATGTTTCTGTCTGTTCCCTTTGTACCTAGCCCTTGGGAGGTAGCTGGTTAAGAACTGTTTCTTATTTTATATAGTTCTTTAGGATTCACAAATGCAAGCCTCACTCACCACAAGATTCAGTCATTCAAAGGGTATATCCCCTAGGTGGTGACCACAAATGCCAGGGCACTAGATATGTGCCTAACAAGGTCCTTCCAGGAGGACATCTGGTAGGCTATATAGGTTAGAGGGAGAACAGAAATGGCATCCACTGATCTCTAGGAAGGATTGCAGTGAGCCCTTAGGCATGAGCTAAATTAGAAGCCTGACCTTGGTTTAGAGATTTTAAAGTATGCAAATAGCCCTCTTTTGAGTAAAGACTTGCATATGGGTATATCTATCTGCCCCCTCTGTGCTGGGGAGTGTGGATGGGGAGTAGCTACACCAAGTACTTTCAAATCTTCAGAACTGTTTCTTTGTTTGCTATGGTTTTATGGTTTCATGAATGCATGCCCCATTGACTTTTGAAGCTAGGTGTTGTGGGTGCTCATCCCTCAAGTGGAAGGCTTAAAAATCGAGGTGCTAGAGGTTTTGTCCAAACCTTTCACTCCGCAGAGAAAAGCCAGGAATTGTAAGTTCCTATATGATCGTTGGTCACTGTGCCATGGGTGGATTTTAGGCAAGGGGTATCTCAGTCTGTCCTACCCATTTTGACAAGGATATTTTCTCATTCACTTGATGTTGAGGAATCATTTATGTAGTTCCTGGATTACTTTCAGAGACAATTGTTCCATGTACACCTGTAGATTTCATGTGTCCATGGGAGGATGTGAGTTCAAAAGCCTCTTATGTGACCACAGGACCAGAATCTGATAAATCTCCTAATATTCTGCAAGCCACAGACTTCTCTATTTTCACTATAATAATAATTATTGTATTAAAACTTAATATTTATTAAATAATTTATGCCTCTAACCTGTGTTTATATAATTAAGCAACTAATTTTTACTGATAAATTAGCATGTGTTATTTGAAAAATTGTGACTACAATTGTTATTAAAACAACTTCTGAAATTTATTGAATACTTACTATGTGTAATTTTCCCATTTTTTTCTGATCATTAGTGTTTTGACCAGCATTCAGACTTAGTTTTATTGGACTCCAAATGTTTTATGTCCATTCACTGTCACCTGGTTCTGATTTTACCTGTATCTCATTCCCTTTATTTTTTTCCCTTTGTTGTTGTTGTTGTTATTTAATTTTTTTAATTTAATTTTTTAAATTTAGATTCAAATTAGTTAGCATATAGTGCAACAAAGATTTCAGGAGTAGATTCCTTAATGCCTCTTACCCATTTAGCCCATCCCCTCTCCTACAGCCCCCCTCCAGCAACCCCCTATTTGTTCTCCATATTTAAGAGTCTCCTATGTTTTATACATATATATATAAATATATATATATATACATATATATATATATATATGCATATATATATACACACCACATTTTCTTTATCCATTCATCCATAGACGGACATTCTGGCTCTTTCCATACTATGGCTATTGTTGATAGCACTGCTATAAACATGGGGGTGCATGTGTCCCTTTGAAACAGCATACCTGTATCCCTTGGATACATACCTAGTAGTGCAATTGCTGGGTCATAAGGTAGTTCTACTTTTAATTTTTTGATGAATCTCCATACTGTTTTCCAGAGTGGCTGCACCAGCTTGCATTCCCACCAACAATGCAAAAGAGATCCTTTCTCCACATCCTCACCAACATCTGTTGTTGCCTGAGTTGTTAATGTGAGCCATTCTGACAGGTGTAAGGTGGTATCTCATTGTGGTTTTGATTTGTATTTCCCTGATGATGAGTGATGTTGAGCATTTTTTCATGTGTCGGCCATATGGATGTCTTCTTTGGAGAAGTGTCTATTCATGTCTTTGCCCATTTCTTCCCTGGATTATTTGATTTTTGTGTGTTGACTTTGGATAAGTTCTTTATAGATTTTGGCTACTAACTCTTTATCTGATAGGTCATTTGCAAATATCTTCTCCCATTCCATCAGTTGTCTTTTAGTTTTGCTGATTGTTTCCTTTGCTGTGCAGAAGCTTTTTATTTTGATGAGGTCCCAATAATTCATTTTTGCTTTTGTTTCCTTGCCTCCAGAGACGTGTTGAATAAGAAGTTGCTGCGGCCAACATCAAAGAGGTTTTTGCCTGCTATGCCCTCTTAATAGGGATGACTGGGTGGCCCAGTTGGTTATCGGACTCTTGATTTAAGCTCAGGTCATTATCTCACGCTCATGAGATTGAGCTCTTTGTTGACTCTTTGCTGGGCGTGGAGACTGCTTAAGATTCTCCCTCTCCCTCTACCCCTTTCCACTAAGCTCGCTCTCTCTCAAAAAAAAAAAAAACCCTCTTAATAGTTCAATTTCTATGAAAAGAAAGTTTCTTTGATTGTAAACCTCACTTTTTTTCTTGTTTTAGCTTTTTTACTTTCCCCTCTCATTAACTAGTAATTTTCATGCTTTGTTAATAAGTTCTCCTTTCTCATTGAGGTTTGAATTAAAAACAAGGAGTCTTTATCAGAGAAGTTGCTATTGAACTCTATTTTAAAAATACGTGTTATAATTTTTAGCCAGGGAGTTTCCCAATAAGCATTCTGTGAAATGACTTACCACATGCTTGCTGATTATGTGTTTTTTACAAATGTGAATTGTGAATAAGAGGCCTGTTTATGACAAAAGTATGTGTGAAGTATATAAATCTTGGCCTTTTTCATAGTCCATTAGAATAAAAATTAATATTTAAATATGGTAGGTTATTACTACATTATCATTCATTTTGAAGTTGACACTTTGTTGTCTCTCAGACTGAGAAGTTCTGTGGGGAATCCAGCTTCTGTAAAGTTAATATTTTTTGGAGAGTGATTTCCCAAAAACTATCCGGAGGATCTTGAAACCCAGAGGAACACTGAATATTAGTGTTGGTTTTGAATCCTCTTACTCTAGTATGCTTAAAAAGAAAAACCAACAGTTCTATAAATAACTCTGTCATGTACTTGCCTATTAACACAACAAAATGCGTATGTATATGTATAGAAAGATTTAGAAAGATTGTCACAGAAATATCTTTTAGGTATACTAACTGTTATGGGTTGAATTGTGTCTGTCTAAAAAGGATCTTTTGAAGTCCTAATCTCCAGTACCTCAGAATGTGACAGTTTTGGAAGTAGGGTCATTAAAAGTATAATTAATTAGAATCCAGTACTATGAGCACCTAATCCAACATGACTAGTGTCATAAGAAAATTGTTGTGTGAAGACAGACACACATGGAGAGAACCATATGCTGAAAGCATAGAATGGAGTTATACAGCTCCAAACCAAGGAACTCTAAAGACTGCTGACAAACCATCAGAGGCTAAGGATTCCTCTATGGGTTTAAAAGGAGCTTGATTTTGAACTTCAAGCCTCTAGAACTGTAAGACACTAAATTGCTATTGTTTCAAGCCATGTACTTTGTGTACTTGATACACCCCCAGTAGGAAACTATTACACCAACTATTATTTACTTTTTATTCAAGACAATATCATTATTAGCAGTTATTAAGAAATTAATACCTAGTATTTTCACATTGTAAAGTTCTTATTAAATACCCACTGTGTTTGCTTCTATGTATGCCATAGGCCTCACAAATGTTATTATTTACACTAAGTAGTCACTTATCCTTGACAAAGATTTCAATAATAAGGAAAAAATCATTTATATATTCCATATAAATGTCCTTTGTGGTGGTCATTGTTACTTCTTCTAAAACCAAATTTTACCAGGTTATCATCGTCCTTCTTCCTGAAGTACTGGATTTTTTAAAAACACATATTTTAGTCTAAGTATGCTGGTGATAAATTCTTTAAATTTTTGTTTATATATAAAAATCTATTTCATTTTCCTTTTTTTTACATTTATTGATTTTTGAGAAACAGAGTGAGACAAAGTGTGAGTGGGGGAGGGGCAGAGAGAGAAGGAAACACAGAATCTGAAGCAGGCTCCAGGCTCTGAGCAAGCAGTCAGCACAGAGCCTGATGCGGGGCTCGAACCCACAAACTGTTAGATCATGACCTGAGCCGAAGTCAGATGCTCAACCAACTGAGTCACCCAGGCGCCCCATTTCATTTTCATTTTTGAAAGATATTTTCACTGGGTATAGATTCTAGGTTGATTATAATTTTTAAGTACATGAAAAATGTTACAGTTTTCTGGCTTGTGTCCTTTCCAACCATAAACCATAATTCTTACCTTTCTTCCTCTGTATGTTATGTGTCTTTTTTCTTTGGTCACTTTTAAGATTTTTTTCTCCCTTTATTGATGGATATAATCAATGGATTATGTGTCATGGTGTAACTTTCTTCATGTTTTTTTGTGCTTGAACTTTGTTGAGTTTCTAAGATCTGTGGGGTTTATTTTTCACCAAATTGGGAAAAACTTTTGAGGATTATTTCTTCAAAATTGTTTTTCTCAACTTTGTCCTGCACCTACCCTTTTGGTGATTACAATTACATGTAAATTTGGCTGTTTTAAACTGTCCAAAACTTATTGATACTCTATTCATTCTTTTTATGAGGTCATTTTTGTCCTGATTTTTGTATAATGTCCATTTCTGTATCTTCAAGTTCACTAATCTTTTCTTTTCCAGTATTTAATATTCCATTAATCTTATCCAGTCTATTTTTCATCATCAGATATTCACTTTGGATCTCTTATATCTTTCTTTTAGTATTTAACATGTTCAATATTTCTTCTAGTTTCTTGGACATGTCCAATTAAGTTATAATTATGTTTTTCCCTCACTAAAAATTCTATCAGCTGTGTTATTTCTGGGTGGGTCTGTATTGATTGATTTTCTTCCTCCTCATTATGGGTTGTATTTTCTTTTCTGCATGGCTAATCATTTTTTATTTAATGCCAGATAGCGTGAATTTTATTCTGTTGGGTTCTGGATATTTTTGTATTCCTATAACTTTTTGAGCTTTATTCTAGGTTGCAGTTGAGTTACTTGAAAAAGTTCAATTCCTTGTGTTGCTTTTAGACTATGTTACACAAGATCAGGGACTTAGTTCATCTGGGATTAATTTTTCCCCACTGAGGCAATTGCCTTTTGAATCTATACTCAATGTCCTCTGAATAATGATGCTTTCTGCCCTGACTGGATAGGAAATATTACTGGTCCTCTGAGTTCTAGTCTATCACATTAAATATTTTTTATTCTTGCATTAAGTAGTTTCCTCACATACATGCAGTGGTAAATTCTCTAACAAATAGTTGAGGTAGACCCTCTGCAGATATCTGGAGTTCTCCTCTCTCTACTACTCTTTCATGTCAGTTTTAGATGCCTTGAATTCCCAAGATTCCCAGCTCCACCTTTCCACCCACCTCATGGAGACCACCAAACTCTGCATGATTCTTTCTCTCATCACACACAGTCTGAAAATTCTCTGTAGGAAGTAATCTGGAGCTGTTACGGTGTTCACTTTGTTTGTCTTCTGTCTCCCAAGAAATCCTGTTTTTCACTCCCTTTCATTGTCTTATGTCTGATGTGAAAAGTTAAAAAAATATTTTTCTACACTTTTTTTTTTGGATAGGAGGGTAAATAAGTCTTCATTACTCCATTGTGTTTAGAAGTGAAATCAGAAAGCATTTTTGGTTTTGCAATATGAATTAATATATTTCCCCTTGTATTTACTTTTACCTTTTTGCTCCTTAATTCTCCTCATTTAAGAAGTTGAGGGCTTGCTCAGAAGCAAAGTACATGGACTGATTGCTGAAAGCCCAGAGATCAGTGTTCTGGAAGTCTCAGAAGATGCCAGCATGAACAGATAATAGCAAGGGCATGGTGTCCACTTTTCATGTTGCAATAGCTCTATGAAACCCCTGGGACTTGGATGTGCCCAGGGAAACCAGGAAATCCCTGAATTGGTTGAGATTCTATTTCCTCCAATATAATAGAATACATTTAAATTTTATAGCTCTCTGCATATAAAGTATTCTACATGCTGAGACAAATGGAATATTAGGAATGAAGAGCGAAGGAGGATAAGGAGAGATAAGGAGGATAAGGAGAGATAAGGAGGATAAGGGCAATGGTGGTGCATACATTTTTAGCCATATTTGATGGAGGTAATAATTTATAAAATATAGGTATAGTTATTAGGGCAATAAATGTAAATTTAGGATTCACATGGGAATTCCCATAAGAATGAAAAAGGTCCCTGAGGAAATGAGTTTACACAGAGACTGATGAAAACAAAAATGGTAGAAGGAAGCAAACTATGTCAGGAAGCAGAGAAAGAATATTCAAAGCCACTGGCAAACAAAACAAGTCACAGTTCACAGAAACAGAGAGTTTAAAGAAGTGGGTTGTCAGAGATTCTTTGGGCATAGAGGACATATTATATAGGATGAAAAATTCACAGCAAACATGTTGACACCTTTACCTTCTGGATCTTTAGGAACCAGCGTAGAACTACAATAGTACCTTTTAAACTTGGGCCAAAGAACATCCTCTCAGTTCTTATCAACTTAGTTTTCCAACCATGCAAGAGGAGGCCTGTTAGTCTTTAGATCTAAAGTTATGGACACTATGACTTATAACTTGGCCTTGAAAGCATGATTATTTTCTCTCCTATATTAAGAGAAACTTACTATGAGCCACTTTGCCTGCTATGCAATTCAAGTATATTTATAGTCCTTTTGTCTATATTTAGTAACTCAAAAAGTGGATTCATAATTGTGCCTTCTGTTTGTATAGTGTGTCACTGTTTGCAAATCATAGTTATATTTTGTACAAAATTTCAAAGTAGATTTATTTGATGGGATGAGTAAAAATTATTGAAATTGCAAAATGTATGAATTTTAACTTACACATTTTAATTTATCAATTACAAAAATTATAGTCATCATATCGCTTCTCGGCCTTTTGGCTAAGATCAAGTGCAAAAATTATAGTCATAATTTATGGCTGATATAACTGAGGATTTAAGAGGTTAAATGAGTTGCTCAACATTACATAGCCACTAAACAGCAAAATCAAGGCAAAACGAATGAATATCTCTGAATCCAAGCAGTACTCTTTTTCAGTTCAGTTAATTTTTGATCATTTTCTAGATAAAATTTCTTTTTTTCATACCTTGCTTTCCACTCTGAGCTCTGTAACACAGGAGAGGCTGAATGTCTCTGGCTACCTGTAATGTAAGATTAAATTATTTATGGTCCTTTTGTGGCAATCAGTTACTCGTTGTACATCTGCTATTTTAATTTAGTTCTTATTATGACCTCATGAGTATAATATTTTATGCACGAGGAATCAGGAGTTTGGAGAGCTTAAATAACTTACCGAAGATTTGACAGTTAATTGGTGGAGGTGGAATTCTAACCATGATGGTGTCACAGACTAATTTTTCCTGGGCTTCAACCCACCTTGAACTAAAAAACTACTAAAAGCTTTATTCACTTAGTTCTCAGACATTTATTTTACCCCCTAATCCCCTGTGCTGGGAACCATAGAAGGTACAGAGATAAAAAGATGACTCTCTGAGTCTTTTATAAGTTCATGGTCCACATACTGTCCTCTGTCTGAATCCCAAACATCTAAACTACTCTTGCTCACTGACTTGCAAAGTCATTAATCCCTCTTGGAAAAGTCAGAGTGGCTTCTGTGGTCTAGCAGTTAATCCTGGGGTCTGTGGTCATTTGAAATTCTGTTTGACTATATAGTACTCTCAATTCAGAGCCTGTGAATAAGTGGGATCATCATTGTATCTTTTAAAGGCTGCTCTTTGCTGGCGTGAAAATGTCCTCATTTCACTGGTATAGATTTTTTCCCCTGAGGATAGTGTCTGTGCAGACTGACCGTGTGTAGGTGGTTATCATCACCATCTGCATTTGCCTTGTAGAGATCTTAGGAGTATCACCAGCTGTTCTATATGATTTTTGTGATGCTCTATATCCTCAAGGGAAAGCAAAACAGAAGGACAAAATCCTTTTTGTTTTAAAGGGAATGTAAGTGTGTGGAACCTGGGGTAGAGAGGAGGGCAAAGTGAATCCTATGTTTGGGATTTTATAAGTCCCAAAAGCTGGAGTTTGCTTTTGTGTATGCCCAAGTATTGGTGAGACAAAAGATATGAATACTCATTCAGAACATTAAATCATGGAACTTTCTTTTGTGTTTGCCTGGTGGGAACATTTTGTCATATTGGATATTCAAACTTCCCCTTAAAGTTTCATAAAAGGAAAGTAAACCCGATATTCCTGGGATCTAAGGTTCAGCCCCAGAGAGGCACATATATTTTTAGGTTTCTTGATTTATTGTAAGAATTCATGAAGTATCTGTATCTGACTAAATGTAAAGATAATGCTTTCCCCACAAGCTTCTAGAAAAATGGATGCCCTAGGAAGACATGATGTTTGCCCTAGGGTTTTTCTTACTCTTTTGAGCATCTTTTATATATGCTCTAGCTTGGTTCAAATAGCGTGGAACTGGGAAGCAGATCTTTGAGATATGATACTCCAGCTTACTTTCTCCCCCCATAAATGTTAAAGGAAGTTAAGTGCTGCAACCATCTTCTCTTAACAGCCCATCACTATAAGCTTTCAGACCCCTCAAAAGCAGAGGGCCTGATTAGATGAAATCTACAGGCTCTGCTTTGTTTTATTCCAGGCTAACTATGGTATGAATGCTTTAGCTGTTGAGAATGGTTTTACATGTAAATCATCTTCACCTTTTTAGTTTGGTGATTGGCATTTACAAGGCTTCAGTATATTGTGAGTGGGCTTCATTCTTAGGTGTACTACTCCATTTCACAAGGAATCCTTAGAGTCATTCCCCTGGAACTGAACTACTGGGTAGTCCTTGGAATTACATCGATTGCCTAGAGGTCTTGCAAGCCTGATGGAATTGTTTTGAGATTGAATCTGTTCTTACAGATCTGAGGATTTACAATTCTCTCTGGGCAAGGAATTGTGTTTGACCTCAATAGGAGTGGTAATGGAAGATTGATTAATTCCATAAGAAACTCTAACAAGAATTCATGATCATTGTTATTAAATTTACATGGGGTCAATTAAATAAATATAGCTATATCCTGCTAGAATATGATTTAATAAACATAAAGAGAGCATTGATAAATGATAAAAACTTCTTTTAATCCATACATATTACTTTTACGTATTTATGTATTTTGAGAGAGAGAGAGTGAGTGTGTGTGTGTGTGTGTGTGTGTGTGTACATGCGCATGTGCAACCAAGTAGGGAAGGGGCAGAGAGAATTGCAAGCAGGTTCCACGCTGTGAGCACAGAGCCCAACATGGGGCTCAATGTTATAAACTGTGAGATCATGATTGCCAAAATCAAGAATTCGATGCTTAACCAACTGAGCCAGCTAGGTGCCCCAATCCATACATATTATTAAGAACATTTAGGGTTATTGGTATATTTGGTAGACTATATTTCAGTTTGCTGTCGTCTGTTTTCTGAAAATCAATCAATAAATAACACTTACTGTTTTTAGACAAACCATGGCTCCTACAGGTCAAGAACTCTTAGTAATAATAAAAACAGCAACAATACAAAACAACAATAATTACTGCCACTTTGGAGAATTTTCTGAGTCAAATGCTAACCCAAGTGTTGTTCCCATGTCATTTATGATCTCAATAACCCCAAGAGATATGTATTGTTATAATTTCCTGGGTGAGATAGTTGAGTGATGCTACATAACCTGTCCAAGGTCTCATAGTTAGAAAGTAAGAGTGGTGGAGTTCAAACCCAGGCCACCTAACTTCATGGTCTATGCACGAAGTATGACTTCATACCACCTTTTTGTATGCCAGATTTGCCTTTGTGTTCCTCCCCTTCTCACCTCTGTCACTTACCACAATTCTCTGATAGATGCTCCAAAACTCATTTAGTTGAATGGGAATTAAAAGTAATGCGTTAAATTTAGTTGTGAATATATAGTGATCTTCTTCCTCCACAGACTGTATATAGTGGCATCACTTACCTATAAAAAAAGAGGGACTAGTAACAAAATCCATATTATTTGTCCTTCTCTCTTAGAAAAAGCCTGTGTTCAGCATGAGCCATTATCTCTGGTTGTTTTATCCCTTTTAGCAGTCAGATGCCGTGAGATCTTTGATTCAGTACTTATGCTTCCTGGTGATGATCCCAGTATTGTTTCAGTCATGATCCTCAAGCACATAACCCAGGCATTTGATTTGATTTGATGCACTAATATGAGTAAATTGAATGAAAAGTATCATTCTCTCCTCTCAGGAAAAATTATAAATGAACCTCTCAGAACTATAAATAATCTTAACAAACTAATTAGTTTGATGTGTTCATTCATTGATTCCTCTACTCTCTCAAACTCTCCTTCCTTCTTTTAAGAACTAATTTTTCAAAGCTTGATATAATTTCTGCCTTTAAGGAGTTGACATATATGGAGGGTGACCAGGAGGTAACTGGGTATTTACACGTATAAATGCTGACACATGAACACAGGCAGGAGGAAGTTTCCCAGAAGAGGTAGTTCTAATGCTAAAATTTAGGCCAGGAAGGTGGGAGATCAGTTCCTCAACAACCTGGCCCAGTGGCACCCATTTCATATTCTCCAGGGATCCCGGGAAGAAGGAGGCATAGGATGTGTGATGCTGGACTAGACTCTCTTTCTCTCCTCTAAACACACATACATGGGAAAGGCGGTGTGGGGAAGGAAAGGGCGATGGAATATAAGCATAAGTAAGCAGCTTGGATGTCTTTTTAAAATTATTTCTAAAGTCATGAAGCCATCTTATATACTCTACTCCTTTCTGTAATCAAAGCCTGAGCCCTATTGCAGGGCATCTAAAGCAGAATGTTTTTAGAATTTTAAATCTGCTGTATTTCACCCTACAGCTATCATAGAAAGAATTCTCACAAGAGGAAAAGAAAGGGCAAGTATTGCAGCAGGCTTCTGTTTGCTAGGTGACACTGAGTCACTGACAATGATTCCCAGGGTGCAGCTGAGTCACTGCTGATGCTCTTGTGGGTGACCCAGGCAAGAGCATAGGCTAGAACCTCTGTTGAGGACAGATGCTCTCTGTTCCAGAGGCAGAACTAGACCTCTGGAGGCTTGCTATGCTAAGGTGGCACAAAGCTGCCAGAAAACATAATAATTGCTGTGATTATGATTATGAGTGTCTTTTAATTGCTGCTGTATCATGCCAAGTATCTGGAGAAGGAAGAAGTGGGGCCTTATGAATAAATGATCACTTAAAGTACTTAAATAGATGATCATAATATACAACTTTGAATACTTTGCTTTACATTACCCTTGAAGCTGAGTGCTTCCTGTGAAGTATAGAAAATTCATACTCATACTCAATGGCTGAGCAGTTTAGTGTCTGGTAGCTTGCAATACATATAAATTATTTAGTGAAATATGGAGATTAATTTTTTTGAGCATTTATTTTGAGAGAGAGACAGACAGTGTGAGTAGGGGAGGGGCAGAGAGAGAGAATCCCAAGCAGGCTCCATGCTCAGCACAGAATTCACTGTGGGGCTAGATCCCATGACTGTGAGATCATGACCTGAGCTGAAATCAAGAGTCAGACACTTAACAGCTGAGCCACCCAAGTGCCCCAAATAGGGAGATTGATGATGCTTATTTCAGGGATGTGTTGGAATATATATTAAAAGCTGGTCTGCTTTGGTTAAGAAAGAAAGGCATTTCCTAAGATCCAAAATGTCCTTTTCATATAGTAAAATACAAGACTAGTGCAAGCACAGTGGAAGAATTTTCCTATAAACCATAGTTTAGAAGATCAGAGGGCATGATATGCCAAACAGAAAAAAGTAGAAAACTGTTTGCTGAGGGGAAAAGAAGAGTAATTTTAAAAAGTTTGACAGGATGGGAAGTCTGCTGCCTGGATCCCTGGAAGCAGACCTGTACCCCCTATTTCCTGAGCCTCAGGCCATCACAATTCCAGTAGAGTCCCTAGGTTAAGAAGGAGTGAAGGAGCATGCCAGCCCTTGTTCTGTTTCTGAGATCATTGTGGTACGGAAGTAATTTTTTAAAAAGCACTCTAGGAAGAGAGAATTTTTTTAGTGGGCAGACCTGAAATCATCCACAATCCCCCACAGACTTTGTGGGGCATGCCAGGAACCCAGGAGTTGTTAAAAATCCATGTAGGGAACTAAGGCCTAAGTTCAGAATGGAAGGTTGTAGGTCAGAGGTTGGCAAATTGTGGCCAATGGGCCAAATTCTGCCAATCTGCATTTTTATGGCCCTGAGCTAAGAGTGGTGTTTACAACTTCAAACAGAAGAAAATAATGATGAAGAGGGAGAAAGAGAAAGTGAAGAAAAGAGAAGCGGAAAGAAGAGTACCAACCATCATCACCACTACAACCACCACAAGAAGAATGAGAAAAAAGAAGAAAAATATACAACCGAGACTGTATGTGGCCTGAAAAGCCTAAAATATTCATTCTCTGGCCCTTAACAGAAAATGTTTCCCAACATCATAACATAAGGACCTCATAATGGAGGCAGAGCTCAGTCCTCCAACTTCAGCTTCAGGAACCAATCAGATGCCCAGGAGTCCGAGCTGGAGTAGGAACATCCTGATGGACACCAGCACAGGTACCAGAACAAACTAACCACATGGGGCTAGGAGAGCAGGGACAAAATCTGTGCCTCAGCAGCTACTCCTTGTAAATGCTTGAGGATAAGTAAGGTTCCTCTTGACCCCATTCATGGGTCTCAGGAAGGATAAGAAAGACATAAACTCTACTGAGAAGAAGAGAAATGGCTATGATTGAGAACTGGAATTTTGAATCAAATATCACATAAGACTGAGTTAACCTGAAAATGGTGGCCTAAACTTAAGACTTCTTAATTTAGGCACTTTATCTTGTTTTCTGGGATATTAGAGCTCCAGGGCAAAACAAGCAGAGTCTTTGAAAGAAAAGATTATTTTTTATTGGTATACGTCTGTGCTATTTACATGTTGACCCCAATTGCATTAAATTTATAAAAGAATCTTCTATTTAAGGAGAGGTTGTACTATAGTTTAACTAACTTTGAAATCTCAGTGGCTTGTCACAACAAAGATTTATTTCTCATTCATTACTTTTTCCTGCTTGGTGGGCAGAGGACTTTCCTGCACATGGCCTCTCAGAGACGAAGGCTAATGGAGGCCATGTCATCTTGTAGTTGTGCTAAATGTAGTCTCTGAGGTCGCTACAGGAGACAAGAAGTGGATGAGGGGGGAATATCTGCTCTAATTGTCCTAACCTGGAAATAAATACATCAATTCTGTTCATAGGCCTTGGAACAGAATGAGTAATATGATATCAGCCTAACTGCAAGTCTTGGAAAGTTAGCAGAAGGAAAACAGTAGTTGGTTCTCCTCACCTTTACAAACATTAAGTTTAGAAAGTGTACATGCTTTAGAAAGTGCACTAAGGTGTTTACAGACAGAGACAAGGGCCGAGAATTTTATTTTTTTATGTTCATTTTTGACAGAAAGTGAGCAAAAAAGAGAGAGTGCCTGAGTGTGAACATGAGTGGGGGAGGAGCAGAGAGAGGGAGACCCAGAATCTGAAGCAGGCTCCAGGCTGTGAGCTGGCAACACAGAGCCCAACACAGAGCTCGAACCCCAAGATTATGACCTGAGCCAAAGTAGGACACTTAAGCAAATGAGTCACCCAAGCATCCCAAGGGCTGAGAATTTTAAAACATGGTTTGAAGGCAAAATCATGAAGACAAAATAATACACACTAAGCAATAAAAAGTTAAGACAAATTAAAATCATGAAAAATTAGAAAAAAATAAGCTTAGGGAAAAACATAATTTGCTTTCCCAAGACTTATTTTATATTTTTGAGTCAAATGCTTGTATATATGTTTTTTCTTTTTTCTTTTGTTTTTTAGTTTCAGGTATACTACATAGTGATTCAACAGTTGCATACATCACCCAGTGTTCATCTGGACAAATGCACTCCTTAATTTCCATTATCTCTTTAACCCATCCTCCAATCCCTCCCCTCTAGCAACCATCATTTCTCTATAGTTACGAGTCTTGTTTCTTGGTCTGTCTGTCTCTTCCCCTTTTGCTCATTTGTCTTGTTTCTTAAATTGTACATATTAGTGAAATCATATAGTGTTTGTCTTTCTCTTACAGCTTATTTCACTTAGCATGATACTCTAGCTGCTTCCATATCCTTGCAAATGGCAAGATTTTAATCTTTTTGGGGGGCTGAATAATATTCCAATACGTATCTATACAACATCTTCTTTATCCATTCATCAGTCATTGGACACTTGGGATGCTTCCATAATTTGGCAAGGGTAAATAATTTTGCTATAAACATAGCGGTGCGTGTATCACTTTGAATTAGTGTTTTTGTATTCATTAGGTAAATATTCAGTAATGTGATTGCTGGATTGTAGGGTATTCTATTTTTAACTTTTTGAGGAACCTCTGCACTGGTTTCAAGAGTGACTGCACCAGTTTGCATTCCCCTCAACACTGTAAGAGGATTCCCCTTTCTCCACATCCTTGCCAACACCTGTTGTTTTTGTGTTGTTGATTTCATCCATTCTGACAGGTGTGAGGTGATGTCTCCTTGCGGTTTTGATTTGCATTTCCCTGATGAACAGTGGTGATGATCATCTTTTCATGTGTCTGTTTGTATCTAGATGTCTTCTTTGGACAAATGTCTGTCCATGTCTTAATTGGATTATTTGTTTTTTGGTATTGAATTTTATAAATTCTTTATATATTTTGGACACTAACCCTTTATTAGCTTTGTCATTTGCAACTATCTTCTCTCATTCACCAGGTTGTCTTGTAGCTTTGTTGATTGTTTCCTTCACTGTGCAGAAGCTTTTTATTTTGATGTAATCCAAATAGTTTATTTTTGCTTTTGTTTCCTTTGTGTCACGATCCCTATCTAAAAAAATGTTGTTTAGGGCCAATATCAGAGAAATTACTGCCTATTTTCTCTTTGAGGATTTTTATGATTTCAGGTCTCACATTTAGGTTTTTAATCCATTTTGAGTTTATTTGTGTAAGTGTAAGAGTGGTCCAATTTTATTCTTCTGCATTTAGCTGTCTGGTTATCCCAACACCATTTGTTGAAGAGACTTTTTACCCATTGTATATTCTTGCCTCCTTTGTTAAAGACTGGCCATATAATTGTGGCCATATAATTGTCTACACTCCCATGTTCATAATGGTATTATTTACATATCAAAGACGTGGAAACAATCTGAGTCCATTAATGGACGAATGGATAAAAAAGTTGTGATGCCACATATATGTGGCTTTATAATAAATGAAATAAGTTAGAGAAAGATGAATACTGTAAAATCTTATTTATATGTGGATTATAAAAACAACAAAAACTCCCCCCAAATGACAAAAAACAATCTCATAGAAAATGATCAGACAAGTGCTTACCAGAGGTTAAGGGTGAGGAAGGGAATTTGAGGAAGGTGAACAAAAGGTACACATTGTCAGTTACAGGGTAAATAAGTACTAGGGATATAATATACAACATGACAAATACATAGTTAACTTTGTTGTATGATATGCAGGAAAGTTTTTAAGAGAGTAAATTCTAAGAGTTCTCATCACAAGGAGAAAAATTTTTTCTTTATATTGTATGTATATGAGATGATAGCAAAACCTGTTGCAGTGATTTCACAACATATGTAAACCTAATCAACATTAAACTTATAAAGTAATGTATGTCAATTGTTTCTCCGTGAAACTAGAAAAAACTGTGAAAGGTTTAAAAAGGCTCTGTACTGTATCATTCAGTTGATATTGCATCCTTAAAAGGGCTTCACTAGGGATTGAGAACACATCAGTGGTCTTCAGAGATTAAAGTAGGATAAAAGAACTTGGGGGAATAATGAAACTGTTCCGGATCATGATTGTAGAGATGGCTACCTAATTCTATGCCGTTGAGTCACACACCATACAACCCCTACACCACAAAATGGAATTTTACTGCATACAGATTTTGGAATTTTTAAATATTAAAAAATAATATCATAAAAATATTTTCTATGGAGCAGGAAAGAAATGACATTTGGTATCGCTCCCTCCTGAAAAATAAAGGTAAGCTAATTGTAAAAATTTAAGGTGAAATTTAAGACTTTTGCAGGTGAAAGTTGAGGGAAATCTGTGCTTCCAGACCTACCCTGTAAAGAATTTGACATCTTTAGGCTGAAGGATAATGTGCCCAGGTGGAAGTACAAAACTGGAGGAAGAACTGAAGAGCCCTGGGGAGAGTAAAGATGTAGGAAAATATAAAAGAATAATGGATATTTAAAGCAAAAATAACAACAATGTATCATGGAGCTTATAACATGTAAAAATGGAAATCATAGCCCAAAGTGTTGAAGGACTACACTGAGTTAAACTATTTAAGGTATGTGGAATGTTTGGGAAGAGGTAAAAGTATTAATCTGTGGTAGGCTAAGGTAAGGGATTTATATTATTATCACAACATGAAAAGACAAAAGATCTAATGAGAAAGTTAAGAGACCAAATGGAATAACATAAAATTTCATTATTTTCCAAGTAAACAATAAACTTCTGAAATGGTGCTCAGTATTGTCATTCCTTAGGGAAATAATCAAATCCAAAATGAGATATTAGTATATACTCACCTGTTAGAATCACCTGTAGTTATGAAATAAAATGCTCCAAAACTTAGTGGCCTGAAATAATAACAGTAATAATTTTCCCGATTCTTCATCTAGACTGGACTCCCATTGGGCAATTCTGCTCCATGTTGCTTCTCTTGGAACTTCCAAGGTGGCTTCCTCACCCAGTAGGTTCAGCACTTCAGTGGAGATGGCTGGAACATCTAGGGCTCATCTAGTAGTCCATGCTAATGTTTCTCCCTCCTTTCTCCCTTTCCATGTAGTCTCTCTAGCAGCATAGCTAGACATCTTTATACGGTAGATCAGGTCTGTCTGAGCAAGTGTCCCCAAACAATAAGCCCCGATGTGTAAGTGTTTATCAAAGTTTAACTTTTGTCACACTTGCTAATAACCCACTGGCTGAAGTGAATTGCATGGCCAAGACCCAAGTCAATGTGGGAGGACACTGCCCAAGGGTATGAATACTGACATGTGACAGTAGACTATCACATGGCAAGAATGACTAAACTTTAAAAAACTGACATGCCAAATGTTGGTAAGGATGTGGAGCGACTAAAGCTTTTACACTTAATAAATTCTTCCAACTATTTGAGAAAACTTTGGTGGTCTCCATTAAAACATACCTGTGCTATGAGGTATTTCTTCTAGCAAGAGAATTGAGTAAATATCCACAACAAGACTCCTGTGGCATTGTTAGTAGCTTTATTCATGAATGTCAAAAACTGGAAACGAATGTCTATCAGCAGGATAATGGGCTAATACATTATAGAGTAGTAATAAAATGGAATAATACCCAACAATAAAAAGAAGAAAACCTTGCTACACTGAACAGCATGGATGAGTCTCACAGACAAGATGGTGTACAAAACAAAGCACATTGTATGGTTCAATTTATTTATTTTTTTTTAATTTTTATTTATTTATTTATTTACTTATTTATTTATTTTTTAATATATGAAATTTACTGTCAAATTGGTTTCCATACAACGCCCAGTGCTCATCCCAAAAGGTGCCCTCCTCAATACCCATCACCCACCCTGCCCTCCCTCCCACCCCCCATGAACCCTCAGTTTGTTCTCAGTTTTTAACAGTCTCTTATGCTTTGGCTCTCTCCCACTCTAACCTCTTTTTTTTTTTTTTTTTTTTCCCTTCCCCTCCCCCATGGGTTTCTGTTACGTTTCTCAGGATCCACATAAGAGTGAAACCATATGGTATCTGTCTTTCTCTGTATGGCTTATTTCACTTAGCATCACACTCTCCAGTTCCATCCACGTTGCTACAAAAGGCCATATTTCATTTTTTCTCATTGCCACGTAGTATTCCATTGTGTATATAAACCACAATTTCTTTATCCATTCATCAGTTGATGGACATTTAGGCTCTTTCCATAATTTGGCTATTGTTGAGAGTGCTGCTATAAACATTGGGGTACAAGTGCCCCTATGCATCAGTACTCCTGTATCCCTTGGATAAATTCCTAGCAGTGCTATTGCTGGGTCATAGGGTAGGTCTATTTTTAATTTTCTGAGGAACCTCTACACTGCTTTCCAGAGTGGCTGCACCAATTTGCATTCCCACCAACAGTGCAAGAGGGTTCCCGTCTCTCCACATCCTCTCCAGCATCTATAGTCTCCTGATTTCTTCATTTTGGCCACTCTGACTGGCGTGAGGTGGTATCTGAGTGTGGTTTTGATTTGTATTTCCCTGATGAGGAGCAACGTTGAACATCTTTTCATGTGCCTGTTGGCCATCCGGATGTCTTCTTTAGAGAAGTGTCTATTCATGTTTTCTGCCCATTTCTTCACTGGGTTATTTGTTTTTCGGGTGTGGAGTTTGATGAGCTCTTTATAGATTTTGGATACTAGCCCTTTGTCCGATGTGTCATTTGCAAATATCTTTTCCCATTCCGTTGGTTGCCTTTTAGTTTTGTTGGTTGTTTCCTTTGCTGTGCAGAAGCTTTTTATCTTCATAAGGTCCCAGTAATTCATTTTTGCTTTTAATTCCCTTGCCTTTGGGGATGTGCCGAGTAAGAGATTGCTACGGCTGAGGTCAGAGAGGTCTTTTCCTGCTTTCTCCTCTAAGGTTTTGATGGTTTCCTGTCTCACATTCAGGTCCTTTATCCATTTTGAGTTTATTTTTGTGAATGGTGTGAGAAAGTGGTCTAGTTTCAACCTTCTGCATGTTGCTGTCCAGTTCTCCCAGCACCATTTGTTAAAGAGACTGTCTTTTTTCCATTGGATGTTCTTTCCTGCTTTGTCAAAGATGAGTTGGCCATACGTTTGTGGGTCTAGTTCTGGGGTTTCTATTCGATTCCATTGGTCTATGTGTCTGTTTTTATGCCAATACCATGCTGTCTTGATGATGACAGCTTTGTAGTAGAGGCTAAAGTCTGGGATTGTGATGCCTCCTGCTTTGGTCTTCTTCTTCAAAATTACTTTGGCTATTCGGGGCCTTTTGTGGTTCCATATGAATTTTAGGATTGCTTGTTCTAGTTTCAAGAAGAATGCTGGTGCAATTTTGATTGGGATTGCATTGAATGTGTAGATAGCTTTGGGTAGTATTGACATTTTGACAATATTTATTCTTCCAATCCATGAGCAGGGAATGTCTTTCCATTTCTTTATATCTTCTTCAATTACCTGCATAAGCTTTCTATAGTTTTCAGCATACAGATCTTTTACATCTTTGGTTAGATTTATTCCTAGGTATTTTATGCTTCTTGGTGCAATTGTGAATGGGATCAGTTTCTTTATTTGTCTTTCTGTTGCTTCATTGTTAGTGTATAAGAATGCAACTGATTTCTGTACATTGATTTTGTATCCGGCAACTTTGCTGAATTCATGTATCAGTTCTAGCAGACTTTTGGTGGAGTCTATCGGATTTTCCATGTATAATATCATGTCATCTGCAAAAAGCGAAAGCTTGACTTCATCTTTGCCAATTTGGATGCCTTTGATTTCCTTTTGTTGTCTGATTGCTGATGCTAGAACTTCCAGCACTATATTAAACAACAGCGGTGAGAGTGGGCATCCCTGTCGTGTTCCTGATCTCAGGGAAAAAGCTCTCAGTTTTTCCCCATTGAGGATGATGTTAGCTGTGGGCTTTTCATAAATGGCTTTTATGATCTTTAAGTATGTTCCTTCTATCCCGACTTTCTCAAGGGTTTTTATTAAGAAAGGGTGCTGGATTTTGTCAAAGGCCTTTTCTGCATCGATTGACAGGATCATATGGTTCTTCTCTTTTTTTTTGTTAATGTGATGTATCACGTTGATCGATTTGCGAATGTTGAACCAGCCCTGCATCCCAGGAATGAATCCCACTTGATCATGGTGAATAATTCTTTTTATATGCTGTTGAATTCGATTTGCTAGTATCTTATTGAGAATTTTTGCATCCATATTCATCAGGGATATTGGCCTGTAGTTCTCTTTTTTTACTGGGTCTCTGTCTGGTTTAGGAATCAAAGTAATACTGGCTTCATAGAATGAGTCTGGAAGTTTTCCTTCCCTTTCTATTTCTTGGAATAGCTTGAGAAGGATAGGTGTTATCTCTGCTTTAAACGTCTGGTAGAACTCCCCTGGGAAGCCATCTGGTCCTGGACTCTTATTTGTTGGGAGATTTTTGATAACCGATTCAATTTCTTCGCTGGTTATGGGTCTGTTCAAGCTTTCTATTTCCTCCTGATTGAGTTTTGGAAGAGTGTGGGTGTTTAGGAATTTGTCCATTTCTTCCAGGTTGTCCAATTTGTTGGCATATAATTTTTCATAGTATTCCCTGATAATTGTTTGTATCTCTGAGGGATTGGTTGTAATAATTCCATTTTCATTCATGATTTTATCTATTTGGATCATCTCCCTTTTCTTTTTGAGAAGCCTGGCTAGAGGTTTGTCAATTTTGTTTATTTTTTCAAAAACCAACTCTTGGTTTCGTTGATCTGCTCTACAGTTTTTTAGATTCTATATTGTTTATTTCTGCTCTGATCTTTATGATTTCTCTTCTTCTGCTGGGTTTAGGCTGCCTTTGCTGTTCTGCTTCTATTTCCTTTAGGTGTGCTGTTAGATTTTGTATTTGGGATTTTTCTTGTTTCTTGAGATAGGCCTGGATTGCAATGTATTTTCCTCTCAGGACTGCCTTCGCTGCGTCCCAAAGCGTTTGGATTGTTGTATTTTCATTTTCGTTTGTTTCCATATATTTTTTAATTTCTTCTCTAATTGCCTGGTTGACCCACTCATTCGTGAGTAGGGTGTTCTTTAACCTCCATGCTTTTGGAGGTTTTCCAGACTTTTTCCTGTGGTTGATTTCAAGCTTCATAGCATTGTGGTCTGAAAGTATGCATGGTATAATTTCAATTCTTGTAAACTTATGAAGGGCTGTTTTGTGACCCAGTATATGATCTATCTTGGAGAATGTTCCATGTGCACTCGAGAAGAAAGTATATTCTGTTGCTTTGGGATGCAGAGTTCTAAATATATCTGTCAAGTCCATCTGATCCAATGTATCATTCAGGGCCCTTGTTTCTTTATTGACCGTGTGTCTAGATGATCTATCCATTTCTGTAAGTGGGGTGTTAAAGTCCCCTGCAATGACCACATTCTTATCAATAAGGTTGCTTATGTTTATGAGTAATTGTTTTATATATCTGGGGGCTCCGGTATTTGGCGCATAGACATTTATAATTGTTAGCTCTTCCCGATGGATAGACCCTGTAATTATTATATAATGCCCTTCTTCATCTCTTGTTACAGCCTTTAATTTAAAGTCTAGTTTGTCTGATATAAGTATGGCTACTCCAGCTTTCTTTTGGCTTCCAGTAGCATGATAAATAGTTCTCCATCCCCTCACTCTCAATCTAAAGGTGTCCTCAGATCTCAAATGAGTCTCTTGTAGACAGCAAATAGATGGGTCTTGTTTTTTTATCCATTCTGATACCCTATGTCTTTTGGTTGGCGCATTTAATCCATTTACATTCAGTGTTATTATAGAAAGATACGGGTTTAGAGTCATTGTGATGTCTGTATGTTTTATGCTTGTAGTGATGTCTCTGGTACTTTGTCTCACAGGATCCCCCTTAGGATCTCTTGTAGGGCTGGTTTCGTGGTGACAAATTCCTTCAGTTTTTGTTTGTTTGGGAAGACCTTTATCTCTCCTTCTATTCTAAATGACAGACTTGCTGGATAAAGGATTCTCGGCTGCATATTTTTTCTGTTTAGCACACTGAAGATATCGTGCCAAGCCTTTCTGGCCTGCCAAGTTTCAAAGGAGAGATCAGTCACGAGTCTTATAGGTCTCCCTTTATATGTGAGGGCACGTTTATCCCTTGCTGCTTTCAGAATTTTCTCTTTATCCTTGTATTTTGCCAGTTTCACTATGATATGTCATGCAGAAGATCGATTCAAGTTACGTCTGAAGGGAGTTCTCTGTGCCTCTTGGATTTCAATGCCTTTTTCCTTCCCCAGTTCAGGGAAGTTCTCAGCTATAATTTCTTCTAGTACCCCTTCAGCACCTTTCCCTCTCTCTTCCTCCTCTGGGATACCAATTATGCGTATATTATTTCTTTTTAGTGTATCACTTAGTTCTCTAATTTTCCCCTCATACTCCTGGATTTTTTTATCTCTCTTTCTTTCAGCTTCCTCTTTCTCCATAACTTTATCTTCTAGTTCACCTATTCTCTCCTCTGCCTCTTCAATCCGAGCCGTCGTGGTTTCCATTTTGTTTTGCATTTCGTTTAAAGCGCTTTTCAGCTCCTCGTGACTGTTCCTTAGTCCCTTGATCTCTGTAGCAAGAGATTCTCTGCTGTCCTGTATACTGTTTTCAAGCCCAGCGATTAATTTTATGACTATTATTCTAAATTCACTTTCTGTTATATTATTTAAATCCTTTTTGATCAGTTCATTAGCTGTTGTTATTTCCTGGAGATTCTTCTGAGGGGAATTCTTCCGTTTGGTCATTTTGGATAGTCCCTGGAGCGGTGAGGACCTGCAGGGCACTTCCCCTGTGCTGTGGTGTATAACTGGAGTTGGTGGGCGGGGCCGCAGTCCGACCTGATGTCTGCCCCCAGCCCACCGCTGGGGCCACAGTCAGACTGGTGTGTGCCTTCTCTTCCCCTCTCCTAGGGGCGGGATTCACTGTGGGGTGGTGTGGCCCGTATGGTCTACTTGCACACTGCCAGGCTTGTGGTGCTGGGGATCTGGCGTATTAGCTGGGGTGGGTAGGCAAGGTGCACGGGGGCGGGAGGGGCAGGCTTAGCTCGCTTCTCCTTAGGTGATCCACTTCAGGAGGGGCCCTGTGGCAGCGGGAGGGAGTCAGATCCACTGCCGGAGGTTTGGCTCCGCAGAAGCACAGACTTGGGTGTTTGCGCGGAGCGAGCAAGTTCCCTGGGAGGAACTGGTTCTCTTTGGGATTTTGGCTGGGGGATGGGCGGGGGAGATGGCGCTGGCGAGCGCCTTTGTTCCCCGCCAAGCTGAGCTCTGCCGTCCGGGGGCTCAGCAGCTCTCCCTCCCTTTGTCCTCCAGCCTTCCCGCTTTCTGAGCAGAGCTGTTAACTTATGACCTCCCAGACGCTAAGTCGCGCTTGCTGTCGGAACACAGTCCGTCCGGCCCCTCTGCTTTTGCCAGCCCGACTCGGGTGCTCTGCTTGGCCGGCGAGCCACCCCTCTGCCCCGGCTCCCTCCCGCCAGTCCGTGGAGTGCGCACCGCCTCGCCGCCCTTCCTACCCTCTTCCGTGGGCCTCTCGTCTGCACTTGGCTCCGGAGACTCAGTTCTGCTAATCCTCTGGCGGTTTTCTGGGTTCTTTAGGCAGGTGTAGGTGGAATCTAAGTGATCAGCAGGACGTGCGGTGAGCCCAGCGTCCTCCTACGCCGCCATCTTCCGGAACTCTGTATGGTTCAATTTAAAGGATGATCAACTGTGCTAGATTGAGCACTGAAAAGTCCACATCTGGGAAATTCCTCGGCTCTAGGCAAACTAGGATGGCTAGTCATGCTACATTTGTGTGAAGTTTAAGGACAAGCATAATTAATCCACGTTTATAGGAGTCAGAATAGAGTTGCATATTGAGGAGAAAGAGGCAAGAAGGAACTTCCTGCGATGTGGAAACTTTGTATATCCTGAGCTCAATGGTGGTTACATGGGCGTAAACACATGTAAAAATTCACTGCTGTAAATTTAAGATTAGTGTAGTTTATGCACATTGCTATTTGAATGTTAGACCTCAGTAAAAATTTAAAGATTAAAACAAACATTTCTACTACTCACTGGCTATGTGATTTTAGCAATTTCTTAAAAGTTTGAGCTTATCTTTCTCACATGAAAAGTGAAGATAAAAATAATTATCTGCTCTGATGGTTGTGATATTAAATGATATTTATAAAGTGCCTGACAGATAGTAAGTATTCATCTAATATTGGGTCACTTCTCTACACATCTGAGCCTTTCCCAAGGGAAGACTTTCTGCTTTCAGAATTTAACTTAAGATAAGTTCCCACTCTTGAGTCATGCATTAGGTGGTGACAAGTTATTTTCTTGAACAACTTTTCCTCTCGGCAATCACCACCTGTGATGAAAACACAGGACAGGAAGCTATATCCCAGCAGCTAAGAATAATAGCAAGCAATCTCCTGAACTATTTGGCTTGAGGAAAAGATAAAACGTTATTGAGTCATGAGAATGGTTCACCATATCACGATGCTCCATGTTGCTTTTGTTGGAATTGGAACGATGTATTCCCCACCGTTTCCTAAAGAGTCCTGTGAGGTATTCCTAGGAAACTTGCTGAACAGTAGCCAATTGATGTGAGCTCTTCTTGCTGAAAAGAATGCAGTGGTCTCATTTTGGCAGTGTAAGATTACAGAATGTCTAGTTTTCTTCTCCTACATCAGCAGTGGCTTAAGCACAGCTCTCAGAAAGAATGCCTGACTGAAAGGGATTCTTGCAATTCTGGGTGTTGAGCTGCATATCCTAGTGCTTGAACTTGGCAATCCCCCTTCATTCACTTGCTTGTATCCCTTGATGGGAAGAAATGTGGAGGTTCCTCTTCAGTCGGATTCCTAAGCTTCCAGAAGGCCTATAAACCTGACTAGGAATTCTTATGACTTTCGGATACAGTTTGGCAGAGGGACAGGAATACTGCATGTCCCTGCCATCCAGTCCAGTACAATATCCTATCTGATTCTTCATTTGTCTCTCTTTACATAATTTCTGGGAGAAGTTCACATTATAAGCAAATATATAGAAACATGTTCTTTCACTAGAGAGCTCTTCTGAGTACAATTTTCTGGAAATGAGAATTATTCAGAAGACAATTGTAGTTAAGGAATACGTTCCCATATGTTGTTTATAGTAAGGACAATTCTAGTTCCCATGAAACAATGTGGACTTAAAATTAAAAACTTGGGTTTGATTTATATTTAACTCCACTCTCTAGAACTGTGCAAGTTTGGACAAGTTACCTAAATTCTCTGGATCTGAAAATGTGACATAATAATACCTGCTTGTCAAGATTGCTAGAAAACATTTATACAGTCATGCAGTGAAAACTTACACAGCACTGTTTGCTGAGTCAATGTTTTATTAATGGCAGATTTCTGCTGTTCATTCTCACTCAAATGGTTCCTCAAAGGTCCACCCTGAGAGCAGATAGTAAGGAGTTGGAACGATAGTATTCTTAACCTCATCCACACAAACCAGTCCACCCACATACAATCCTCAGTTCAGGTTATTATTGTTTTGGCCTCCATCCGGTGCTCTACCACTGGGAAAGGCTCTTCACAACACATGCAGGATAAGCCTTTGAATGATAAACAATTGTTAAATAACAAATTAAATAACAAAACCATTAACTGCCTCAAGGAATTAGCTGATCCTTGCCTGTTTCTGAGAAAATCAATACTTTCTTGCTAGGTTTCTGAAAGAAGGAACTGAGCTTTACAGAGCATTGAAGACTTTAAGGGCTAGTTGTGGTTTGTTCTGTTTTGTTTTTTTCCTTTTCATTTTTCTGCCTTTGTATCCCTAGGTCTCAAAAAGAAATTCTGCAGATTAGAGATAGTGGCCCAGAGGGAGAACAGCTTGTACATTATGTTGAAATAAATTTCTAATTTATTTTATACAAAGACTTAGCTACAGGTTTTTTAATAGCTTGAATTCCTTTTGTAGCATTTAATCTACTGATTTGATCCTGGAAATGATATAAAATTTAGCTATTTTGAAACTTGTTGCTTGAATTGAAAGCATACTGGAGCATTTATAGACTCTGTCAACTTGGTTTTTTTAGAATGTTCACCTAATGATTTCAGTGTCAGCCTAATTGCTCAGCTCTTTCCTACGTGTGGGGGTTCGGAGTGAAGTGGATAGTTGAGAACGAAGAAGTAGACTTTGTGGTGTGATTTCAGGGAATCTGAATCATTAAGGCATCCCCTTCATATCCTTCATGATACCTCACATCTATAATTAAACCCCAATTACTTCGCTTAAGACCTTGTTTCTTGATGAATAAGCAAATCCCCTCCATTGGCACCTTGGTTCTATTCCTGGGCTCTGGCAAGCAAGCCCTCCCTCAGGTGATGTTGAGTGTCACTTCTCTGGGAGAAGGAATAATTTCCTTTCTCCTAACCTGGTTCCTGAGCATCTTCGTTTTCTTTCTAAGAAAAATTCTTAGCAGGAATTCCAAACATGACCCATTAGCACTCTTTCTAGCCCTGGAAGGAATTGTCTTGTCATATATTAGCCATGTTCTTCCCTTTTGTGACTTAGGAGCATGTATCCACCTAAAATTCCTACCCAAGCCTTTGTCCAAGGAGTGGCCCCTCCTTCAGTTAATGCTTTCCCCCCCTCCTAATTATAAAATGACTTTCATAAAGGAGGGATCTTGCTGGCATAGCACAGATAGTGGACTCTGCACGGTCCAGGTGTAAGCAAAACCTTTGGCTCTCCTGAGTCAGATTCTTATGACTCTTACGTGTTGACAAGGAAGCAAACCATTCGATGGTCCTGCCTGTTTTCTTAACTAGTTTGTTCACTTCCCTAAAGCTTTAATTACCTCAGTTTCCCTGGAATTTACCACCATATCCCTGTTACCTCTTGCTGCTTTGCCCTTTCTCCTATACAGCAGTCTTCTCTGTTCAGCCCTTCTTCTTTGCTCTCCAGCAACCTGCAACTTGAACATCATTACTACCTTTAATGTAAATGAAGATCTGAAAGCAGATTGGCGCTTTGTAATCCCTACCTTGCTATGTCTCAGGGCTGACCTAGCCCATTGCTACAACTCCTGGGGCTGGAACTGCAGTGGGAATTGTAACCTGAGGCAAAGGTTGAAGAGTAAACAAGTTAAACAATCAAACAGGATTCTAGAAGTAGGAGCCTAAGGGTCTGGAGAAGTGCTGTCCAATAGAACTTTCTGAGATGATGGAAATGTTCTATAACATTCTGTATTGTCCAATATGGTAGCCACCAGCCCCATGTGTCTACTGAGCACCTGTGATGTGACTAGGGTAACTGGAGAACTGAGTTTCTAATTTCTTTGCTTTTAATTAATTGAAATAGCCACATGGGAGTAGTGGTACACATTATAAAGCTTATGTCTAGAAGGAGATATACTAACTTCCAAAGAGGACAGAAGAAAGACTAGAGCCAGATAGAGATTCTGGAGTGGGAGCCAAGAGGAGATTATACTCAATGGCAAATTAGGCAAGAGTAAAGAGTAAAGGGCCATTGGAAGAGGTATTACAAGTATTTTTCTAGAAAACTAGTCTTTACTACTTATGTGCCCCAACATTTCTTCCTCAAGAGATCATCAGGCAGCTTTCTCTGAAAAATCATCTAAAGCTCACATATCATGACAATTAGTATTACAGCTTTCACTTTTGCAAATCAACTATATAGCTTTTATTTCAATTACTATTGTTTATAGTTTAGAAGTGTTTGTTTTTTTATTTTTTTTAATATTTATTTTTGAAAGACAGACACAGCACAAGTGGGGGAGGGGCAGAGAGAGAAAGAGAGAGACACAGAATCTGAAGCAGGCTCAAGGCTCTGAGCTGTCAGCACAGAGCCCTATGTGGGGCTCGAACCCACGAACTGTGAGATCATGACCTGAGCCAAAGTCAGACTCTCAACCGACCACCCAGGTGCCCCATAAGTGTTTCTGTTTAATACTGCATGTTTCCAAAGAAATTTACAAAGATTTATTATTGATAAATGCTTCTCACCCTTGTTTAGATACTTAAGGGCATTCTTTGTAGACAAATCACCTAGGAATAGATTTGATAAAATGAGTCCAGGGATAGAATCAGACAGGATCTTAAAGGCAGGCCTGGAAGCTACAGTAGCTTATGTTTCCAGGATATAGAAGCTTCTGGGAGAGTAGCAGCCTTTATCACCCTGTACATTTGCACAAAACAGAATCTATTCAAGATAGATTAATAAGCAGAAAAGGAATTTATTATTTTTTCATTTAACAAGTATTTCACGTGCCCAGCACTGTTCTGGGGACTGGAGAGAGAGGAAATATAAAACAGATGTATCCCTGGCCCTTGGGAAGGGAGACAGCAGATGATTAACAAATGGCAAATCTATAATAAATATATAAATAAAATGATAGGTATTGATACATCCAATAAGAACATAGCAGGAGTGGAGCTCCTGGGTGATGCAGTTAAGTGTCCAACTCTTGATTTAGGCTCAGGTCATAATCTTGTGGTTTGGGAGATCAAGTCCAGTGTCAGCTCTGCACTGACAGCACAGGGTCTGCTTGGGCTTCTCTCTCTCTCTCCCTCTGTCTCTGTCTTTGTCTCTCAAAAATAAATAAACATTAAAAAAAAGGGCAGGAATTTAAAAAATAGTGCTAGGTTGTAGGGAAAGTACTGTATTTTATTTTGGGTGGTCAGGGAAAGACAAATATTGTCAAATAAGACAATATTTGATCACAGACTAGAAGGAAGTGAGGGCAGGGGCCATGGGCATATGGGAGGAGGACCCTTTGAGACCCAGGAAGTAGAAAGTAAGTGCAAAGACCCTGAGATGAGAGCATGAATGTCATGTTCAAAAAATATCATGGAATGTTAGAAGCAGGGGAAGGGGGGGGACCAGTTAGAAGCCTATTACAGTGGCTCACTGCTGACTGAGGACAGCAAGGCCACGGACCAGGACAGTAGGGGTGGGGAGTAGAGCAGACTGAATGAGTCTGTGGTGATCTTTGGATTTAGGGAGAGAAGGAGAAGGATGAGTCAAGGCTTTGTGTTCATGATTAACAGAAGGACTAGGGATTATAGTAGATAAATCACAGCATGAAAGGAAAGCACAAATTTAGGGAATATCAAGATAAGTAATAAACTAATAAACTAGGTTTTTTTGCATAACTTGCATTTGTGGTACTGGAGGTATTTGGGTGCAGGTAGTCAATACATGGGGAAAATGTGTGCCTGAAATCAAGGAGAGAAGTGGTGCTAAGGATGCCAGATGTGAAAGTATTGGTAATTGACACCATGGATATGGACAGGTTGGTTTAAGGAAAATGTGTAGTGGGATAAGAAAAGGCAGCAAGGACAGAAATCTAGAGCACACAGCATTTAGAGAGGGTCAGTTTTGTGATTGGGTAGAGAAGTGACCCAAATATTCATTTTCTCCTCACCCTTAACATCGTCTCCACCAACCACAGTGGATAAAGTGCGTTCCTTCGCTTAAGCCAATGGATTGTTAGCAGGCATAACAAATACCACATCTGAGCACAAGCTTTAATTAATGTTTGTGGAATGGCTGTTTCTTTTATTTTTGTCCCCCACTATGAGAACAGCATGGACCAGATGGTAGCTAATCATCATGTGTCCTACCCTGCAACCATTATATAATGTGAACAAGAAATAAATAAGTTTTATAAGCCATTGATTTTGGAAGTTGGTTGTTGGTGCAGCCCAAACTGACCAATACTATGATATTAAGGGAGTTGTTGTGGGGAGGGAGACAGGAAGATAGCATAGGGAAGGGGGGGAGTGTCACATAGCAAAGATGTCAAAGATTATGGGAATTGAAGGAAGGCATTGAATATGGTACTCTGAAAATACATGAATACTACAAGATGCGTGATGTGTATCCAGGATCAGGGCTTACCTTGGCTAGTTAATGAAATTTATTTTGGACCCACCCCCTCTTGGAAATCTAATCCCTCCTTGTTATTTTCCACCCCTTCTGACTCTTGGTACCCATCAGAAACAGAATCCTTTTCTCTACTCAGCTGTTCTTTGTATTTGGGTCTCCTGGGGATCCAAGAGACTTTGAGCCTAAGTGAGGTTTAGATTCTGTGAAAGACAGTGGGTAGGTACTGGTGCCTTTAATTACATAGTATCCTACCCAGAAGGATGTTCTGCTCTTGGTAGAATTCCTTATTACTTATTATTTCTTATTCTTTTGGCTTTATGGCGTCTTTGTTTATATTTAAGATAGCACAAAATCCAGAGTCAACTAAGCTATCTAACATTTTATCTAACCACTTGTAATGAAATGAGTCCTCGAATTCTTTAAGCTGGGCCTAACTTGAGGGTCAATGCCTTGTAACTAACTGCAGAGGACAGTGGTTGCAGATTTAAGCTTTGGGGTTATATTTAGGCTCAGCAAATTCCTAGATTTGTATACTTGGAGATGTTGACTCTCTGTACTTTATTTTACTTTGTTTTTAATGGTGAAAAATAATAATATATTTTGCATAGTGCTTGATAGTAGTTAAATCAAAAATTGCTTAGGAGGCATTTAGCACAGTGATTCGTACATGGTTAGCCCTTAATAAATGTTAGCTATTACTATACTGATAATGCTTTTATTATTTACTTCCCTGTTCCTTAAATTTACTTCTTTGTATATGTGGTGCAAGTCCCATCTTATCTCTAAACTGGGATTTAGCTGTGTTTGGATATGAACTAGGAGGGCTGCTGCCAGGAGTCATTGTGAATAAGGATTTTTAGATGAAAGGAGAATGAGAGTGTATATTCCTGTAATGGCAAATGGGTAAAAGAAGATACTTGGCATCTATTCCCTGAGAGTGTTTTGTCATCATGGCCCCTCCTGGCCAAGTCCAGCGGACGCAATTCCAAGAACTGAGGACTGACATCTGGAGAGAGGTGGTTATACTCTAAATCAGTGTAGCTTCTCATGAGGTACTATTCTTACAGGGGATTCTTCTGGACATTAGGGTGCATCAACAGTGTTCACTCAAGAATCTGACCCCTGTAGTGGAAGAGACTTTGTCTATCCTTCCATCTGGAACAGTAGCTCCAACTAAAGAACGCTCTGCTAGTGACCCGCACCAACACCTCAGAGCACTTGGGCAGCTTGTAAAGACAGCATCCTTGCCACAGATGCCAGCCTCCTCAGTGGGACTATTTGCAGAGGTAAGTCTTGTTTCACCTGGGTTCTCAGGCAATCAGCGCCAGTAATGAGGGGACTCCAGCAGAAGAGTATGAAAAGACTACTTGAGAGTTCCCACAAGACTCCTCAGAGATAAATATGGGTAAGTCTTATGAATTAATGACATTTTACTTCCTATCTGGTGTAGCCTAAGGCCGTATAGGACTCAGGTTTGGATCCATGTAGTTGAAGAGAGGGCTGATCTTAAAAACACAACTGTATTCCCTCCTGGCCGATAGGCTGAGTTGCCATTATCTCAAAATTCCCTTCAACTCTTTCATTGTATGTGTGATATTCCATGTATTGGTTACATCTCTTTGTTTCTGGAGTTAAAAATACGTTCCCCAGGGGAGAAACTCATAACTTTTATTAGAAGTAGTGTTGAGTGTGTGAAGATGATAAAAGATTTTCAAAAGGTGACAAGTATGAGAAGCGTGAATATACATATTTGGTTTATGAAGTAGGTTGGAGAGTGGCTGACAGTGGGCACGGGAAGATGAGAAAGTCACGGAACACAAGTTGAAGCCACGAAGGCCAATTCTGTCAACTTCACAGCTCTGTTCC
Organism: Neofelis nebulosa; assembly: GCF_028018385.1. Taxonomy (NCBI): domain Eukaryota; kingdom Metazoa; phylum Chordata; class Mammalia; order Carnivora; family Felidae; genus Neofelis; species Neofelis nebulosa. The sequence goes on from NC_080782.1 coordinate 220,170,914, forward strand.
AACTCTGTATTAACTCTCAGTTTAATTAAGTAGGAATATTCATTCCAGTTCATAGGCACTAGAGAATTTGTCTTTTATTCAAGTGTTAAGCATGTCTAAAGAGTGTGTGTGTGTGTCAAATAATACAACTAGCTGATGTAACAGATAATCTTGGGGACCCAAAATTGTTCAGCATAAAGAGTGGGGGGATAGGGATGCTGGGCTGGACCCAGCTGTGTTTAGTTTGTGTCTTGGAAGGTCGCCCTGTGTGGTAGATATAGAGATGCAGCATTCAGATCCCCCTTCAAAGAAGGACTTAGTGCTTCAGCTGTTGGAATGCTTTCAGATGTCATCCTCTTTAGGGACAACCTCAGCTTTAGAGACTGGCCTGACCCAGCGTCATTTTCTGGAGTGGCCCACATCTAGAAAGTGACTGAAGTAGATACACTAACTGTTTCTGCTCAACATTAGGTCACTCTCTTGGGCTTTGTTAGCTCCTGAAATCCCACGAGGTGAGCCACAACTGTCATCAGGCCTGCTTCATAGCTCTACTTATCCCCCTACCCAGTCCTGCTTTCCCCCTACCCTCCATTGGTCCCTAGTCATGACCTAATATACATGCAGCTCAGAGTCTGCTTGTTATAGATCCCAACCTGGGAAACTTTGAGAACTGGCTTGCAGCCTGCAGAGAATGAAACAAAGGAGGTCACCCGTGGAAGGTTTGATTTGAAAGGGGCACAGGTCCCTTCCACTGATAACATTAGCTAGAACTCCATCACTTGATCAAATACCCCATCTCTTCCTTCTGTGAAGAACCAAAGATACCCAAAGGTATTGGAGGTCTTACCCAAGATGGTACAATTCATTCTGTAATTCAGATCATTGGATTCCTTGCCCGTCTGAGGAAATAGTACGGTTTTATTCTTCCCATGAGAGAAGGAGAACTATTAACTGTCCGTCTCTTTTGTCTTTGTTTCAGGAAAGTTCAGAAACATTCAGAAATAAATTATAGCAAGTGTGTAATCCCTTACAGAATACATTTCTTTATTTTGTTTTCCACTGTGTCATGACCTGCTCTTCTAATTTATCTTCACCCTGAACTGTTTTTTCCCCTTTTTCAGTTGTATTTTATCATGTTATTGTGTTTCTGTTGCAAATCACCTAAAATTCTTTTTTTAGAATGAGTCAGGGTGTATGTAAATAAGTGAATAAATAAATACGTAGAAGCATGATTCAGTATTCTTTATACCAGAGCATCCTATTACAAACCCTTCCATTACAGTTGGGCATCATTACAGGAACATTTCCATCTCATTATAAAATGAATTGACTAAACATACAGAAGGTCTGCTTTGAATAAACATTTTGTGCAAGGCACCTGTTAAATAGCTAGTGTCTATTAGAACTTCTCATTTCCAGACGGGAAATGGCAATGCATTTTATGAGTTATGATTCATTCGTAAAATTTCCCTTAAGAGCGAGTACCTATCCGGCAGATAAAGTTTAATCATCCTCTAAGGAACTTTATTTTTTTGGCGGCTACTCCGGTTATGTTACAATCTTCCATGTTATGGTTGATAATACTTGGGTTTAGAGAGGTCGTTGCTCATAGCTCCACACCTAGGGAGCAGGAGGATTGTCCTCCTGGGCTATTTTTTTTTTCCATTAAACTCTCTAAAAGAGGGGGGGGGGGAACCAGCCTCAATATAGGATTTCAATGCCATTTTTAAAAATGTGGTAGCCAGTGTCTGTGCATTTCCGTTCTAACATGCTTTGATATACTATCCGTCATCCAGGCATTCCTCTTGAATTGTGTGCTCTGGCATCTGAAACATTTATGACTACAGCTGCTTCTCTCTTCTCTTCCTATTGTCCTATGAATCTTCTTCCCTCAAAATTCTGCCCCGCTTTGCCCTCTCTAGTGATAACTTCAAGCCCACACCCTGTGATCTTCTTCATGGCCCACTCTTAAGGCAGGCAATGGATCTCGTCCAATTCAGCTCTCTAAATTAGTTTGTTTGTTTTGTATGTGTGCTGCCCAGTGATAAGAGCCCCAAAAGTACCTTAGAGGGCCCTGAAAAGGTGCAGAACTTTCTGCAGCTAAACTCAACCTTGAGGTTCAGAGATTTCATCCGAGGTGAACTGTTCCCTGACAAGCTTTTGGTGTATAACGCTTCCCTATCTTTCAGGGGCAGCATGTATTTCCCCGGAATTTGGCTCTTGGGCTTTTTAGTTGCTGTTGTTGTTGTTGTTGTTGTTGTTGTTGTTGTTTTTAATCATTATATTTAAATCCATATGTCTGGGAGACCTCAAACTCTAGCTGGGCATTGATGTGTAGATCTATACTCCCAGTAGTGGGAATTCAGCTCTGGAGTCCACCGAGAAGTCATTTTTGTGGCGTGATTTGTAGCTTTCTAAAACTTACAATTGTGCATGGTGTATCAGCCCTGCATGCCTGTCAAAGACAGCTCACTTCTTCCATGTGATGCGGATACTGTTTTCAACATTATAGCTATGGTTGCAGTTCCCTAAGTAATTTTTTCCCATTGAAACAAATATTGCTTCCTTCATTCACTGCCTTGCCATTCATGTATTTATTTATTCAGTAAAAGTTTTTGAGGATCTACTAAGAGCCAAGTGCTAGAATGTAAACTCCATGATGGCAGGGGCCCTGCCAGTTAATTATGGCTACCTCCCCAAGGCTTACTCCAATGACTATCACTGAATAAATATTTAGTAAATTTTATATAGTACTGGTTGTGGCAGAGACTGTTAGTTGCCTACACCAGCATCCCTTCTCTCCTTCCTTGTTAGCTATCACAAGTCTGATTTTGAGCTAAGTACACTATCACTTATCCCTTTTCACAGCTAATACTGGTCTTATGGTTTTGTTCAAGCCTGTGGCATTCAGAATACTTGTAGTGGGGGCAGAGAAACTGCTCAAAGGGAGTTGGCTTGGCTGTAAAGAGTTGTGTTTACCAATCCGTTTACCACCCCCACCCCCTTCTAGTTTGTAATATAGGGTTTTCCCACTATTGTGACTGAGGAATAATTTACCTGGAGGAAGGTGTATAAATCTTAATCAGGTAGGTTAATGGAATTTTACATGTACCTATACTTATGAAACCATTACCCAGATGAAAATGTAAAATATTCCCAGAACCCCAGAAAGCTCCATTAGGACCATCCCAGTCAATATACTTCCCAGAGATAATCTCTGTCACCATAGATTAGTTATGCCTAATTTTGAATTTCGTGTAAGTGGAATCACATGGTCAACAGACAGGTTCCCATCAGAAGATAGAAACTGTACCAGTAATTGTAACAGAAAAAAATTAATATAATGAATTATTAATGATTAAAAGGTAGATAACCATGAAAATTGGTAAAAGAAGATTCTTTTAACAATATAACTTTAACAATATGAAATACTAGTACAAAAATAGCAAATGTAGGTGGCAGCTACTGCTTCTGGGGCTTAGAGTGATCAAGGCAGATGATAGGAATTTAAAGGCTCCACCCTCACCCCTGGGGCTTGGACATGGAGAGGCTCTCACTCCTGCTGGAAGTAACTGTCTCCCTCCTAGTGGAGGACACAGGCCTGTTTGGGTCTGCAAGGGCTGCCAGTATGAGTGCTACCAGGCTACCCATGCCAGTCTGCCAGCTACCATGCATGTTCGAAACAGTACTCTAGAACTAGGAGGCAAAGCGCTGCAGTATTCCCACAGAGCCATTTACTGATAAGGGCAATACTGAATGAACTGGCAAAGGCGAACATCAGTAGGGGTAAGCACCACTCTTGGAAAGCTGATTTGGAGCTTAGAGGCAATAAATTGACAACTGCCACATATAACATATGATCTCCGGTGTTTGTTTTCTTTCATTAATAGTTATATGCATACTGGATTTGGCAGCCTAAGCCCTCACAGCCCTCCAAAAACATGATGGAGCCTTAAGAGTGGAAGCCATATAGTAGGATCGTGAACAACATGTTAAGAAGCCCGAGTCTCTTATGATGGCTGTAAAGCTGCCACACCACTCTGGGATTTCTCAAATTTGATGACAGTAATTTTTAATGTGAGAGGGAAAGAATACTTTCCCTTATTGACCCCATGTGATGATTTCCCCCTGATACGTGTGGTGCAATCAAATGATAACTAATGCACCTGCCTCAAACTGTTCACAGGCCACCAGAGATTGTCATGTAAACAATACCGTTATCAGGATGAGAAAGATGAGTGAAAGAACTAGAATTGGTTCTTTCCTTTGTGCCAAGGCCCCATGCTAGAAACTTGGGATACTGGGGATATTCAGATCTTTGTATCATTTCATTTTGTGTCTAAGTATCCTATCTGACATCACAGATAAACTTGGGGTCTAGTTTTGTGACTTCTAGTTTAGTGCTTTATTATTTAATAACCCAGATGTCTGCTCTGATCACCTTGCCTCCGAAGAACAAAATCAGGTTTCCTAAATATGCAGTTTGGCCCTTCCCCTCTTCCCCTCAAAGTCTAAAACCTTCCCTAAAATCTCTGTCAGTTTAACAGTTGGTGATGGCGAAAGGGGAAAGTGGTCGTGTAATGCGTTTAAGTTCTTACAGTTACCTCTGGTTAGGAACTGCTTCTTCAGTTCTTGGATCAGTCTTCGGTCTTACTAGTTCATGTACTAATTTTCATACCGTATCAGCTCAGCTATGAAACTCCACATTTATCAATTTCTATAAAAATACCTACTCACACAAATCAGTACTTACGTGTAACAGTCTTTATTGAAGCATAACCAACACTAACCCAAGTAATCACTATTTTCTTAAATTTTTTTTATTAAGTCTTTTGAAAATATGATATATTTAGATGGTTCTAAACAATGTCAAAGTGAGAAATGGTGGGTGCCTGGGTGACTCAGTTGGTTGAGTGTCCGACTTTGGCTCAGGTCATGATCTCGTGGTCCATGAGTTCGAGCCCCACGTCGGGTTCTGTGCTGACAGCTCAGAGCCTGGAGCCTGCTTCAGATTTGGTGCCTCCCTCTCTCTCTGCCCCTCACCCAGTCATGCTCTCTCTCTGTCAAAAATTAATAAACATTAAAAAAAGTGAGAAATGGTAAATAGACCACCCGATTTTCTATTGGGTTGCTGATCCTTATTGATTGGTAGAAGCTCTTACTTAATATGTTAAATGAGCCCTTTGTGATAAGGTTGCAAATGTATTTTCTCAATGTATCCTTTTCCTTTTGGCTTTTCTTAAAGTGAGTAAATGAGTATTTCTAAATTTTTATGGTCACATTTTTCAATCTTTTATTTTCTTTTAAGTCTTAAGAATATTGTCTCTTTTTTTTAAGATTTATTTATTTTGAGAGAGAAAATGCATGCTTGTGCAGGAGGCGGGGAGTGGCAGAGAGACAGGGAAAGGGAGAGAATCCAAGCAGTCTCTGCACTGTCAGCACAGAGCCCAACGAGAGGCTCGAAACCACAAACAGTGAGATCATGACCTGAGGTAAAACCAAGAGTCGGATGCTTAACCAACTGAGCCACCTAGGCACCCCTCACATAGAATAGTATATTTTAATTAGAGCTAATGCTATATAATGAATTCTTAATGATTAAAAGGTAGTTAACCACTAAAATTGGTAACAGAAGGTTCTTTTAACAATATAAAATAGAAAATGCCAGTACAAAAATAGCAAATATAGGTGGTAGCTATTAATTTTGGGGCTTAGTATGATGATGATGATGATGATCTGAATATCCCTATGATACTTCATGGTTATAAATAATTCTCTAAGCTTTTTTCCCCTAGTAATTTTAGACCTTCTTTTTTACATACACATTTAAACCATTGATTTATTTTTGTATAAAGTGTTGTTGGTTCAGATCCAGTTTATATTTTCCAATTATCCCAATACCATGTAATTCTTAATATTTCCCCCATTGATTTGAGATACCACTTTTATTATTTATTGAATTACTACTTATATTTGTATTAGAGGATTTGTTTTTGTTCACCTCTGTCTATTCTTGAACCTGTATCATGTTGCAATAACTAAGTTTCACATGTTTAAATAACCGATAGAGCTAATTCTCTTCATTACTCTTATTTTTCATAATGTTTCCATTCTTGGCTTCTTGATATTTTCATATGATGTTATAATCACCTTATCTAGTGTGAGGACAAAATCCTGTGGTTATTTTTATTGGAATCATGTTGGATCTACAGACTCACTGTACAGAATTTAAACACTTTTGATGTCAAGTCTTCCTAAACCACACAACGTGCTTTTCCATTTTTTTGTGACTTGTGTTGTCCTTCAGGAATGTTTTATAGTTATGTTTCCATAGATCTTAATATATTTATTGTTTTTCAGTTGATTCTCTTGAGTATCTCAATGTATTTCATGTTATCTCTAATAGTAACTTTGCATCCTCTTGTAAATATCCAGCCCCAGAGGCACAGGGTGGCTTAGTCGGTCAAGCATCCAACTTTGGCTCTGGTTGTGATCTCGTGGTTCCTTAAGTTGAAGCCCCACCTCTGACCCTCCACTTGGAGGCTTGGAGGCTGGAGCGTGCTTCAGAGTCTGTCTCCCTGGCTCTCTGCCCCTCTCCTGCTCTCTTTCTGTCTCTCTGTCTCTCTCAAAACTTAAACATTAAAATTTTTTTGACGAGTTGATGTTGAAAACTCCTGCACTACACTTATATTGCCTTCCATCCATACCAGCCTTCTTTTTGTTCCTCAAATATACCAACTTCTCCCTTCTTAGAGCCCCAGAATACTTGTGTTGTCTCCAGATTTTTACCTAGCTTTCTCTTTGCTGTCATTCAGCTTAAATATATCTATACAAGCTTTCCTTGACCAAGAGTCAAGAAAGTTTCTTTACAGAACTGACCACTTCTGGTAATTTAAAAATAGATTTGATGGGAATGACTTTTTCTGTTGTTATTTACTAGTGAATCTGTAATGTCTAGAAAAATTCAGGGTTGGTTGAATTAAATTCTTAATAGCCATTGTTTCCCTCAGCCCCTATACCTTTCCCCCTGTTTTGATATCACATCACACTCCTGGCCATCAGCCCCTAGGTTTAGGAAAATCTCCTAACAAGTAGAAAGCCATTCTAGCTCAAACAAGAGGAAGAAATGAGGCCTGGTGCACAAGGTCTTGTGGGAGTTCCTCCACTCCTGCTAGGTAATGTCCAAATGTTTGATATGTCACATTATCTACACCTGGGGAGGGAGCCTGCCACAGCCTTCGTCCCAGAGTCAGCAAGTTCCTTCTCATGTTCCAAACAAACTACCTTGAGGAAAGATAAAATTTATTGGCGAACATAGCTTGACTGTGCGGAGAGTAGTTCACAAGCTCAAAGGAGGAGCTCCAGGGTCCGGAGCCCCTGGGTCTAGAACAGGACCTCATACCACCAGACCTTTCTTCTCTCCTTCATGCAGCTTTTTGTTAGCCTGGCCCTGCTCAACTTTATTCTGCACAAAGGCTTCTCCAGGTCACTGGGAAGTTACAGTCTGGCTGCCTGTTGGTTGAAGTAACAGCAGCTTAAATAGAGCTTCCTTTTCCAAAGGTTTTGTTAAAGGGAAAAACTTTTTTTGGCCCTTCATGGATCATGTGTCCACTCCTCGACTAACCACCACATACCCAAGAATGAATGGGGAACTCTGACTGGCCAGGCTCTGTTCCTTTGGTGATGGGAGTGCTTATTTCCAAAGTTGCTGCGGGTTGGGTTGGGGAGTAACGCGTGGGCAGGCAGAAAAGTAGCTGTGAAATTCCCCCATAAACACTTATTTAAAAAGCCACTGGAATTGGAAACTTCCACTTTGTGTGTGTTATTTAAAAGATGACCTACATAAGAACCAAATTATGTAAGAAAAGACATTCAACTAAGTAATGATGGTTGCAGTTTGTGTTTTGATATGCTTGGGTTTATTTTAGCACTTTTTTGTTGTTGTTGTTCCTGTTATTTGAGAATCTAACCTAGGTTTTCAGTATTGTTTGTCTTTACTCAAATTTTGTTACTCTATTGTTATAGTTCAGAATCCCGATTGTTTTCAATTCACTGACTTAGTAATCATGGGTTTATTTCTGGGCTCTCTATCCTGTTCTGTTGATATAAGTGTCTTCTTCTTTTGATTACTACAGCTTTGTAGTGTATCTTGAAATCTGGATTTGTGATACTTTGAGTTTTTTCCTCATTCGTGGTTGCTTTGGCTATTTGGGATCTTTTGTGGTTCTATACCAATTTTAGTATTATTCTAGTTTTGTGAAAAATTCTGTTGGTGCTGATAGATATTCCACTGAATTTATAGATTGCTTTGGGTAACATGGACATTTTATTAATATTAATTCTTCGAACCTATGCATATATAAACCTGTCTAATCACTATGTTGTACACCTGAAACTAATGTAAACTTGTGTGTCAACTGTACTTAAAAAAACAAAAAAGTCCCGGGGCACCTGGGTGGCTCAGTCGGTTGAGCGTCTGACTTCGGCTCAGGTCATGATCTCAAGGTTCATGAGTTCAAGCCCCACGTCGGGCTCTGTGAGGGCAGCTCAGAGCCTGGAGCCTGCTTCAGATTCTGTGTCTCCTTCTCTCTCTCTCTCTGCCCCTCCCCAGCTTGCACTCTGTCTCTCCCTCTCTCAAAAATAAATAAACATTTAAAAAAAAGTTTTTTTTAAATCCCAATTGTTTAACCTATTCCTCTCTGAGAAGGATTAGTTTTGTATAGTTGAAGTCTTGTGACCTTTTAACTCTCATCAGGAGCTGCAAGACTATGCCAGCCTGATGGTAGCTTATGGTGTGAGTTATGAAGAAGTGTATTAATCAGTCTCTTTGCTTAGAACCCAGCTTTGGAACCAAACCATAGATGAAAACTCACATGAAGTTTCTAATATGTAATTGAGGAAAGATGTGGCTAGACTTGGAGTCCACAGGAGCTGGGTTCTACTGCAGACTCCATCCATTATTCTTTATAAAACTTCTGGAAAGTACATGAACTTCTCAGACTCTCATCTGTCTTTATGGTACAAGTGAAGATTTTATTGCTGATTTCACAGAACTGTGAAAATAATATGTATGTAAATTCGCTCTACAAGTTGCAAAGCACTGTGTGTATATTTAAATACTTATAATCAAGCTGCCTTAAATCTTTCAAGTAACAAAATAGGTGAGGATAAATACCATTATTATGAACAAATAAGGTCCTAAAAAATTCCACTGCATTTATAATCTGAACCTTTTTTTTTTGAACCATTCATTTTCTGACATAGCCACAGATTCTTTTCACATTCCCCATTTCATATATCTAGAACTTGTTCTCTCTGAAAGTATTTCCTTGAAGAAAAAACATTCCATGTACATTTTAGAATACCGCTGCAATGTCTGCCATAAAGCAGGGTACTTAGAAGGCACTCCATAAATGCATGTAATATTAAGATATAGGGTTGAATCATAGGGCAAGTGAAAGTGGGGTTCGAGGCATTTGAGGAGAGGAAGTCTGGAAGCAGCACTGGAACTGGATCCTTTGGTTCTTGAAGTCATAAGTCTGAAAGCAAGTTTAAACAGGATGTTAGAGATCTAGAATAGGCTTCCCTTTGTGAGTCCTGCCATATACCCTTTCCTTCAGGCTTCTGACAGACCTAGAATAAACATAGACAACTGGGTGAAGTGGGGGAAAGAATGAAGTTTCCAGGGCTTTTTGGAGTGACCGGAGTAGGGAATGCATTGGGGCTTCCTTCACATCAAACCCTTAGAAACCTCACAGCCTTGGTTTTCAGGCTAGTTTTGTGTAGTTAAACTGGACTGGCCCCACTGGTTGGTACTGCCTGAAAGAATTAGCTGCATCTGAGGTTCTCCAGGACATATTAGTTTCCTATTGCTGCCATAACAAATTAACACAAAAAAATTAACACACACTTAGTGGCTTCAACCACACAAATTTCTTACCTTATAGTTCTGGAAGTTAGAAGACTAAAATCAGTCTCCATGGCCTAAAAGCAAGGTGTTGGCAAGGCTCGTTCCTTCTGGAAACTCTAGGGCAGAATCCGTGTCCTTGCTTTTTTTTTTTTTTTTTTTTTTTTTTATCTCCTAGGGGCTCCTCACATTTCTTGCCACCCCACATCTCCCTCTGCTACTATCATCACATCCCCTTCTCTCTTTGAATCACTTGTTCACTCTTAGACCCATGTGATTACATTGAGTACACCCAGATAATCCTAGATAATTTCTCTATCTCAAGATCTTTGTCTTAATCACACTTTGAGAGTCCCTTTTGTCCTGTAAAATAACATTCACAGGTTCTTGGGATTAAGACTTGGAATTCTGGGCTCAAAAAAAAATGGCTCCTCCTACAACAGAGGTCTAAGAACTCAAGAGAGAAGGACCCAGGTGCTGCTTGAGGTTTAATGTAGTGACCCTTATTTCTTATGGTCCAATAGTTGTCAGGCTTTCCTCCAAGTCTTACTGATCACATTAGCTACTTGCCCTGAGGGGCAAGTCCAGGTGTTGGTGAAGACAGGATCTGTGAAAGAGCTCTCTATTGCTCCCTCTGAGGAAAAAGACGTTTGTCTCCTCAGGCAAATGCAGTAGCTGGAGATGATTCCCTTGGAGAATGAGGGAAGGAGAGGCTGCATCCCACGTTTGCCTATCTTTGAAGAGTCAACTTCGAAAGTGGATAGACATACATACACAAAATGAAGACACTGAGCCACAGAGCACTTCCCACTTCATTATCTTACTTCCTCCCTCCCTCCAACCACCTTCTGCTTTCTCTCTGTAGCAAATCCCAGGGGGAGAACTAGATTAAAGAAGGAAAGAATTAGCAACAAAGATCAAAATAACAAGCAGCAGGGAGGAGATGCAAGGAAGAGATAGAAAAAGAAGAGTTATCTAGGGGACAAGTAGAGAAAAGAGAAATTCAAAGCTCCAGAGCAGTGCTGTCCAATAGAAATATATTGTGAGCCACACATGTGAGCTTTGCATGGTATTTTAAGTTTTCTAATAGGCATACTTAAGAAGTGAGAAGAAACCAACATGTTATTTTAATATGCCATCGACATAGATACTTGTTAATGAGTTACTTTACTTCTCCTGCGCTAAATACTTAGAATTTGATGTGTATTTTATATTTGCAGAATATATCAATTGGGTTTCACCACAGGTCAAATGCTCAAAGGCCACATATGACTAGTGGCAGCTTTATTGGACAACATAGCCATAGGAGATTCCACTTCTCTTTTGATTCAGTTTTCAGGGAGGTAAATTAATTCCTCAGAAAAAGCAATGTGGATTGATGAAGTTTTGACTAAGAATGTTAAAAAGAAACTAGCATTCTAATTGTGATTTCCTCTGCAGTCTACTATGTAGATCATCTCTAAGTCTCCTGTGAAGAAAGATACTCATGATACTTGAGTTTCACGTTTCTGGCAGTGAAATCAGCTGCCATGACAATAGATTCTCAAAAGCATTTTGCACTTCCTGAAAACAGATGTTGCATTAGGTATACTTAGTAGGTGAATCTGTTCATTGTATTGTCTTGTTAAATACAATGTTACTGGTAATACCTCCTGTAAGTTTCAGTACTTGATACTGGTTACGCTACTTTATGTTGACTAAAGACATAAAGACTAAGAAAGGAGACTTAATGTGTTGCTACACAGATTCTCATGGAAGTGAGGAACAGAATAAATACCAAGAGGTTTTTTTTTCTTGCACTACTATATTCACATTTTCTATGTAGTGCCTCATTTTGTCTTGTCTTACTTGCCCTGTTTATCTACCAGTCATGTCCTGAAATTTTAATTGTGATGTAGCTGGCTGTCACCATATTAAAGAGACATAAAAACAGACCACAGGTCAGTCAGCCAGAAATTGTTCTCTTAGGTGATGCTCATAAAGCAAAATGAAGGTGCCAAGCAGTTATCTGGTGAGCGAGATCAGTATAGACAGTGAAATAAGATTATTCATTCCTCGCTACTCAATCTTCTTCCATTATGGGACCAAAATCACCAGGGAAAGTTGCAAAATCTTCACTTCATGCTATTCCTATAGGTTCTGTGTTGGCAGGGCTCACTTTCTTAGGGCCCGAAGACTCTCCTTTGTCTTTACTATGTCCCAGCACCTCTTGGCATCTATATATATATATATCTTGTCTTGTGCACAATTGTGCAGTCAGTGACAGCACAATATTTTGATTGTAAACTATTTACGTTTTGCAGAATTGCAGGTAAGGCCTCAAACTGAGGATAAAAACTGGTACATGTGTCTTTAATACGACTGGTCAGTGGCTGCCACCTCACACCTCTGGTAAGTGGTGGCACCTCCTTACCACCTCTGGTAAGTGGGATCTGGTAAGACTGCTCCAGTGAGAGCTTCCTAGGTCCCAGGATCAGGGCTGCTATGTGCTGAAGCAGCTTGTATGGAGCACAACTCTAGGTGCTCAGCTCATATTGGAGTATTTGTTATTATTCCTCTTCCTTTCTGTGGGGAAGTAGGGATGCTTGTTATGTATCCTCTGAAGTTTGGGGGTATAGTTGACCAAGACACTGGGCCTACTTCTAGATTGGACATTTCCAAAGGTGAAAGACCTATTGTGTCCCAGTATTCTTCAGGCTTCCTGGGTCTGTGCTGTACTATTCTTTTTTTTTTTTTTTTTTTAATTTTTTTTTTCAACGTTTATTTATTTTTGGGACAGAGAGAGACAGAGCATGAACGGGGGAGGGACAGAGAGAGAGGGAGACACAGAATCGGAAACAGGCTTCAGGCTCCGAGCCGTCAGCCCAGAGCCTGACGCGGGGCTCGAACTCACGGACCGTGAGATCGTGACCTGGCTGAAGTCGGACGCTTAACCAACTGCGCCACCCAGGCGCCCCTGTGCTGTACTATTCTTAAGAAGAAAGGGGAGTCAACTTCTACTCATTCCAGTTCTCTGGTCTCTCATGAGAATATGTAAAAGGGAATCAATCAATTCCAGGATCCACACAGAGGCTGGAGGAGAGGTGGTAATCTTGAGGCTGTCCTGGTTGCTGATGGGTCAAATGAAGGACCATCTCATCAGGTGAAGCCTTGAGGGTGGGCCCCCATGTTGGAATTAAAGGGAATCATAGTGGTCCCTCTGGAAAAGATTCGTAGGAATGGAAGGAGGTTTAACATGACTCTAGGAAAACTGTATACAACATTTATGTGGAAGCCAATACTCCAACAAAGTCCTTAATATCTCAACCAGCCAGGGCACCTTTCCAAATATCAAACATTGGCAGTTCTGGGAGTGAATATGTTAAGTGTTGCATCAATCAAGGTTCTCCAGAAAGAAATAATGAATAAGGTATATGTATGTGTATGCATATCACATCTATAAGATGTCTTCACAGCTATAACTAGACTAATGTTTAACCAAATGGGCACCATATCCTAACCAAGTTGACACACAAAATTAACCATCACAAGAGGTAATCGTTGAAAAAAAACGTATTTATAAGCTAACATGTTGAGACTCCTTGATAAACTGGTTACATATTTTATAGGAGAAGTAGGAAGTAGACAATGACAGAGATACAAAGTGCTGACTTCCCTAAACAAAGCTACTCTGGTGGCCTATAGGTGCATGTAATTTGTATGTATGCATATACGTGAAACAAGTTATGAGGAGGAATTATGTGTTTTTCTTTCCTGTGGCTGTTTCCTCTGGAGACATAACAAAGCTGTGTAGATGCATTAAGTGTCTGGGCGTTGTAGGTCCTGTTTGCTAACCTGATTCCTACTCAGGTATAGGATGGAGTACTTTGAGTGGGACTATAGGTCACTGAAATCCTAGCTAAATTGTGATGATGATGGTGGTGACTGGGAAAACAGTACCTGAAGAAACAAAAGGATCTTCATCTGAACCCAGATAATGTAGGGTTTTACTTAATGAAAACAAAGAGAAGTAGCAGCAATATAATCAGACTTGTTATTGTAAAATTGAGGGTATATGACCTAATTTTGATACTAAGTTGTAGAGTATTGCATGACACAAGTGCATTTGTGAAAAAAATATTGTATTTGTGTGTGTGTGTGTGTGTGTGTGTGTGTGAGTACCTATGTGAAAAAGCGATTAGCCCTTAGGTTAAACTAAACAGCTTCCCAATCTGAGATTCCCTCTCTCCTTAAATTTGGGATCAGAGTGCTTCTCACGGCCACTTTTGTGTGCACATACTTTAATGACTTCCTGCTATGTGTTACCTGACTCCATCACTGTTACTTCATTAATGTCCAAGTAAGTTCTTCTAATTTTGTGTGAATTTAATCTCTGGTTTGTTTATAGTCTTCAGTGGCTGGCTGTTCACAAAGGATAGTTCACAAAGCACCCCCTAATTATGTAGATCTCCAAAGCCAAATTTAGAAAACAAGGCTAAATGTATTCCTTAAAATTATTTTCCCCATCCCATGAAAGATTGCCGACTTCACCCCTCCAATCCAGAGACCACCCAGGAAGGAGGCTTTAATATGATCATTCTTTTTTGATGTATTTATACCTAAGCATTCTCTTACTCTTTAATTCAAGAAATTATTTTGAGACTCCTATTATGGAGCTTTAAGCAAACAGCAATGATAGTATACAAAGGTAAGATAAAGCAAACAATTAGAACTAATTCTGACAATTGAAATAATGTATCAAGAAATGTGATATTAAAAAAATCTTTAATGCTATATTGCCAGCAATCTTATCTGATTCCCTTTTATTTTTATTTCATTAGGTAAGTCATGAAAAGCTGTCAGGTTTTGTATTTCTAAGGAAAAGCCCATTTGGGAATTAATTGCAAATACCTGTTCAGTACCAGTTAGCTGCCAACTCTTATTCTTGGTTTTGAGGGAAAGTTGGAGGGAGGGGAGGGAGCCATAAAAGAAAACAAAACAAAAAGCTGTAAGACAAAGAAACTTGTTTGAAATACATATCTCACCATGCCAACACATTTCATAATATAAACAGGAGATAAAAATCATAAGAACAGTAGGAGTTTAAAGGGGAAGATCAACAACACATAGCATGAAAGACAATTTTGTGTAAGAAGTAAGTTTAAACTAGAATATACGGATGGTGCAGAGTGAGAAAGATATTCATAGGTATGGAAGAGGAGGGCTAGGATTCAACAAAGAGGCAAGAACCACATGTGCAAGGCTCAAAAAAGAGGGAACTCTGTGGATGGGTGTACGGTCAGAGGAAAGGTTGCCTTGTCTAAAGTTGAAGCTTCCTGTTGAGGAGAAGTAGCAAACAGATGGGGTGAGAGATAAAATGTAATGGGCCTATTGCAATAGCAATAGCACTCGTTAATGAGGAGCATTTAAAAGAAGAGCGAAAAATCCAGGGCTTGATAAAATCAAAGGGTCATTGAGAAAGGGTAGAGAGGTGTTATCTTGGAACATGCAAGGACAGGGTGGTTCTTTGCTGTTGGCCAAAACACAAAAAGTTGAGTGTTTTTTTTAACTGTTTTCAGGGAGCACAGGGTTCAAAGTTGAGTATTGTTGATGCTAAGGCACTGTAAATTTGGGGGTTCTCACAAGGCAGATGGAGAAAGTTACAGTTGAAAGAGGGTGTAACAGAGAAGCACAAAGTCCACATGATAAAGGTGGTGTTGAAAAAAAAAAATGCAGGCTATCCCACATTTGGTCCTGACACCAGATAGGATAAGATAGGATAGGATAGTGTGGATAGGTAGGTAGATGGCATAGAAAGTAGTCATTAAATCCAAAGTGAGTGGGGAATACAGGGAGGTGGTAAAGTTTGATAGGATGAGTGCTGAATTGGGTATAACTGAGAGAACGGGTGGGTGAAGTTGATATCTAGCTGCATGGAAAAGGAGAAAGAAGGTAATTTGTTTTGGGGGAATAACCAAAAATCTATGAAAAGAAGCAACTGAGCAAAAATACAGTTCAATCAGATTTTCTCAATCTACTTTGAGATTCTGATGCTATATAGTGTTTAGTAGGAAAATGATTGACACTTAATAATGGTGCTTGTGTCACCAAAAAATGGAATTCTTTTAACTGTAATTCATGTAGTTGTCAAAGACTAAAGTGAAGAATATGGGCAATGTGAGTCACAGTGAAGATATTTGAAGTAGTGAAAGGCTCACTCTAGACTTGGAATCAGGTATTGTATCTTGCTTATGAGTTGTGTGTTCTTGGGAAAACTGCTTAACCTCTCTGAGTGAGCTTCTGTGTCTTGAGAAGAGGAATAGTATCTTTTCTATCAATGAGAAGGAATGACATACTAAACTAATCTTCATAACGTAACTACTATGCAAATGCAAATCTTTTATTTTTTACTTATTAACTTTGCATTTACTGCCAGAAGGAATTTAGGACAGCCAACTTGAAAGATAAACATATATAAAAGTGATGGTAGCTTCTGTTTCTCAAACATTCACTACGTGCCACTGTGCTACCTACTTTGTATACATTATTCTCATAGTAATCCTGTAGATATTATTTTTATCACAATGTTCCAGTAGGAAATTGAGGTAAGAGAGGGAATGAAAAAGTCACACAGCAATGGTAAAGCCAGAATATAAACCCATATCTGTCCTTAAAGATTGAGCTCTAAACATTGTACCCAACTGCCTTTCAGAAATCAAATAGAAAAATCCAAGTATAGCAGGAATTAGATGAAAATCATACCAGGTATAAGGTTATACAAATTTTCACAACTTAGAGTCCTGTACGTTTGTTATCAGCAAGATACAAAGTAGGCTGTGGATATTACATGGAGAAGAACATATGATTAGTTACACAATTTATGGTGTCAAGATAAAGTCAAAACACGACAAAAAAACAATTATTGTAATAATACCAGAAAGAAATGTCTCCAAAGAGTTCACACCATGCTCAATATACATCATCTTCAGTAATATCCTTAACATAGATAAACGGTGAGTATCAGATAAAAAAAAGTAGTAGTATCATTGCATATGTAACGGGACGTTAAAATTAATTTGAACCAAGAGATAGAAATAAATTGGATAATAATTTTCAAAGCTACATCATATTTGCACACATATTACACCAGTTTGAATTCCTAGCCGTATCAATTATATAAAGGGTTGTCGGGTGTAGAAAGGGATTAGTGGAGGTGTATCTTTGAAAGATCTGTTATAATGCTATGAGTCCCACCTCCACCCCCGGGGGATAGGAGGATGGTGGGGGTG
Organism: Neofelis nebulosa; assembly: GCF_028018385.1. NCBI lineage: Eukaryota > Metazoa > Chordata > Mammalia > Carnivora > Felidae > Neofelis > Neofelis nebulosa. Next base: position 220,188,068 of record NC_080782.1, read on the forward strand.
TCCCCTGTTTACCTTAAGCCTAGTGACAAGTTATTTTTTAGTGTAAGCAGATTAATTCTTACCTGACTGAACTTTACCCTGGATTTTTCTCTCTGGGAATTTGACGTGGAGCCTAGGGAAAATGAATTGCTTTTCTCCTGTTCATCAAGAGGATAGAACAGAGAAGTGAGACTGAACAGAAATGATAGTGAAAGAGGGTCAGAACGAAACCAGCCACCTTAGGAGTGATAGCCTATGCACCAAGGGCTCATAAAGTCACTTGTGGGAATTAAAGGGGAGAAACAGTATTGACATCCAACCATACATTCAAACCAACTCAAGACCAAGGGGTCTATTGCCAAGAGCTCAAGAAGAGGAAGATGTTCATTGGTGATCAGGAGAACCTCGCTAATGAGAATGTATGAACCTGCCTGGAGGGCTTCCTGAAATAGAGCAAAGTGATGAGGATGGGAGGTGTTATTCTTTTTGTGTAGTCTGGGGCAACACATATTCACTGTTCCTGGAAAGATTTGTGATTAGATGTCGATCATGCCTTTCCAGCTGAAAGACACATCTACACATAGCCCTCTCAAGTAAAAGTTTAATCAATTAACAAGCACTTTAAGGAACACCAGTTAATGGGCTAGATTACCTGAGATATAAGAAAAAGAGAGCTCATTTTCAGTTCCAAATGGAGGAAATGAAAAGACCAAGAGAAGGATTTGTGTTTTTTCAATGTTATAAAGCTCCATGGCTGACATCCTACAACCTCCTCTTCAGTTCAGGACTCCCTCAGGTCTGTGTGATGATTTTCCACTAGAAAGGACCTCAGGACCAAAAGAAAGTATTTTTCATATTACCATGCCTGGTTCACTGGTGGAAGTGCTTATTATTGGGATTGAGGAAGATATTTTCTACCATAGACATTCTCCTGAGTTCACATGGAGACCCTAAACAGTACCCATCTGTCCACACCATAGGATTACCTAATTCTGTCCTTGAATTGTTGCTCTTTGAATTGGATATCTTTTTTAACAGGTACAAAATCATGTTCTTGATTCCTCATTCTCTAGTCAAACCGGTTATCTTCATTATTTTGACCTTTCTAATGTTTGGTAATTGAATTGGTTGGCTGATCTATTTCCATTAAAGTCTCCCTTAGAGCAGAACCTTCACATGGGGCCAAATGAGAACTAAGAGCTCTTATAAAGAAGCACTTAAACACTCATTTATTTTGTCTCTCATTGTTAAGTCTTCTGCTCCATTTGCTAAGTTAGAACACCCTGCCATTTGTGGAAGACACTTGGCTCTCTATTATACAGAGCAATGTCTAGGAGCTATGACAGAGTTTATTGTTAAATCCTTCACCCTGGCTTAAGTGCATTTTTGTGCATACATCATGTGCCTGACATTGTGGGAAGACTCTCATTCCCATTCCTGCCTTAACCTACAGACTTAGCTGGACTTGAATTTTCTGTCCACCAACTGATTTCTCTCCTTTCTTGATTTTTGCTGCTTACTGCTGTCACTGTTCAATGTCCCTCTGTGTTTCTGGCCTATAATTCCCAGTAAACTGAGATTTTTATGAAGGTGAATTTTCATCACTGTCCAGTGTTATCGGTACCAACACTGGGACTTAACCTTCTATACCACTGTTTTCCCTCAGAACACCAGGAATCTTGCCTCATCTTGTCTCTCTTTTTTTTCATAAAGGAGTGAGCTGAACCATTGAAACAGGTTCAGATGAGTCTCAGCAGCAAAGGCTCATTGTAGGGTATCTGTGGACTCAGGTTTGTTGGCTGACAAGTCGGGGCTGGATAGGCACACTTTCTCATAGCTCAGGGAATTTCAAATTTCCTAACTTCTCATTTTCTCTTCTGTCGTACAGAGGCTATGCTGGACATGCCACTTATATAATGTTTTTAACTTTTCTTTAAAAAATAGTTACATAATTGTTATCTTAGCATCATTTTTGAGTGACAGAAAGGAAGAATCGTTGAGACTGGGAGAGTCAGACAACAGGGTAGTCACTTGCTTAATTTCACACAGTTTGTAAAGAGAGAGCTAAGATTTTTTTTCTAGCCACATGGCCTACCTTAGATAATACCCGATTTTTGTCATCTGCAACCACAAAATATGTAATATACACTTAAAGTTTTTTTTCATTTTTGATATGGAAAAATGGGAAATATTAGAATAGTTGGGTACTTGTCTTAGATGTTGCTTGACAGCTGAGAATTTTTGTAGCTTTCATCAGTAGTTACAACAACATAGCTATATTCACTGGTGTTTATAAGATGATGGAGAAAAGTGTGCATGTGTACTAAGTTTGATCTGTCAAGTAATAACAGTCTGTGAATTTAATTTGCCATTTTCAAGCAGATTCTAAGAGGGCTTTGCTGGAGAAAAACCCAGGGGCTGCTCTGTTGCCTTATCTTGGCTTTCCTTTAGCATTTCTGATTGCCCTTTAGTTTTAAGTTTTTCCTTTATTCATCGCCTGGAAATAATAGCACTTGATTCTTCCTGGCTTTCTTCTCTTGCAGATGGTCCTTTATCAAGATCTCTTTGGTCAACACATTGTCATTTATGGTAGCTGTTGAGTGCTTCCAATGAAGGGGATACATTCTGAGGCTTTTGTGACTTATATTTGGGGGTTGCAGCAGATTTTTGTTGTGACGATTTTTGAGTTATCACAGGAGGGCTTGACACTGAATAGATGTATTTAATCTGTTAAAAGTGTTGTAACTTATATTTTTTCCCTATGATTTAACTAAGGATTCTTGAGGATTAATGTCAAATACCGTATTTCCTTTGTTCCTTGTTACCATGATGAGTGAACTATTTTTTCCCTTACTGACCTTCTTATAATTATTAGTTTTATATCAGATTCTCCTGAGTCTCTTCTGATGTGGATCTGACCTAGGTTAATGTATGGTAAAAACACACAGTCCATTAACTTTATCCTTTTTTCTTTTTCTAAATTGTGTTTGGAGATTTATACTTCTCTCTATTTATTCAAATAAGAACACAAATAATCACACCCTCAAAATAGATATTTTATCACCCATTGAAGGATGCATTCAAATTAAAACAAGATGTTAAAATGTACAGCACTTTAGGTATAGTCTGGTAACTTTTTGATTAATTTTCCACTGTTCTTATCAATTACTTCTAAATTTAACTTTAGTCTTCCTTATGCTAATTTAAGGAGAACATTAACGTTTCTCAAGTGATTAAAAATAAATGTTCACTGGAGTCCCCATTTGCTTCCTGCGGCCCAGTCAGCTCAAGCTCCCTTTACCTCAGAAAAGCTACACCCCCATGTTTAACTACCTGCTTCAGAATTATCAGAAAACATTAAGTTCCTCTTAAACACTCCCAATTAATTTAAGGTACCTGCTTCCCACTTTGCCTCCTCTGCATGTAATTCTCAATTCCCCAAGATCAGCCCCTGCTCACTCTGCCCAGCTTCCTTCACACACCCCCACCCCCACCCCACCCCAGTCCCAGTGTGCTCTCTCCCTCGTGAGCAAAACACATGCGTTGTGTGCACACATGCAGAGCTATGAAGACACAGATTATGGTTATGTCTGAAATGAGACTTTATTGTGAAAACATCCTCCCCATTTGGTCTCTCCTGTGTTCTAGGAACTAAAGTTAACATTTTACTTAGCCTGAATTAGATGATTTGATCAGTGCATACAAGAATCACCTAGGGCGTAAGATGAGTGGGATGAATCCCAGAGATGCTGAGCTGGGAACTCCTGGGTGGGAACCAGGAGATACCATTATAAGCAGCCCGTCATCCAATTGTAATGCAGGTGTTTGGGATGAATCTTTCAGGAACTCTGCTTTATTTTTAACCCAGTAAATTTAAACACTGATTCTTCTTGCCTGCTACACAATTTCAATTTACTTAAGCAGGTAAGAACATATTTTAGACGTCAAAACAGGATTACTAAGGAATGTTAATAGTACACTGAAAAGTTGAAGTCAGTGTTATTCTAGGCTTACAAATGTCTTCCCCATAACTTTCCTACACACTTAGCTTAAAACTTCTTTTAGATAAGATGGTGTCTCATCACTTTTTAGTGATAAGGGCCTTTATTTATTATCTATTTAATTTAGAACAGGTGTCTGGAGATCATAGAATACTAGCATTTATGTTAGACAAATCCATGTACACTTGGATCAACTATTCCTTGAATCCAATAAAACAGAATATTTTACATAGGTTAAAAATTGCAGCATTTTTAAGGATTTTTTGTAATCCTTAATTTGTGTCCTTTTCCTATACTGAAAGTGTTCCTTGGACACTTGCCTATCAGTTTGTTACATAGGTGAATTTACTGTTATTAACCAAACAGAGAAATAGAACTGAGGGGAATAGGAATTGTTGGAAGCAGAAGAGAATGCTGAATAAAATGATCTAATTGTCAAGAAATCCACATAGAGGTTAGAGCAGATTTGTACTATAATCCTTACCTCATCGCTATGCATATTTGGGATGGTCACAGTTTCTTTTAATATTTAGCTATGCCATGTCTGGAACAAAGTTGCAAGAAGATGTTGGCTTCAGAGCAGGGTTATTATTAGTGATAGTGTGAGAAGATTTTTAACTTTTCTGAAAAATGTCTTCCTGAGCCATTTTCTTCAGGCCATACTGTGAGTCTTGCCTTACACTGATGAACATTCCAGGGATCATCAACCACATTGTGATGACAAGCTGTGTTTGTGATCAATTCTGTTGTATATCACAACACACAACTGGTATGTAGCAAATATTTTATTATCAAAAGTAAAAAACCAGGGTTTGAAATAATTTTTATTTTAAAATTAATTAGAGCAGATTGAAGATTTTTCTTTTGGCAATAATGCATCTTCCACAGTTTGTTTATTTACATTGTGACATGCTTTCTAAGCAGACATGAAGGAGTTGAGCTTAAAGACACCTTATGGGAACTGATTGTAAAACATGCTGTATAATCAAGGATGTGACTTAAAATGAGTTACCTCATTATTAATAGTTCTTTTACTTAAAAAATGTTGCAGTATTTTGTATTGGGGATTTCTACTTTGTAACCTAGTGTTTCCTCTACCAAGGATCATCTCACTCCAGCTCTGTGTTTCTCAAAGAATACTCTATGGACCTCCTGTGTCAGAATTATCTGGAGTGTAAAAATTCTTACTCCTAAATCATTAATGAATCATGATTCCAGAATCTGCGTGTTCAAGAAACACCTAGATGCAGACTACAGTTTGAAAATCACTGTTACAGGGGCACCTGGGTGGCTCAGTCAGTAAAATGTGTGACTTCAGCTCAGGTCATGATTTTACTGCTCACGGGTTTGAGCCTGTGTCAGACTCTGTGCTGACAGCTCAAAGCCTGGAGCCTGCTTGGGATTGTGTCTCCCTTTCTTTCTCTCTCTCCCCTTCCCCTGCTCATGCTCGCTCGCTCTCTCTCTCTCTCAAATATAAATAAATACTAAAAAAGTTTTTTTAAGAAAAGAAAATCACTGCTACAGTATATTACCATTATAGTAAATCACATTTCCAGGCTGTGGCTGCTCTCCATTCATTTATCTCACTGTGCCCCTCCCAGTTATTTTACTACCATCTCAAAATAGGGGATAGAGGGCTCTTATAGAATGCTGATCTTGACGTAGAAATGCCTGCATACAGGTAAACATGGAGCTGCCAACACTTTGCTTGGCTGTGCTTTTGCTCTCTACAACATAAGTGGAACATAAATTGAGAACTAGAATGTATCAGCATCACAGACAGCATCATGAGATAGTCTTTCAATCACCTCTTTCCCCAAAGGTAGTCACTATCGTCTTTTCACCAAAGATTAGTTTTCCTGTTTCTTTAATAGTAAATCAAATTGAATCATATAGTATGTCATGTTTTGTTTTTGGCTTCATTCACTCAGGATTCCATTTGTAAGACTGATATATACTGTTACGTGTAGCAGTTCATTTATTCCAATTACTGCATCGTGTTTCATATGTAAATTTATAATTTATCCATTCTGCTATTGATAGACATATGGATTGTTTTCAGTCTGGACTTGACTATTGCTGAAGAGTGCTATGAACATTTTATCTATTTGGTTATATTTTGACTGTTACTAAGAGAACTGTTAAGTCTTCCACCATAATTATGAACTTCTACATTTTTATTTCTCTATGTTTTGCTTTATATATTTAGAAGTTAGATTATTAGGCATATGACAAATTACAATTTCATTAGTTTGGGTAAGTCAAGCATGTATATTATACAATATATATGTTTCTCTAGTGTAACCACAAAAAGATTTCATAGCTTCCAAGCTAATAAATTAATGCAAATAATTAATAAGCATAGAGAGAAGAAACCGTTAAAATAAGCAGGAAAAAATAGTACACAAATTATCAGTTGATTAATAAGAATACCAATATATCTCTACTTAGATTAAATGTTTACAGCAGCATTATCTACAATAGCCAAATTATGGAAACAGCCCAGTGTCCACTGATTGGTGAATGGATAATGAAGATTGTGTGTGTGTGTGTGTGTGTGTGTACACACACACATTCCATATATATATGGAATATATAATGGAATATTAGCCATATATATATATATGTACATACATGGTGTATGAATATATATATATATAATATATAATGGAATATATTCAGCCATAAAAAGAGTGAAATCATGCCATTTGCAATGACATAGATGGAGCTAGAGAGTATTATGTTAAGCAAAATAAGTCAGAGAAAGACAAATACCAAATGATTCACCCATGTGTGGAATTTGAGAGACAAAACAAAAAAAAAGGAGAAAAAAAAGAGAGGCCAACCAAGAAACAGACTCTTTAACTACAAAGAACAAATTAATGGTTACCAGAGGGGAGGTGGTTGGGGGGATGGGTTAAATAGATGATGGGGATTAACACTTAACTTGTGATGAGCACCAGGTGATGCATTCAAGTGTTGAATTACTATATTGTACACCTGAAACTAACACTAACCCTGTATGCTAATTTAAAACCTTAAAAAATCAAAATGGACTAATCCAATAAAAACACAAAAATTTTCAGAGCTCTGTGCTTTTTACAAGAGGTATAACTTAAATACAATACAGAATATATTAAAAATCCTCTTTTATCTAGTATTATAGCTATGTCCACTTTCTTTTTTGGCTTTTATTTGCATGGCTATAATTTTTCACTATTTTACTTATATTTTTATGTCCACTGACAATTTATTTTTACTTCTTTGAAGGTTTTATTCATTATTATTTTTTTAATTACCAAGGTAGTGTGTGTAGACAGGAAAGAAAGAAAGATTACAACCATGAAAATTTTCCGTTCATTAAAGTGAAATTAAACATTTTACCTCAGTTTCTTTTTTGAGAATAAAACTTAGGAGGAAAGAATTTTGATTATATGAGTACTATAAAATTTCAAAATATTATACTGATAAGTTTTTTTTAGAAAAGTAAGAAAAAAAGGCAGAGAATATTAACATCCTGGGACTACAGGTGATCAATGAACACAGGGCAGTGTGGGAGAATACATAATAGAGGAAAGGTCTCATTTAAATCTCATTATGCTGTGCCTATTATTTACTGAGAGAGGGCAAGTTTCCAAACATATCTAATCTCCCAGAAATTTAACCTTCCATTTAAATTGGGAAGCCCATGGTGTATATAGTACTATTAATTTATTCTGTAAAATATATTTATTATAAAAATATGGATTTTTTGGTTGCAATGAAAATAAAATCACCAGCTTTGAATTAATTGATCCAAATTACATGAATAATGTAGACCTTTTGATAGTTAGAAAACTAAGTTACTAAGATTCTTATTCTTGCAGTCTTGCCCCAAATAATAAAATACAAGTCTAGCAGATTCCAATCAAATCCAATGAGATGCATGGTATGTTCAATAAAAAAGGAGGAAGGCTAAGGACTCAGACCAGAGGACATCTAATAGAGCCCAGGAGCAGGAAGTGAACCCATTAAAGGCAATTGAGATTAGAAGCCAGTGAGAATGGAGAAAAATACAGTTTGATATCTTAGAAACCAAATAAGGAAATTTCTTCAACAAGGAATGAGTGATTATTTGTGTTAAATTCTGGTGGTTCAAATAAAATATGAAATAAAAGTTGGCTATTGGATTTGGCAAGCTGGTAACAACATTAAGTATAATCTCATTGGACTTTGGAGGCAACGTTGTGCCTAGCATAGGTAGATGAATGGATGAGTCCAAGGAGATGGGGACATTGAATCCAGAGAAGAGATTTGTTATAAAAGAAAGAGACTAGGGAGTGGCAGGAGGGAAACATGGAGCCTAGGGAAGGTTAATGACTATTTATTATAGTATTCTTGTATACTATTTTGAATGATCTAGAAGACAGGGAAGTTAATGATGTATGAGATTGAAAGGCAGTTTTAGGCATTGTATCTAAAAATGTAAGGGGACATGGATTCAGTGCATAAATGAGGTGGTTGCCCTTAGATTAAAGTCAGAACAGTTTACTCATTGTGTTAGAAAGAAAGGAAGAATCTGTGGGTATTTATATAGGCTGGTAGATTTGGTGGTGAAGAAGGGAAGCAGCTTTCTTTTGGTTTCTTAAAAGTTGTCAATAAAAGGCAATTCTGATCTGAGAGTAAGGGGAAATGATCTGAGAGTAGAAGAGTTAATGAAAGAAGAGAGTCTTGGAAAATGGAAGGATTAATTAACTGGGGCACATGGTAATGTTGAGAGGCAGAGCCCACAGGTGGTAGGCATGTTTCATAAAGCAAGAGAGAGAGAGAGAACCTTCAGAGAACAAGAAATTTTGCTGACCCTTGTGTTAGAAAATTGCAACACAATGGAAATATTAGAGGACCCAGTAAAGGGTTGAAGATGAGGTCAGACTGGGAGAACTCTAGATGATGATGGTGTCCTGAGAACCTTGGGGTTCCTGCTAATACCTACACAGATATGACTTGATGGAATTAGTTCTGATAGTCCAGAAATATTTCCAAGTGTTTGTGAAAGGTAACATACAGTTGATATCATAAATGGTGTGGGAATACTCTCTCTGTACTCTCTACTTAGAAAACAAACAGGGTCCCCCTCTCTCATCAAAGACAAAAGTGAATTCTAGATTATGTAAAGACCTGAATTAGGGAAGTGTTAAAGTATAAGAAAGAAACAGAGGAGGGGCACCTGGATAGCTCAGTTGATTAAGCTTAAGTGTCAGACTCTTGGTGTCTGCTCAGGTCAGGATCTCATGGTTCATGAGTTGGAGCCCTGCATTTGTGCTGACAGTGCAGAGCCTGTTTGGGATTCTCTCTCCCTCCCTCTTTCTGCCCCTCCCCTACTCATGTTGTCACTCCTCTCCTCTCCTCTCCTCTCCTCTCCTCTCCTCTCCTCTCCTCTCCTCTCCTCTCCTCTCCTCTCCTCTCCTCTCCTCTCCTCTCCTCTCCTCCCCTCCCCTCCCCTCCCCTCCCCTCCCCTCCCCTCCCCTCCCCTTCCCTCCCCTCCCCTCCCCTCCCCTCCCCTTCCCTTCCCTCCCCCAATAAATAAATAAATAAACTTAAAAAAATGTAGGAAAAGCCTTTGTGTTTTTGAAATTAGAAAGTATTTTTTAATCAGGTCACTAAAAGCACAGCATATAAAGGAAAAGATTAATCAGGTTGATGTCGTTCAAGATTAGATTTTAGCCTGATAGTGGCATCATAAACTTAGAAGTCAAAGGAAAGAAGGGAAGTCAGCATCTACACACAAAAGGTAGAATTGATCTAGAGAAAAAAAAAATTAAGTGGGCAAAGGAAATAGAGATGCAATTCACAGAGGAGGGATATAGAATGGCAAATGAACATCTGAAAAGACACTTCACTTATCAGCGAACTATAAATTGAAACATTTAAATCGTATCACACCTATTAATTAGAATGAATAAAAAATACAATGGTATTCACTAGTGACCATGAGAAAAATACAAACTTGCCTACAATATTGATGGGAATAAATTTGGTGTAATTATTACTGACCATTTCCACTTTCGGGCACTCCCCTGGAAAAAATCAGACCCATGTTCACAAAGAGAGATAGGCAATAGTGTTCAGTGCAGCAGTACTCATTGTAATGAAAAAATTGTAACAATTTGAATTACTTGGCTTAGGGGACTGGATGCATGAAATATGGTATATTCAAATTAGATAGTGATGCAGTTGAAGAGAGAGATACTATATGTCCTATATGGTATGTATATACTATACCAGCACACATAGATCTGAAAATGTGTGGAATGAAAACGCAGGTTGCAAAGAGACATACACCATTTTATAATTGACACAAAGTTTTATGTATGCTAAAATTCACCGTATTATTTATGGATATCATATTCTAAAAATAGAAAACAATGAACATGGAAAGGTTTATATTGCATTTACCATAGCAGATGTCTCTGCAGGAGAAGGCAGGCACAGGAGAGAAAGTGCCCTTAAATTCATTTTCCTCATTTATAAAATTGAAGAACATACATGAAAATGGAACACATATGGGTATTGATTACATGTGTCTTTGACATATTACTTTGATAAATTTCTAATGTTTTTTAATTCTCAAAATCAAAATAAAAAGAAGTAGGTATAGATGAAAATAAAGACAAACTTAAAAGTGCACCCAAACACAAATGAGCATGTCTATTAGTCAAAATAAAACAGCTATGATTGTTGAGGACAACTTAAAGGAGACTGAGTCATTGGGGGCCCTGACCTAGAGGAGCAGAGTTCTTTTTTTCTTTGTTTTTAATTTTATTATTATTTTTTTAATGTTTGTTTATTTTTGAGAGAGAGACAGAGTGTGAATGTGGGAGGGGCAGAGAGAGAGGGAGACACAGGTTCTGAGCTTTCAGTGCAGAACTAGACATGGGGCTCGAACCCACAAACTGTGAGATCATGACCTAAGCCAAAGTCGGACACTTAACCAAACTCAGACACTTAACTGATAGAGCCACCCAGGTGCCCCTGAAGGAGTGGAGTTCTTAAAGTCATACTTGGTTTTCAACTTTCTGTTCCTATTTCTTATGCAATTTAAGTCACCTCTTACCTACAGAGTGTTCTTAACTGTTGGAAAGGGTTACTGATTACAAGGGTTTCCTTTTCTTTTAGAGAATTTAGTGCTTACATTTCCTCCAGTTGAGAACTTTGACCTATAGAGTTTTGGCATTCATCTAATATATTAATATCAGATAAAGGAGGGGAGTGGAGTGGTATCCCTGGTCCAAAGAAGTCAGTAGAGGCCAGATACGTTATATTTGGTACCTAAAGAGGCTGTGAATAAGAAAATACCATGAATCTCTGGAGAGCAGGGAGGATGACCTGATTAAACATCCCAAAGGCTAAATGAATGATGAGAGAGGATTATATATGTAAAACACAGTCTTCCATTTTATATCTCAAGAGATAGATAAAGACTGCTGACCAAAAGCATTCGCTAAGCCATTTACCAGTATGTGGGCTATTGCAGAACAGCAAATACAAATGGTATCTGATCCCCCACTCAAGTTTCCAGTTAGAGAGAGATGTGCCTCAACCTCTCCATGCCAGCTACTCCAATGTCAAAGTGCAGACAGATCACTTTCATTACCAATACTACCTATCAAATAGCTAGTTGGCCCTTATCAGGCAATTACCCTATTTTATCCAGAAGTTGTGTGCATGTGTGTGGGGGAGAGAGAGGGAGGGAGAGAGGAAGATGGGGAGGGCACGGAGACAGAGAAGGACAGATGGAGAAAATGAAGAGGGACAAATAGTCACATTTCTGATCGCTGCCAGCTGTGACGTTTTAGTTGACTCTAACTTGCATGGCAGTCAGAACTCTTGGGAAATTTAGTCAAGGAAAGTGGACATCTCCAACCACAAAACCTCTTGGTTTTTGCATGTGCAGAAAGAATTGGTAGTCCCTTCTTATTCAGGACAATGTTAAGGAGAGGATGACTCACTCAAGACATACAGTTTCCTTCTTTGAAATATTCTGAAGATGGAAGAAAAGACAAGATCCCCTACAAGGGCACAAATTTCAAGGAGCACAGTATGCATATGGCTTATTTACATATGATTCAGAACTTGTGTGCATGAGTGGTGTTAGATCACTTCATAAAGTCATTTTCAAGAGAGCAGGAACCATACAAGATGAAGCAGTGTGTCCTTTTTCTTCCTCGCCCCCATGCACACAGCTATATTCCCCCAGTACTGCAAAATCAGTTTTCTGGACTGCACACCTGTATAAAATGGCTCTCAGTACAAAGACCGCTCAATTTCTTTTGTTTCCAAAGCCACTGAAAGTAGAAAAGGTGAAATATCCTGAGATCAAGTCCTCACATTTCCCATGGCAGAGCCAGAATCTCAATCACTTCTAGCCTTAATTTTCTTTAATTTGTAATGGAGGGAAAATTACCTGGGCAAACTCTCTCATTCCCATGTCTTCTCATTAGACTAATGAGAAGCCAGAGCTGTGACTCATTCTCTCCTTCCCCTGATAACCTGGCAGCAATGTGAGTGTGTGTATGGGCTAGAGTATGCGTGTACATGGACTTTTGTGTTTGTGTGTTTTCATAGGGGAGAGCTGCTAATGTGGGAATGCATAGGTGCAAAAATCTTTTCTACTTTTTGGATGTTGTGAGATGCACACCCTCACCAGGGGTCTTCTTGGTAAATGCTAGTTAAGGCTGTCCTTCCCATCACTGCAAAGGCCTGCAGGGTAGGACATGTTTTACCACACTGTGCTCGCCGAGGTATTCTTAGCCAAGGGAAATTGGTTTGGTGCTAGAAAATGTCGAGGAGCCATACCTAAGGCTACATAACCCTGGAGTCAGAGCCAGCATTTGTCTAATGTTCTGTAGTTTGCTACAGTGCTTTCACATAGGTTAATTTATTTAATAAAGATTTGCCAGAGAAATATTTTATTTCCAAACTTTTCCTCACTTGCATTTATTTATATAGCGATATTTTTGAGAACCTTAAGAACAGATGAAAAATCAAGAGATAAAGAGAATCCACCCATTTGTCACCAGGTCAGACTTTCTATTCAGAGCCATCAACCAAGCAGTAGCCTGCTTAGTATGGTGCCCTCCAAAGGAGTGCCCCCCCCCGCCCCCCCCCCCCACCACCAAATTGTTTTTGCACTGAGGCTGGAAGGAGGCTTTGTCACAAGTTTCATTTGAAGGCCCAGACTGGAACCTAATGGCTCTGCCTTGTCAATCATCTCCAACACAACAGACAGATAGAAACTAACATTTATGGTATGCCTCTTGTGTTTCACTTGTCCTATATTTATTTCATTTACTTTCTTACACTAACCAGTAAAGATACTTTTATAATATTTTTTATAGTAAATAATTTTATGTAACTTATTCCCAAGCACAGAGCAGTACATGTTAATGTTTGAACCTCTATCTGCTAGAATCAAAAGAACCTCTATCTACTATAATCTATGGCACACTGTATTTTAATCAATATATTATTATATAATAGCTTTTCCCCAATATGTAATGGCATCAGAAAGAGGAATATGCAGGTTTTTGGAGTGAGACTTCTACCCATAAACCCCAAATTCTTTCTTGTCTTTAATCTCAAGTAGGATTCTTTTCTATTCCTCTAACTTGAACAGAAATAAAACACATCTCCTCATTGCAGTTCATACAATCCTGTGAAAAGGGAGTTAACTGAAAATGGAGGTTCTCTAAACAGGTACTAAAAGAACATGTTTAAGGGTGTAGTCAATTGACCAGAAAACCTGCTTCAGGGCAGTAGAAGAATATCTAAAAGCTACCCATACTCTGTGCCTCCCTCAGTCAACGATAAGATTCATTTTCCAGCCCTCTAAGCAAAATAATTTATTACACAGTCTTTCTAGCATTAACCATTGCCAGGGGGCCAAATACAGTAAATGGATCAATAACCTGATGCTATTAAGCAGCTCCTGTGAAGGAAAGAAATAACCTGCAGAGTCTCCTTGGCAATAAGACATCAATACTAGATCTCCTCCAAGAAAGCTTCCAGAGCAGAGTGCCAACACACTTTCCTGATCAATAAAGCATTAAACAAGGATAAGTGTACTAACTTGACAAACAGTGAACAGTCCTGAATCATCTGCATCCCCTCAGAATGAACCAAAGTTCAGATCATGTAAAATGGAACTTTTAATCATCATACCCAAATCTTGACACACCGTTGTGTGTGATGGACTAGAAAGCTGTGCTCTTTGTGCTGGGGTTCAGGTAGGCGCTCATGCAGCACCTGACCTGATGACATCGAGCAACATTGAACAGTAAAAATAATATAGTAATAGTAATAAGTAACAATATTAATAATTTCTAAATGCTGCACACCTTTTAACTCGTTTAATCCTTACAACAGCACTATCGTATAGGTAGCATTACTGTGATCTGCGTTCTAAAGGAAGAAACGGAGACATCACCAAGATGATGACCGAGGACACTCCTGACTTTCCTTCCTCCCACAAACACAGAATACATAGCTACACGTGATCAATTTCCTCTTAAAAAAGGCTTTTTGTAGAAGCCTGATGTGGCTTCTACACATCAGGCAACCGAGAAAATACCTATATTGAAGGTAGAAAAGGCTGAAACATATTCTTACCATAAACCTCACACCTCCACAGTGCCTTATAATCAGGAGGGAACTCCCAACTCCCGGCTTCTCTGAGAGGAGTGAAGGGTTTGGCCCTTATATTTGGGACCCCATTTTCTAAGGCTGACAGCTGAGGTGTAGCCCTCAAATCACCTAGCTTTGAAAGCCAATGATGCTTGTGTTCATGAGTTCCACAGGAGTATAGCAAACATAGAAGCAGTTTTTAAAAATTTTTTTTAAAGTTTATTCATTTTTCAGAGACAAAGCGTGAGTGGGGGAGGGGCAAAGAGAGAGAGAGAGACACAGAATCTGCAACAGGCTCCAGGCTCTGAACTGTCAGCACAGAGCCCGATGCAGGGCCAGAACTCAGGGACAGCAAGATCATGACCTGAGCCGAAGTCAGACGCTTAACCGACTGAGCCACCCAGGCGCCCCTAGAAGCAGTTTTTAAATGGATATGCAAACACTCCCTGTGGCTATACACCTGAGATCCATGCAGAGGGAATAAGCAAAAACGCACATCTCCCGGTTTCTCCCTGGAAGGAGTTTGCACACTTTCCCAGATGCTGCTTAAATGTCTAAGCTTCTGATCGGCCTGCATCAAGTTGCTGACTGTGACCCTCCATAGAGCCCAAAAGACCTAATGGACACTTACCCACATTCCCCTTCCTCTGGCTTACTCCATCACTAAAACCAAATCTCTCATTTCTCTCTGGAAGAAGCTTGTACACACATCTGGTATGCCAACTTTTGTGGCGGCTCTCTGAAGGCATCACATCACCCAGCTCTGATACCCAGTAGGGGCTGGAATGCATGAATCCCACAGGACCATTTTGAACAAACAAAACAGCTTCTCATGGACATGCAAGGACATCCTGCAGCTATCCTCTTGGGATTGGCAGAGGGAACAGGCAAAAACACCTATTTTTTAATTTCTCTCTGGGAAATATTTGAATGCATACTTTCCCGGCTTTTTCTTGAGGTTCTAGCCTAGTCAGCCTGTATGTAAAAGCTGACAGGGATCCTTCTGGTTGCCTGATAGAGCTGGGGGTCACATCCACCATTGTCTCCCCATGAGTCCACCCAGTAGTAACAGCAAGTCCCAAGATTCTCTGTGGAATAAACTTGTCCACACATCTAGTACCCTAATTATTATAGCTCCCACCCAGAGGACTGGCTCTCAACTCACCTAGCTCTGGGACCTAAGAGGCTTCAACATTAATGAGTCCCTGAAGAGCACACAATGGTCACAGAATTTGGGTGGAAATAATCTGCCAATGGTATATGTCAACTACATTTTTTAGACATTGATCCCACAGCCTTATGCGCTTGTATTTTAAAATATAAGTGGATGCTGTTGTGATTACTAAAATGCAAATTCTTTACATCAAAGTAATAGTTTACAACACAGAGGAAAGTCTATGTTTATTCATTCTCATACCTATCACATAATATGCACTTAATACATAGTGTTAAATATAAATCTTTGATATGGATATCTCATTCTTTAAAAATTGGGGTTTCTAAAAATAAAATTTTCAGAAGAACTGATTTTTTTAAAAAAGGTTCTTATAGTGTAAAAGTTTGGAAACAGCTGACCAAGACATCTAACTTTTGTTTGGGTTGAATCTTTCTCAACAGTATATGGTTAGATGATATTGAATATAAATACACTGATAAGATGGTCGCAGTACTGCATGTGAAATGTAAGCTGAACTGTTCTTGCAAGACAGAAATTGCCTTTTCTCTTTGTATAAAAACTATCAAGCTTATGATAAAATTTTAGATACCAAGTGGGCATTAGAAAATGTTAATTGGGTGCTGACATTGGCTTTGCTGTCATGTACAGCCCTGAGATCTATCTGTGTGTTAGAATTTCCTTTCATGAAAAAGAGAGGCTAATCTAGACCTGAGTATAAATTTAAGTCATTTTTATAATGCAAAGGGTTACATAATGAGCCACAAGTGGTGTGTGAACCTTTGGAATAAAGCATGACTTTCTAGATATATTGAACCAAACAGTATCAGTCCTCAATATGTCAACTTGGAACAAACTAATGTAGTCTGCTAATATAGACTCCTCAACCTAACATCAACAGAGATTTTTTTCCCCTGCCTTTTTCTCCTTTTGCCTAAGGACAATTACCTCAGGTGGGAATGACATCACTATGAACTTGATATTCTCCTATTAAGTCAGCACAGTGCTTATGTGAGGAGACATAGAAGAGGAGACATTTCAGGAATCTCCTTGTCAAGCAGTAACTTATTATTTGACTCAGAATTAGTTAACACTACAGTGTCTCCTTCTAATATGCATTTGGTCACCTTCAACTCTTGGTCCAAATGCTCTGATACTCAGCACAGAAGCAAACAGACATGCTCGAGTCCTGTGAATTGACACTAAACCTGTCACGGGAAAGGGCTTCCTAAAGCAAGGAACTCCAACACTAAACCTTACCTTAGAGTTCCAGTTTTCAGGCAAAACAGAAAAAAAAATACAAATCAATTGCTTTTTCCTTAGTTTTATATATTTTTTTAATTTTTAAAAATATTTATTTTTGAGAGAGAGCAAGCGAGCATAAGTGGGGAAGGGGTAGAGAGACAGGGAGACACAGAATCCGAAGCAGGCTCCAGGCTCTAAGCTCTGAGCTGTCAACACAGAACCCAATGTGGGGCTTGAACTTACTGACCTAGTGCTTAGCCAACTGAGCCACCCAGGTGCCCCTCCTTAGTTTTATTTTTTAAAGTACTAGTATACCCAGAGAAATGTTAAGATATGTAATATATACTTACCATTAGTTAATTTACCATTTTGGGGGTTGAGGATTCTAGCATCTCTGAAGGAAGGTGCTTATAAACACAAATATGGGTGTCACTAAGTCTGCAGGGTACAGTTTTTTCTTTCATCTTTAATGTTATGCTTATTTCAAATAAGCCCAGATGAATTCATGATGAGAATTCACAGTCACCAACTGTTTTCTCAGCTGGTGTTACTTCATTTTTTTTTCCTATGAGAAGAGCATTTAATTTCAAATTTTCATTTTAAATTAAGAGAAAGTCACTGTGGTGGTAGTACCTGTAATTCACATGTAAGAAATAAACCTACTTAATTCATATGAAATAAATTATTTTGAAATTCTAAAAGTGAAGTGAATGTAGAATGGACATTAACTCAATTACTGCCTCTAAGAATGGCAGGAGTACCCTCCTAAGCCAGAGAGCATGTCCTACCAAGAGGTTGTATTGCTGTTTCTAAAGATGTAAATAACAACACTGTCCTAGAAGAGTTCCACCTGGCTCTTTGTAAGATACTTCTGATTCACAGATCTCCAATAGCTTCTGTCAGGTGAGTAAACTATATCAAAATGCCAGCTACTCTGTTTGGTAGACATTTTAACTTAATGGGAGGACTGGAAGTTAATGAGTATAATAAGGACACAGTTTATTAAATGAGTTTGTAGTTCAGATACTTTTAAATGCTATCTTATTCTTAGGAAATAGCGACTTTCCCTGAAAATATTTAAGATACATCAGGACTTGTTTGGACAAGTCCATTTACTCTTGTCCCTTTCATAGTAATTGTACCTGTGGTAGAGGTGGTGGAGGCAGGGGGAGGGTAGAAGGGATGAAGAGAGAATGGGAGAGAGAAGATTCCTTCAGTGTGACTAGAACTAACACATAAGCTTTGGCTCTGTGAACAGCAGCCGTTTTGTACCATCATGGCTAGGGAACAGGGAGATCTATGCCTTAAGAATGGCAGCAGATCTGCAGGGAGGGACAGGGCTGAAACGGTGGTTCAGAAGACTTTCTTATTTCTCAAAATGCTCCCGGCAGTAGTTATCTTCATGAAACCCAGTTGGGATGCCCAGTATCATTTCATAAAGTTTCTTTTTTCACCTTAAGTTAGTTTGGTTTTAAATTACTTGGAATCAAGAGGGTCTTCATGAGCATGGTCATCAGAAATGCAAGCAGTGACATCCACCAGGAAAGTATCTTGTTCAGAAATAAACCAAGGACCAGAATAGATTCCTGTCTTGTCTACTACCACTTAGCTGTCCCTCGTAGTGTTAAGAAAAGCTACTTTATTGGCATTATTATCAGTATTTACCCACTGTTACTATAATTCTTTACCACAAAGCACTTTTAAAACTTTATTCGAGCTTCTGCTGTATTTACCATTAAAATAAAATGTGTAAAATCTGTTCCTGACTCAGTATAGATGGGTGTTAGGAGGATGGAATTGAACGTTTGGGTCTGAACATCAGGAAAAAAAATCAAATTTTTGAAGGTCATTCTCAAACCAGGAGAACACAAAGACATCACTTGGGCACCAAACCCTTCATTTCCTGACTGAGCTTCCTCATGCACCCTATTTCTCTCCTGTATCATATGCATTACCAAACATTGGCTCTCCTCTCTCAGGATAGATCATCCTCTTCTACCAGTCATCTGACCTTTAAAAGAGGCACGTAGAAGATTGAGTGACTAAGTCACCTGAATGATCCATCAAATAATCTTTAGTGGGTAAAATGATGCCTATTATAGCCACGTGATTCTTACTTCCAACAATTCACCTTAATCAGGTTGGTCTACAGGAAGTATTTAAAATAAGGCAGAATAAAAAAGAAAATGAAGGGGTGGTGATTCAGAAATCTCCTTAGTGTGATCGAAATGGAAGTTTTTGACATCAAGGTGGAATATGGTAAATAAAAAGGAGAAATCGGTGTGTAGATCATGAATATACATAAGCTGCAAATGGTTTCTCACACCCTACTTCAATCACCACTGAATGTCCAGCCTCATGAAGCAAAGAGAAACATAAACCAAACCTATTGACTTTCACCACATTTGGTATGTGACAATTGGTGTAAAACCATACTTCCCCTTTCTCCATTCCTGTTGACCAACCCCAAGATGAAGTCATTTGGAAAAGTTTCAGTAATGTCTAGAGTCAGCAAGCTGTTCTTTCTTACTCACTGTTACTGTAACCACACCATAATTCTCAAAATGTTATCCCATATTTGTCTCTATTCAACACTTATTCCCTGGCAAAATGGCAATTTAAGCCAGGCACAAGATTACATTGATCAGGTACCTAATTTGGCTCTATTAATTTTTCTTAATTCTAATATCTGAATTAATATTGAGATATTAAAGAGCTATCCAGGAGTTGGCATTTGGATATTATAGACCGTTTTCACAGGTATCTCTCAAGCATAACAGCACTTCTCAAGTTCTTAGACTTAATGAAATTCATGTTAAATATTCATGAGTGATTTGAACTATCTCTTGGCCTCTTGATTAATTTTTTCCTTAACTGGTCTAAACCCAGGATGTCTGTTAAGTATGTTTATCTTCTCTTTATTTAAGCCAGTGTGTCTCACAGTAAAGTATTGCATTTGGAATGTTTCTTTTGACCCTCCAGTATCTTTTCTCTAAATTACAAACAAGTTCCTAATGTTGGCTGGAAAAAAATTAATTGGAAGGTGAAAGAAACAATCAAACTAAATAATGGTAAGGGCCTACATTGTTTATACATCTTGAAAAGAAAAAAAAAGGAATTCCATTAAAATAAGACCAGAAATTTAATCTCAGAACTTTTATTTTACAGACCTCAAGAGTCTTGTGCATAAAACAGTGATGAACAGTTAGTTAAAATCAACTAATGGTTGTTCTTCATTCACTAAAGGTACTAGGCTAGGTGACAAGATACCAACATCAATAAACTATTATCAAGATTATAATCTAATGAGAAAAACAATGATATAGGCAATTATCACGTGGTAGGTTGGGATAACTATTAAGCAAGGGCATAAGAACCAAGTCATGGAGACTCAAAGGGAACAGAAAGCAATTTCTGGCTAGAAAAATCAGGGGTTACAGAAGTCTTGGAGAGAGTGTAAAATTTCACTGAGTCCTAAAGACTAGGGTTATTGAACAGGTGGATAATAGGGGTGTAAAGTGCATTCTACATTGAAGAAACAGCAGGGACAAAGGCTCTCATATCTGAATTACATGGGATGTTTAGGAATGGCATAGTGTGTGGCAAATAGAAAGTGTTGTTGAGGAAAAAGTTAGAGAAATACTTTGGATATAGATTATAAAAGACCTTGACTACCCACATGAGTCAAATGGCCTTTTGATAGATAGCTTTTTTTTTTTTTTTCAGTAAAAGAGCCCCATAAACAGAATGTGCTTTTACAAATAGCCAGGGGGCAGTGTGGAGAGCACACTGGAAAGGGAGGAGGCTATTTTGATCTTTTTCCAAAATAGAAAAGCTTTGTGAGATTAATTTTTATCACAAATTCTGTATTCAAAAATGGTCTTTAAATTAGGAGGCATGTATGTACAAATACAAAAAATCCCATTTGAGGATAGATATGTCAATACTTCTGCCACACAAAGGGGATAGTGTTATGGTCTGGTGCATGAATATAATCCTAGAAATCAGGTGCTTTAGCATGTCCATTGATTGGGTCACAGGCCTAATTTGTATAAAGCTGATGTACAAAGAGTGTTTGATCTTGTGTTAAGGAGGTAACTTTTATCAGAAATAGAATAAATTGGATTCAGTTGTAACACAATAAATGTAAACCCGATCTCTGGGTGAGACCCTATTAGTTGAGAGGAGACTGTGTAATAAGCACATAATTGTTTCATTTTCCCAATATATTGAAATTAAGATTCTTGCAGTGTGGAAGGGAGCCTTGGTTGAAATATTAAATTTCCATTTAAAATCCAAGCCGCAATATTAAAAAAAATGGTTATACTTATCAATTTGAAATGTAACATAGGATGACATGAGCCAGACTTGAACTTGTGTGAAGAGAGTAGACGCTGATGGTGAAAAGTGTGAGCTTTGGAGTCAGCCACACTTAGGGGCATACCCTCAGCTTTATATACTGGTCTCAGCTCCCAAAATTATAGAGTGTAAATAATAGGATTTATTTTTTGGATTGATAGGAAAGTTATATAAGATCATGATTATCAAATTCCTGACATATCAAAGCATTTAATATATTGATTGTTGTTATTATTCACTCTATCATTACTTGCCCCATAGTACTAACATATTTTCATTAAAGATCACTTCTGTTTTGGGGATCTCCTGGGAGGCTCAGTTGGTAAGTGACTCCTTTTTAATGTTTATTTTATTTTATTTTATTTTATTTTATTTTATTTTATTTATTTATTTTGTAAATCCAAGTTAGTTAACATATAGTGTAATAATGATTTCAGGAATAGAATTTAGTGATTCATCACTTACATATAACACCCAGTGCTCATCCCAAAAATTGCCCTCCTTAATACCCATCACACGTTTAGCTCATTCCCCCACCCAACACTCTTGATTTCAGCTCATGTCATGATCTTATGGTTGTCTGCTTAAAATTCTCTCTCGCTCTCTCTCTCTCTCTCTCTCTCTCTCTCTGACCCTATCCCCTCTTAAAATAAATCACTTCTATTTCCTATGTAACAAATATTTGTGCTTTTTTTCATGACATTTATTCATTCATACATTCTTGGTTCTACAGTATGCTTGGCGGCAGGTATTTTCATTTTGACTATCTGTATCTGCATCATAGTCTTTACACAGAAAGTTTCAGATGGAAGGATATTCCTCTGCTAGGAAGCATTGATATTTTTCATCCACACAAGGAAAATCTTGATTGCTTTCCTCAGGTCCTCAGGTTGCTTTCTTCACTGACTTCTAGATATATAGATATAATGTATGTATGTATTCTTTAATTCATTAGGATGCTTCTCCTCTTTTCCTAGGAACCCAAACTGCATAGCCCATGGGATATCCTAGGCCCTTCTGTAGGGAAGTATGAAAAGTCAGCACACTTGGCAGAAAAGACTTTATTTATTTAGACCTTTGTTTACTTATTTTCCATGAAGTAAAATTCGTAATTTCCAGTCTAGTCTGTTTTATGAGTGGGCAAGATTATTTGTATCGACATGGAAGGCCTACCTGACTTTCTCAACCTGTGTTCTCCATTTTGCATCCTGTGCTCCAATGAGTATTCATTTATTTGCACACGTAATCCATTCACCTCTACATGCCCTTGGTGAGAGGGTTTTCTTTCTTTTTTTTTATACGAAATTTATTGTCAAATTGGTTTCCATACAACACCCCAGTGCTCATCCCAACAGATGCCCTCCTCAATGTCCATCATCCACTTTCCCCTCCCTCCCACCCCTGATCAACCCTCAGTTTATTCTCAGTTTTTAAGAGTCTCTTATGGTTTGCCTCCTTCCCTGTCTGTAACTTTTTTTTCCCCTTTCCCTCCCCCATGGTTAAGTTTCTCAGGATCTGCATAACAGTGAAAACATATGGTATCTGTCTTTCTCTGTATGACTTACTTCACTTAGCATCACACTCTCCAGTTCCATCCACGTTGCTACAAAAGGCCATATTTCATTCTTTCTCATTGCCAAGTAGTATTCCATTGTGTATATAAACCACAATTTCTTTATCCATTCATCAGTTGATGGACATTTAGGCTCTTTCCATAGTTCGGCTATTGTTGAAAGTGCTGCTGTAAACATTGGGGTACAAGTGCCCCTATGCATCAGCACTCCTGTATCCCTTGGGTAAATTCCTAGTAGTGCTTTGCTGGGTCCTAGGGTAGATCTATTTTTAATTTTTTGAGGAACCTCCACACTGTTTTCCAGAACGGCTGCACCAGTTTGCATTCCCAGTTGGTGCATTCTTGCACCAACAGTGCAAGAGGGTTCCTGTTTCTCCACACCCTTGCCAGCATCTATAGTCTCCTGATTTGTTCATTTTAGCCACTCTGACTGGCGTGAGGTGATATCTGAGTGTGGTTTTGATTTGTATTTCCCTGATGAGGAGTGACATTGAGCATCTTTTCATGTGCCTGTTGGCCATCTGGATGTCTTCTATCTGCAACATATTCCTAATATCATCTTCTTTCTACAATGCATTCACCCTTTAAGTCTTAGCTCCTTTCTGCCTCTTTTGTGAAATCTGTCCTGATCACCTGAATCCCAGGAGATCCTTCTCTAGTTCCCTTTCTTAAACAAGATGGTACTTACAGTCTCCACCAAACAATTTTATCACATCTTTATTTGTTATCTCCTCTGCCTAATTTTTATTTTCTAAAAGTTCTGTCAGCTTCTTTGGAGAAGGAGCTATACCTTATAATTTAACTGTATTGCCCTCAGTGTTGAACACAGACTTTGACAGAAGCTGCTGAATTAATATTTTTAGCAGACTGGTCAAGTTCCATATCAAAATAATTATTCCCATTTTATATTAAAACAAAACTTTTTCACAAGATAATATAAGTTGTGTATGCAAGATCTAGAAAACTATTTTTAATCAAAGATCAAAAAAATGTGTACTAACTGGGCCAAGAGGGAATAAAAATGACTTTGTCGTTTTACTACTCTTCTACAATAGATTGGCTAGAAGTTTTGCATGAGACCAAAAATATGAATAAGCCTGTAAAGGAAGATGTAATGTGGGAGGTTGGTGACTGACATAAATGCTGCATTTGTGCTTTTTAATTCTGAAAGAATGAATTCATTTTTTTTCCCACCTACATCTTTTGCATTAAATAAAATGTTTTCTTATATTTATAAGTGTTAACAAGAATATTTTCCATCAGCTCCAGGTGTGTGTATGTGTGCTACACTTTGTATCCAAACTCAGGTTGTATTCTATTAGTATATCTTGGAGTATCACACCATGGAGAGGAAGACCAGTGACAAATATGGTTAAGGGAGCCAAGAAGGTAGAAATTGATTTTCTCTTTCAAGATGGACCATATTGATGACACAGAGATACTGATGTGCTTATCAATTTTCCTAACTCATTCCCAGGAACCAATTTCTGTCCTTCATAGAAAGTAAAAGAAAAACCATAACTGATGTATGATGATAATAGAATGAGCCTTACTACATGCCATTTAATTTTCACTTTAACTTAAGAAGGCAGACCCTCTATTCTCATTTAGAGTAGATAAGATAATACATGAGGAAACTGAGACAAAAGAGGTTAAGTGATCTGTCCCAGGTGACAGGGACAGTAAGTGACAAAACCTGATTTCAAACACTAGCAATCTAGCTCCAAAGCCCACAATTTAATTGCTATACTATAAATGTCTCTTTGTCTATTATACTAATGTTATTAGTATAATATGATATATTATTTTATGATATTTATGATGTATATTACTTATTGGAGATAATATGATTTCTGCAACATACCATGACAAGAGTAATTAGATTTTCACTCTCTTAAAACACACGCGCGCGCGCGCACACACACACACCTGAAATCTATCATACCATTCTGTTTTATGTTATTAGCTACAATTTTATAAAAAACTGAA
This sequence comes from Neofelis nebulosa, assembly GCF_028018385.1. Lineage (NCBI taxonomy): Eukaryota > Metazoa > Chordata > Mammalia > Carnivora > Felidae > Neofelis > Neofelis nebulosa. The sequence continues at coordinate 220,213,050 of NC_080782.1, forward strand.
TGATTTGTGTCTGTTGCTAAGCAGGAAATAAGATTTTTAGGTTTTGTATTAGTATGCTAGGACTGTCATTAAAAAAATAATCACCACAAACTGGGTGGCAAAAACAACACGAATTCATTTCCTCACAGTTCTAAAGGTATGAAGATATTGTCAGGATTGATACATTCTAGAAGTTCCGAGCAGAATCTGTTCCATGTGTATCCCTTAGTTTCTGATGGTTGGTTATCACCAATCCTTAGTGTTCTTTAGTGGTAGACACATCACTCCAGTCACTATCTCTGTCTTCACATATGTTCTCTGTGTACCTCAATGTCCAAATTTATCTCCTTTTATAAGGGTACCAATCAGTGACGAAGCACCACTCTGATCCAATATGATCTCATCTTAACCTGATTACACCTGCGAAGACCCTATTTGCAAAAAAGGTTACATTCACAGATACTGGGGGTTAGGATTTTTGTATATCTTTTCTGGGAACACGATTCAACTCCGAATTAGCACCTTTGACTAACCTAGAGTGTCAAAGCAGTAAGCCTTACAATGAGGATTAGTCTAGGCACTTAGTGCTACTGCTTTTAAAAAACAGACCATTTAAGACCAAATTGTAAAGGAGTAAAACGTTTCCTTTTTAGTTTGTAGCTTATTCGCTTAGTGTGCTTTTGTCTCTGATTTTAACAATATCACCTATTAAGGAGGGCACTTGTTGAGATGAGTACTTGGGAGTTATATGTAAGTGATGAATCACTAAATTCTACTCAAGAAAAAAAAGGAAGGCAGGAAGAAAAGAGGGAAGAAAAGAAAATCACCTAGGAATAAGCTATGTCTCCAAAGGAGTACTTAACACTGTTTTCCTTGTGCTAGCAAATGTCTGCTGTGTACAGTGTGATGAATATACAAGTTCCTCAGTCCTTGCTTTGACCTAGCATGTCTCTAATATTAACTCAGGCCTTACATAGTAGGTTGCTGAGCACATTTCCTGCCATGACTGCTTTCTGTCACAAAATGTAACATGTCTCATGAAAAGGACACCATCCTAATTCTCTATCTTTAATTATATTAGCTTTTCACAACATGTATTATTTTACTCTGTTCTCTTCCCAGTTTTCAAGTCTATTCCTTTCTACCAGTAACAATCATCTACCTGTTTTCACTTTTCTTCTAAGTGATCATGATATGGGATGTCAAACATTTATTCTTACAATTGTCACGGTGAAAAAAAGTAAATTACAGAAACATAGAAGGGATATGACAATACTAAAGATAGTGTTTTGATATATTGGTGTATCTTCTATGAATATGTATTTTCACATCATTGAGATTCAACTAGAGTTTTTTTTTAATCATTTTTATTTATGTATTTAATTTTATTAGTGTATCATAACTTACATTATTAAAAACTCTTAAAAATAATTTTAATAGCTGAATAATATTTTATGTGGCTTCACTATTAGTTAGGCATTCCTCCTTTGTTGAAGATTTGAAGGGTTTCCAGTTTTTATTATAGATACAACTATGATTACCAATTTTGGACATAAATAATTGGCCATAGTTGTGATTATTTCCGTAACACTTATGCTTATATGGAGAAATAATTCGTCAAAAGGCATGAACATTTTAGAAGTTCTATCTTTATTAATTCAGTAGAATCTATATTTAACCAATTATATAACCTCAACAATGACAGAGAGTTTCACTTCACTACTGCTTCATTTTCACTTAACCCAATTGTGCAGATGAACAGCGCTTTTCATTAACTTCTAGTTAGAGTATTGAAGGATGCAAAATATTTTTGCTTCTATGGTAACAACCAGGAAAAAAAAAGTAGAATAAACATGCTTTACATTCGGTTGTCAAAGAGCTGAGGATTCAGGGAAATGTTAGTGAACTGAATTCTTGAGAAGGAAGAGCCCTTCATAGGTGAGCAGAGAGTTGTGTGAGCACCCATACATGAGATCAACCACCTGGCCTGAGTCTGAGCAGATAAAGAAGGAAACCTACAACAAATGGCATTGCAAGAAAAGTAAAACATGTTGATCTTTGAAAATACGGCTGAGATGGAAGAACAGATTGACTTCTAGATAGAACCCCAAATATAAATAAATCACTTAGCTTGATAATTCTCATTCATGTGAAAAATTTTACTGAGAAGGCAACTGTAAAGAAAATAAAAGAAATCAGAGAGAATTGGTGGCTCTAATGTGCTTATATTCTAGAATTCTGCTGGGGTTGAATCCAAAAGCTAGTGAAACCTATCTTAAGCTGCAGGACAATCCCCTTATAGCTCAGATACTCCTGAGAATAAAAAGATCAAAACTTGATGGCAGTAGTGTGTGAAGTTGGATACTGTGCTAACCAGAGTTGAATCAAATTATTAGAGCTGTGGATGAGTACCAGCTAAACTTGATCCTTTTTGGAATGTTAATAAGCAGCCCCTTACCCTAGTAGGCAAAGAACAGAGTGGTATACTCTAGGAAAAACAAAACAAATTAAAAATAAACAAAATATCACACACTCTTCTTTAAAACACAATATCCAGAATAAAACCTAAAAAATTGGATATACATTAAAAAAAAAACAGGAAAATGTAATCCATCATCAAGAGAAAAACAGGAAGCAGACACAGACATGATCCAGAAACTGGCATTAGGAGATAAGGATTTTAAACTATTATCTTTACCAAGTTTAAAGGAAGATGGAAATAATAGGTAAAAATACAGTGATTTTCAAGGGAGAAATAAAAACTTAAAAAAAAATGGAAATTCCTACTCAGCCATAGAAAAGAATGAAATCTTGCCATTTGCAACAACATAGTTGGACCTAGAAAGTATTATGCGAAGTGAAATATGTCAGTCAGAGAAAGACAAATATCATTTGATTTCAGTCATATGTGGAATTTTTGAAACAAATTAAGTGAACAAAGAATAAAACAACAAAAAAACACAAACAAACCAATGAAACCAAACAAACAAAAAACAGATTCTTAAATACAGAGAACAAGCTGGTGGTTCCCAGAGTCGAGGTGGGTGAGAGATGGGTGAAATAGATAAACGGGATGAAAAGTACACCTACTATTGTACACCTGAAACTAATATAACACTGTATGTTAATTATACTCCAATAAAAAAGAAATAGGAAAAAATGGAAATTCTAGAGCTGAAAATACAGTATCTAAAATAATGTGCTAGATATCAGCAACGATAACTATAAAACATTACTGAGACAAACTCAACAAGATATAAATAAATGGAAACATAAATCGTGTTTATAGATTAGATTAGTTTTTTTTAAGATGTCAATTCTTTTCAAAGTGCTGAATTAAAAAAATAAAAATTGCTTAATAGATGAACAGCTCAGTTTTTTAAATGAAATTGAATTTCCAGTTGTAGATCAGATAAATTCTAGTAGATGAATTCTTCCTTGTTCCTCCCACTAAGTTCCATTGAAAAACCTGGATATTACATAAGAAAAACATTAGAATACTATAAAAGATGGCAAGAATAAGGCATACCCACAGGGACTTTAGATCATAAATAACAGAATGGTAGTGTAATGTCAGGTTTGATTTTGTTTTGTTTATCACAGTATGTGTGCTTAAACACTGGAAACACCAATAGATTGAGACAAAAAAAAAGACCCAAGAAAAGCCTGTTTCTAGTAAAAGGATCAAGAGAAATTCAGAGCCAAGAGAGAAAGCTTTTAGACAATAACTGTCCTACTTTAGCAAACACTCCAGAAAAAACTGACCTCAGCTGATCACAGTCAGCAAAGACCAAGTGAGGGAAACTAGACTTCCACCTTTCTCTGGCTATAATGAGGCTCCAGAGTGGAGTCAGCGAAGTTCGAAATGGGGGACTTTTATGTTTACTGGACAGTAACAAGTCACTGAAGACAATGTGGAAGGGAGTTGTGAGGTGTCGTCACTCCCGGAATATAAATAGAGACCAAGTGAGGAAATTCTTCAAGACTGGCATTAATGAGGCAGCAAGGAAAAAAGTTGAAGGCAGCCAGAGAAACAACACTTTATCTACAGAAGAAAAGTAATTTGAATGGCAGTGGATTCCTCATAAGAAATTATTGAGGCCAGAATACATTGACACATGGTTTTTAAAGAGATAAGCGAAAAGAAATGTCAACCCAGAATTCCGTATCCAATGAAAATACTGTCCAGAGATGAAGCAAAAATCAAGATATTCTCAGATGAAAGAAAATTAAGACAATTTGTATACAGCAGACCTGTCCTAATAAAATTGTTAAAAGAAATTCTTGAAACAGATAAAATGATAAGGAATCTTGGAATATCATAAAAGAAGGGAAAAAATGAAAAGAGGAAAATAGGGGTAAATACTACATAATGTTATTTTTTTGAGTTTCTGAATTATATTTGATGGTTAAGAGAAAAATGATAACATTGATGAGGCTTTCAATGTATGTAGAGAAAGTATTTAAGAGAATTTAAATAGAGAAGAGTAAAAGGACTTTAAAAGGAAGCATGACCTCTAAATTTCACTTAACTCGATAAAATGTCAACACCAATAGACTATAATAAGTTACATATATATAATGTAATACCTTCAGCAACCACTAAAAACATACATGCAAAAAGATCCACATATTACAAAAAAACTCTACAGAAAGATAAAAATGAAGTTCTAAAACATTCAAGTTACCCACAGGAAGGTAGAAAAAAGAAAACAGAAAAATGGAACAAACAGAAAAACAATATAATGTCAAATATATTAGTTATTACATTCAATATAAATGACTTAAATGCACTAATGAAAAGGCAAAGATTTTCAGAGTGGGAGGAAAATGATCCTGTTACATAATGTCTCTCAGATATAACAATATAGGCCAGTTGAAAGTAAAATGATGTAAAAATATTTATCATGCAAATAGTAAGCAAAAGGAAGTAAAACCTCCACATTAATATAAGATAAAGTAAAATTTACAGCCAAAGAAATTATCAGGAAGGGCAAAAATATTACCTAATGATAAAACCAATCTGTGAAGAAATAGAATTGTAAAGCATGTAAAGCAAAAACAAATAAAACTAAAAGGATAAATAGGAGCACCTGGGTGACTCAGTTAAGTATCCAACTCTTGGTTTTGGCTCAGGTCATGATCTCACTGTTCATGAAACACTTGGAAACTTCAATCGATACTTTTTAACAATCCATAGGTCAAAGAGGACTCTTCAAAAGAAATATTTTAAAAATAAGAACTGAATTAAATTAAGAACACATTATATCAAAATTTGTACAATACAGCTAAAGTGGTATTGAGGGCAAAAAAAAGTACTAAATGTTTACATTAGAAAAGGGGGAAAATATCAAGTCAATAATCTCAACATACTAAAAAAAGAACAAGGAGCACCTGGGTGGCTCAGTGGATTGGACACGCAACTCTTGATTTCTGCTCAGGTCATGATCTCATGGTTTGTGGGATCGAGGTCTCCATCAGGCTCTGTGCTGACAGTATGGATCCTACTTGGGATTCTCTCTCTCTGATCCTTCTCTGTTTGCTCTCTCTCAAAAAAATCAATATTTAAAAAAATAATGAAGAGAATCCAAAGCAAACAAAAGGAAATAACAAAAGATAATTACAGTTTTCAATGAAATATAATACAGTAAAACAGTAGAGGAAATCAGTTACACAAAGGGCTTGTTTTTTGAAAAGATTAATAAAATTGAAAGACATTTGTCAAAACCAAAAAAGAGAAGGTGCAAATTACCAACATCGGGAATGAAACAAGATTAAAACAGGCAAGAAATAAGATTATAGACATCAAGGGATAGATAATAAAGGAATAATAAGAACTAACTCTGCACACATAACTTTAACAACCTACATCTTCCTGTGAATCTACAACTATTTCAAAATGAGAACAACTTTTGAATACTTTGTATAGATATTCAGATTACCATGAAGTTCATGAAAAGATGCTCAAAATCATTATGCGTAAGGAAAATTCAAATTAGTCACTGTTCATTCAAATGATCACAAATATGTTTGCATTATTTATTTAGATTATTATTGAAATGAATTGAAATTTAAATAAACTTGTAAATTTTTGTGGATTACTGATTTAGGAAGCATTTCTTTGAAGAACGTTCTACTTCTTTATCTAACCACTCCTCAGCCTTTAATTTTCTAGCTCCCTCAGCTCCCATTTTCACAAGGTTCTTTGGAATGATGAATCATTGTGGATGTCTTACCTGATTCTAGCTCAACAACTCTCTAGGAGGCTGCCTCTAGAATCTGATCTAAGGCCTCATGCATGGGGACTCTTGAGAAAGATGCCCTGCCCCAAGTCCTGCCTCAACCTCTTGGCAGTTACTTTGAAAAGGTGGCTACCCTCCAGCCCTGAAGCCTTCAGTCCATCATTCCTCACGGCCTTCACCTCCACAACCAGGGATGATACATAGCCAATATGCCCAAGTTGTTAATGTATTAAACACAAGGGACATGCCAGCAATCAGTCTGAACCTTCGCCTGTCTTCCTAAACCAAGAGAAGGAAGTTGAAACAAGGGGAACAAAATTTGGCTGGAAGATAGTTTGTGTTTAGATAAGAGAACATATGAAAATGAGACTAAAATGTCTGACACATTTTTAGGAAGTAGGAGACAATGGAGTTGGGGACAGCACAGATGTTTTATTTGTTTTGGAGAATAAATATTATGATTGGCTTATCTTTTAAGAATATAACTCCATGGACAATTTCAGTGAATTATGGGTAGGCAAGTAATATTATCTGTGATGATTAAAAAGCATAACCAAATGTATTCTGAATTTGATTCAGATTGCTATTCCTGGAGAAAGTTCCCATAGAGAAGTAAGCATCCAAATCCAGATGTCTTGTGTCAAAAGCATATCCATCCTTGTTATTTATATCTCTGGAAATGATAAGTAAATGGTACATGCTTTAAAAGTACCAAGTACAGAGGGTTGATATTAATGATAAAAATTAGGATAGATTTGAAGGACAGATTGTAAACAGGGAAGGCCACATTGATCTCAACTAGAGAATGAATCAAGAACAAGAAAATTCTCTCTTCCAACATCTTCCAAAGCTATTAAAAGCGGAGCTGAGTGGCTCAGCTTGGATGGAATATTCTAGCTTTTAACAACATAACTTGAATAGCAATATTTGAAATATCCTCACTCTGTGATGTCTGTTGAAAGCAAATGATAGTAAAAATGACATTAATGTGAAAAGGTCAGTTTGTAAGTATTTGCGTTTGCATTTGCCATATTATGGAAGAAACATTTCAATAGTTGGTAAATATGCTCGCAAACATTTCTCAGGTATCAGAAAATTAAACCCATCTCTTTTCTACTTGAACTTGGCTTTGAATATTTCCAGCATTACTATATCACTAACATCACTATAAAATTTATGGGTCTGCTAGACTAGGGTTTCTCAACCTCTGCACTATTGGTATCTTGAACCTAATCCTTCCTTGTTGTGACACCGTCTTGTTCATTTTAGGATGGCTCATAGCATCCTTGGCCTCTAACCATTAGATGCCACTATCACACCCTTCCCAGTTGTGATAAACAAAAATATATTCAGGCATTTCCCAATGTCTCCTGGGGGACAAAATTTCCCCTAGTTGAAGACCGCTGTGCTTGACCAATCTACCCAAGAGTAAAAGAGCCCTAACTAGGACTGAAGTACAGAGAATTGTGTTAGAAGATTTGACCTGAAGAACTGACTTTATGAGAACAGGGAAATTTCTGCCTTCTACACTCCTTTACCTCCAGAGTTCTTGAATGGTGCGTGGTAGTCCATAAGTGCTCAATAAACATTTGTTGAGTGAATGACCCTTTCAGAGAAGATATTAAAGGAGAGGATTAGACAAAGAAATAAAATAGCTTTTGCTCATAAATTGACTTCAAAGTTCTCAGTAGATAAATACTTAGAAGAATATTAGACACGATCTAATATTAAGGTCAGATTGATGAAGAGATTATCAGATGAAGCTTCCAGAGGGGAAGTTGACAACTGTTTTTTAACAACTGACCTTTAGAAGTTGGGAAACTTCTTCACAGACATCCATAGCCTCCTATGAATACAGTATGTTGCTAGCTCTTCACACTTTGAAAGGTTCTGGGATTGTAGTCAAACTTTCACTGCCAAAAAAGTTGAGGAATAATGTGAGTAATCTAATGGGCATACTTTGTTGGAAAGACTACCATGATAGGTCTTTATACTATTCAGTATTTCATGATAAATTAAGAAAGACAAGATGTTAGAAACATAAAGATAGTAATTTTAAGAATCTACCTTGATATGAGGTCCATCTTTGTCTTCAGGTTTATGCTAGACACATAGACCCTCTGTAATGCTTTCCTTTAAAAGGGGGGAGGGGGGGCCCCAGGTGGCTCAGTAGGTTAAGCCCCCAACTTTGACTCAGGTCATGATCTCACAGCAGGTCATGATCTCGTGGTTCATGGGTTTGAGCTCTACATCGGGCTCCATGCTGACTGTTCAGAGCCTGGAGCCTATTTTGGATTCTGTCTCTCTCTCTCTCTGCCCCTCCCCTACTTGCATTGTCTCTTTCTCTCTTAAAAATAAACAAACATTTTTAAAAAAACGCTTAATTGCCCTTTTAAATTAACCTTTTGTTCCTTGGATATTATTTCCAATCATAGACTTCTCAATGGCATTTTTTTAAACAAAATGTGCCCTTCTTGTGATTTGAAATTAATGTTATTCATTCAGAAATGATATAATACAAACTTCTGGATATTAACAATCATAATGTTTTACTCTTCTAATCTAGTATACTGAATTAGATTAACTATATGAAATTCCCAGTCCAAGATCCAACATAAAATATGTGCTAGGGCAAAGTTTATTAGTTAATCCAACCAGTATTAGTTGCTGTTCAGTCTATGCAGGGACTATTGTAGTTGTTTGGAATATATTCAGTGAACAAAGCAGATGTAGAGTCTAGCCTTGCTTATATTCTAGTAAGGAAAGCAAACAATAACAAAAGTTATAATAGGTAATTTATATTGGGGTTAATGAATAACAAATCTTTGGGGGAACAAAGGAAAAAATCAATGCATGAACTTGAACCCAGAAAACAATAGAGAAAACTAATGATGCCCAAACCTGGTTCTTTGAAAAGATCAATAAAATTGATGAAACTCTTGTCAGAAACATCAGGGGGGATAAGATACAAATTACCAATATCAGCAATAAAAGAAAAAATATCACCCTGGATCATCGGACACTTAAAAGTATATTAAGAGAATATGAAATTTAACTTTATATTTATTTTTTTAAATTATTTTTTAATTTCTATCCAAGTTAGTTAGCATACAGTGCAACAATGATTTCAGGAGTAGATTCCTTAATGTCTCTCACCCACTTAGACCATCCTCCCCAACCCTTGGTTTATTCTCCATATTTAAGAGTCTCTTATGTTTTTTTCCCCCTCCCTGTTTTTATATTATTTATGCTTCCCTTCTCTTATATTCATCTATTTTGTATCTTAAAGTCCTCATATGAGTGAAGTCATATGTCTCTTGTCTTTCTCTGACCAATTTCACTTAGCATAAAACCCTCTAGTTCCATCCACGGAGTTGCAAATGGCAAGATTTCATTCTTTTTGATTGGCACGTAATACTCTCTCTCTATATATACACCACATCTTGTTTATCCATTCACCCATCAATGGATATTTGGGCTCTTTCCATACTTTGGCTATTGTCAATAGCACTGCTATAAACATTGGGGTGCATGTGCCCCTTCGAAACAGCATACCTGTATCCCTTGGATACATACCTAGTAGTGCAATTTCTGGGTATAGGGTAGTTCTATTTTTAATTTTTGAGGAACCTCCATACTGTTTTCCATAGCGGCTCTCCAGTTTGCATTCCCACAAAAATTGCAAAAGAGATCATCTTTTTCTGCAACTTCATCATCTGTTGTTGCTTGAGTTGTTAGCCATTCTGACAGGTATGAGGTGGTATCTCATTGTGGTTTTGATTTGTATTTCCCTGATGATGAGTGATGTTGAGCATTTTTTCATGTGTCAGTTGGCCAACTGCATGTTGTCTTCAGAGTAGTGTCTATTCATGTCTTTTGCCCATTTCTTCCATGAATTATTTGTTTTTTGGGTGTTGAGGTTGATAAGTTCTTTATAGATTTTGGACACTAACACTTTATCTGATGTGTCATTTGAAAATATCTTCTGCAATTCTTTAGGTTGCCTTTTAGTTTTGCTGGTTGATTCCTTTTCTGTGCAGAAGCTTTTTATTTCGATGAAGTCCCAGTAGTTCATTTTTGCTTTTGTTTCCCTTGCCTCTAAAGACGTGTTGAGTAAAAAGTTGCTGTGGCCAAGGTCAAAGAGGTTTTTGCATGCTTTCTTCTCTAGGATTTTGATGGCTTCCTGTATTATTCTTCCATTTTGAGGTATTTTTGTGTATGGTGTAAGAAAGTGGTCCAGGTTCATTTTTATGCATGTCACTGTCAACTTTTCCCAGCACAACTTGCTGAAGACACTGTCTTTATTCCATTGGATAGTCTTTCCTACTTTGTCAAAGATTAGTTGGCCATACATTTGTGGGTTCATTTCTGGGTTCTGTTCTGTTCCATTGGTCTGAGTGTCTGTTTTTGTACCAGTACCATACTGTCTTGATGATTACAGCTTTGTAATACATCTTAAAGTCCAGGATTGTGATGTCTCCAGCTTTGGTTTTCTTTTTCAGGATTGCTTTGGCTATTTGGGGTCTTTTCTGGTTCTGAACAAATTTTAGGATTGTTTGTTCTAGCACTGTGAAGAATGCTGGTGTTATTTTGATAGGGATCACATTGAATATGTATATTGATTTGGGCAGTATCAATATTTTAACAATATTTGCTCTTTCTATCCAGGAGCATGGAATAGTTTTCCATGTTTTTGTGTCTTCTTCAATTTCTTTCATAAGCTTTCTATAGTTTCAGTGTATAGATTTTTCACCTCTTTGGTTAGTTTTATTCCTAGGTATTTTATGGTTTTTGGTGTGATTGTAAATGGGATTGATTCCTTGATTTCTCTTTCTGTTGCTTTTATTATTGGAGTGTAGGAATGTAAGTGATTTCTGTGTCTTGATTTTATATCCTGCGACTTTGCTGAATTCACAGATCAGTTCTAGCAGTTTTTAGGTGGAATCTTTTGGGTTTTCCATATAGAGTATCATGTCATCTGGGAAAAGTGAAAGTTTGACCTCCTGCTGGCCGATTTGGATGCCTTTTATTTCTTTGTGTTGTCTGTTGAGGCTAGGACTTCCCATACTATGTTGAATAACAGTGGCGAGAGTGGACATCCCTGTCTTGTTCCTGACCTTAGGGGGAAAGCTCTCAGTTTTTCCCCATTGAGGATGATATTAGCATTGGGTCTTGCATATGTGGCTTTTATGATCCTGAGGTATGCTCCTTCTATCCCTACTTTCTTGAGGGTTTGTATCAAGAAAGGATGCTGTATTTTGTCAAATGCTTTCTCTGCATCTATTGAGATGGTCATGTATTTCTTGTCCTTTTATTGATATGATGAATCATGTTAATTGCGTTGTTGATGTTGAACCAGCCCTGCATCCCAGGTATAAATCCCACTTGGTTGTGGTGAATAATTTTTTTAATGTATTGCTGGATCTGGTTGGCTGCTACCTTGTTGAGGATTTTTGCATCCATGTTCATCAGGGAAATTGGTCTATAGTTCTCCTTTTTAGTGGGGTCTCTGTCTGGTTTTGGAATCAAGGTCATGCTGGCTTCATAGAAAGAGTTTGGAAGTTTTCCTTCCATTTCTATTTTTTGGAACACTTTCAAGAGAATAGGTGTTAACTCTTCCTTAAATGTTTGGTAGAATTCCCCTGGAAAGCCATCTGGCCCTGGACTCTTGTTTTTTGGCAGATTTTTGCTTACTAATTCGATTTCCTTACTGGTTATGGGTCTGTTCACATTTTCTATTTCTTCCTGTTCCAGTTTTGGTAGTGTATATGTTTCTAGGAATTGGTCCATTTCTTCCCGATTGCCCATTTTATTGGCATATTATTGCTCATAATATTATCTTACTGTTTGTATTTCTGATTTGTTGATTGTGATCTCCTCTCTTTCTTTCTTGATTTTATTTATTTGGGTCCTTTCCTTTTATTTTCTGATCAAACTGGCTAGTGGTTTATCAACTTTGTTAATTCTTTCAAAGAACCAGCTTCTGGTTTCATTGACCTGTTCTGGTTTTTGGTTTGTTTGTTTCGATATCATTGATTTCTGGTCTAATCATTTCCTGTCTTCTGCTGGTTTTGTGTTTTATTTGCTGTTCTTTTTTCAGCTCTTTAAGGCATAAGGCTAGGTTGTGTATCTGAGACCTTTCTTCCTTCTTTAGGAAGGCCTGGATTGCTATATACTTCCCTCTTATGACCACCCTTGCTGCATCCCAGAGGTTTTGGGCTGTGATGTTATCATTTTCATTGACTTCCATGTACTTTTTAATTTCCTCTTTAACTTCTTGGTTAGCCCATTCATTCTTTAGTAGGATGGTCTTTAGTTTATAAGTATTTTTCATCTTTCCACATTTTTTCTTAGGGTTGATTTTGAATTTCATAGCATTATGGTCTGAAAATATGCATGGTATGATCTCAATCTCTTTGTACTTGTTGAGGGCTGATTTGTGTCCCAGTATGTGATCTGTTCTGGAGAAACGTTCCATGTGCACTAGAGAAGAATGTATATTCTGCTGCTTTAGGACGAAATGTTCTGAATATATCTGTTAAGTCCATCTGGTCCAGTGTGTCATTCAAAGCCGTTGTTTCCTCATTGATTTTCTGTTTAGATGATCTGTCCATTGCTGTGAGTGGGGTGTTGAAGTCTCCTACTATTGTGGTATTACTATCGATGAGTTTCTTTATATTTGTGGTTAATTGATTTACATATTTGGGTGCTCTCACATTTGGTGCATAAATGTTTACAATTGTTAGGTCTTCTTGGTGGATAGACTCCTTGATTATGATATAATGCCCTTCTGCATCTCTTGATACAGTCTTTATTTTAAAGTCTACATTGTCTGATATATGTATGGCTACTCCAGCTTTCTTTTGTTGACCATTAGCATCATAGATGATTCTCCATTCCCTTACTTTCAATCTGAAGGTGTCTTGAAGTCTAAAGTGGGTCTCTTGTAAACGGAAGATAGATGGATCTTGTTCTCTTATCCATTCTGTTACCCTGTGTCTTTTGATTGGAGCATTGAGTCCATTGACATTTAGAGTGAGTACTGAAAGATATCAATGTATTGCCATTATGTTGCCTGTAGAGTTGCAGTTTCTGGTGGTGTTCTTTGGTCCTTTTTAGTATTTGTTGCTTTTGGTCTTTCTTTTTTTTCCATCTTTTCTCCACTCAGAGAGTCCCCCTTAAAATTTCTTGCAGGGCTGGTTTAGTGGTCATGAACTTCTTTAATTTTTGTTTGTCTGGGAAACTTTTTATCTCTCCTTCTATTTTGAATGACAGCCTTGCTGGATAAAGAATTCTTGACTGCATATTTTTCTGATTCCACACATTGAATATGTCCTGCCACTCTTTCTGGACTGCAAGTTTCTGTGGATAGGTCTGCTGCAAACCTGATCTGTCTGCCCTTGTAGGTTAAGGACTCTTTTTTTTCCTTTGCTGCTTTCATGATATTTTCTTGCCTCAGTGTTTTGTGAATTTTACTATGATATGCCTTGTTGATGGCCCATTTTTGTTGAATCTAATGGGAGTCCTCTCTGCTTCCTGGATTTTGATGTCTATGTCTTTCCCCAGGTTAGGAAAGTTTTCTGCTACGATTTGCTCACATAACCCTTCTACCCCTATCTCTCTCTCTCTTCCTTTAATGGGACCCACATGATTCTGATGTTGTTCCTTTTTAATGAGCCACTGATTGCTCTAAGTCTTAAATCGTGCTCTTTTGCCTTAGTCTCCCTGTTTTTTTCCTGCTTCATTATTAACCATAGGTTTGGCCTCTCTATCACTGAGTTGCTGCTTTGCCTCATCCATCCTTGCTGCAGTGACATCTATTTGAGATTGCAGCTCACTTATAGCATTTTTTTTGTTTCATCCTGACCAGCTTTTACTTCTTTTATCTCCCCAGAAAGGGATTCTAATCTATTTTCAACCCCAGATTGTATTCTTATCGTGATTCTAAATTCTGGTTCAGACATCTTGCTTGTATCTCTGTTGATTCAGAGTCTGGCTGTCATTTTTTCCTGTTCTTTCTTTTGGGGTGAAATTCTTCCATTTCATTATTTTGAAGGGATAAAAGAAATTAGTAAGGTTAAAAAATTTCAGTTAAAAATTAAAAACAAAAGATCAAATGATGCTTGATCCTAGGTGTGTTTTGGTATGGTTGTTGAAAGGAGTTTGATAGATTAGAGAAAAAAGGGAAAGGTAAGAAAGGAAAAAGTAAAATTTGAAAATCTGAAAAAAAAGAATACAATGAAATGGAATAAATTGAAATAAGTAAAATAGAATTTGAAAATTTTCCGAAAAAAGTACTAGAAAAAAATGTAAAGAAAAATACTCTCAGTAAAAATTGAAAATTAAAATAAATATTTTCTGTTTCTGTATTCAAGAATAAGAAAAAAAAATGGAATTGATGGACCAGCGAACAGACTGAAATATGATTGAAATTACGTCAGTTTCCCCTAGAATTCAAACTATGAAATTTACTTTATAGTCTGTAAACCAAGCATGCAGGGAGACTTGTGGTGTTCTTCGAGAGCAAGATTGGCCCAGTTGGGTGGGGCTTAGTGTAACTGCTCCCTTCTTCAGTAGATGGCACTGCTTAGCTTACTCGGTGGATTGTTGTGGGGCTTGGGACGGGTGAAAATGACATCACCCAGCTACCCAGTCTTAACTATTGGAACTCTATTCTCCCCCACCAGCAATCGCACACCCTCCTTTGTTTCCGGCTTCCATCCAATCCCCGCTTTTACACTGTCTGTGACCGAGCTGTCACGTTGCCAGGAGGCACCTGCCTCCTGAGTTTTATCTCAGATGTGCTGCGTTTCCCAATCCCTCATTTCTGAGTGACCTGCTCAGACCTTCTGGGGGAAGGTCTCAATGAGTAATGGCCAGGTGCCTGACCGTCCCCAGGAACGTTCGCAGGATCATGCTGCTGCTGATGCCCAGAGACTGTGGCTGGGTGCCAGCCTTCCCCAGAAAAAGTTCATGTGAATATACAGCAGCAGTGTTTCAGGGATTATGGTAAATCGCAACAGACATCTGGCACCAGGCTTCAGACTTAATGTCCTTGTTCCAGCACCAGCAAATGTGATTGTTCTCCAGGGTACACTGGGACCTTTGTCTGTGGGGTGGTCACCCAGCCTCTATTGAATGTTTTCCCAGCAGGGGAATTGCCTCTTCCTGTGTGGTCTGAGGACCCCTTGCACCTCGCTCTCTGCTCCTGGAGTTTGCCCTTCCCACCAGAGCACAGCTAGATATGAGCTGCAGAATTTCAGACTCTGTGCTCCCCCTGTTTGTAGGGTCTTAATGGAATTTGAACCCTCTCCTTTCTTCTTTCTTCCTTTTTTGTTCGGTCTTCAGCATACTCTTTTTTCTCTCTAGCTGCTCTTGGGCAAGAGGGAATAATTTCCTGTACTCTCCTCAACACCCCATCCCCCCCATCCCTGTCTCTCCACAAGCAAAAACAGCTCCCTGCCCTCCGTGACTTCTCTTTCCCCCAGTTTACCTCTCTGTGCTGTCTACCTGCTGAATTCCATGGTTCAGGTTATGCAGATTGTTGTGTTAATCCTCAAATCAGATTTCTAGGTGTTCTGGATGGTTTGGTGTTGATCTGGCTGTATTTCAGGGACGAGAGATGCAAAAAAAAAAAAAAAAAAAAAACCTTCCATGCTGTTCCACCATCTTGGCCCCTCTCCTAACTTTGCATTTATTAATTCAACAACTTAGAAGAAATGGACAAATTTCTTGAAAACTGTAAGATTTACATGGAAATAGAATAAGGAAACACTTCCTAGCATATTTTATGAAGCCAGCATTACCTTGCTACCAAAACTGGACAGTGATACTTTAAGAAGAGGAAACTGCATATCAACATTTCTCTTAGATACAGATACAAAAGCACTGAACAAAGTATTAGCAAATTGAATCAGAAATATGTTAAAAATATTATTATATATTGACCAAATGAGGTTTATCACAGGATGCAAATTGGTTAAGTGTACAAAATCACTTAATGTATTTTACAGATAAACAGACTAAAAATAAATCTGACCAATTCAAAACATTTAATAAAATTCAGTATCCTTTCATGATTTAAATATACATGTACACACGCACACACACACACATACACACACACACACACACACACACACACACATGTTTGCTGAAAACTTTTGAAAGGTTATGAAAGCAAATGAAGAAGACAAAGGGGAAAACATTCCATGATTATGTATTAGAAGCAAAAATACTGTTAAAATGTCTATACTACTCAAAGCAATCTACACATTCACTGTAATCTCTATCAAAATAACACTGGCATTCTTTACAGAGCTAGAACAAACAATCCTAGGATTTGTATGGAATGAGAAAAGACCCCACATAGCCAAAGTAATGTTGAAAAGAAAAGCAAACCTGGAAGCATCACAATTACAGACTTTAAGCTATATTACAATGCTGTAATCATCAAGACAGTATAGTATTGGCACAAAAACAGACACATAGATAAATGCAACAGAATAGAGAACCCAAAAATGGACCCATAAACATTGCCAACTAATCTTCAACAAAGAAGGAAAGCATATCCAATGGTAAAAAGACAGTCTCCTCAGCAAATGCTGCTGGGAAAACTGGAAAGTGACTTGGAGAAGAATGAAACTAGACCACTTTCTTATACCACACACACAAAAAAATTCAAAATGAATCAAAAATCTAAATGTGAAATAGGAAGTCATCAAAATCCTAGAGGAGAAAACAAGGCAACCTGTTGACCTTGGCTGCAGTAACTCCTTAATAGACATGTCTCAGAAGGCAAGGGAAACAAAAGCAAAAAGGAACAATTGGTGCCTTATCAAGACAAAAAGCTTCTGTACAGCAGGGAAAACAGTCAACAAAACTAAAAGGCAACCAATGGAATGGGAGAAGATATTTGCAAATGACATATTCGGTAAGGTTAGTATCCAAAATCTTTAAAGAACTTATCAAATTCAACACCCAAAAACATATAATCCAGTGAAGAAATGAGCAGAAGACATGAATAGACACTTCCCAAAAAGACATCCAGTTGGTTAGCAGACATATGGAAAGATGCTCAACATCACTCATCATCAGGGAAGTACAAATCATAACCACAATAAGATACCACTTCACACCTGACAGCATGGCTACAATGAACAAATCAGGAAACAACAGATGTTCATGAGGATATGGAGAAAGGGGAACCCCTTTGTACTGTTGTTGGAAATGCAAACTGTTGCAGCCACTCTGGCAAAGTGTATGGAGGTTCCTCACAAAATTTAAGACAGAACTACCCTATGACCCAGCAATTATACTACTAGGAATTTATCCAAAGGATATGAAAATACTGATTCTCAGGAGCACATGTGCCCCAGTGTTGATAACAGCACAATCAACCATAGCTAACTTATGGAAAGAGCCCAAATGTCTGTTGATTAATGCATGGATAAAGAAGATGTGGTGTGTATATATGTACACACACACACACACACACAATGGAATACTAAGTGATCAAAAAGAACAAAATCTTGCCATTTGTAACAACGTGGATGGAACTAGAATATATTATGCTAAGCAAAATAAGTCAGGAAAGATATATATCATATGATTTTACTCATGTATGGAATTAAAGAAACAAAACATGTACATAGGGGAAAGGAAAGAAAAAGAAGATAAAAAGAGAGAGGGAGGCAAACTATAAGAGCCTCTTAAAGACAGAGCACAAAATTAGGGTTGCTGGAGGGGTATTGGGTGAACAGATGCATTAAGTGGGTGATGGGCATTAAGGAGGATGATTGTTGGGATGAGCACTGGGTGTTACATGTAAGTGATGAATCCTGGATTCTATTCCTGAAACTAATACTACACTGTGTGTTAACTGACTTATTTAAAAAAATAAATTAAGAAAAAACATATATTAACAAACTAGGAATAAAAAGAAACTCCTCCAACTTGGTAAGTGGTATTTATGAAAACCAACAGGTAATGTTATACTTAGTCATGAAAAGTTGAATATTTTTCCCATAATATTTGGGGGGAAAGCAAGGCTGCTTCCCCTGAGCTGGATGTTCTATCTAATACAATAGGGCAAGAAACAAATTAAAAAGGCATACAGACCGGAAAGCCAGATATAAACTGTCTTTACGATAGACAGTATGATCACATACATGAAAAAGACCCCAAAATATACAAGACAAAGCTATTTCAAATGGTATGTAATTTCATTGAGATAGTAGGATTCAAGCTTAATACACAAATCCAAAGGTATTTATGTGGACTATCATAAAGCAAGAGGAAATTGAAATTTTCAAAATAGTCCCACTTATCAGAACATCTAAAACCATAACAAACTTAGGAATAAATCTGACACAAGATGTCCAATATTTATATGCTGAAAGCCACAAAACACTGATGAGAGAAAAAAAGCTATTCAATTCAGATTTATTTATGGATAAGAAGACACAATATTGTTAATATGTCCTTTCTACCCAAATTGATCTACAGAACCAACAATCAGTCCCAATCAAAATCTCAGCACACTGGTTTTTTTTAGCTGACAAGTTTATTCTAAATTTTATAAAGAAAATGCAAAATTATAGAATCGCCAAAATAACTTTGACAAAGAAAAAGCTAGAGGACTTACTGTAAAGCTATAGTAATCAGTGCAGCATTGATATAAAAATATGCAAATACATCAATGGAACAAAATAGAAAGTCCAGAAGTAGGTAAACAATGTATGTTCAATCGATTTTGACATATTTGCCAAAGCATTTCAATGGTGAAAGGATAATCCCTTCAACCAATTGTACTGAACCACCTGGATATCCACGTGCAAAAATTGTAAGCCTTACCTCTAACAAGACACAAAATACAGCCCAAATCATAGGTCTAAATATGAAAATGAAAACCATAAAATTCCAGAAGAAAATATAGTAGAAAATCTTGTGACCTTGTGCTTGGCAGTGATTTCTTAAATATGATGTAAAACATAAGCTATAAAACAAAGGATCAACAAATTGGATTTTATCAAACTTAAAAATATTTTTTTCATCAAAAGACAAGGTTAAGAAAATGAATAGACAATCATAGTCTCAGAAAAATATTTGCAAAATATGTATCTGGCAAAGGACTTTATACTTTAAATATTCAAAGAACTCTTATAACTCCAAACACACAAACAACCCAGTTAAAAATGTGCATAAGATTTGAGTGCATTGTCACCAGGCATTGATTTGGAGGTAGAATAGGCGGTGTATAGGTCAAGATATCTTCATGACTTTTGCATGGGGAAGATTTTGTATCAGAATACAAAAAGCACTAATGCTAAAGGAAAAGTTTGATGAATTACATTCAAATTAAGTACTTATCAAAAGATACTGTTAATGAAATGAAAAGTCAAACCATGGAGTAAGAAAACATTTTCAGTATATATGCATGTTTAATGGCAGAGAACATGTTTTCAGAACATGTGAGGAACTTCTACAACTCAATAGGAAAAAGACAACACACTAGGAAAATGGTCAGTAGAGTTGAACAGATACTTTCACCACAGAATAGCCAAATGACCAACTAGCTTGCAAAAAAGTGTTTAAACTTATTGTTGATTATGGAAATAGAACTTAAAATCACAGTGATTCACTAAACCCCAAAATGGCTAATATTAAAGATGAACAATACCAAATGTTGCCAACGCACAAATTGGAGCTCCTTTACCTGTGAGCATGTAAATATTTTAGAGTATCTACTAAAGCCACCCTATCACCCAGTGATTCCATTCCTAGAAAGATGTGCACATGTTTCTTATAGTATGTACATATGTTAATTAAATAACATAAGGTTCATAGCAGAGCTATTCTTTATAACACTAATCTGAAAGCAACCTAAATGTAATGGTAAATACACAATAATCATATAATAGAGTATTATGTGGCAAAATGAATGAAGAAATAGTATACGGGGGGATAATTACACTGATGCAAAAGAAGACAGACACAGAGTAGTATGTACTGTGTAATTTTGTTTATAAAAAGTTTAAAAGCAGTGAAAAATAACCAATGCTAGTAGAAGACAAGACAGTGTTTACTTTCGTCGGGGGAGAATCATGCCTGAGGAAGAGCACCCAGAGGTTGTCTGGGTTGCTGCTAATACTCCATTTCTTGTGATATTTGGTGGCAATTACATGAGTGTATTCACTTTTTGAATATTCATCAAGCTGAACAATTACAATTTGTTCACTTTTCTGAATACAGAGCCAGTATGGGAAAGACTGACCTTTCTTTGGAAGATGGCAGGGGAGCAGGGTAAACAGAAATCAACAGGTCTAGTAGGTCTAGTATGACCTGTAGAAATCTACAGGTCATTTATGTTCTCAAATGTTCTAGTAGGATGTTCTAGTTATGTTCTAGTAGGATGTTTATGTTCTAGTAGGATGGATATACAGCATTTATGTTCTAGTAGGATGGATATACACCATACTGTTGCTTTAGGTTCACTGTATCCTGATCCTTGCAAAGCTTTCAGAATTTCTTTTCCCTGTAGTTTTAATATATGCTGGCAAGTTTATCTTACTTTGTTTTTAATAATGTATACTAATAAGTTGTACCTGAATCTCATCTTCTATGCCATCCCCAGTTCTTGGGTTCCAGGTCCCTGCCTGCATGAGTCTTGCATTAACAGTCTCCTTTGACAGCTCTCAAGTTCCATCCATCCCAGAGAAGTGTCTACAGTGTGCTTGTAAAAATCTTACTTTCCTGCTTTCTCTTCTCACACCCACCTGCACGTTCTTGAGGAAGAACAAGAAACCTTTATTTTTTCCTGCCACCTACTTTATTCTCTTAGGAGAAATTCCTTCTTTTTCTAAAACATGCCCTTCAGGAATCACAAATGAATCCTTACTCTTACACATTGATTACTTGTTGAAGTTGCTGCAAGTGTATGCACATGGACTCTTCTCCTGAGGTGAATTTTTTATTGGAGTGGAATTGCTATATGACTCAAAAATGTTTTTGTCTCATTTTCAGAAAAAGGGATTGGAAGGTGGAGAAATATTTGTTTGTTCAAACAAACAATGTAAAGGTTTTTTCAGCTTGCTGCTTATATAAATGTAGAGTGGTTTACATGAATTCCGTATTGCTCTCATCCCTGCAAGGGAATCTGACCTTCTGAGCAAAGTATATTGGTAATAAATATTGCTACATCCTACAACTCAACTTAGAAGGTACTCAGATAAGCTCAGAATGTAAAGGTGCTTTTGTTTCTTTTTCTTTTCCCCTCCCTCTCTCCCCTTCTTCCTTCCTTTCTCTTTCCACCCCCTCTTACTCTTTTTCTCCTTTCCTACTATCCAAGCTGACCAGTGTCTAGTGCAGACTCACAAATATTTCTGATTGAATCAAATAAGCGGATGGACACAGATCAACTTGAGCAACAACCATGTTGACAGGCAGTTTATTATTTCGTTTTGAATTGAGATCTAATATGTTGAAATAAAAATGTGAAGAAAAATGTTCTGTTTTCGTACTTGGGTTGGAGGAGGAAAATTTCAATTTAATTATCTTAAGAATCCATTAGCTAATGCGGAGTTTTATAAATGTTCCCAGAAAAGTTTGGCTCACATGCTTGGTGGGCAACTCTTCAGTTAAAGAGACCAAGAGGGTGGTGCACCAAGAAAGTTATGACCTGTAGAAACTGACATTGTGAGTCAGACAATATAGTTTGGTGGGGGTCAGACATCCAAGAGTTGAGCTGATGAAGATATAACCATAAATTCTACCTGAGCACAAGGCTTATGAATTTGTAACTCTTAGCTTTGAAAAGTGACTGGGTGATTTAATTCATTGAGAGCCTGTACAAATTACCTGCTTTGTGAATAAGGGATTGATTGACAAAAGTGGTCTGTTTATTGAATCTATAAATGCCTGCTTCTCTAATTTATTTCTTATGGCTTAGTCATCTTCATCATAAATTCATGGGGCAACTTTACAAGTACATAAAATTGAGGGTTCAAATCAAGTATTTCTTCCTCAAAGATGCCTTCCTTGACTTTCTAGGCAATGCAACCCCTTCCTAGCTGCCATTATAGTTTATTAGCCTATTTTTGTTTGTTTGTTTATTGTCTATCTTCCTCCACCAGAATGCAGGTTCATTCTGTTTTGGGAGCAGGAACTTAGTTTGTCTTCTATCTCCACAGCTTATACCAGGGTCCACGCAAGTCACTCAATATTTACCTTGATGTCTTACATGCTAATTGTCAAGCATGCTCAAGAATGGCGGAGTAGGAAACAGTGTTAAACAAATGGACATGATATAAAGCCTCGCCTCAAGGACAGTTGATTCTTGGCCTTTCACAAAGAGTTGGTTGTTCAGTCCTACACATCCCTGTATGCTCCCTTTATATCCTTTATTTATCACAACCCTTACATTCTCACCCAGGACTTTACCTCCATTCCCAATCCAGTGCACCAGCAAACCATCAGTCTTGCTTGGAAATGCTTAGTTCTTTCACATTCCTACCATACACAGGCCATCATCTGTAGTCTGGTATGTTAGTAAAGCCTTTTATTATAGTAACTCTACCTTTCTAGTTATCTCTCTCTCTTATTCAAAGCTGAACCATATGCTCCAGAACACCCCCATATCTTCCAATTTTTGCACTTTTTCATGCCACCTCTGTTGCCTAAAATGTTCTTTTCACACTATCTATTAGAAGTTAATCTGTCCAGGGGTGCCTGGGTGGCTCAGTCGGTTAAGCATCTGCCTTTGGCTCAGGTTATGATCTCGCAGTCCTTGAGTTTGAGCCCCATGTCGGGTTCTGTGCTGACAGCTCGGAGCCTGTAGCCTGCTTCAGATTCCGTGTCTCCCTCTCTGATCCTCCCCCGTTCATGCTCTGTCTCTGTTTCAAAAATAAATAAACATTAAAAAAAAGAAGTTTGTCTATAAAAGTACCAGCTAAAAATAAGCATGCCTTCCTGAAGAAGATCCCACTATCATATTACGTGAATCAGTCTCTCTCCCTCTCTCCCTTCTTTGAATTCTATTTGTCCATCAATTCATTCAAGAAATAATTACAGAGCAATTCTATGTGCCAGCTACCTTGCTTAGTAATAAAAGTGTAAACCAAAAGAAAAAAAAAGTCTTTTTCACATAGCTTATGGTTCAGTGAGGGAGGCAGATAATATAATCACATAAGTAATCATGAAATGACAACTATGCTAAAAGCCTCAAAGGAGAAATACACAGTGCTTTCAGAGCACACAGCTCAACTAACTAACCTACAGAGGAAGGCCAGGGGAAGCTTTCCTGCCTGATCTGAGATATCAGTGTTGATGAACTAGGTGAGGGTGAAGGCAGGGAATAGTCTAAGCAGAGGGTACAGCCTATGCATAGATTTGGTGGCAGCAATGAGCATTGTGTGCTTGAGAAAACAGAAGAAAGCTGGTTGTGTCCAGGGCTTGAGTGAGGAGCATCCTGGGGCTGCAGACATAGGCGAAAACGAAATTGTCAGTGGGGTGTCACAGACCGTAATATGAGTTTGAATGTCTATCATAAGATGAATGATTGTTGTATTTTAAGCAAGAAGGTGACATAATCAGATTTGCAACTCAAAAAGATCACTCTGAGTGCAGGGTGGAAATTAATAGTAAATTAGAATGATGTGAGTGGATGCAACAGATCACCTGAAGTGGTGTAGGCAAGAGCTGATGGTGATTTGAACTTGAGGGGTGATTGTGATGGCAGAAGTGACGAAAGGCGAACAGATTTGAGACCAGTTTAGGAGGCAACATCAGCAGGACACAATGGGAGATTGCATATGAGGGCTAATAGGGAGAAAGAAGACAAGGAGCCTCCTGGATTTCTGACTGGAATAATAGAATAGATTGTGGCAGAACTATGCACTGAAAGAGGACCAGGTTTGGTATTTGGGGGAGTGTAAGACACCCATTACTGTAATTACTTTGTGTGGTGTCTTTCAGAGTCAGCCTTGTGTTGTCATTTTAGTATATGCAGCTTCTCTGCCGTCTCATATACACTGCATACCTAACTACATAACTCACACATGGTAGACAGTCCACAAAATATTTCTTAAATGAATGAATGCACAAAAATGTCAGCACACCCTTGGCACACTTGGAAAGGCAGTGACATCAGTGATACAGTGACTTAACAAATAGTGTAAGTACAATAAACAAATCATAAACTTCTATCTTTAATCTTTGTGCAAGATTAAAAGATCAAATTATAGGTATTTCAAATAATCAAAGTGGTTAATCTGTTTATTTAGCATCTTCAGGGGTTATAATAACTGATAGCTTTTATTTAGATAGATCTTCTCAGCTGTGAAATTATGGTGTAAAACTCAGCTGAAGTTTTATAGTAAATAGAGTATCTTGCTCCTGAAACATTTGTTGTAGGCCAAAAATCTTTTCTAGAAAGTTTATCTCCCAAATGACTATATTCCACTGTTAGTCTGGGGACATGTCCTGGCTTCCTGGTGACAAGATGTCTTCCCAGGTGTCTCCCTCATGAAATTGGAGAGGCAGCTTGGTTAAATGAAGAAACCTCTGGTCTAAGAGCAAGCAATCCTGATCCATTGTTGTGGCTTTACCACTATCAAGTTATCTAACCACTCTTAAGTCACTTCTTAGATTTTTCAGTTTTCTCATGTACGAATTGAGATTATTCCTAATTTAAAAAGACTAAAAAGAAGTGGAAAATGTACAAAGATCAAAGGAAAAGGTGCTTGCAATGTATTTGATCCCTCTGCATGTCAAAAGTCTTCATTTTCACATATTTTAGGCTTGGTTTAGTGGAAAGAATTTAGATCTGATGAATGTGCATCTACTGATCCCATCGCACCTACATGATACTTGGTATTATCACAATGTACATGCAAGATGGCGCTGACCTTAGGAGAAGGCAAGTGGAAACCCTTTTACTAGAAGTTCTATATGATATGCTGTGAGGATACTCGTGCATGCACGTGCACACACACACACACACAGCCCATTCAGAAAACAAAAGAAACACCTCTCTTCAAAATCTTTCCATCCAAAGAGGTAGTGGATCTTAAACATGAGAAAGGCACAAAAAAAATATACCGCAGCATACAAACAAAATGATATCACAATTATGTGACAACAACAAACTTATATAGCATTTACCATGTAGTAGGAGCTATTAAAGCACTTTGCATGCCTGATTATATTCTTTCCCCATAACAACCTTATGTGATTACCTGCTATTAGTATCTTCATTTTACAAGTTAGGAAACTAAGGCACAGAGAGGGTAACTTGCCCACATTCACAAAGTTAGCGGCAGAGCTGAAATTCCATGCCTCTCATAGGAGGCATGCTGTCTCAGATCTCTGAAAACAGTTTTGTCCTATTTCTTGCTAAGATTCTGAGAACAGATTTTGTGTGAATAGGAGTTATTATTTCCTATAACTCGATTCTACAAAGCTCTTAGTTGCTGGACAATTTTTCCACTAATGATGAATTTATTTTTTATTAACAGAAGCATAAATACAACTTGAGATGAGACTAACCATTTTGGTTTTTGTTTTGAAGAACAATAACAAAAATTTGGAGTGATCCAGAAGATCCAGAAAAATGACAGGGGTAAAATATGAAAATATTACAAAGTCCAAATTCTGCTTGTATAAGCTATTCCTTTAACGTAGAATGCTTTCTTCCTCCCTTTCCTCCTGGTCCTCATTCCCATGAAGACTCCTCTAAAGTATCACTTCCTACCAGGACACCACACTTGGCCATCCCCCTTTTCTCTCCGTTGCAGGTGGTATTAGAATTCCTCCTCTATGCAGTCATGGCACCTATGTATTGTCTGTCATGATACTTGAACCCCTCTACATAGGTATCTTACATATTTCTGTCTCATCATCTACATTTTAAACCTTTTGAAAAACAGTGTGCTTTATCTTTATAACCTCTGCTTTTACTATGGGACCAGGATTTCAATATATGTGTGTAGTATGAATGCCCATAAACATTTGTATTGTTTTTCATGGCAGATTTTATGTAAGTACCATCGGTCCCTTTGATGGAGGATGGCTAATGAAAGGGATCAATGGTATAATGATAAATGGCCAATTCTGTGGTTGTTGAAGTTTCTGTGTGTTGTCAGGGATGAGGAGGGTGAGTAACAGAAGACTAATGAGGTAAAGTGTATTTTGCTTCCTCAATTTTTATGAGTCATCCATGAAAACAAGAGAAGCAAACCCAGGTCCTTGAACCCTTTCAACTCTCTCCTGCTGCTGCTTTGGCAGCGATCACCACCAACCCCTACTCCCATTGGACTCATTAGCTGGAAAATGCAGCACATCCAGACTACTTTCACTAACTATGTGTCTTTGTCATCATTAGCCAGTGTTTTATACTAGTAACAAAAACCACACTTTCCAAAGGGAAATAATAAGCCCTCTGGATTTTATGAGAGAAAAATGTGGGAGAGTCGGGACTGAGTGAGAAGGACATATACTCTAGCTTTCTCCCTACCACAGTTTGGAAGCTGAGGGAGCTCTTTGAAGTTTAAGATAGCAACCCTTCTAAGCAAGAGATTACTCTATTCCAAGAAAGATGGTGAATAGCAGGGGCCTACAGTTAATAATTCAAAAATAATCTGTTTGTACACTATAAAGTACTCCGCAGATTCTAATATATTTTTAGTGCCCTACACATTGTGTGGAGTAAACACAAATGTGTGGAGAAGAAACGAATGAAAACTTAGTTCTGTTGTAAGAAAAGGAAGAGAATGTCCAGGGGTCAACTCAATTCAACAAGCATTGAGATCAATGCCCCATGTATGATTCAGAGCATGTAAAGATGAGTCAGGGAGCTCATCTGACCAGTATATTGGAGGAAAAAATGGAAATGAGGCCAGAACTCTGGAGAACATTTCTGTCAGCATATGTGGAAAGAACAAGAGAGAACAAGGAAAAGTTTGGGAGAGTTCACTGCATATGGTGATATACACTTAGACTGGAGTAAAATCTTAGAAATTCAGGTTGGATTACTGGCATGATTTAAACCCAAGTAGATCTGGATTCTGATATTTAGATTAGAAGATTAGAACCAACGTCTTACTATAGCTTTCTCCTCTGTGTCCTATATCCTGTTCCCAAGGAACTATGAAGTAAAGGCAAAGAAATGTTATTTTTTAGTTTCTTGAAAATTGTGGGTGTTTTTTGTGAGGTAGAGGGATTATCATCTTCAACTATAAACCCTTCATATGGAGCTTTTTAATACATGACTTCCTCGAAGTACAAGCTTCAGTTTTTGTGTTCTTATTTTCAAGACCCACTATACCAATGTTTGCTTCACAAGACACTAGACTCTATTAAGATGTTAACTGAAAGGAAGTACCTCTTTCTGTTTGTCACTGCCCCATGTCTCTGTCTCTGCATGTGTCTCTTTCCCACATACAAATAACTTACATACATGCATGTGCTCATACAACACATGCAAATTGTTATCATAGATTTTTATTAGTTTAACTAAAATATTCATTGAACTCCTTCTATGTGCTTCATAATATGTTAGATGCCACAGAAATATACTGCATCATATAATCTAGTTGAGAAAATTATACATATAGGTTTTAAATGCTTAATGAATATACTATAATAATGTCTTTTGCTGCTTTTAATGAAGTTCTTAAATATGTTATCTCCTTTGACTCTCAAGCAATTATCAATGTCCTCATTTTAAGGATGAGGGAGCTAATGTATGGAGTTTATAACCAGCTCATGATCACACAGTTAATATATGTGACATGGTCAGAAAGACAAGCCTCATATTATGAAATCTGATCCAGTGTTCCACAATTGCCTCTTTTGTCATCTGGTCAAGACCAGGTAGAGGCAGATGCCAATATTTTAATAAAGAGACTCTGGGTCACAGGATTTAGAACCAAACCATTCTCTTGGTAGAGGAAACCAGAGAGTCTACAAGTGAATGGGGCACAGGACCAAAGTAGGAGAATGGCTGAGTGGGAATGAAGCCAAAATAAGAATGAACAATGCTGAGTGGACATGGGAAAGGTACCAGCTGAAGGGGGGGTAGAAAATGGATAGCCACTACTGCCAAATTGGTATGTGATTGAAGCAGGGTGATCAATAATTGAAAGATGAAACTTTCTTCCAGGAAAAGATTTCACATCTCTGTCCTACCAATAATAAGACCCAAGAGGGGCCAAATTTTAATTAGATAACTGAGTACATGTAGCTCTCACTAAACTTTGGGCAAGCCAAGTTTAATAAAAAGGAGACATTTCTCCCTAAATTGATTGAACATAAAACCTATGAAAATTCTAACAGAAAACAAGAAGCTAATCCTAAAATGGAAATATAGAGAGCCCAGATTTATGCAAACAAGTTTGAAAATAATAAAATGGAAAGACTTTCACTTTCAAATTTCAAAACTTACTTTAAAGCTACAGTAATGAAAAGAGTATGGTGCTGGCCTGAAGGTAGACAAATAGATCAACAGAAGAAAATTGAGAGTCCAGAGGGGCGCCTGGGTGGCTCAGTTGGTTGAGCGTCCGACTTCAGCTCAGGTCATGATCTCACAGTTTGTGAGTTTGAGCCCCGCATCAGGCTCTGTGCTGACCACTTGCTCAGAGCCTGGAGCCTGCTTCAGATTCTGTGTCTCCTTCTCTCTCTGCCCCTCCCCCACTCATGCTTTGTCTCACTCTGTTTCTCAAAAATAAATCAATGTAAAAAAATTTAAAAAAAAAGAGAGAGTCCAGAAATAATCCATTACATTTAAAATAAATTGCCAAAGCAGTTTCTTAGGGAAATGTATAATCTTTTCAACAAATGATGCTGGGACAATTAAGTATCTGCACACAAAAAGATTAATTTAGATCCTTACCTCACATTATACACAAACTCAAAAGTGATCATAGACCTAAAAGTAGGAGATAAATCTATAAGAAGAAAAGAGAAAAAAAAATATGACATTGGGTTAGGCAAAATATTCTTGATATGACACTAAAAACAGGAAGGAAACAATGGGCTTTATCTCATACTTTTTTATTCTATTTAAGCAGTGTTTGTAAGATTCAGGAGAGAAGTGGTATACATTTAATGAATGGAAACCTCTTTGTCTCAGTAATCTTTTTGCTCATTCTCTGGTCTGGACCAATAACCCAGTAACTGGAATAACCAGTAGTTGAAATTACTGGAAATTGTAATTGTTGTAGTTTCCTACAGCTGCTGTAACAAATGATAACAGAATTGTGGCTCAAAATGCCACAAATGTATTACCTTATAGTTCTAGAAGTCTGGAGTCCAAAATCAGTCTTACTGGGCTAATGTCAAAGTGTCAGCAGGGCTGGTTCCTTCTGGAGGCTCTAGAGAATCCTCTTTCTAGCCTCTTCCAGCTTTTACAGAGAACCTGCATTCCTTTGCCCATTGGTCCATTCCTTCATCTTCATGGTCAGCAGCACAAACTTTTCGCGTTCTCTCTCTCTCCGACATTTGTTTCTATCATCAAGTTGTTTTCTCTCCCTGACCCTTCTGCCTCCCTCTAATAAGGACTCTTGTGATTACATTGGGTCCACTGAATAATCCAGGATAATCATCCCATCTCAAGGCACTTAATTTAATCATCTACGAGGTCTTTTTTTGTCATGTAAAGTAACATTTTACAGATTCTAGGGTTAGGAATGGATATCTTTAGAGGATTACTATTCAGCCTACCACACTAATTAATAATATAATAATAAATGGACATTTTGGGGTGCCTGGGTGGCTCAGTTAGTTAAGGGTCTGACTCTTGATTTTGTCTCAGGTTATAATTTCACAGTTTGTGAGTTCGAGCCCCACATCGGGCTCTGTGCTGACAGTGCAGAGCCTATTTGGAATCCTTTCTCTCTCTGCCCCTAGCCCTCTCTGTCTTTCTCTCTTAAAATAAATAAACTCTTTAAAAAATGGACATCTTTATTTTTTTAATATGAAATTTATTGTCAAATTGGTTTCCGTACGACACCCAGTGCCTATCCCAACAGGTGCCCTCCTCACTGCCCATCATCCACTTTCCCCTCCCTCCCACCCCCGATCAACCCTCAGTTTATTCTCAGTTTTTAAGAGTCTCTTATAGTTTGGCTCCCTCCCTCACTAACTTTTTTTCCCTTCCCCTCCCCCATGGTCTTCTGATAAGTTTCTCAGGATCCACATAAGAGTGAAGACATATGGTATCTGTCTTTCTCTGTATGGCTTATTTCACTTAGCAGAACGCTCTCCAGTTCCATCCACGTTGCTACAAAAGGCCATATTTCATTCTTTCTCATCACCAAGTAGTATTCCATTGTATATATAAACCACAACTTCTTTATCCATTCATTAACTGTTGGACATTTAGGGTCTTTCCATAATTTGGCTATTGTTGAAAGTGCTGCTATACACATTGGGGTACAAGTGCCCCTATGCATCAGCACTCCTGTATTCCTTGGGTAAATTCCTAGCAGTGCTATTGCTGGGTCATAGGGTAGGTCTATTTTTAATTTTTTGAGGAATCTCCACACCGTTTTCCAGAGCAGCTGCATCAGTTTGCATTCTCAGCAACAGTGCAAGAGGGTTGCCATTTCTCCACATCTTCTCCAGCATCTATAGTCTCCTGATTTGCTCATTTTAGCCACTCTGACTGGAATGAGGTCCTATCTCAGTGTGGTTTTGATTTGTATTTCCCTGATGAGGAGCGATGTTGAGCATCTTTTCATGTGCCTGTTGGCCATCTGGATGTCTTCTTTAGAGAAGTGTCTATTCATGTTTTCTGCCCATTTCTTCACTGGATTATTTGTTTTTCGGGTGTGGAGTTTGGTGAGTTCTTTATAGATTTTGGATACTAGCCCTTTGTCTGATATGTCATTTGCAAATAACTTTTCCCATTCCGTCAGTTGCCTTTTAGTTTTGTTGATTGTTTCCTTTGCTGTGCAGAAGCTTTTTATCTTGTTGAGGTCCCAATAGATCAGTTTTGCTTTTAATTCCCTTGCCTTTGGAGATGTGTCAAGTAAGAAATTGCTGCGGCTGAGGTCAGAGAGGTCTTTTCCTGCTTTCTCCTCTAGGGTATTGATAGTTTCCTGTCTCAAATTCAGGTTCTTTATCCATTTTGAGTTTGTTTTTGTGAATGGTGTAAGAAAGTGGTCTAGTTTTATTCTTCTGCATGTTGCTGTCCAGTTCTCCCCACACCATTTATTAAAGAGACCGTCTTTTTTCTATTGGATATTCTTTCCTGATTTGCCAAAGATTAGTTGGCCATACTTTTGTGGGTCCAATTCTGGAGTCTCTGTTTTATTCCATTGGTCTATGTGTCTGTTTTTGTGCCAATACCATGTTGTCTTGATGATTATAGCTTTGTAGTAGAGACTGAAGTCTGGGATTGTGATGCCTCCCGCTTTGGTCTTCTTCAATATTTGGCTATTTGGGGCCTTTTGTGGTTCCATATGAATTTTAGGATTGGTTGTTCTAGCTTCGAGAAGAATGCTGGTGCAGTTTTGACTGGGGTTGCCTTGAATGTGTATATTGCTTTGGGTAGTATTGACATTTTAACAATGTTTATTCTTCTAATTCATGAGCATGGGATGTTTTTCCATTTCTTTGTATCTTCTTCAATTTCCTTCATACGCTTTCTATAGTTTTCAGCATACAGATCTTTTATATCTTTGGTTAGGTTTATTCCTAGGTATTTTATGATTTTTGGTGCAATTGTGAATGGGGTCAGTATCTTTATTTGTCTTTCTGTTGCTTCACTATTAGTGTATAAGAATGTACCTGATTTCTGTACATTAATTTTGTATACTGCGACTTTGCTGAGTTCATGTATCAGTTCTAGCAGACCTTTGGTGGAGTCTGTTGGGTTTTCCATGTATAATATCATGTCATCTGCAAAAAGTGAAAGCTTGACTTCATCTTTGTCAATTTTGATGCCTTTGATTTCCTTTTGTTGTCTGATTGCTGATGCTAGAACTTCCAACACTATGTTAAACAGCAGCAGTGAGAGTGGACATCCCTGTTGTATTCCTGATCTCAGGGGCACCGCTCTCAGTTTTTCCCCATTAAGGATGATATTATCTGTGGGCTTTTCATAAATGGTTTTTAGGATGTCTTAGTATGTTCCTTCTATCCCAACTTTCTCGAGGGTTTTTATTAAGAAAGAATGCTGAATTTTGTCAAATGCTTTTTCTGTATCATTGACAATATCATATGGTTCTTATCGTTTCTTTTCTTAATGTGATATATCACATTGATTTCCAAATGTTGAACCAGCCCTGCATCCCAGGAATGAATCCCACTTGATCATGGTGAATAATTCTTTTTATATGCTGTTGAATTCGATTTGCTAGTATCTTATTGAGAATTTTTGCATCCATATTCATCAGGGATATTGGCCTATAGTTCTCTTTTATTGGTGGGTCTCTGTCTGGTTTAGGAATCAAAGTAATGCTGGCTTCATAGAATGAGTCTGGAAGTTTTCCTTCCTTTCTATTTTTTAGAACAGCTTGAAAAGGATGAGTATTATCTCTGCTTTAAATGTCTGGTAGAATTCCCCAGGGAAGCCATCTGGTCCTGGACTCTTATTTGTTGGGAGATTTTTGATAACTGATTCAATTTCTTCGCTGGTTATGGGTCTGTTCAAGCTTTCTATTTCCTCCTGATTGAGTTTTGGAAGTGTGTGGGTGTTTAAGAATTTGTCCATTTCTTCCAGGTTGTCCAGTTTGTTGGCATATAATTTTTCATAGTATTCCCTGATAATTGCTTGTATTTCTTAGGGATTGGTTGTAATAATTCCATTTTCATTCATGATTTTGTCTATTTGGGTCATCTTCCTTTTCTTTTTGAGTAGCTTGGCTAGAGGTTTATCAATTTTGCTTAATTTTTCAAAATACCAACTCTTGGTATCATTGATCTGCTCTGCAGGTTTTTAGATTCTATATTGTTTATTTCTGCTCTGATCTTTATGATTTCTCTTCTTCTGCTGGGCTTGGGTTGTCTTTGCTCTTGTGCTTCTATTTCCTTTAGGTGTGCTGTTAGATTTTGTACTTGGGATTTTTCTTGTTTCTTGAGATAGGCCTGGATTGCAATGTATTTTCCTCTCAGGACTGCCTTCACTGCATCCCAAAGCGTTTGGATTGTTGTATTTTCATTTTCATTTGTTTCCATATATTTTTAAATTTCTTCTCTAATTGCCTGGTTGACCCATTCATTCTTTAGTAGGGTGTTCTTTAACCTCCATGCTTTTGGAGGTTTTCCAGGCTTTTCCTGTGGTGATTTCAAGTTTCATAGCATTGTGGTCCGAAAGTGTGCATGGTATGATCTCAATTCTTTTATACTTAAGAAGGGCTGTTTTGTGACCCAGTATGTGATCTATCTTGGAGAATGTTCCATGTGCACTCGAGAGGAAAGCATATTCTGTTGCTTTGGGATGCAGAGTTCTAAATATATATGTCAAGTCCATCTGATCCAATGTATCATTCAGGGCCCTTGTTTCTTTATTGATCCTGTGTCTAGATGATCTTACCCACTGCTGTAAGTGGAGTATTAAAGTCCCCTGCAATTACCACATTCTTATCCATAATGTTGCTTATGTTTGTGATTAATTGTTTTATATATTTGGGGGATCCCATATTCAGCACATAGACATTTATAATTGTTAGCTCTTCCTGATGGATAGACCCTATAATTATTACATAATGCCCTTCTTCATCTCTTGTTACAGCCTTTAATTGAAAGTGTAGTTTGTCTGATATAAGTATGGCTACTCCAGCTTTCTTTTGACTTCCAGTAGCATGATAGATAGTTCTCCATCCCCTCACTTTCTTTTTCTTTTTATTTTTTTTTACATTTATTTATTTTTGATAGAGACAGAGCAAAAGTGGGGGAGGGGTAGAGAGAGAAGGTGACATAGAATCCGAAGCAGACTCCAGGCTCTGAGCTGTCAGCACAGAGCCCAACGCAGGGTTCAAACTCACAAACTGCAAGATCATGACCTGAGTCAAAGTCAGACACTTAACTGACTGAGCCACCCAGGCGCCCCTCCATCCCCTGACTTTCAATCTGAAGGTGACTTCAGGTCTAAAATGAGTCTCTTGTAGATAGCAAAGAGATGGGTCTTGTGTTTTTATCCATTCTGATACCCTATCTCTTTTGGTTGGAGTATTTAGTCCATTTACGTTCAGTTTTACCTTTGAAAGATATGGGTTTAGAGTCATTGTGATGTCTGTAGGGTTCATGCTTGTAGTGATGTCTCTGGTACTTTGTGGTCCTTGCAACATTTCACTCACAGAATCCCCCTGAGGATCTCTTGTAGGGCTGGTTTAGTGGTGATGAATTCCTTCAGTTTTTGTTTGTTTGGGAAAACCTTTATCTCTCCTTCTATTCTGAATGACAGACTTGCTGGATAAAGGATTCTCAGCTGCGTATCTTTTCTGTTCATCACATTGAAGATTTCCTGCCATTCCTTTCTGGCCTGCCAAGTTTCAGTAGATAGGTCTGCTACTACTCTTAGGGGTCTACCTTTGTAAATTAGAGCCTGATTTCAGAATTTTCTCTTTATCTTTGTATTTTGCCAGTTTCACTATGATATATTGTGCAGAATATCGATTCAAGTTACATCTGAAGGGAGTTCTCTGTTCCTCTTGGATTTCAATGCCTGTTTCCTTCCCCAGATCAGGGAAGTTCTCAGCTATGATTTGTTCAAGTACACCTTCAGCCCCTTTCTCTCTCTTCCTCTTCTGGAATTCCTATGATATGGATATTGTTCTGTTTGATTGCTTCACTTAGTTCTCTAATTGTCCCCTCATACTCCTGGATTTTTTTTATCTCTTTTTTTCTCAGCTTCCGCTTTCCATAATTTTATCTTCTAATTCGCCTATTCTCTCCTCTGCCTCTTCAGTCCATGCTATAGCCGCCTCCATTTTATTTTGTACCTCATTTATAGCATTTTTAGCTCCTCATGACTACTTCATAGTCCCTTGATCTCTGTAGCAAGAGATTCTCTGCTGTTCTCTATACTTTTTTTCAAGCCAAGCGATTAATTTTATGACTATTATTCTAAATTCTTGTCCCATTATATTGCTTAAATCGTTTTTGATCAATTTGTTAGCTGTTGCTACTTCCTGGAGTTTCTTTTGAGGAGAGTTCTTCCATTTCATCATTTTGGGGAGTCCCTGTGGTGGCTCCAAACTGCAGGGCACTTCCCCTGTGCTGTGCAGAGTAACTTGTGCTGGTGGGTGGGGCCGCAGTCAGACCCTATGTCTGCCCCCAGCCCACCACTGGGGCCACAGTCAGACTGGTGTGTACCTTATCTTCCCCTCTTCCAGGGGCAGGACTCACTGTGGAGTGGTGTGGCCCCTGTCTGGGCTACTAGCACACTGCAAGGCTTGTGGTGCTGCTTCAATGAGATCTGGCGTATTAGCTGGGATGGATCCGCAAGGTGCACAGGGGCAGGAGGGGCAGACTCAGCTCGCTTTGCCTTTGGTGGTCAGCTTCGGGAGGGGCCCTGTGGCAACGGTAGGGAGGCAGACCCGTTGGAGGGATGGATCCACAGAAACACAGTGTTGGGCTTTTGTGGGTGCAAGCAAGTTCGGTGATGGGAACTGGTTCCCTTTGGGATATCAGCTGGGGGATGGGAGAGGGAGATGGCGCGTGCCAGTGCCTTTGTTCCCCCACGATGCTGAGCTCTGTCTTCTGGGGCTCAACTACTCTCCCTCCTGGTGTCCTCTCACCCTCCTTGCTCTCCGAGAGCAGAGCTGTTGACTTTTAACATTCCAGATGTTAAGTTCCGCTGGCTGTCAGAACTCAGGGAGTCTGGCCCCTCTGCTTTTGCAAGCCAGGCTTTGGGGGCTCTGCCTTGCTGGGCAGGCTGCCCCTCCACCCCCCCACTTCCCCCCCCAGCTCCCTCCCACCAGTCTGTGCAGCATGCACCACTTCTCCACCCTTGCTACCCTCTTCCATGGGCCTTTTGTCTATGCTTGGCTCTGGAAAGTTGGTTCTGCTAGTCTTCTGGCAGTTTTCTGGGTTATTTAGGCAGATGTGGGTGGAATCTAAGCGATCAGCAGGATGAGGTGAGCCCAGCGTTCTCCTACACTGCCATCTTCCATCTACTTCCAAAATGGACATCTTTAGAGGTACCTGGCTGGCTCAGTCAGTTGTGTCCAACTCTTGATTTCAGTTCATGTCATGATCTTACTGTCTTGAGATCCACCCCTGCATCAGGCTCCACACTGAGCACTTATTCTGCCTTGGATTCTCTCTCTGACCCCTCTCAAAATAAATAAGTAAACATTTTTAAAATGGACATCTTTAAGGGATTATTATTTAGCCTACCTATTAACATCATCTTCAAAAATGTTAATTTTGAAGTTATGTAGTATATTCTTTTGGAAGATACAATAAAACTAAACATAATAAAATTTTGATATATGATTTAATCCTAATAAAATTTTCTGTTTTGAAGCAATAGTGTATGTGTGTGTGTCTGTGTATGCAAATAAGTCTATCAGATTTCAAAGCTGGTTCTGTAATTTTGTGTTGATACTAAGAGACTACAAATACCACCAGATGCATGATACAGATATAGGGATCATAGTGTGAACAGACCATCACATTCCCAGGCTTCAGTGAGTTAAGGAAAGGTTATACTTTAGGGTAATTGTAGAACACCAGCTAGTGCACTGGTTAGAAAAACATCTTTAATTTTTATGGTTTTCTTAAAATCTGCTCTCTTCTAGAAAAATTGCAGTCAGAGAATTTTAACTTTCTTTTGAGTTCCTGAAATAATTACTCCTTTCATACTTTTGTAGCTTCTACTTGATTTCACAGCTAAGTGTTGAGATTATTTTAAATCCCAATGTTAGATTTTGTGACTTTCTCTAATATAGTAGTATCCAACAGTATTGACATTTCCCCCGTGTTAATAATTTCACAGTATCTTATTGAACAGAACAGGATTACCCCAGAAAAATGACATATATCATGGTTTGAGAAGATTGATATTTTAACATCTGTATCCTGGCATTCCACTCTATAGTTATTATTCTCCAAGGGAATCTCATCTATTCACTTTTATTTATATTTCCTGTTATTGAAAAAAGGCTTTGAGAAAGATTTTTTTTTTCATTTGAAAATCTATGTCTGGAGCAACTTAATTTGATGTACAAATCTCAATGGCATTTTTAAAGTTTCCCCTCGAAACTCTCCAACTCAGAGGTGAGAAAGCTTCCAGGATTCTTTAGAACACTGTTTTTAATTTAGGTGTCTATAGTCCATCTCAGATGGTGCACTGGAGTTGGCACACCAATAATAGCTAATATCATGGAGTGCTCTCTTGGATATATGCCTAGGACAGTATAAACTCCCTCCACTGTCCCTGAAATGTGATTTGTGTCCAACTGAGTCCTAACACACTTAGTCCTCAGGGTGAGTCTTTGGCTAGGGTGGCACAAGTGACTCTAGTTGAGAAAACCTGTTCAGCCAGGTGCTAGAAGGTTGAAACCTGCTCTGTATTTGGGTAGGGGGATCCCACATGGCTCAGGCGTGAACTTCACCCTCGTGTTGAAGTAGTTTACAGTTATTGTCTTGGTTAATCTTATAACATTCATATGAAGTAGGCATCATGGTTATCCCCATTTTACAGACGAAGTTGCTGATGTACATCTGAAAATAACTTCTCCATACTCTCCATTCCCTTGGCACTTGTTCTGTCTCTAAATTAAGGTATTATATTTAAAAATATTGTTTAAGAGCATAGGCTTAGTGGTCTACCAGAATTCAAATTCTAGGCTTAGAACTTACTAACCTAGGGCGCCTGGGTGGCGCAGTCGGTTAAGCGTCCGACTTCAGCCAGGTCACGATCTCGCGGTCCGTGAGTTCGAGCCCCGCGTCAGGCTCTGGGCTGATGGCTCGGAGCCTGGAGCCTGTTTCCGATTCTGTGTCTCCCTCTCTCTCTGCCCCTCCCCCGTTCATGCTCTGTCTCTCTCTGTCCCAAAAATAAATAAATAAAAAAAAAAAAACGTTGAAAAAAAAAAAAAAAGAACTTACTAACCTAGTAACCTTAAGCATGATACTTAACTTCTTTGTGCCTCAGTTTCCCCACCTGTAAAACAAAAGGAGTGTCAGTGACTTTATCAAAGGGTGATCATAAGATCACCTGATACAGGGCCTATAAATTTTTTTAATAAAATTTATAAACCATATTTTATAAACTACAATGCTTGGCACAATGTAGTCACTAACTAAATCTCAGTTCTTATTTTTATTGTTTTTCACTTCATTTTTTGTGTTACAGTATTTTGTATGTGATTTTTTCCCCTGTTAGAAAGTAAGCCCTTTGAAGAAAAGTTTACTTCCCTGCCTTATTCATCTTGATTCCTTTAGAGTACCTAGCACAGAACAGTCTCTCAATATTTATTCCATTTGTGATTTACTTAAACACAGTTGCCATCTATATTTATTGTCATCTGAAGAGGTCCAAACTTGTTTTCATACAGCAGGGAAACCAAATTAAATGATGTAGTAACTTTTAGACTAAACAAGAACACTGTGTTGTGTACTGATGGCTAGTGTGAACATATTCCGTAGGAAGAAGGGACTGTTTCTCTGGTGACCTGCTTTTATTGGCTCCTGACATTGCTGGTGACTCTTCTCTTGCATAATGAATGCTCACTAATTATATCCAATGAAAATTTATTAATTTCTGTGGAAATCTCTTTTCAAAATCTGTTCTAGGCAGAAGAAAATAAGATTTGAGGAAAACTGCAAGTAATTAAGGCCTTGTTGAAATAGCTAGGTGCTAGAGGCAGAAAACACGCAAAATGTTTAGATACACAGATGGCCATATCTGAAGGGTATGTAGCCAAAAAATCCATGTAATTTAACTAGTTTATCAAGTTACTGTTAGTTGTTTTCTTTAAAAATTTTTTTTTAATGTTTATTTATTTTTGACAGAGAGAGAGAGGGAGACAGAGCATGAGGGGGTAAGGGCAGAGTGAGAGGGAGACACAGAATCTGAAGCAGGCTCCAGGCTCTGAGCTGTCAGCACAGAGCCCAATGTGGGTCTTGAACTCACGGACTGTGAGATCATGACCTAAGCCGAAGTTGGACGCTCAACCGACTGAGGCACCCCAGTGCCCCATACTGTTAGTTGTTTTCTAAGGTCAATAGACAATTAGAAAATTGTTTTGAGCATTTGAAAGGAATCAAATCCAATATATATCTGTACCCAAGAAAAGATTGATCCAAGTAATTGGTTCAGTAAATCTTAGCATGAAAGCTTTGGAACATCTCATTTGCTTTGTACGCTGGAATGATATTTCAGCCTTCGTATGTAAAGCATTATTACTAATGGAAGAAATCATCGCATAAACACTATCAGTGATAAGACTAATGTTATGGACATTTTATTTAAATTCACTAGGTTAACTAGACAATTTACATGAGTTCTTATAACCCATGACTATGATCGCTTGTCCCTATACTAATACCAGTAGTTATCATTCATTTAATACTTAGTATGTCCTGGCTTCCTTATATTTTATATCCCACTTAATATTCATGGCATTTCTAAGAATTCTGATTTCTGTTTCATAGGTTGAGAGAGATTAACTGTCTTGTTCAGGATTACATAGCTCATAAGAGGCTGTGCCTCTAAGGCTGTCAGCCCATCTCTAGCTAACTCTGAAACCCTGCTCTGGACCGTAAATCACACCATGCTCTGTTTTCTATATTTCCTCCCACAGAGCTTCTTACTTCCAAGGTAATCCTTGGCCCTCGTATTTCTTGTATCCTCTCCTTACTTTCAGTACTTTACAGTGTGTTTAGGGGTATCAAAATGATCTGAAGAATTTGACTCTCTTAAGTGCATGATAAAGCATGATGATATGAGTTCTTCAAAAGTCAGTGATTCTGGTATCATTATACTCAGGGCTGATGTGAACAATTACTGTACTTTGCTCTCAACCTAGTGGATCCTCAGGGGTATATGGGAAAGCAACATTTGATGTGCTGTGACACCTGCATGACAACCTCTTTATTTCTCATGAAAATAAAAATCCCATCCTTCTTAAAAGAAATCAATAACTATTGCCATATTTGTTATTTTTCATAAAACACAGATATCTAATTTTTCATAAAACACAGATATCTAATTCTTAAAAGGCTCTTAAAGATCAGAGTAACTTTGTTCATTTTAGAGATAAGACCCAGAAGAGTTGTGACAACACAGGTGTATCCATGTGCACCTGCATCAAACAGGCACAGCTACACTATGGTTCCTCTTCATTGACATATCCCTTTATTCGTTGATTTCATAAATACTTATCACTGACTAAGTGTCACACACTGTGCAAACTCCTGAGGAGTCATTGTCTCATTCCTTAAACACTTAGAGCCCACGGAATGGATACTGACAAGAAAACAGACCATATCTAATCTAAGCAGTAAGTGATAAGCAGAGAAGTATAGGGTATTTGGGGGAGTATACTGGACAGGCATCTTACCCACCTAGAGGAGGTGATGTCAAAGCCAGACTTGAAGAATGAGTAGAAGTAGTCAGCAAGTGACAACAGTAAATTCATGTGTCCCAATTCCCAGCGATGGAAACTGACTCAGAGAAGAGGAAAGAATCATTCCATGTTTCCAACATTGTGAGATGTGCAAAAAGGGTTCCTTCCCTGCTGAGAATTTGGATTTTGGTACAAAGAAATCTCTTGAAAGGGATAGTAGGAGTTACATCATTAATTTTGAGATGACAGGAATCCAGGTGAGGAAAACTTCATAGACCTAGGCTCATACTTTGAGCAGGTGGGTAACTCTGATGAGAGTTGATGCTTTCCACAGAAAGGGTTACTTTTGAGCCAGGGAGCAGCATCCTAGTTTTAGCAGATGGAGTAAGTTCTTTCAGTAAGTCTGACTTCTCAGGATTCACAGCACTCAAAAGTGAGAGTGAGACCCTCACAATGGGAGGCACACATTATCTGCACTAGGAGCTAGTCTCCCCTCCTTGGTACATTTTTCTGTGGTGAATATGTGGGTTATTTACACATTTGCTCTGCCCCCAGATATGTTCTCTTCCCCCAGCAGGCTTATTCTTACCAACTGTACCATCTGAACTCCCTTTCTTTCTGGCTTCTGATTTAATTCATTGAAATAAAAATATTGCTCGGTGACCAGAGATTGGGAGGGGAGAGTGTTTGGAGTATTTTTCTTCCAGTCGGACCCACCTTATCATTTCTGTGTCCCTCTGCGAGCAGCATCTGCTGGGCAAAACTTCCTTTACCGTTCTGGCTCCCACTGGGCTTCAGGAACAGTATTTCTTCCCACTATCCCATAAGCCTTAAGTTGACAATGGTTTCTTAGAGTTG
The DNA here is from genome assembly GCF_028018385.1 of Neofelis nebulosa. Lineage (NCBI taxonomy): Eukaryota > Metazoa > Chordata > Mammalia > Carnivora > Felidae > Neofelis > Neofelis nebulosa. Next base: position 220,254,646 of record NC_080782.1, read on the forward strand.
TTGGTCTCTGGTGCTTCAACCTCTGCTATTTTCCCCTTACCACTGTCCATACCTCTTCAGCTAGTCGTTAAAATCTCTCTTTTCTCTCAGGACCCTGATCAATACTGACTCAACAGTGTTAACTCTGCTCTCTATTTTATATTGAGGAGTAGGAATATGTCATTCTCAACACAAGATAGCCAATGGCTTCTTGAGATTTCAAGCAAAACAATACATTTTCAATCTGAATCAGAATTCAGTTTTGACCTTCTAGAAGAGGAGAGAAATCGACTGGGTCTATAGTCGCAGGTACTGTAACAAGTGTAAGAAATTACTTTTGCAGCAATACCATGCTGTGGATTGCACCCATTTTTATTAACTATTATCAGGTTGAAGAAAATTAGAAAACTTGCTTAATCTCACACGTAGCTGGTAAATGACTGGGCTGGTTTTAAATTGGTTCTGACTCTAAAGCCTATGCTCTTTTACATGAGTTGTTCCCATTTAATTTATGGACAGACTCTTTTGACTTGAAATATTCCTTGGTTTCACTTTATGTAATTGCCTATATCTAATGTTGCTCTGTCACCTCAAAATCAAATCTCTTGCTCTCGCATCTTTTTCCTCTGCCCCACTGTCCTAGCCCAGCAAGGGTTCCAGGTTTCTGTTGGTTCCATGAGCTCAGAAGCTCAGAGAGCCACTCAGTTCTCCCCTTACAGACTCTCCATACACAACGAATCACAAAATGTAGAGTGGTTCCAGTGTGCCATGAAATCTGAAAGTGGATTGGAGACCTAGAGGGCCAGGATGAAGAAAGAAAAAAGATTTTCAGACAAATAAAACCTAGGGAAATTTGTTGCCAGCAGATCTGCAGTATAAGAAATGCAAAAGCAGATTCTTCAAGTGGGTGATAGCAAATGGAAACTCACATCTGTAAGAAGGGATCATGAGCACTGGGTTTGGTAAATATATGGGTAATATTTGTTAAATTTCTTCACAATTTCTTTAAAAATCTATAGAGTGCTTAAACCAAAACTAACCAAAACAGTTTGGGAATTTAGAACATAAGTAGAAATCTATAATAACACAAGGAATAGGATAAATGGGATTATACTTTTGGATAGTTCTGTTTTTATTTTTTTAAGTTTATTTAATTATCTTAGAGACATAGCATGCACATGCATGAATGGGGGAGGGACCGAGAGAGGGAGAGAGAGAGAGAATCCCAAGCAGGCTCTGCACTGTCAGCACAGAGCCCCATACGTGGCTCACACTCACAAACTGTCAGATCGTGACCTGAGCCGAAGTCAGAGTCTAAACTGACTGAGCCACCCAGGTGCCCCTGGATAGTTTTTATATTCTATGATAAGTTACAAATGTTTATTATAACATATACACCTATATAATGTCTATACCTGTAACTACTATAAAAGCAACCAATAACGAGATTAACCAAGGGTTATAACTAGTCTGTAGAAGAGTAACAGAGTAGATCTGAGACTGTTCTCTGCTACAAGGTGGAGGAGTAATGTATCCTCCAGACTGAGAAGGTACTTGAAAACTGAAAAATGAAGCAAGCCACTCCATACTCTATTTACATAGAATTTTATTTAAGGTAACTCATTGATGAGGTATCTTGGCAGACAGATGATCCAGAAGGTACACAGCTATTCTCTATCTCCCATCCTCTGTCACATTAGGAACTTAATCTCTGGCCATTATAGGGTGAGGGGCATGATGGTGTGATCACAGGGCTGTTTTCTAATGTGGGGCCATCTGTGAACCAGAGAATCTCTACTAGTTATTTAAAGCAGCACCTTTTGTGGGACACCTGGGTGGCTGAGTGAGTTAAGCTCCCAACTCTTGATTTCAGCTTAGGTCATGATCTCATGGTTCATGGGTTCAAACTCCACATCAAGCTCTCTGCTGACAGCACAGAGCCTGCTTGGGATTCTCTCTTACCCTCTGTCCCTCTCTTGCTTGTGCTCTCTCTTTCTCTATCTCAAAATAAATAAATAAACTTTAACAAAAATAAAATGGTACCTCGTGCACCACTTCAGGGAAAATAAGAACGAGCCTTCCCACATTCTGATCAGGGCATGAATTAACCTCCATGGGACCTGGAACATGTGGCCCTGAGGGAGGTCATTGTGTGGGCATGAACAAGATTGGAAGGCCAAAGATGAAGTCACTGTTGCCAGCACTCCTATATTCCCTCAGAAAATCCTGCTTTCAAGGTTGGCCCTTGGCTTGTCTTGGAACTTGGATTTTGTTGAGGCTCCCACTGTTCCCTAAGTGTGAAAACAAGGTTTATACTGAACATTTGCCTTTTTTCTAGAGACCTGGAATTTTGGCACACACTAGGCAGAAGGTGCCTGTATAACCTGATCCCAGTAAAACCCTTGGGTACTGAGACTCTAAAGAACTTCTGTGGTAGATGGTGTTTTGCTTGTGATGTCACATTTCATTTCTGGAAGAATTAAATGCCTTTTATGTGACTCCACTAAGAAAGGACTTGCCCTGTCTTCAGACTTCACTCTGTCTTTTGCCTTTGCCGATTTTATGTTGTATCCCTTCACTGTAATAAATCATAGCTATGATCATTACTATATGGTGAGTCGTATGAGTTTTCCTAGCAAATCACCAAACCTAACATGTCTTGGGGGACCTCCAACACAACCAGTAAGGCAATAGTGAAATAAAATGGAAAAGAAAAAAAAAACTTCTTGGTTAAGATAAAAGAAGGCTTAAGAACAACTGACTAAAAAGTTCGTAGGCCAAATATTAAATAGCAAGATTATAGGCTTAAACCAAATATCCATAATTTTATTAACTATAAGTAGAATAAAAACATTAAAAACAGATTCAAAATGTCTGGAATTATATTTTTTTCTCATAGTCAGTTTTTCACTGTGGCACAGAACATGTTTACTAATATCTTAAGTTTCTCTGTAATCAGTCCAAAATGGACAAGCCTGTGTGCAGAAATGTTTCATTATTTTATCTTATTGGGAATTGATCTAGATATTCAATGATGGTCCATAATTTTACCTAGAAAAACTCTAAAGCTTCAAATTCCAAAATTATCTAAATCACTTGTTTTAAACATATTTAGATTACTTACGAAGTAAGGCAGGCTGAAAAAGATAAATACTGTATGATCTCAGTCGTAGGTGAAATCTAAAAATAAAAAAGTCCAAATCCATAGAAACAGAAAAAGTGGTGGTTGCCAGGGTGTGAGGGGTGAATAAATGGGGAAAATGTTGGTTAAAGAGTATGAACTTCCAGGGGTGCCTGGTTAGCTCAGTGGACTAAGCGTCCAACTCTTGGTTTCGGCTCAGGTCATGATCTCACAACTTTGTGGGATCAAACCCCACATCGGGCTCTGTGCTGACAGTGCAAAACCTTCTTGGGATATTCTCTCTCTGTCCCTCACCACTCATATTGTCTCTGTCTCTCTCAGAATAAATAAAGTTAAAAAAAAGATTAAACTTCCAATTATAAGATGAATACGTTCCAGGGACATAACATACAGCATGGTAATTATAGTTAACAATACTGTATTATATACATGAACATTAAGAGAATAGATCTTAAATATTCTCCCCACACCCAAAACAATGCAATTATGTGAAGTGATAGATTTTGAACTATATTAGAATTGTATCGGGGCGCCTGGGTGGCGCAGTCGGTTAAGCGTCCGACTTCAGCCAGGTCACGATCTCGCGGTCCGTGAGTTCGAGCCCCGCGTCAGGCTCTGGGCTGATGGCTCGGAGCCTGGAGCCTGTTTCCGACTCTGTGTCTCCCTCTCTCTCTGCCCCTCCCCCGTTCATGCTCTGTCTCTCTCTCTGTCCCAAAAATAAATAAAAAACGTTGAAAAAAAAAATTTAAAAAAAAAAAAAAAAAAAAAAAAAAAAAAAGAATTGTATCTCAAAAAATCAATTCTATCTCAATAAAGCTGGAGGAGGAGGTTAAAAAATATTTAAAGATGTACATTTGTGAGGCAAATTATGCAATAACATTATATAGCAGAATTTGTCATTTATTAATTATTCCAACTCATCTGCTATAAAAGTCTCAAAATTTTAATTTTCTAGTCCAGCATAGTTGATCAGCCAAATATTTAGATTATGTCTCTATTTTATGAACCTGAATTTTCAGTACTTATTATCAAACATGTTATAAGCCTCTAAGGTAGCAAAAGTGAACATATAACAAATGTCTAGATTTATATGCTCTTGTGTTTGCCATGGGTGCCTACATTCAAGAAAGTTACCTACATTTCCTAACCTTTCAGACTTTGTTATATATTTATATAATATACATGTTAATAAAAGAGTGAAATATTGTTACCTATTTTAATTAATAATCACCAAATATTAATTGAACACTTATCATATTCCAGCCCCTTTTTTAGCCTATTCATCAGGTGTTAAAAAAAACTTCTTAGACTCTTTCTCAAAGTCATCAGCCTTATGATTAAGACCAAACTAATCCTAGACTATATTATTAAATTTTTCATTTGAAGAGGAGGGGTGGCAGGAAGATTATAAAATAATTCTAGAACACCAAGCTATATAAAGAGAATGAGGGGAGTGTGGAGGGGAAGGGAAGTTAAATAGAGAAATGCCATTGAAGAAGAGCTTGAAATCCTGCAACATATCTGTCAATCACCCCCGCTCATGACAAGACAGGAAGATACAGTTGTTACAGGATTCCATAATTCTGTCCATGTAAAACTTTACAACATTATAAAACTGAGTCGTTGGGACCCCGGTACTAAGTTAGAGATACACATATTTAGGATATGGTCATTGTCTTTTTAGACAATGCAACCAAGGATGGTGAGTTCTGTGTGAAGCAGCCAATTGTCTGTTCAAGCAGGTCTCCAGCCTGCCGGTCAGAATGTTTTTGTTGCTATTGTGTGAAACTGACAACATACCTATATACACTTCTGTTAAAGAAAATGATGCCCAGCCTAGAACATTCTTTCACATGCCCCAAGTCTGCCATTAAGTCACCAAATAATAGATATTACAATTGTTTTCATTCCAAACAAAGTTTTCAGTACTCCTGGTCCAAGGGCAGCTACTGGTTAGAGATACCTTGAATTTATAGAAGTGGTAGCTGGGGTTTTAAGTACATCTTCACCATTTGACACAGTGGGAGTTCAACAACACACTTTCCGCTCTGAAAATGCACTGTGGGGTGGAGTCTATGTTTACGTGGAGGCCAAACTGTTAGCGTAGAATTGTGAAATATTCTGGGGATGTGGTTAATATGAATAGAACTATCTATAAAGTCAAATTCTATTTGAATATTATGCCTTTGGGTAAAATTCACTTAAAGAATGTCAAATGATTGTCCTCCAAGCAGGCAAATGAAAATTATGTTCTATTCTTCATAAAGCTGACAAAGGGAGAATGTGTCTCTGAGCCATAGAATATGAACAAAAGCAGGATTGGCTGTGATTGCTGACCTGCCTGTCTTTTGAAAGACTGACAGTGCTGGTGCACAGAGTTTAAAAATCAAATCTGAGAGATGGCATACATATGAATAAATCAGCATGGCTTAAGGTCTCTTTAATTTAGCACCCTGAACCCCGTTTTCCTCTTGAAAAAAAAAAAATAAAACCTAGATCATTTACTTGGGTAGGCTCTGAGTGTTATGATTATTCATTTAAAATCTAAAAGAGGTCTCTTGCTAAATATTAATATTTGGTGATAATGGGGAGAATTATTCCTGTTTAACAAGCTCCAAGCAGTGCTATAAACAGTAAAGTGTTCAATAGATGTTTTTGATTAGGATGATAATAATGAGCTTTCTATTTTGTAGATGAAAATGAAGAGCCAAGCAAGTTAGTCCATATGATGGCTATTATTTCTATACTGGTAAACACTTAGATTTTTCTATATTACCATTAAAATGTGGATAATTACCAGTTTCTTCTATGCTCATGAATTTTGTCTTAGAAAATTTCCCGTAAAGTTTAATGTTATTATTGACAACCAACTTATCTCTTAGAGAAAGTAAGCAGATTAATAAAATTTCTGTGTTCAAAGCCCTTCAGACAGATTTGCTCTGCATATATAAATGCTGTGAGTTTATATAAGTGATTTCAAAAATGAGAAGATAAACTAATAGGCAAGGTTCACTTTCCTTTGACCAATTTATAATTCTTAAAGTCAGGTTCTATTATAGTTCAAGTTCTCAGAGTTATTTGACTCTTGTTGGTAGAGGCAAGGAGATTCATTCAAGTGTGAAAATTGTTAGTAGATTATAATGGGATGAAGCACCAAAGTAAACTTTTCATCGTATCACCACAGACAACCTGAGACATTAAACTGATGTTTTACTGGGATTCACATCCCTTACAGAGGATTGTATGCTAATAGCACATGTTGTAAACCTATCCCTCTATCACAGAATGCATGCCATCAACCTGATTATAGCCAGAATGGTTGATTCACTTATAAAACCAAGGGGAATAGACCCAAATCATGGAATCCCTGCATAGATAGCTTTGTTTTTGCTTGTGCAGCCTACATTCACTAAGAGCATTCTTTTTTCCTTTGAAGAAATACTGTGTTTTCCCATTGCATTCAGTCTTGATGGAACGTGGTAATTATAGAGCCTCTTCTTCTACCTGCCCTGGGCATGTGGCCTAAACTCAGCCAGTCAGCATCTCTTTTCTGGGAGTGAAATATTTGAGAAAGGTGTTCTTCCTAAAATCTGGTTATGTAGCCTTTCCTTGGATTTTCTTAGTCATTCCATTTCCTCCCAATGAAGTCCTGTTTTGTTTAACTGGATCTGTTTTGTTAGCTAAAGCCAAAGAACATAGACACATAAAACCATAGACTTTTATTGTTGGCAGGGACCTTAATGGAGAATAAAAAATGTAAGAAGCCCAAGGAACTATGGAAACACAGGGGAGAGGATATAAGAGAAATCCATAAGCTTCAGTATTAGGCTGGGTACACAGTCCTTAGAAATAAGAGAGGAGAGAGTCAAGAAACCGGAGTCAAATTCACTTATGTCACAGAAAAGGACATGGAAACTCAGAAGTTACTTACTGAAGTTATTTACTATAGAGCCAGCATTACAACTGAGGTGTCCTGAATTCCAATTCCAATTTGCTATGTTTATATTTTGCTATATTTCTGTCAGATTCTAACTTCCTCTAAATTTTTCTTTCTCACTTTTTAGGCTTTTGATATATACTAAATTTATGGCTGCTTCCAGAATTAGACTATGTACTCTGAGTAATCAAATATATTTTTCAAAAGCTGAGCTTACAACTGAACACAGGAAATTGGAATACTCTTTTCTTTGATTTGCACATCAATCCCATGGAGCTCGACACCATTGTATCCCTTTCATTTTCAGTTTCATTCTCCTATTTCAGTTTTTTCTTTGTCATAATTTTCCACTTTATCTCTGTCCCAAAGGAAATGATTGATCTTGGAAAAAGTAACCTGGCCTTCGGGCTGATGAAGTTAAGCCTATGACTCATGAAGTCAAGCTTGCGGGCAAAGAAGATAGGAATAAAACAGATTAGACAAGATACTGGACATCTGTTTTAGTTTGGTAGCTGAACTGAAAATCAAATCTAACCAGAGTCAGCAGGCACTTATGGAATATATGATGTATTTCCAGTACTGTTTTAGGCTTTCTGAGAACTAGGAAAACAAAAATGATTCTTCAAAGAAATAAAGCTTTTTATAAGAAAAACTTGACTACATGTTAACAACAAAAGACACCACATAAATCAGGGATAAATTGTATTTGACGTACCACAGTTCTATATTCTCTCTGAGAAAGTACTTTTCTAATCCATTGGTCATAAAACCTCAGTTACAAAACATAAACCATTAAAAATTAAAGTTGGCCATACTCCAGTGCATAGGAATTCCCATTATGGAATTAAAAATACTAGAGCCAGGGGTGTCCAGGTGGCTCTTTTGGTTAAGCCTCTGACTTCAGCTCGGGTCATGATCTCACGGCTCGTGAGTTTGAGCCCCGCATTGGGCTCTGTGCTGACAGTTCAGTGCCTGGAGCCTGCTTCAGATTCTGTCTCTTATTCTCTCTCTGCCCCTCCCCTGCTGACACTCTTTCTCTCTCTCAAAAATAAATAAACATTAACAAACAAACAAACAAAACTAGAGCCAAAAAGAAGTCATGAAAGCTCCAGGTCTAATTTCCTTTTAAGGAACTCAAAGCCATTTAAAGATAATCTTTCGTTATTTCCAATCCATTTCCCTGAGAGAGAATTGAGGTAAAACACTAAATTCATACCCCCCCCCACCACAGTATGAATGAAAAGGAAAGGTTTATTGTGACTTTAGAAATGTTTCACAAAGTATAATTAAAAATAGTTTCGTGAGCCCTTCCATGGAGGAATTTTAGTACAAAAGTGGAACGTTATTACTTTCTTCCTGTCTGGCTGAGAACCCATTGTTCTCCAAGGTGAGTAGTGGAACTGAAGGAAGACCACTCTCAGCAAATTAATCCACTTTGCCCAATCTCAGACATGTAATTTTGGCGGGAATAAAAGCCAGGACAGCAATAGGCAACAAAGGTTAGCAAAAAACCCAACACATGCAGTATCTAATTTCGATTTCACTGTTTGGTACTTATGTAATCTTGGACAAATTAATTTCCACGTTGGTTAAACTATAAGATCCATTTCAGATGGTATAGTAGACTAAATATAATGAATACCCTTCTGACTAAAACATTGGATGAAATATGTAAAAAGTGTACTGTACTGTTGACTAAAGTAATCTGAGCTAGAAAGCATGGTGAAAGAGATAGGTTTTTCCATGGGGTCACTGGACGAATCTTTAAAAATTTGGTTTCGATTCTACAAAAATTGTAGAATGAAGAAGAAAAGCCCAGGGCCCACCATAAGTGGGGAGCTTAATAATAAAGCCTGTGTAACAGTTGCATTGTCCTTATTCTGAACTATAAAATATCTCAAAAAGTCAAAATATTGGTACCTATGTTTAATTATAAAAATGGGACATGGTATTACAATTTGCTCATGGTAAATGTAAAATACTGTTCCAAATAATCCATGTATACTTCATGTCAGTATATCCATCTCTGCCTAGAATTATCCTGGTTTGAATCTGTTGTCTTCAGATAATTAATAGTACGTCCTTTCATTCTCAAATATGTCCTGATTTAGACAATAGGGTATATGATGATCCCACTGAGAGCTCAAGAATAAAGAAAAAAAAACCACAAAGTTTTTTAAATACCTAGAATAATAATTACCTATTTACATACGGAAAATTGTGAGATGGGGAATTTCTGTATACTCTTTTCCATATTGGCTGTATCAGTTTACCTTTCATCAGTAGTATACCAGAGTCCCTTTTCTCCATATCCTCACTGGTACTTGTTATCTTTTATAATAGCTATCCTAACACGTGTGAGGTGCTATCTCATAATGGTTTTGATTCATATTTCTCTGATGATTAGTGATGTTGATCAATTTTTCATATACCTGTTGCCATAGGTATTCCTTCCTTCCTTCCTTCCTCCCTCGCTCCCTCCCTTCCTTCCTTCCAACAAATTTTTTAAAATTTATTTATTTAAATTCAAGTTATTTAACACACAGTATAGTACTGGTTTTGGGAGTAGAACCCCAATGATTCATCACTTGAGTGTAACATCCAGTGCTCATCCTAACAAGTGCCCTCCTTAATGCCCATCACCTAGCAACTGTCAGTTTTTTCTCTGTCTTTAAGAGTCTCTTATCATTTGCCTCCCTCTCTGTTTTTATCTTATTTTTCCTTCCCTTCCCTTCCCCTATGTTCAGCTTTTTGTTTCTTAAATTCCACCTATGAGTGAAGTCATCTGATATTTGTCTTTAACTTACTTCACTTAGCATAATACACTTATATGTGGTATACATAAGTATATCTTCTTTAGAAAAATGTCTTTTCAAGCCCTCTGCCCATTGTTTAACTTAGATTATTTGGGGTTTTTTGCTATTGAGTTGTATGAGTTCTTTATATATTTTGAGTATTTATACCTTATCAAATACACGATTTGCAAATATTTTCTCCCATTCCATAGGTTGTCTTTTTACTCTGTTAATTATTTCCTTTGCTGTGCAGAGGATTTTAGTTTGATGTCATCTCACTCATCTTTTTTTTTTTGAAACCAAGTTAATTTTTAATAATAATCTTACTTTCTATTGTGTTCACTCATCTGTTTTTGTTTTTGTTGCTTATATTTCTGTATCACATCAAAAAACAAAAATCCTTGCCAAGACCAATGTCAAGGAACTTTTTCCTTATGTTTTTTTCTTGAAGTTTTATAATTAAAGCCTTATGTTTGTCTTTAATCAGTTTCAGGATAATTTTTCTATATGGTATAAGATAAGCATACAATTTTTTTCTATTATATCTGAATATTCAGTTATCCCAATATAATTTATTGATGAGGCCATCTTTCTACCATTATGTATTCTTCAGCAGCTTTGCCAAAATATTAGTTGGCTGTACATACATGAGATTATTCCTGGGCTTTCTATAATGTTCTATTGGTTTCTATGTCCTTATGCTAGTACCATTCTGTTTTAATTATGATAATTTAGTAATATATCTTGAAATCAAGAAGTGTGGTCCCTTCAGTTTGTTCTTCTTGCTCAAAATTGTTTTTGCTACACAGTGTTTTTTTGTGGCTCCAAATAATTTTTTTTTCTATTTCCATGAAAATGCCATTGGAATTTTGATAGGATTTGTGTGGGATCAGTAGATAACTTTGGGTAGTATGAACATTACAACAGTATTAATTCCACCAATCCCTGAACACAGATAACTTTTTATTGTGTCATCTTCACTTTCTTCTGGCAATGTTTTTTATACTTATCAATGTGAAGATCTTTACCTCCTTGGCTAAATTTATTCTGAAGTATTTTGATGCTATCATAAATGGGCTTGTTTTCTTAATTTCTTGTTTGAATAGTTTGTTGTTGCTGCATATAAACAACCTGGAAACTGATATCTGTAGGTTGATATTGTTATCCTGAAACTTTACTGAATTTGTTTTTTTTTTTTTTTAATTTTTTTTTTTTCAACGTTTTTTATTTATTTTTGGACAGAGAGAGACAGAGCATGAACGGGGGAGGGGCAGAGAGAGAGGGAGACACAGAATCGGAAACAGGCTCCAGGCTCCGAGCCATCAGCCCAGAGCCTGACGCGGGGCTCGAACTCACGGACCGCGAGATCGTGACCTGGCTGAAGTCGGACGCTTAACCGACTGCGCCACCCAGGCGCCCCTGAATTTGTTTATTCTAACAGTTTTTAGGTGAGTCTTTATGGTTTTCTATATATAACACATCATCTACAAACAGGTTTTACTTTTTCCTTTCTAATCTGAATGCCTTTTATTTCTTTTCATGCCTTACTGCTCTAACTAGAACTTCGACTCCTATGTTGAGTAGAAGTGGTGAGAATGGGCATTCTTGTAACTGATCTTGGGGGACAAGTTTTGAGTTTTTCAACATTGAGTGTGATGTTACCTGTAAGCTTGTGGTACGTGACATTTATTATAATGAAGTAGATCCCTTCTGTGCCTAATTTTTTGAGTTTCTATCACAAAAAGATACTGAATTTTTTCAGTTTTTCTACATCTATTGACATGATTGTACGATGTTAATACTTCATTCTGTTCATGTGGTATATACATTTATTGATTCGTATGTGTCGAATCATGTTTGTGTGCTAGGAATAAATCCCACTGATCATGGTGTATGATTCTTTTAATGTGCTGTTGAATTTGGTTTTCTAGTATTTTGTTGAGAGTTTTTACATCTGTGTTCACCAGGGATATTGGTCTGTAATTGTATTTTCTTCGAGAATCTTGTCTGGCTTTGGTATCAAGATAACACTGGTCTCATAAAATGATCTTGGAAGTGTTCCCTCTGTTTCATTTTTTCAAATGAGTTTGAGAAGGACTGGTGTTAATTTTTCTTTATTTTTTTTTCACATTAAGAGTTGGTTGTTTTGTTTTTTTTATTTTTTATTTTTCTTAATAAGAACTTTATTGTCAAATTGGTTTCCATACAACACCCAGTGCTCATCCCAACAGGTGCCCCCCTCAATGCCCATCACCCACTTTCCCCTCCCTCCACCCCCCATCAACCCTCAGTTTATTCTCAGTTTTTAAGAATCTCTTATAATTTGGCTCCCTCCATCCCTAACTTTTTTTTTCCCTTCCCCTCCCCCATGGTCTTCTGTTAATTTTTCTTTAAATGTTTGGTAGAATCAACAGTGCAGCCATTCAGCCCCATGTTTTTTTTGCAGGGGAGCAGGGGGAAGTTTTTAATTACTAATTCACTCTCCTTGCTAATAATAGGTCTGTTCGTATTTTCTAATGTTTCATGACTTTGTCTTAGTAAATTGTAGGCCCTTAGGAATTTATCCACTTATTTTAGATTATCCCATTTGTTGGTATACTCTTTATTTATATTTAAATAAATGTAAATATATATAAATATAAATACCCAATTGTTGGTGTAGTCTATTATATAAATTGTACTATAAAGTAGTCTTCTATGATCCTTTGTATTTCTGCAGTATAAGTTGCTGTATCTCCTCTTTCATTTATCCTTTTATTTATTTGGGTGATTATTCTTTTTGTACTAACTAGTCTTAACGATTTGTCAATTCAGTTTATAATTTCAAAAAACTAGCTTACACTTTTATTACTCTTTTCTTTTGTTTTTCTAGTCTCTATTTCATTTATTTCTGCTATAATATTATTTCCTTTTTTCTGCTGACTTTGGACTTTGTTTTCTTTCTCAAGTTTCTTAAGTGTAAAGTTAGATTGCCCACTTGAGATCTTTCTTGCATTTATGCATTTATCACACACAAAAAAAACCTTCCTCTTAGAACTACTTTTGCTGCATTCCGTGTGTTTGGTATGTTGTGTTTCCATTTTCATTTGTTTCAAGATACATTTTTATTTCCCTTTTTTATATGTGTATAATTATTTTTAATTGAGGTATCATTCAAATACAACATCATATTGATTTCAGGCATACAACATAATGATTTGATATTTGTATATATCACAAATGATCACCATAATATCTACTTAACATCCATCACCATACATAGTTACAAAAAATTTTTGTTGTTGGTGTGAGAACTTTTAAGATTCATTCTATTGTATTTCCCTTTCTATTCCTTTTTGATTCATTGGTTATACAAGAGGTATTGTTTAATTTTCACAAATTTATTAATTTTGTATTATTCCTCCTGTTAATGATTTCTAGTTTTATACCATTCTTGTTGGAAAAGATATCTGAACTTATTTTAAATCCTCTTAAATTTTTTGTCTTGTTTTTTGCCTAATGTATGATCTATTCTGTGATTGCTTGAGAAGAATGTGTATTCTACTTCATACACTCCATATACCCCTCATATATGCATAGCTTCCTCCGTTATCAACATTACTCACCAGAATGGTACTTGTGTTACCAAGGACAAAACTACATTAAGATCTCTTAATCATCAAAATACCATAGTTCACCTTAGGGTTCATTAATGATGTTGTACACTCTGGATTTGAACAAATGTATAATGATATATCCATTGTTAAAATATCATACAGGATAATTGTAATACCCTAAGATTTCTCTGTGCTCTGCCTACTCATCCCTTCTCTATCTCCACCCCTGGCAGCCACTCATTTGGTTGTCTCCATAATTTTTACTTTTCAATAATGTCATATTAGACATCATATGGTATTTAGCCTTCTCAGATTGGCTTCTTTTCTTAGTAATATGTATTTTAGTTTACTCCATATCTTCTCTTAGCTTGATAGCTCATTTTTTTGAATTCCTAACATTTTATACCTGTATATACCACAATTTATTTTCTCATTCACCTACCGAAGGATATTTTGGTTGCTTCTAAGTTCTGGCAATAATAAATAAAGATATTGTAAACATTTATATGTACGTTTTTATGTAGACACAAGTTTTCAATTCTTTTGAATAAATATTAAGAAATATGTTTGCTGGATTGCATGATAAGAGTATATTTAGTGTTGTAAGAAATAACCAGTCTTCCAAAGTGGCTGTGTCAATTTTCATTCCCACCAGCAATGTATGTGTGTCCCCATTTCTTCTCATCTTCACCAGCATTTATGTCTTTTACTTTGGACATTTTGGCTATAGCATGCCATGGTGAAAATCTCTTACTATTCACCTAGTCTGGGTCCTTAGGGTATCATGAATCTGTATATTCATTTCCCTTCCAGCTTTGGGAAGCTTCTGTCATTATTTCTGTGAATAAACTTTCTGCCTTTTCTCTTTCTCTACTCTTGCTCAGACAGCCCTTAATACATATATTGTTGTTGTTGTTTAATGTGCCAAAAGTCTCATAGACTCCCTTCAGTCTTTTTCATTCTTTTTTCTTTCTGTTCCTCTGACTGGATAATTTCAAATAATCTCTCTTTGAGTTTGCTGATTCCTTCTTCTACTTGATCAAGTCTATTGTTTAAGTTCTCTATTGATTGTTGTTGTTGTTCAGTAATTGTGTTCTTCAGCTCCAAAATTTCTATATAGTTCCTTTTTATGGTTTCTATCTCTTTTTTTAAGTATTCACTTTTTTAATGTATTTTTTCCTGAAATTTTTAGTTGTCTTTGGTCTTTTGTAGCTGAATTTAAGACAATTATTTTGATTTCTTTGTCAAGCAACTTGTAGATCTCCTTTTCTTTGGGATCAGCCACTGGAGCTTTATTTTGTTCCTTTGTGGTGTTATGTTCCTTGATTCTTCATGCTCCTCAAAGTATTGTGTTTCTCTCTTCACATATGAAGAAGTAATATCTTCCATCAGTCTTTGCTGACTGGCTTCATGAGAGAAGGACCTTCATTAGCCAGCCCACTTAAAGATTTTATGGCCTTTTTTATGGATGTGGCTACCCTATTCTTAATTCCTCTTGGCAAAGAAGTCCTAGCATTGTACACCATCTCTTGATCCCAGAGAATTAGACCTATGTACACATCCTGTGTGTACATTTTTATACACACACACACACACATGTATATGTGTGTACATTTATAAATCCTCTCATTTATATTCCCCATGGCACTGTCCTTAAGTGTTCAAGATTGTGTGCCTTCTCCCCCATTCTACAGAATTGAACCAGCTACTGATGTCATGTGCTGTCTCTGGGAACTTGTATGTGCCTTCTGTGGAGCCTTGAGCTCACCATATGTGGAGGCTCATGTGTCCTATCGACAGGAAAACAGGCAGGCTCCCTGTAGAGGTTCATGTGTGTTATCCTGGGTGCATGCAAAGAGCTTTTGGTTCATGTCTGCCGTTGGGAGAGAGCTGCAAGTGAGGAGTCCCATGGGGTTAATGGTTGGGCCTCTAGATGAAGTCTGCAAGCCTACTGACTGATGAAGTCCATAGGATCTGTGGCCAGTTTTTGAAATATGTGCATGATTTTTGTGAGCTCATGCCCCTTTCTCTGCTCCTCACACCTCCAGACTACTGAGAGGTGCTGATCCTCTCAGTGATCTGGGTGATGCAAGACAGAAGTGGGCCTCATAGGCAGTGTTCCACAAGACTGGGGAAGTTGGCCACTCTGCTGTCACTTTCCTCTGTGGGAGAAATCATGGGCTGAAGGGGATCTTAGGGTAGGGATGACATGGGTAAAGTGAAATCACTTTTTACCCTCTTCAATTCATCTATTTTCAATTTTTTTTTTTTTTTTTTTTTTTTTTTTTTGCTGAAGCAGGATGCTAGAATCTTTCCATTGAACTCCCCAGTTCCACAGAGATACTTCTGTTGATGTTCTAAGTTGTGCTCATTGCTACTGGAGTATCATTAGGTTCTCTCACTGACATAACAAACAAAATATGTGTTTATATTAACTTGGGTATACATACACATATGTATTTCTATATATAGCCTTCTCTATCTTCAGCTAAACATGAGTTCATGTTGTCTGCAACTCGAATCCATGACCATATTGATCTTCTCAACTTCTCTCTCTACTTACTTGTAAACTTTCACCTCAACAGTGAGAAATATCTGGCTCCCACCATAACTATGTATTTGCTTAATTGTTCAGTTCCACCGTGTATCTCTAGTGGTTTCAAAATTGTTAACCTGCACCACCATGAGAAACAACTTTACAGAGGACAGGGCTTATGTGCAGTACCTTTTGCTTTTAGCTATGCAGAGTGCGTTCATTTCCAGAGCTAATTATTTCAACTCCCTTTTCCTCCACCCCGTTCACTGAAGTTGTTTTGTACATGTGCGATAGTTAGATTCTTTGCTCAGATTCTGTATTACATCCCAGCAATCCCAAGATTGCTGAACCACCTGAATGAGTTTTTTAAAATTTTGTACATTAAGGTTTACTCTTGGTGCTGTAAAGCTTTTTGAACTTTAACAAGTGTATTGTGTCATGTATCCATCAGTACAGTATCACAAGGGATAGTTTTGCCCACACAAAAAAACCCAAAAAAACCCAAAACCTTGTCCTTCACCTATTCAATCCTCCCTCCCAACCCTTGACTCCTGGCAAGTACTGCTCTGTTTACTGTCTCTCTAGTTTTTCCTTTTTACAGAATGTCACATAATTGGAATCATTCGGTATTTGGCCTTTTCACATTAGGTTTTTTCACTTAACAGAATTCATTTAGCGTTAATCCCTGTCTTTGTGTGGTGTGATAGTTCTTTTTTTCTTTTATCATTTAATAGTATTCTGTGTAGATGACCACAGGTTGCACATCCACACACCTATTAAGGGAAATCTTGGTTACTCCTAGCTTTTAAGGATATGGATAGAACTGCTATAAACATGCATGTGCATGTTTTTGTATGGAGATGAATTTTTAAATCACTTGAGCACTAGAAGCTCAACTATCAGATTATATGGGATGATACTAGAGATCTGCAAATAAAACTAACTTAACAACCTTCAAGGAGCTGATGGTCTGGTAGTAGAGAAAATCATGTAGAGCAGTAGTTAAACGTTACAATGAGAACCAGATAAAGCATGCTGTGGAGACCCTGGAGAAGGGTAAAGATATTTATTCCATTAAAATCATAACCTGTGTGTAGTATTTAGTATTAAAAGGAGGAAGGAAAGGACAAACTGGTATAACAAAATTATTAACTTTAATTTAGTTTTAGAATTCCACAGAGGGCTTAAAATCTAAATATGAATGAAATTAATAACATCCAATAAGGGCAGAATAAATGGGGAAACTCAATTTATATATATATATATATATAATTTTTTAATTTTACATTTTTCTATAATATATATTCAAATTAGCTACTAGAAATAATAAAATGTTTAAAACTGTATTTTAAAAATGTCATTTTCAGTTCCTATAGTATCATTTTATTTAC
Source organism: Neofelis nebulosa (assembly GCF_028018385.1). NCBI lineage: Eukaryota > Metazoa > Chordata > Mammalia > Carnivora > Felidae > Neofelis > Neofelis nebulosa. The sequence continues at coordinate 220,272,022 of NC_080782.1, forward strand.
TCTGTTTTATAAGGAGTAGTATTGCCAAGTTATATGAAAACTGATTTTTATATTCACGATCTCTAAATGTGTGTAATTTTTTTAAAGCTTATAGTATGCAATTTTCAAATACACACAGGGCTACTGATAGTGCATCTGGCTTACTGTTTGAATGGACAGATGGACTAGAAAGTCAATCCAAGGTTGAAAATACTCTGAAGAAAGTACAGAAAAACAAACAGGAAAGTGAGGGAGCCTACTGAAGTTTCAACAGTGAAATGGTTAAACATGGGGGCGGGGTGTGGAGGTATTAAAAAAAAAAAAGAGTTGAAGTACATATATGGGAGCTAATCAGAATATTTAAGTTGGCAGTGTAGTATTGTGAAACTAAATCAGTTTTATAGTTAGATATCAGTCAGAATCTTCTCTGACACTGTGTAAGCTTGGGGTAGTTTTCTGAGTTTCAACTATAAATTGGAATAGTAGGCTGACATAGGTAGAGTACTTATTATTGGTGAGGCACATACCAAGAATTTTCCTTGGATTAGCTTTTGTTAACCCAAATATCAGCTCTACAAATTACATGCTCGTATTTTCCTCATTATGCAGAAGAGAACCATGCCCTAAAGAAAAAGATAGACTTGGCCAAGGATACAAAGCTGGTAGGTGGTTGCATGGGCATATGGACAGTAGTGACATGCTTCTAGTTCTAACCTGATCCAAAGCTTGATGTGTTTTCTCAATAATCTGAACTCTTCTTATGCCCCATCTCTTCTCATGACACTCCCCGCTCAGTAAAGTAGTTTACTTTTCCTAACCAAAAAAAAAAGGGGGGGTCATTTAATTCCCTTCTCACAATAGCCCCTTTTCCAGCCAGGGAACTGCATTAGACCAAGAAGAAGTGAAGAGAGATTAGGACACATTCAAGAACCAGAACAGTGTTGAACCCTAAGACAGGAGGGAGCAGTGTATGATCAGCAGTAGGTATTTTGTAAACCAGATAGGAAAGACACAAATTCCTGACAGTAATGAAGTAAGCAAATTCCCGACAGTAGTAAGCAAAGATAATCTTCAAATGGTGTGACTCAATCGCTGAAGTGGCCATCCCAATGCAACCATTGTGCTAAGAGAGCAATATGTAGCATGAACAATATTAATAGCCTCTGAAGTACTCCAGATGAGAGCTACAGACCAGACCACCCCAGAAGTATGTGCTTGGCTAAAGTTTGTACACATTTTTGGCAAAGAGGAATTGGAGTATGTAGAAGTATGCAATATGGCACATACCTCTATTAGGTTGTTGCAACTCTTCAAAATAAGCCTTAAAAGAGTCTTACTATAAGTGCATATAGATAGAAAGTATAAGAATAAGGATTTGAACCCAGTTATGCTCTACATCACATATGTAGTGATTCTTTCTACTATCCCCTGTTGTGGCTCTTTATTTATTCTTTTAGTAGTGTTTATAAAGTTTTGGATTAACAATTCTCCAGCTATTATTATAAATATCTAGGCTTTATGCACCTCAATTAACTATTATAATAAAAATTCTGGGGCACTTGGGTGGCTCAGTCAGTTAAGCATCTGTTTTCAGCTCAGGTCATGATCTTACGGTTCGTGAGTTCCAGCTCCGTGTTGGGCTCTGTGCTGACAACTCAGAGCCTGGAGCCTGCTTAAGATTCTATGTCTCCCTCTCTTCTGCTTCTCCCCCATTCACACTCTGTCTCTCTTCTTAAAAAATAAATAAACATTAAAAAAATTAAAAAATTCTGGTCCCCAGAGTAGGCAATGCAGGTAAGAAATTCCTCTTATAAAAGATAAATTCCAGAATTAGTTCTTATTGCAAAGGCCTCCGTCCATCTCTCTAAATTTATACTTCACTTGCTCTGTATAAATATTCTGCAGAAATTAGGCTGTCTATGTAACATGTTTTAAATATTGCTTTTGCCCTGATCCATAACGTTCATTCCCCTGCATTCTTTTTATTCATCTCTTACGGGGAAGTCCTCCTCTGCCACTCCCAGACACAGTGATCATGTACCTTTGATACTGTTTATCTGCACTGTCCATGTGACAGAAAACATAAATCCCTTTTCATTGGTATTTGCGCTTTTTAAAATGTGTATGCCCTGGCTCCTCAATCAGATTGCCTATCTCTGAAGAGCAGTCTTATATTGCATGCTTTTTCCAGTATATTCCTTGTGTCTGGTTCTCAACAAGCCTTCAGTTAATGTCACAGGTTGAGGATACAGTGAAAGATGATGATAATGATGATGGTGACTATGATATTTATGTTGACTAATATCTTTAAAGCTGACCTGTCCACATAATTGGATGATATGAATGAAAATATAAATATAAGGGTAACGTTGAGTACTTGTCAGATGTTAAGCACCATCCTTATTTATTTCCCAAACCTAATGGGTACTATATATCTTCCCATTTTAATGAGTGTAGACAGACTAAAGAACTTTTCCAAGGTCATACACAATAAGCAGGAGTGGCCGAACTCTGGTCTTTCTGGCCCCCAAATCTCTATTCTTCCATGCTAAGCTGAAGTATCATGAGAGCTGAAAAGCCTCCATGAGAAAACCAGCTGGCAGCATCAGGACCCAGCCCAAGTGTGATGGATCAGCGACTGCCATCTGGCAGTACAAATTTGCTTTTGAGAGCCTATGTCATCACTGAGATTCAAACTTGTGTTTTGAAGACATTGTGACTTTTCAACCAATCCTTTGTTAACACCTAAATGTATATGCCGGTTTAATTACGGAGGTGTACTCAGACAGAACTTAATTTCACAAAGTACCTTGCTCCTGATAATTATAGCCCTTTGCAAGACAAGTCACATCCAGAGGGTAGGAAAGGATATGACATTCTCAAATATCAGCATTTTTATAGGGGATTTATAAAAGAAAGAAGATACAATTAAAAAATATAAAACATATGTTTAAAAAATTGTTCTTTTGTTGATTCCAAGTTATTTTTTCTTCCAAGATGATAGAAATTTTGCCCTTTCTACTTGGGCACCAGAAATCTCCAACAACTTTTTTGACCAGGAGAAATGTCAGCTTGGGATATAATAGCTCCCAGCTGCTTGGCTTCTCTGTATTGCTACAGATTTCTTGGGACATGATCTGTTTCTCCTTGGCTTGTTTTTTTTCTCAATTTTGATGTAAACAAGTTAAACATATTGCTATAGAAAGAAATTTTAAGTATTCTGTATTCTATGTTCACTGTGGTAGGTCATCGTTACCATTAATCAGAAGCTCTGGACATCTGGAGACTACATCTTCTACAATTAAAATAATAAAGGAAGCTAGTACACTCAGTGACCTTTGGGCTACTTAGGAGTTATGCCTTCAACTGAAACAGAATGAAGATAACTTTGAGGAAAAACCGTATCTTGTATATAGCAGAAACATGCAAAATGGTTACTCAAAATTAAAGAGATTCGATCCCCTGGATAATGCTTTACCTATATTTTATTTGACTTTTTCAGTTATTTATTAAATAAAACATCCCCAAATCTAACTGAAACCCCCCTTATCTCTACCTGTGTAATTTTGCAATTCAGGCACCTATGTCAACCAAAAGTTTCAAAACAGTAGCCTGCAATTTTTATTTTCCAAAGACCCAGTCATCTCACAAGTCATTCCAATGAAATTGCTCTTGCTAAGGTCATTAGTGACCTGATAATTGTATAACTTAATGAATATGTTTTCGTTCTCACTGGACAACTATGATATTACTATGATATTTTTTAGCTTTGTTTACCTCTTTCACATCTTAAAACTCTCTCTTCCTTGGAAGTCCCTTGTTCATCTTAGACCTCTCTATTTCTTTCCTATATTCTTTGTGGATTTCTCTTATTTTTCCTATCCTTAATTGTTGGGGTTACCCAAATTTAATCTCTGGCCAACAGCCCTTTGATGCCATATATATATATGTACATATATATACATACATATATGTGTGTGTGTGTATATATATGTATGTATATATATGTATATGTGTGTGTATATATATATATATACACACACATATATATATATATGGCTATACACACACACTCTTGCTTCATCCCAGATTATCCCATGTAACCTTTTATGGTTTGAGTTGCTGCCTGTATGCTGGTGTCTCCAAGATGTACATTTTCAGCTCAAAGAATATCCCCTCCCCAACATTTAGACTCATATGTCCAAATGTATCTTAATTGTCCCATAAGAATGTCAAAATCAACATGCTCCAAACTAAATTTGTCGTACTCTCCTCTAAACCTGCTCTTGTGTCCTCACCTCTTTTTCACTGTCATTATTGCGTATCTAGTCACCAAGGGAGAAACTTGAAAAGTAGTCTATGATTCTTCCATGCCTTTCACATCTTAGACCCAGTAGATATTTGGCAACTATACCTCACAAATCCGTTTGCTCACCTTTAACTTTACCCCAATTACCATGCCATGTTTCAGACCCTTCTTATCTCTGATCTACACTAAAATAACAAACTCACAATTCTTATCTCCAGTTTTATCAGTTCTCCTAAGCTTCCATAGTGACCTACCTAAAAGGGACAAAGATGTCCCTTCCATGGCTTCCCTTTCCCTGTAAGGTAAACCTGAAGTTCTGTTTAACCTATGAGGCATCTTTTAATCTGACCTCTTCATACCTCTCCAACTTCACCTTTTGTGTCTCCCTCTTCTTTCCTCTTTAAATGAACTGCTTGTTTTTTCAGCATTAAATTTTCTGGATGACAGGCTTTGCTGTTCTTGATCTTTTCTTGGAAGAGGACTATTGAGAAAAACAATTATTTATTTTGTACTAAATACATAAAATATATTTTAAAAAGTATTCCATGTTTTCCAGGTTGGGGGGATGGACATAATTTAGAATTATTGCAACTATAAAAATTTATGTAAAGGTTAAGCAGTGTTGTCTTCAGAGCGATCAGCAAGACAACCTTTATCCTTTATTTCCAAACCCTATGTATCTTGGTCTTATAAGGGTATCTATTGTTCTCATTGCCTTTTTAATAACATGTGGATTATGTGTATGTGTAATTTATATGTGTGTGCGTGTGTGGCATGCATGTACACATGCATCATGACACATGAGTGATGATGAGCTTGAAGGCTTGTGTAGGGTAATGACAAATATTGATTGAATATCATTGACTATGATCTGTAAGCTTATTCACTGTTTTTAAAAGGAATTGGTTATTAAATGAGAGCTTTTAATGCTTAGTTCTATAATGATTATTATGTCCCTTCTAACAGGTGCATTTTCTATGTGTATTTTTAGCAGGAGTGCTTGTAAAAGCAGAACTACATGTTCTTCTGCCCAAAGCCCTCTTTACCTGTATCCATCAATTTTCCTGTCTTAGTCACCCAATAAACAGTCATCCCACTTACCTTACAGTGAAATGTTGATTTTAAGGGAACTTTTTTTAAGGGAACTTATTTTAAATAGCTGGATACACTTGTATTTTCATGTTAAAACCACTTTCTGGACAAGTGTTGTATGGATATTTGAATTTTCATGAATACTCAATGTGATGAATATATTTAGGATTGTGATGCCAGGAGACATCAGGATGTCACCAAGTGTTCTTAAGAGGCTTCACCTCATCCCTGCCAACTTAATATCACTTATTCATTCATCAGGCATTTATAAGATACCCATTTTTCATAAGAAATAAAGTCATGAGTCATCCCCTCACTGTAATACAGTGACGTATAGTGTAGTGCAGAAGGCAGGAAGCCCACTGAAATCCCAAGAATAATATATGGTGAATACCACTAGATAGTTGTAGAATACTAAAGCCAAAAGAAGGGTACTCAATGCCTATGGAAGGGTTAGAGGAAGCTACCCGGAGGAGGAGCCATATGAGTAAATTGCTTAGAAATCCTCTTTGCTCTTATTACCTGAGCCCTCAATCCAACCCATTTTTCCCAAAGCTACTTCCAGGAGTTTCCATGACTCCTCCAAATGACTGCTTAATTTGAGTGTAAAAATCAGTCATATTGAGTTCTAAATTAATTCCATTTTGTCATGTTTTATTTTATAAGAAAAGTTAACAATAGTTACCCAGTGAACATCCACTGAGCACCTATTGAATGCCAGGTATTACGTTAGGTTTCTGGGATATAAAAATAAGTAAGACATAGTTCTTGTACTGAAGGAACTGAAAAAACCTCTTCAGATAATTAGTAGTCATTCCCATTCTGGAATGGTCTCTTTGCTGCTCCTTCCACCTGGAACTCCCTTAGCTTCTCTCTTCATCCAATTAGCTTATACTCATTTCACAGGTCTCAGATCAAATGCTACTCTCTCCAGAGACCATTCCTGACCACCTTATTTATACTAAGTTATTCTTGTTATTTCTAGAAAACCATTCTTTTCCTTGATTGACCTTATACAGTTTCTACCTATGTGATTAATATATGTGCTATTTGTCTCCACTACCAATGCCCTGTTCCTTTAGGGGAAGGACTTGTGTCTGTTTCACTCATCCTCATGTGTCTAGGGCCTAGCATTATTTTAAGCAAGTAGTGGGTCCTCTACAAATATTTGTTGAGTTGGAAGAGTTTTAATTATGTATGAGGAAACTCTGTCCCTGAGAATTTATATGATTTTCCTTATGCATTAAAATTTTGAGATACTGTGTTTTATTTATTATTTATTTAATATACTGTGTTTTATAGTTGAACTCTATAAAGATTTTGACAAATTTTCATTACACAAATCAATAAAGTCAAATATTTACATTACTGAACAAGACACAGCTGGATATTGGCTGTGTAAGTATTAACCTCTTTAGCCCTTGTTCTATGGGTCTACATCTCTCCAAGGAAGCTACACTCATACTGGGCAGCTATGGCCAGTCCTGTCCCAAGACTGTTAGGTCAGTTAGACCTTAGAGCACAAGACATACCTGGAGGGGGATCCATTGCTATTCCCACCAACACCACCATTAGATTCTTTTTTTTAAAGTTTTAATTTAAATTCCATTTAGCTAACATACAGTGTAATATTAGTTTCAAGTGTACAACGCAGTGATTCAGCATTTCCCCACATCACCCAGGGTTTATCACAAGTTGCTCTTCTTAATCCCCATCACCTATTTCACCCATCCCCCCCCCAACTCCCTTCTGGTAATCAGTCTGTTCTCTGTAATTAAAAGAACTCTGTTTTTCTTTTCTTCCGTTTTTTTTTTTTTGCCTTTCTCTCTCTCTCTTTCTCTCTTTGCTCATTTGTTTCTTAAATTCCACATATGAGTGAAATTATATGGTATTTGTCTTTTTTCTGACTCACTTATTTCACTTAGCATAATATTCTCTAGCTCTATGCATGTTGTTACAAAGGACAAGATTTCATTTTGAGTAATGGTTGAGTAATATACTATTGTCTATACATACCACATCTTTATCCATTCATCAGTCGACGGACACTTGGGCTGCTTTCATAATTTGACTATTGTAAATACTGCTGCTATAAACTTCAGGGTGCACGTATCCCTTTGAATTAGTATTGTTGTATTCTTTGGGTAAATACTCAGTAGTGAAATTAGTGGATCATAGGACAGTCCTATTTCTAACTTTTTGAGGAACCTCCATACTCTTTCTCAGAGTGGCTGTACCAGTTTGCATAACCACCAACAGTTCAAGAGTGTTCCCCTTTCTCACATCCTTGCCAATACCTGTCATTTCTTGTGTTGTTGATTTTAGTCATTGTGACAGGTATGAGATGATGTCTCATTATAGTTTTGATTTGAATTTCCCTGGTGATAAGAGATGTTGAGGATCTTTTGATATTTCCTTTGGCCATCTTCCTTGGCAAAATGTCTTTCTTCCTTGGAAAAATGTCTAGTCATGTCTTCTGTCCATTTTTAATTGGATTATTTGTTTTTTGGGTATTGAGTGGTATAAGTTCTTTATATATTGTGGATAATGACTCTTTATTGGATATGTCATTTGCAAATGTCTTCTCCCATTTTACTTTGTTGATCATTTCTTTCACTGTACAGAACCTTTTAATTTTTATGTAGTCCCAATAGTTTATTTTTCCTTTTGTTTCCTTTGTCTCAGCAGATATAACTAGAAAGAAGTTTCTATGGTTGATGTCAAAGTAGCTACTGCCAGTGTTCACTTCTAGGAAATTTTTTGTGGTTTCAGGTCTCACATTTTGGTCTTGCATCTGTTTTGAATTTATTTTTGTATATGGTGTAAGAAGGTGGTCCAGTTTCATTCTTTTGCATGTTGCCGTCCAGTTTTCTAAACACCATTTATTGAAGAGACAGTCTTTTTCCATTTGGATATTCTTTCCTGCTTTGTTGGAGATTAATGGACCATATAATTGAAGGTTTATTTCTGGTTTTTCTATTTTGCAGATACATTTTTGTACCAATAGCATATGGTTTTGATTACTACAGCTTTGTAATATAACTGAATTATGGAATCATGATGCTTCCAGCTCTACTTTCCTTTTTCAAGATTGCTTTGGCTATTTGGGATCTTTTGTGGCTCCATACAAATCTTAGGATTGTTTGTTCTAGTTCTGTGAAGAATGCTAGTGCTATTTTGATAGGGATTGCATTAAATGTATAGATTGATTGGGGAGTATAGACATCATAACAATATCTGTTCTTCCAATCCATGAGCATGGAATGTCTTTCCATTTCTTGGTGTCATCTTCAATTTATTTCATCACTGTTTCATTGTTTTCAGAGTACAGGTGTTTCATGTGTTTGCTTAGATTTATTCCTGGGTATTTTATTATTTTTGGTGCAATTATAAATGAGATTGATTCCTTAACTTCTCTTTCTGCTGCTTCATCGTTAGAGTATAGAAATGCAACAGATCCCTGCATGTTGATTTTGTATCCTTCAACTCCTACTGAATTTATCAGTTCTAGCAGTTTTCTGGTGGAGTCGTTCAGGTTTTCTGTATAGAGTATTATGTCATCTGAAAATAGTGAAAGTTTTACTTCTTCCTTGCTTATTTGGATGCCTTTTATTTCTTTTTGTTGTCTGATTGCTGTGGCTGGGACTTCTAGTACCATGTTAATTAAAAGTGGTGAGAGTGGACATCCCTTTCTTGTTCCTGAGCATAAAGGAAAAGCTCTCAGTTTTTCCCCATTTGGGATGATAATAGCTGTAGGTTTTTCATATATAACCTTGATTATGTTGAGGTCTCTCTAAACCTACTAAACCTACTTTGTTGAGGTTTTTTATCATGAATGGATGTCATACTTTGTCAAATACTTTCTCTGTGGATTAGATTCCATCTTTGAGTCAGAACCTACATATCATAAGAAGGCAACAAGGAAAACTCTTTTATCCTTAAAACCTTAAAAAAATTAACATGAACACACCACTGTTATTTTATTATGGCATTCTCTTACAGGGAGACAGAGACACTCTAGAAGCTAAAACAAAAACCAACATTTAAAAATCTATACTTTTTTTTGGAACAGGAAGTATGACAGAAGAAAACTGTAGAAGAAGTTAAAAGAGCAGACTTTCAAATTATTTTTTTATCTTGGCGGGAAAGAAAAAAAAATCCCTGGAGCTTTCTCAATATAGAGAAATTCTTGGCCTAATTCCTGTCTAGCACTTCTCTGTACTCTTTCTCTCTGACACACCTCCCCCAACCCCTCTGTTAAGGAGTTCTCATTTGCATAATTAAACTGCTTGACAGGGATGCTGAGAAAGTTGAACAGCCAAGCACAGAGCCAAGTATCTTCAAATGCCATCCTTAGCCACATGCCCACTATACAAGGGAAACTGTTTAATCATTTGAAGAGAAAGCAGAAGCTGTATACTGATATTCAAAATGTCCATGGCATATATTTATGAAATCATGGGCCTCCTGGCCTGAGGGCAGAAAGAAATGATCACCAAAGGGGAAATAAGATGTGTGAGAACTGAAATGGAAAATTTAAATGTATTTTGCAGCTCTTGGAGGTGGTCACAGCTTACCCAATATATGTGAAGAGCTAACTCTCTCCATGATAGTCATGATACACCACATAAAATTCCAGTCAATAGAGTCAAAATTTTGGGTAAGTTACCTTTAGGAAACTAATTATAAGATGCACATAGGTTATCTGATAGTTGACGATCTAACAAGCATATATATATACAAGACACTAGGAATTATTTTTCTCATAACAATGAGGAATAAGACAAATAGCTACTACTGAGTAGGAGGAATTCTGGAGAATAAAAGGAAAGCCTCAAGCTGGTTAAATTTGACCTAAAAGGATAATGGGACATAATGCTTCTGGCACAAAGGTTAGATGTAGGAAGGAAGCAGTCACTTTGCCTTTCTTTCAGCTTTGCCTTAGACTAGAGCTCTGCTGATTCTTCCAGTCACCACATGTTTAACTATTATTAGTGTTAACAGGAAAATAAGTTAAAATACATATGTGGGTTTTGATATGTCTTGGCTAAAGACTGGAATGAAGGTGTTGGCCAGAATCCAGGGCATCTGAGTTCTTGCTGGAAGTTGACTATACCTTCCACCACAGCGTGGACTCAACTCCAACCCTGGCCTACATTTCTCCTGAGTAACACCTGCTGACCAGTGATATTCAACCCACCATATCCTGGGGCTTAATGTCTGTCATACTGTGTAGAGTGAACCTCAGCATCCAAGGGTCATCAATCCAGGGTCATAGTCCTGCTTTATGATAGCAGGAGCTTTATTTGACTTGTTCGTTGCTGTGTTTCCAGTACCTAAAACAGTGCCTGCCATATGATAGGTGCTAAATAAATATTGATCAACAAATGAGTGAATGACAAAACAAGAAATTAAAGCAGAAATTGAATAAGATGACCTACTTGTCTGGCTTTAAAACTGAAGGTTTTGAAGTCCAGGAATCTCCTCAGTCCAAGGTTAATTAGGATGGTTGATGACTCTAATGCCCAACCATATGGGTGAAATCCATAGTGTAGTCATGAGAGCTTATTCATCCAACAAGTGTTTTTTGAGCATGTAATCTGTGCCACTGTTCCAAGCACTAGATTAGAGCAGTAAACACGATACAAATCACTCAGATGGACCTTTCATTCAATATGGCAGTCCTTTAAATACACAGACCAACAGATACACAGATAATAGAAGATCATGTGGTGAGATGTTCTGTGAAGAACACTGAAATGGCATAAAGAGGGATAGACAAGGGGGAACTATGTTTGATATGGTGATCAACAAGAGTGTCCTTATTTGAGCACTATCCTGAATGAAGTAAGGGAATGAACTTTGATGATGTATGGGGGATGTGGCCTAAGAAAAGGAAAAGCAAAGGCACAGGCCCTGAGGTAGGAATATCCTAGGATTGTTGGAGAAATCAAACTGCTATGGTTTGAACCACCCTCTGAAGTTGAAAGCTGTAGAAAAACAAATCTCTATGACCACCTCTCTTCATGTGTACATTTTTAAAATTATCCATTTATTTCAAAAATATTTTTCTAGGTGCCCACTATGTGCCAGGGGCTATGCCATATACAAAGATGAAATTGCCTCGTTCTTATTTTTATTGAAGTACAGTGGACACACAGTGTTACATTAGTCCCAGGTATACAATATAGTGATTGTACAAGTCTATACATTATGTTATACTCATCGCAATATGGCATCTATGATCAGATGATCATCTCTGACGATACAACACAATGGATTATGATTGACTACATTCCCTATGCTGTGCCTTTTATCCCCATGACTTACTCATTCCATAACTGGAAGTCTGTGTCTCCCAATCTCCTTTACCTGTATTGCCCACCATACCACTGCCTTCCCCTCTGGCAACTATCAGTTTATTCCTTGTATTATGGGTCTGTTTCTGTTTTTTGTTTTATTTGTTTAGATTTTTAGATCCCACATATGAGTAAAATCATATGGTATTTGTCTTTCTTTATCTGACTTAATTTACTTAGCGTAATGCCCTCTAGATCCATCCATGTCATCACAAATGGCAAGATCTCATTCTTTTTCATGGCTCACTGATGTTCCATTATATAAATATACCATATCTTCTGTATCCACCCATATATTGACAGACGTTTGGTCTATCAATTAATTGCAAATAATGCTGCAAATAGTGCAAATTGCAAATAATGCCACAATAAACATAGGGGTGTATATATCTTTTCAAATTAGTTTATTTCCTTTGGGTAAATACCCAGGAGTGGAATTAATGCACTATATGGTGTTTCTACTTTTAATTTTTTTAGGAAACTCCATACTGTTCTCCACAGTGGCTGTACCAGTTTGTATTCCCAACGTCAGTGCACAAGATTTCTTTTTCTATGTATCCTCACCAACATTTATTGTTTCCTGTGTTTTTGATATATTTTGATTTGCATTTCCCTGATGATTAGTGATACTGAGCATCTCTTCATGTGTCTGGTGGCCCTCTGTATGTCTTCTTTGGAAAAATGTTTATTTATGTCATCTGTGCATTTTTTAATTAGATTTTTTGGTGCTGAGCTATATAAGTTCTTTATATATTTTAGATATTAACCCCTTTGGCTATATCATTTGTAAACATCTTCTCCCATTCTTTAGGCTGCCTTTTTTAATTTTGTTGATTACTTTCTTCATTATGCAAATCTTTTTATTTTGGCATATTCCCAATAGTTTCTTTTTTTTTTCTTTTCCCTGAGGAGACATATCTAGAAAAATGTTGTTATGCCCAGTGTTAGAGAAATTACCGCCTATGCTTTCTTCTAGGAGTTTTATGGTTTCAGGTCTCACACTGACGTCTTCAGTACATTTGAGTTTATTCTTGTTTATGGTGTTAAGAAAAAAAGTGGTCCATTTCCATTCTTTTACATGTAGCTGTTCAGTTTTCCCAGCACCACTTACTGAAGATACTGTTTTTCCCAAATTGTATATTCTTGCCTCCTTTGTCGTAGATTGACTGATCATATGATCATGGGTTTATTTTTGGATTCTCTGTACTATGATAGGTCAATATCCTTGATCTGTGTGTCTATTTTTATGCCAGTACCATGATGTTTTGATTAGTACATCTTTGTAGTATATCTTGAAATAGGAAATTGTGATACCTCCAGCTTTGTTACTGTTTCTCAATATTGCTTTGGTTATTCAAAGTCTTTTGCAGTCCCATACACATTTTAGGAGTATATGTTCTAGTTCTCTGAAAAATGCTGATGGCATTTTGATTAAGATTGCATTGAATCTGTATATTGCTTTGGGTAGTATGGACATTTTAACAGTATCAGTTCTTCTAATCTGTGACCTTGTCCTATCTTTGCATTTGTTTGTATCATCTTCAATTTCTTCATCAGTATTTTATAGTTTTCAGAGTACAGGTCTTTCACCTCCTTTGTTAAGTTTATTCCTAGGTATATTATTCTTTGTGGTGCAGTTTTAAATGGAACTGTTTTCTTAATTTCTCTTTCTGCTACTTTGATATTAGTGTAGAAACACAGTTGATTTCATGTATTAATTTTGTATCCACCAGCTTTAGTGAATTTATTTATTCTAATAGTTTTTTGGTGGCATCTAGGATTTTCTATGTATAGTATCATGTCATCTGCAAATAGTGACATTTTAACTTCTTGTTTACCAATATGAATGCCTTTTATTCTTTTTGTTATCTGATTGCTGTGGCTAGGACTTCCAGTAGTATGCTGAATTGAATAAAAGTGGCTAGAGTGGGGACACCTGGGTGGTTCAGTTGGTTAAACATCTGACTCTTGATTTCAGCTCAGGTCTTGGTCTTACAGTTCATGGGTCCAAGCACTACATCAGACTCCATGCTGACAGCATGGGTTGCACTTGGGATTCTCTCTCCCTCTCTCCCTCTCTCCCTCTTCTCCCTGTTTGTGTGTATGTACATGCTTTATTTCTCTCTTTCTCACAATAAATAAATAAACTTTTTAAAAAGTGGCTGGTGGGGCGCCTGGGTGGCTCAGTCGGTTGAGCGTCTGACTTCAACTCAGGTCACAATCTCGCCATCCTTGAATTCGAGCCCCGCGTTGGGCTCTGGGCTGACGGCTCAGAGCCTGGAGCCTGCTTGCGATTCTGTGTCTCCCTCTCTCTCTGCCCCTCTCCCATTCATGTTCTGTCTCTCTCTCTGTCTCAAAAATAAATAAACGTTAAAAAAAAAGTGGCTGGAGTATTTTGTCTTGATCTTGCAAGAGAAGTTCTCAGTTTTTCACCATTGAATATGGTTTTATCCATTAGTTTTTCATATTTGGCCTTTATTATGTTGAGGTATGTTTCCTCTAGCTTTACCTTGTTGAGAGTTTTTAGCATGAATGAAGGTTGTATTTTATCAAGTGAGGTTTTTTTTTTTTGTATTTTTGAGGCAATAAAGATTTTTATCCTTTGTTTTGTTGATGTGTTTTATCATGATGTTTGATTGGAGAATATTGAACCATCCTTGCATCCCCGGCAGAAGTCTCACATGACTGTGGTGAATGATCCTTTTAAGGTATCATTGAATGTAGATTGCTAATATTATGTTAAGGAATTTTGCATCTATGTTCATCAGGGGTATTTTCCTACCTTTTTTTGGGGGGAGGGATTGCATCTTTGTCAGTTTTGATATCAGGGTAATGCTGGCCTCAAAGAATGTATTTGGGATCTCTCTTTCTTCTTTTATTTTTTTGTAATAGTTTGAGGAGAATTGGTATTAATTTTTCTTTAGATGTTTGATAGAATTCACCTTTGAATCCATCTGGTTCTAGGCTTTTTTTTCTGTTGGTAGTTTTTTGACTACCAATTCAATTTCATTACTAATAATTGGTCTGTTCAGATTTTTTATTTCTTCCTGATTAAGTTTTGAAAGATTTTATGTGCCTAGGAATTCATTTCTTCTTGGTTGTCCAACTTGTTAGCACGTAATTTTTTATGATAGTCTCCTATAATTTTTTTGTCATATTAATTGTTATTTCTCCTCTTTTATTACTGATTTTATTTATTTGGGTCATCTTTTTTCTTGTTGAGTCTGGCAAAAGGTTTATCAATTTCATTTGTCTTTTTCCAAGAACCAGCTCTTGATTTCATTGATATTTTCTATGATTTTCTTAGGTTATATTTCATTTATTTCTGCTCTGATTTTTATTATTTCCTTCCTTCTACTTACCTTGGGCTTTGTTTGTTCTTCTTGTAGTTCCATTCAGTGCATGATATTAACATTGGCTCATTCTTGTCCATCCTTTCCCCCAAAGGACAGGGCCTCTCCCCAGCATTCTCAGAAGGTATCCAAGGCTATACTCTGAAAAGACTAAAAAGATTTTAAGCAACCCTGAAACATGCCTAACTTCTACCATTGCCATAATGTGGGATCTCTTGCTTTTAGGTCCCTCCCAGGAGGTGCATCACTGCAGCAAGTACACAGAGTCGGATCATTGAAAGGAGTCATGAACCTTCATAGGGTATACTCTTTCAGGACCTCAGTAAAGGTAAGGATACAGTGCAGCAGGAAAAGGAAAATGCAGACAAACATCAAAGAGTTCTGAGACTTCCAGGTAGTTTCCAGGATCCTCTCTCAGTAGCACAGGCTATGCTTCACCTTTGGATTGTTAGCCTGTAAGCATTTACAGTGATGCCTTGGTCTCAAGAGAGCCAACACATGTGTTTACTGAGGGTCCTTATTTCCTACTAATTATATGACTAAAATCCAGCTGCATAACCAGTTAAATCAGGACAAACCATCAAGCTATACATTTTCAGTAAACAATACAAAGAAAATTCTGCAAGGTGCATGCAGGGGAGTTTTGATTCTTCTCAGCGTTTTATGAATCACCAACTACTTCTTTTCATCCTTAACTTGGCTGAAAGTACCAGTCTTCCAGGTGCCTCTGCCAGTGTGACTGCCACTGCCCCCTGCCCTGAACTGCCAAAAATGTGAAATTCCATCTGTGCCCATCTTCTCTCTTCTTTACCTGCTCATCTCATCCAGGTCCATAAAATGAAACACATTTATCACCTGACAAAGCCTGAATTTACAGCTTCTGCACAATTCTGCACTTAATATCTGTGTGTAGATACGCAGTAGGCATCCCCAACTTAATATGTTCATAGTAAAACTGTTGTTTCTCTCCAGTCTTTTCCCTTTGGCAGTCATCTCCATGTCAGTCTTTGGCATGAAGTCCACAGATACTATGTTGTACCAGTTATATATACCTCATCTGAGGGGACGTGTTCTTGATTCTTGATTTTTCACTTTCCCTTACCATTCATACATAAGCACATTCATTAGCTTTCTTTCAAAAGGATTCCAATTTTGACTCAAACAGGCTGCATACTAGAGTTGTACTTATAGAATATGTATAGCGAGCAAGTAGGAGGGTGGGGAGAGCTTAGGTAAATCTGAAAGCTTCCTTTCCCATGGGGAGCAGAAGGAGATGAGACTAGAACAAGCAGTACTCAGAAACCAGGGACTGAAAAAGAACTCCACGTGAGAATCAGATGGGCATTTAGGGGTCAGGAAGCACATAGATCCTCAATATTTAAATGAAGCATTCTGAAGCATTATCAACAAGAAAACCTTGAAATTAAAGCTACTCCTGCCTCAGAAAGGAACCCTGTGACAGTTCCTTCTTTAGGAAAAAAAATGTATTACAGGATAAAGCCACCTTTATTCTTTATAAATACTAAGAGACTAAGAATAAAGAGTAAGAGACGGAGGGAAATTAACCTACCTGAGGTGGAACTTTGTGGAGCTGGATAAAGGTAGATTGACATAGGAAGAGAATGAGTAGGTTTATTTTGGTTAAGATGGATACTGTCCAATCAGAAATAAAGTTAGTTCCTTAATGACTGAGATGGCAATCTTTGACCTGATTTGTAAATGGAATTTGCTATTTCAGAAAAATGTCAGGTTTTATCAGAGGCTTCAAAATTTTTAAAGGTTTTACTGAATTTGGCTTTCTGATACAAATGCAAATGAAACCAATTGCATAAACACAATATACTTGCATTAAGAGTCGCAATTGATATAGGTAAATTAACTTTCTCATAAACAATACAATTCATGGGGGTATTGCTAAACAAGCTAAATATTGGCATCTTATATATTAAAAATAAGTCCGTTAAAGGTTTGTTCTCAGCACAAGTACCCACAATCATAGGACACTAGCTTATTGCCATCTCATCTGAGAAGAGAATCCACTTACGAATGAGGCTAGCAAAGTACGGATGGATGTAGCAACAAGGGTGGAACAGAGTAGCAGTGTCTTGTATAATTAATCAAGACTCCATTCTGGGGCATCTGTTTTTCAAAAGGACACTAGCTAATAACACTCACAGAAAACAGTTGTTGATGGGCCTTTCAGCCTTAGAAGGAAGTGGCCCATTACATTCTACATAAACACAACTTTCACAGTCAAAAAGAGGAGGTTATACGTGATCAAATATAAAGAAACAAAAATAAAATAACTTTAAAAGTTAACTCTCTTGGCCTTATAAGTAGGCTTACAAATGTGTGATTTACTAACTAGCTTAGTAACTTAAAATATCTCTGAAAAGAGGATAATAATGACAAATTATAACTTGATTATATTTACATTTTAAAATGTTTGGATTAGGATAAAATGTAAGCATTTTTAATATGACAGTTATTATATAAGTGATAAATACTCAGCTATAATAAACTTTTACATGCGTGGGTAGATTAGTGAGGAAAGAAGAAAAAAAATGACCAAATAAAAAGAAGCCATGTTGCAATATGAAATCTAAGTTGCTATGTATCAACATTTGTTTTAGTGATTTGTGTGAAAGTAAATTGGTAAGAAAACCCCCTAAACCAAACCAATAAAAGGCTAAATTACATGGCATTTTAAGTGCAACTTATTACAGATTTCTTTTTCTCAGATTTTAATTAAGAATATAATCTTGTATAGTCATCTGTAACTACTGTAGCTATAAAAGAGGTTTGACAGAACAACTAAAAATGAAAAAAAAAAAAAAACAAAACTATTTCCCTGAGTCATAAGACAGCTTGATACTACCTAATTAAGTTGTTTCAGATCAATCCCAAAATGCTTCTCTTCCCCAAGTAAGAAACACTACAAGTAGAGGATTAAGTTAGAAAAGGCAACAGCCAGGACAAAGCTTCTTCTCCATGTCAGCTTTTCAAACTTTCTTCCATTTTAACATTAAGTGGCCCTTCTGTTGTGGAGAAAAATGTTTCAACAGTCTTCAACCTAAATAAAAGAAATGAAGCCAGGTTATTTAAATTCACAAGCAATGTAGGGTAGTGGTGGTGATGGTTTTTCATTTTCATTTAAAACTGGTTGAAAGTTCTATTGGACAAACTACAGAGAAATTGACAGAGAAAAAATATAATGACTAGTTTTATTTATTATGCATTCAGATCCCTTAGTAGATCAGACAGTATTTATTTCTCTTTGAGTTTCTGTTGCTTATAAACGTCTACCAGGGAACGTACAGTCAACATTTCTTTATCCCAGACTGAGCCTGCATCTAAGCTTACAAAACACAATGAAGAAGTAAAGTATGTAATTTATCTGTGTCATTCAGGGCCCCATTAGTTTAGCTTTGAAACGCCGTTCTAATTAATCAAATGTGATTTTTTTTGTTGTCACCCCTTCATTTAGAGTATGTTGAGAAAGCTCTTTTTAAGTCTCCTAAAGAGGACGATAGCAAAACTGATTTTGGCGGAATCTGTGGAGTATTATACTCTTCCTATGCTTGCAAAAAGAATCTCAAATTTTGGTAATCTATCTTTCAAAAACAGTACTACCTTGGATCTCTATTTAAAATGGCAAAATACTGGCATATTGAATTATTTCTCACATTTCCTGAAACTATTGACTCATTTAATTTTTTTAAGTTTATTTATTTATTTTGAGAGAGCAGGGAGGGGCAGAGAGAGAGAAAGAGAATCCTAATCAGGCTCCACAATGTCAGCCCAGAGCCCGATGTGGGGTTTTATTTCATGAACCGTGACATCATGACCTGAGCCAAGATAGAGAGTCGGACACTTAACTGACTGAGCCACCCAGGCACCCCTTGACTCATTTTAGTCATATCTTTTTTAATTTTAATGTAGCCTGTAAGTTTTATTATTTTCTTGTAAGTGTAATACCTCTTAATTGAAACTTTTCCAAAGATACCCAAAGACTTGTATACAGTGGCTTATTGAGATGGTTTTGTACCAGTGATCGTAACAGCTCCTCTGATTTAAATATCTAGTTATTTTTGTTTGCTTCCTTGATTAAAGTTTCAGAAACCATGCCTTCATTTCAATATGTCCTTACTGAATGTAAGAAGGCTAACATGTAACTTCAGAAAGTAGAGGCAAAGGGTGACCCAAACCTTGTCAGCTTTGTAATAATTACATTTCCTCCCAGGAGGCCTAAACAAACAAAAAATACTTCCTCTTTGAAACTTCAAGCTATTTTCTGAATCCAAAATGAGACTTAAATTTACATTTAAGGCAGAGGGTCCATATCATCTAGAAAAAAATTCAACTGAGTTTTATAATCTAAAAAAAGTTGAAAAAATTACCCAATAATAATTCTTGGGGAGGAATACAAATTCTCAATTAGCCTAATGTCTGTATATATTTTTAAGATTTTATTTTTAGTAATCTCTCTACTCAACATGGGGCTTGAACTCACAACACCAAGATCAAGAGCGGTATGCTCCGCTGGCTGAGCCAGCCAGGTGCCCCAACCTAATGTCCATATTTTAGACTGAGAAATGAAGGGTTTCATTAGTAATGTATGCTGTGAGATGTGAGCCAGAGTTTGGTATCCCTCTGAGAGATTTGGAGGGAGAAAGATGCATCCTGACTGTATGAATTTAGGGTGGCTGTGCTGAAAGTTGGTGTTTGGTCTTAGGGGCTAACTTGAGAGGGTTCTCATGCATGCCTGTGTTTGCAGGACAGCTGGAACACATAGAAGGAAGACACTAATGCAAGGTATTCATCTCATGCTGGTAGAGAAATGAAAAAATGAAATTCATTTAGGCTTGACCTGGACTGAACTGTTAAACTGAACATGTGGTTGTTTAAGATTGGTCAATACAGAATGCTCTGATATTGGCCTTTTTGTTATGAAGTTACTGTCATGCTTGAAGCCAGAGAGCCAGATGGTGTACAACCTCAGGAGGTTCATGGACTTCAGAAAGCTTTCATCTATACACCTCCAAAGCTGAGAATGGAACATTTTACTTACAAGCACTTAGACCAGTTCCTTTCTAGGTCTGGAGGTACCTAAACAGGTACTCTGAAGAAAGAGTAAATGACAACGAACTAGCTTTAAGCCCAGCATGGGATAAAGGATGATGTTCTGACTTGAATTATCTAGAAATCTCATACACAGAAAAGTGAAACTAATCGTGTTAGGGGCTTGCCAGTCTCCTTCCTCCTTGAAAGGGGCACGTCAGTCTTTTAAAATCCCCTGAACAGTGACTTTATGGTAAACTCTTATAACTCAGGCTACATATATGTAACAGAAAAGTTGAGTGGGATTCTGTCTGTATCAGTTTCCACTGTGATGCCAGTTTGACAGAAACAGGACACTAAAGTGAATGTAATACTGATTCTCTCGCTCCATGTGCAGATTAACTGAAAAAATGCCCCTAAGAACCTACTCCATGACTTCTGTTTCCTCAGCCTGATCAAGAATAGATAAAGGCTTCATAGAGGATGGGCAGATGAGTGAAAAGATGTGTTTGGAAATCGCTTTTGTCAAGCTGTGAGTTACCTACTGCCACCCCTTTTGCAGGAGGGGGTGGCATTTCCTTCTAACCACAAGTGAGGAGGGCCTCACTGAGAACTCTCAGAGAGCTTTGACATGGCTCCATCCTGGGAAATTGAGAGGCTGGAGGAGCCTTGCGGGCAGAGCCAGGAGAGGCTGCACTGTTGGCATCGGCCTCCATCCACCTGATCATGAAAGCAAGGGATATGTGGGTATTTGCCTAGACCAGAAGTGTTTGAGCTTTTGAGTTGACCACTCAAAAGCTTGAGTTGACCAAGGGATATGTGGGTATTTGCCTTGACCACAAGTGTTTGAGGAAGTTTTGAGCCCTGCCTAAAAGAATCACTTAAAGGAAAGAGTAAGTATTAACAAAAAGAGACTGTAAGTTTACAGTGAATATGCCAGGGCTGAGGGTGGGGCATTAATCACTGTCCTGAGTAGAGAAACATCCACTTAGGTCATGAGAACTCAAGAGCCCATGAAAATATCCCGTTGATAAAGATGCAGAGCCACCACCCAGCCCCTCCATGTCTGACAGTTGTAATCATCTGCTAGGATTATTTGGCACAGAACCACCCAGGGAGGTAGGAGTTGCTTATCCCTCACATCTATTCCCCACCAGAATTTAGAACTTGGAGAAGTCCTAAACAGAAGCAAGAACTTAGAGAAGAGAGGAAGCAGAGACAGAGGAGAGAGCCAGAGGGCAAGACCAAGTTCCTTACCTGCAGGCTCACAACCAGAAGGTCCAAACTGGGGGAGGGAGAACATGTAATTCAGAGTTATGCTTAGAGCTTTGCTTATTATATGAAGCTGGACATTTATTTTACTTACAAACTGAGGTCGCACCTGTCATTTAAAGTGAACACAGATCACATAAGAGAGCAGAGAAGCCAATGGGAACTGTCAAAATTTTCACTGGAGACTGGGGAAAGTTATCCCTATTGAAGAAAGTTTAAAGAGATAGTATGTTTAAAAAAAAAAAAAGTACGTATTGGTAACAACTCGTGTATTTTGTTCCTTGTATGCTTAACTTATAAATAAGTAGTGAGTTTAGAAGAGTAGTCCTTTATCAGAGCTTTGTACCAGGGTCACCTAAGGGGATGCTTCAAAACTCATATGCCCAGGGGTGCCTGGGTGGCTCAATTGCTTGGGGTCCAGCTTTGGCTCAGATCATGATATCATGGTTTGTGAGTTCAAGCCTTGCATCAGGCTCTGTTCTGACAGCTTAGAGCCTGGAGCCTGCTTCAGATTCTGTGTTTCCCTCTCTCTCTCTGCCGCTCCCCTGCTCATGCTCTGTATCTCTCTCTCTGTCTCTCTCTCTCTCTCTCTGTCTCTCTCTCTCTCTCTCTCTCTCTCTCTCTCTCTAAAATAATAAACATTAAAAAAAAGCATGTACCCAGATTTAATACTGAGTATTCTTATTTGTCAGGTAGTGGTATAGTCCCAAGTATATTCCCAATATTTTTTGGGAAAAAAATCTCCAGAGAATTCTGATGCTCACCCCTGGTGAGGAACAATTTACTTATGTAAATCCATGGATTACAGTTCATTAATAACAAGCCATGGAAACAAAACAGGTTTGGGGGAATGTGACTCACTCGTTGAGTTGAATTAATTTTGAGTTAGATGGGCCATGTTGTTTATATCATGTAGTATTTCTCCTATTCTTCCAGGATTAGTGCCTAATGCCAAAAGAGTAATAGCTAATGCTCTAAAGAGCAATGTAAGTGTAATTATTGGAAGCAGGAGATAGCTTCCAGGGAGCAGTCTGCATTGCTGAGTGTGCAGTAGCCCAGGAAGTGGGTATTCAGGAAAAGAATGCAGTTTTGCTCCTGCTGGAGGATTATGGCTAGAACAGGTTTTTAAACATCACTACTCAGTTCCTTGAACTCTTATCCAATCGCCAGCTCCTTCAACTGGAATGAATGCTAAGCGATTAGAAGTGTAAAAAATCATATGCAGTCTTCATTTCACGTTCAATGATACAGCAAATTGTAGTTAAGACGGTTCAGAGGGAAAAATCAATGTTTCATATTTCATGGAGCCACTAGAATCACTTTGCTTCTTTCAGTGTATCATTTGAGTTCACACTTATTTTGCCAATGCGTCAGCACAATCCATAATATTCAATCGATCGTGTATGTGTGACAAAATCAGCCTCTAAAAACGGTGTGATGAGAGAGAGAGAGAATCAGCTATATGTCAGCGAACATTCTTTTTACCCTGTCTGAAAGTATATTTGAGAATTTAGTTATGAGTTCCTTTAAGACAACCACAAGAGCTTGTTTGGTGCTTTACACTTTTTAAAGTGTTCTTACAAACAATATCTCCTTTTTTCTTTTACTGCTCACAGTCCAAGGAAGAAAGTACAACAGGTGCTAAATTTCAGCCAAATATCCTAACAACTGAAAGTAGCTAAAACCACTAAATGATTAAGTACACTTTCGCTTTTCCCCTAGACTCTATAGACCTATAGACACTAACTCTGAACAGCTTCATGGTTAACATGTAGCGTTCAATAGAAAGTTTTTTTAAGGGTCTGATTTAAGTCCCAGGAGTTTACACACAGTGTGTTAGTTTCAGGTGTACAATATAGTGATTCAGCACTTCCATACATCACCCGGAGCCCATCACAACACGTGCACTCCCTAATCTTCATCACCTATTGCACCCATCTCCCCACCCACCTCCCAGGGGAATATTAGCTACAAAGAGAATGAAATCTTGCCACTTGCAACAACATGGATGGAATTAGAGAGTATTATGCTAAGTGAAATAAGTCATTCAGAGAAAGATACCTTGTGATTTCATTCATACGTGAAATTCAAGAAACAAAACAAATAAGCAAAAGGAAAAGCAAACTAAGGGTTGATGGAGGGAGGTGGGCAAGAGATGAGCTACATGGTGACGGGCATTTGTTGGGATGAGCACTGAGTGTTATATGTAAGTGGTAAATCACTGAATTCTACTCCTGAAGCCAATATTGGACTGTATATTACGTAAAATTTAAATTTAAAAAAGTTTATAGAAAAAAGACAAAACATCTGACTTATTTGGTGCCTTTTCAAAGATATTTTTAATGTTTATTTTTGAGAGAGAGAAAAAGAGTATGTGAGTGGAGGAGGGGAAGAGAGAGAGGGAGACACAGAATTTGAAGCAGGCTCCAGGCTCTGAGCTGTTAGCACAGAACCCAACATGGGACTTGAAACCACCAACTGTGAGATCATGACCTGAACCAAAGTTGGATGCTTAACTGAGCTACACAGGAGGCCAGTACCTTTTCAGAGGCTGACTTTATCCAAATGAAAGCCTTGTGAAAGACATAGAAGGGTACTATTGGAAGGGTACTCTTAGCAAGTGGCTTCAGACCTCAAAGAGTTAGTTTTGTGAATCTGTACGTCACTTTGAAACAGCCAACCGAGTGTGTAAGGTCTCTCCCTTAAGATTTGTCATCACTTGTTTTCAGCTCAACAGCTGAGTCACCAAGGAAGGAAACTTTTCTCAGAGTTTAAAGAAGTTGGGCTTTCTTATAATTAGTAAGCAACTGCTCTCGTACGTGAGGATGATATGCAAAGAGCAAAATGCGGCAAAGTCTAAAACAGAACATCCCAAACCTCATTTCAACTGCAAGTCCTAAGTTGCATGATTTTGGAGTTTTTGATCAAAACCTTCAAGAAAACATGCATGATAATAAATTTAAAACACCTCCATTAAGCTCACATAAAGTCACATGAGTAACACTCCTACAATACATTGGTCTTCCCCTATTTCTGTCTAGGATATTTATGAAAATGTTTTTGTAGATTGTCCTAGCCACAGCTCAAGATTCTAAATAAGAATTAACATCTAGTTGGAGTCCAGATTCCACAGAGTAGGCAGCCAGGTAGCCTTGGTCAAAGCCACTTCACTTCTATTTACCATCCTTTGACATCTGTAAAACTAGGATATTACTAGCTACCTTACCTACAGATGACATGGGATAAAATGTGGGAAAGTATTTTACAAACTTCATAACACTGTGCAAATAGAAGATTGTTATTTCTATAGGATATCCCATCCATGTTGGGCAGCACGTATAGAACACATTTTGGCTTTCACAGTTGCTATTTGGAGCACCTTCCTTATAAAATCATAGCACATTGCTTTCAACCCCTTTCTTATATCAATCTGGCCCTCATCCTTCTAGGCAGTATCTTATGCTTTGACTTTGGCTTGATGACAGAGTTGATTTATCTGTGTTGACCCTTGGCAAACTTCCTACCTGACCAAGTTCTGGCTCCCCAGGTCCCATCCTAGTGTCACAAGTCTGGCTAGTGCGTCTCCTAGGATCTACCCCTGAAGGAGGAAGGGAACATAATCATCTCTCTCACTTCCTTATTCCCATGTCCATTTCCTAGGTGCTAGCAAAGTGACTCTGTGTGAGGAGAAAGGACAATCCTATAGGACCTAGCTAAGGGTGAAAAGGAGCTGGTGCACTCTCCACCTGCCTTACACTTTTTTAACTTCCCATGTTATCGCTTCTTTCTTCCAACAGCATAATCAACCCAGGAAAATTGGCCATTCTGGCCTCCCTTCTCACTACGATGCAAACAAGAGACCTCAGTGAGGTCCATCAATCAGATGCATTTGCATGAGACTTCTATTTGGAAGTGGGCAACATGAGTATGAAGGCTTGCCAAGGCATTTATTGGTGATATGAGTGACTGTGAAGAGTCTAGCTTTGGAAGTAGCAATACCAGGTGTAGAAAGGTCAAGTTCCTAGAATGGGAAGCAGTTGCAGTTAGGTTGGGTTCTTGGAGGCGGATGCAGGTATGAGGTCGTTTCTGCAGTGTGGTTTTCATTATTGATTTGGAAATATTAGTGTAGAGTCTGTTTCTCTAGCCCCGTCAGCAATTCTGAGCTACCTAATGCACTTCATTAAATTCCCTTTGTGAGTATGAGAAAACTGACTCACAGAGGCTAAGCAACTTTCCAACAGCCACACAGAACAGAGATGAAAGTAAAAACAGTGTCATCTCCACAACACATTGAACTGTTTAGTGTAACAAGTTGGTCTCACTTTACTCACCCTGTCTTACATACTCTAATATTTAGCTATTGGTTCAGCCTCCTTTGCTCCTGGCTAGAACCCAAACTGAGAATGTGAGCATCAAAACATCATGATCCTTGGAGTAAAGAGGACAGTTTTACAAAGAATTACAGTGACTGCCCTTGGCACAAGCATTTAAGGGCTATGACATGCTCTTAACTGAAATGACCCTCAGTGACTCAGATGCATTTCTCTAGTGGTGGGTCATGTACTCTGTGACTCTCTCTGAGTCATTTCAAGGCAACAGAATCCACAGCTCTTTATCAAACAGAAGCACATGGCTGAGGATTATGGGGGACTGCAAGAGGCCCTGGGCTTGTTTGTGACTCAGAAGGGACATGGGGGGGGGGGGGGTGGAGGTGACACCTTATACTGTGACTTGTACTGTTCCTTTGTGGTTTTCATATATGGCTTTTTGTACTCTGACCCAAGACATCTCAGTGATGACAGAGCAGGTGGTCCTTTTTGGAACATGCTTTGGGAGATCTAAAAGGATATGCATGTGATAGATGGGCTGACAGAAATAAGCCATCTCCAAATTGAGATGTGTTCATTGTGACGAGACGCTTGTGAATGATATAGAGCAAGTGTTTAATTCCAGCCTCATATCTCCCACTCATTTTCTGGTATGTTTAGGGAATGAAATTGGCTTTGATATTCTTCTATGGAATACCACTGGGAAACAAATTGGCTGAAAAGTTATCACAAATCAAAGAGTAAACGTTTTCAAATTATGAGCTTCTCCCCTTTTATCTGTGTTTTCCATTATATACGTTGCATGGATGCCAGAACATTTTGCTTTAATTTTAAGTCTGAAATAACAGTATCTACTAACTTCTTTCTTCACTCACTTCATTAGAATATCCCTGACACGCAATTACACTTACATTTTATTTTGGTCCTAAGCTACTGCAATTGCCAGTCGATTTTAGCCGGATCCCATATCTTTTACTATAGGAATTAAATACAGTTGTCAATTATTAGAAGTTTCCAGGTATGAATTCTATGTGCAAAGCCTTGCAGGCTACAAATAGGATGGGTGCAAACCACTGACTTCCTGAGTCAGATTTTTCTAGTACCAGATATTTAGTAGCAAATTTCTTATTTCAAAAGAAGTTTTACTCAAAATTCTAATAAAATATAAGGAAAAATTGTTCACAAGGTTTATGTTTAAAACATGTAAAATTTACTTGTTATAACATCATGCAGTGAGAACACTGGAGTCATCTGACAAATGCAAATACTCGAAATCAGGAGCATGATTGACAGTTACAGTCTTATATTAAAATCCACATCCAATATACTCCTGCATACTTTGGATTGCATAGTAATGAGAAAAATGTAATTCACGCAGATAAGGATTATAAAAGTGGAAATTTTGACAGCTTGCTTTGAAACCTCAAGATGTTATTCAATAATCATTCTAAAACATTAAATAGGAGTCCTATGAAATTATGTTCCAAAGATTGAAACTTATGAACATGAAAATTAAACAAAAAGCACCCAAAACTTAAAAGTTCCAAAAATATCTGTCATTCAGTTTCACTGTGATGCAACTGACCATGTATTTACTTGTTATTACACAATCCATGATTATTGAGTGGCAGGGCATCTACTAAGAAGATATGTTTAAGTACTAATTGGCTTTCAATTTACTGAGGTTTTATGTACATGAATATGTACTTCCCTGTACACTTACATATGCAGACACGAATTTGGATGAAAATACTACAATTTCCCTGATCTCACCCTTTTACAGAAAGTTTATATACCTGTAGAAATGGTAGGAGAAGCTTTAGTCCAAGTCTTGAACGTGAAAACACACATATACACATACACACATTCAAACACAGAATGTACTAGCACTATACATGAACAAGTTAGAAGTTTTACTCATGTTAAAAACTGTAATATATCATCTATGAGTGGTGTGATGTTTTTAAATTGTGATTTTAAAATATTAAAGGTAATCTAACACTTAAAAGCCCTTCAAAACTTCTGGAAAACTTCGAGTTTCTGAGCTCTGAACATCACTATCTAAATTACAACCCATAGGCTGAAATAAAGGATTAAAAAGATAATCTCTTCATCCCCATTCCCATTCCCATCTCCATGACTGGTACAAAGTGGTACTAACAAATCGATCTGTCCAGTCCACCAGGGGTATTCAAATACAAATGAGCTTAATGTGTCAAGTGGATCCCTGTAACCCACCAGGTGAGATCCACCATGACAGAAACCACCAGATCCTTGGTTTCAAGCTATATGAGTTCATGTACACATGTGCAAAAGATGAAATTATGTAAAAAGAAATTCTTATCCATAAAAAAGGATAAAAGAGTATTTGGCCCAGAATCTTGGTCCCAATCAGTAGATTATTCATTTTGATTCTAACACAGTCGAAGAAGGAGCCATACATTTTGAAAGCTCTCATGTGGGTAGAATATATCCATTCTGTGTATGGAGCACAAGCTCTTAGTGTCACCCAAGAGCAATTTCCATCCTAGAGTTATCTTTAGAGGAGATGTATGTTTTCTTAATAAGGTCTTTTTTTGCCTTTGAAATTGGGTACAGAAAACCAGTTTGTCCAAAAGCCCAATATATATAAGGGACTGAAATGATCAGCAGATATGCTTGTCCTAGCAATGACCGGTGCACATATGAGACTGATCAGAGGTAAAGGTATGGATGGGAATATGTAGCCTACCAAATGTTTGCCTTCTAACAACCAGGGCAGTGTTTTGCTAATGGTAGAGGAACTTTGTAGTGGAAGGTACATAAAACATTTGGTACCCTATCCATGTACAGTGTGTAACAACACTGACTTTTGGCAGGATAGATATATGTTTTGACATTTTTAGTGGCTACAAAGATAAATAATGTCACAGCACTCCTTTAGTTCACTTCCCCCAGAGCTCAACTTGTTTTCAGTATATGTAGTGTTTAAATGAATTTCAACCCTGATTATATACCCCTGCCCCAGTTACTTTGGCAGCTTTAAACATGATTTTACTGTTTTTCAACCTATAAATCATTCAATCTGTAGGTTCTCCCAAAAGATATGAAATTTGCTGCTTCAAAGTTCTCCTGAGGAACCATACAGAATTCAATTCCTGCAATACTTGCAATGTTGGACAAACCTAAAGAAAGGAGCTTGTAATTTCTAAACAAATGGTGGGATTTCCCTGGGAGCATGGCCATGCATTTTTAGTCCAATTACCATGACTGTATAAGGACTTAATGCAGGCTCAGATTTGTAGTCTAGGACAAAAGTGGGCCTAAGAAGGATGGAGAGTGGAGCTTTTGCTAGATTGAAGTAACCAGGAGATTTCTACTCTGGTCTTAGAACTTTTCATTTCAGAAGCCCCTGAAAGGGTTAGAGAAAAGGAAAAACTCTAGTAAGAGATTTGTGTCACTTTCAGGTAGGCCTGATTAACCATAGATTAACTTCAGAAACACTCAGAATAACTTGGCAATTTTCCCCAAAAGTCAGGAGCAACTATGGTCTTAAACATAATACTATACTACAACACCTTCAACTGATGAAAACTCAAAATGCACAATTGATGAATTGATGAATACTATTGAGAACAAGAAAAGTGGACTTTTTCTCTTCAACCATCTCATACCTGAGTGTATTTAAAAAACAAAAAAAAGGTGGAGCACAAATTTTTCACTGGTCTCATAACTGAATACCAAACCTGGGTTAATTTCACACTCTTTTGAGAACAAGAAATTTGGGAACTTTTATCACCACAGCTCTTCATAATGAATAAAAGCCCATTATTTCAACAAAAACATATTAAAGTCTTTTTTTTTAATTTTAATTTTATTTTTTTTAATTTGCATCCAAATTAGCATATAGTGCAACAATGATTTCAGGAGTAGAGCCCTTAGTGTCCCTTACCCATTTACCCATCCCCCCTCTCACAACCCCCCAGTAACCCTCTATTTGTTCTCCATATTTATGAGTCTCTCATGTTTTGTCCCCCTCCCTGTTTTTTTATTATTTTTCTTTCCCTTCCCTTATGTTCTTCTGTTTTGTATCTGAAAGTCCTCATATGAGTGAATTCATATGATTTTTGTCTTTCTCTGACTAATTTCACTTAGCATAATACCCTCCGGTTCCATCCACATAGTTGCAATTGGCAAGATTTCATTCTTTTTGATTGCTGAGTGATACTCCATTGTATGTATGTGTGTGTGTGTGTGTGTACACACACACACACACACACACACACACACACACACCACATCTTCTTTATCCATTCATCCATCAATGGACATTTGGGCTCTTTCCATTCTTTGGCTACTGTTGATAGTGCTGCTATAAGCATGGGGGTGCATGTGTCCCTTCAACACAGCACACCTGTATCCTGTGGATAAATGCCTAGTAGTGCAATTGCTGGGTCATAGGGTAGTTCTATTTTTAGTTTTTTGAGGAACTTCCATACTGTTTTCCAGAGTGGCTGCACCAGCTTGCATTCCCACCAACAATGCAAAGGAGATCCTCTTTCTCCGCATCCTTGCCAACATCTGTTGTGGCCTGAGTTGTTAATGTTAGCCATTCTGACATGTGTAAGGTGGTAGCTCATTGTGGTTTTGGTTTGTATTTCCCTGATGATAAGTGATGTTGAGCATTTTTTCATGTGTCGGTTGGCCATATGGATGTCTTTTTTGGAGAAGTGTCTATTCATGTCTTTTGCCCATTTCTTCCCTGGATTATTTGTTTTTTGGGTGTTGAGTTTGATAAGTTCTTTATAGATTTTGGATAATAACGCTTTATCTAATATGTCATTTACAAATATCTTCTCCCATTCTGTCGGTTGCCTTTTAGTGTTGCTGATTGCTTCCTTCGCTGTGCAGAAGCTTTCAATTTTGATGAGGTTCCAGTAATTCATTTTTGCTTTTGTTTCCCTAGTCTCTGGAGACATATTGAGTAAGAAGTTGCTCTGGCCAAGATCAAAGAGGTTTTTGCCTGCTTTCTCCTCGAGGATTTTGATGGCTTCCTGCCTTACACTGAGGTCTTTCATCTATTTTGAGTATATTTTTGTGTATGGTATAAGAAAGTGGTCCAGGTTCATTCTTCTGCATGTGGTTGTCCAGTTTTCCCAGCACCACTTGCTGAGGACACTGCCTTTATTCCATTGGATAGTCTTTCCTGCTTTGTCAAAGATTAGTTGGCCATACATTTGTGGGTCCATTTCTTGGTTCTCTATTCTGTTCCATTGATCTGAGTATCTGTTCTAGTGCCAGTACCATACTGTCTTGATGATTACAGCTTTGTAGTATAGCTTGAAGTCCGGGATTGTGATGCCTCCTGCTATGGTTTTCTTTTTCAAGATCACTTTGGCTATTCGGGGTCTTTTCTGGTTCCATACACAATTTAGGATTGTTTGTTCTAGCTCTGTGAAGAATGCTAGTGTTATTTTGATAGGGATTGCATTGAATATGTAGATATCTTTGGTTAGTGTCGACATTTTAACAATATTTGCTCTATCCAGGAGCATGGAATAGTTTTCCATGTTTTTATGTCTTCTTCAATTTCTTTCATAAGCTTTCTATAGTTTTCAGTATATAGATTTTTCACCTCTTTGGTTAAACTTATTCCTAGGTATTTTATGGTTTTTGGTGCAACTGTAAATGAGATCGATTCCTTGATTTCTCTGTCGCTTCATTGTTGGTGTATAGGAATGCAACCAATTTCTGTGCATTGACTTTATATCCTGCCACTTTGCTGAATTCATGAATCAGTTTTAGCAGTTTTTTGATGGAATCTTTAGGGTTCTCCATCTAGAGTATCATGTCATCTGGGAAGAGTGAAAGTTTGATCTCCTCCTGGCTGATTTGGATGGCTTTAGTTTCTTTGTGTTGTCTGATTGCAGAGGCTAAGATTTCCAATACTATGTTGAATAACAGTGGTGGGAGTGGACATCCCTGTCTTGATCCTGATCTTAGGGGGAAAGCTCTCAGGTTTTCCCCATATAGGATGATATTAGCATTGGGTCATTCATATATGGCTTTTTTGATCCCGAGGTATGCTCCTTCTATCCTTACTTTCTTGAGGGTTTGTATCAAGAAAGGATGCTGTATTTTGTCAAATGCTTTCTCTGCATCTATTGAGAGGATCATATGGTTCTTGTCCTTTGTTTTATTGATGTGATGAATCACATTAATTGTTTTGCGGATATTGAACCAGCCCTGCATCCTAGGTATAAGTCCTACTTGGTCATGGTGAATACTTTTTTTTAATGTATTGTTGGATCCAGTTGGCTAATACCTTGCTGAGGATTTTTGCCTCCATGTTCATCAGGGAAATTGGTCTATAGTTCTTCTCCATTTTAGTGGGGTCTGTCTGGTTTTGGAATCAACGTCATGCTGGCTTCATAGAAAGAGTTTGGAATTTTTCCTTCCATTTCTATTTTTTGGAACACTTTCAAGAGAATAGGTGTTAACTTTTCCTTAAATGTTTAGTAGAATTCCCCTGGAAAGCCATCTGGCCCTGGACTCTTGTTTTTTTGGCAGATTTTTGCTTACTAATTCGATTTCCTTACTGGTTATGGGTCTGTTCACATTTTCTATTTCTTCCTGTTCCAGTTTTGGTAGTGTATATGTTTCTAGGAATTTGTCCATTTCTTCCAGATTGCCCATTTTATTGGCATATAATTGCTCATAATATTCTCTTATTGTTTTTATTTCTGCTGTGTTGGTTGTGATCTCTTTCATTCTTGATGTTATTTATTTGGGTCCTTTCCTTTTTCTTTTTGATCAAAGTGGCTAGTGGTTTATTAATTTTGTTAATTCTTTCAAAGAACCAGCTTCTGGTTTCATTTATCTGTTCTTTTTTTTTTTTTCAATAGCATTAATTTCTGCTGTAATCTTTATTATTTCCTGTCTTCTGCTGGTTTTGGGGTTTTATTTGCTGTTCTTTTTCCAGCTCCTTACGGTGTAAGGTTAAGTGTGTATCTGAGATCTTTCTTCTTTCTTTAGGAAGGCCTGGATTGCTATATACTTTCCTCTTATGACCACCTTTGATGCGTCCCAGAGGTTTTGGGTTGTGGTGTTGTCATTTTCATTGGCTTCCATATACTTTTTTATTTCCTCTTTAACTGCTTGGTTAGCCCATTCATTCTTTAGTAGGATTTTCTTCAGTCTCGAAGTATTTGTTACCTTTCCAAATTGTTTCCTGTGGTTGATTTCGAGTTTCATATGCACGGTATGATCTCGATATTTTTGTACTTGCTGAGGGCTGATTTGTGTCACAGTATGTGGTCTATTCTGGAGAACGTTCCATGTGCACTGGAGAAGAATGTATATTCTGCTTTAGGATGAAATGTTCTGAATATATCTCTTCAGTCCAACTGGTCCAGTGTGTCCTTGTTGATTTTTTTTATTAGATAATCTGTCCATTTCTGTGAGTGGGGTGTTGAAGTCTCCTATTATGGTATTACTATCAATGGGTTTCTTTATGTTTGTGATTAATTGATTTATATATTATGGTGCTCTCACATTTGGCACATAAATATTTACAATTGTTAGGTCTTCTTGGTGGATAGACTCCTTGATTGTTATATAATGCCCTTCTGCATCTCTTGATACAGTCTTTATTTTAAAGTCTAGATTGTCTGATATAAGTATGGCTACTCCGGCTTTCTTTTGTTGACCGTTAGCATGATAGATCGTTCCCCATTCCCTTACTTTCAATCTGAAGGTGTCTTGAGGTCTAAAGTGGGTCTCTTGTGAACAGGAATAGATGGATCTTGTTCTCTTATCTATTCTGTTACCCTATGTCTTTTGATTGGAGCATTGACTCCATTGACGTTTAGAGTGATTACTGAAAGATATGAATGTATTGCCATTATGTTCCCTGTAGAGTTGGAGTTTCTGGTGGTGTTCTCTGGTCCTTTCTAGTCTTTGTTGCTTTTGGTATATATGTATGTATGTATATATGTATGTATGTATGTATGTATTCATCTTTTCTCCCCTCAGAAAGTCCCCCTTAAAATTTCTTGCAGGGCTGGTTTAGTGGTCACAAACTCCTTTAATTTTTGTTTGTCTGGGGAACTTTTTATCTCTCCTTCTATTTTGAATGACAGCCTTGCTGGATAAAGAATTCTTGGCTGCATATTTTTCTGATTCAGCACACTGAATATATCCCACCACTCCTTTCTGGCCTACCATGTTTCTGTGGATAGGTCTGCTGCAAACCTGTCTTCCCTTGTATGTTAGGGACTTTTTTTCCCTTGCTGGTTTCATGATTCTCTCCTTGCCTGAATATTTTGTGAATTTGACTATGATATGCCTTGTTGATGGTCAGTTTTTGTTGAATCTAATGGGGGTCCTCTGTGCTTCCTAGATTTTGATGTCTGTGTCTTTCCCCAGGTTAGGAAAGTTTTCTACTATGATTTGCTCACATAACCCTTCTACTTCTATTTCTCTCTCTTCCTCTTCTGGGACTCTATGGTTCTGATGTTGTTCCTTTTTAATGAGTCACTGATTTCTCTGATTCTTAAATTGTGCTCTTTTGCCTTAATCTCCCTCTTTTTTTCTGCTTTGTTATTCTTTATAAGTTTGTCCTCTATATTGCTGATTCTCTGTTCTGCCTCATCCATCCTTGCTGCTGCAGCATCCATCTGTGATTGCGGCTCAGTTATAACATTTTTTATTTCATCCTGACTAGTTTGCAGAAAGGGATTCTACTCTGCAGAAAGGGATTCTACTCTACTTTCAACTCCAGCTAGTATTATTCTTATCATGATTCTAAATTCTGGTTCAGACATCTTGGTTGTATCTGTGTTGGTTAAATCCCCGGCTGTTGTTTCTTTGTACTCTTTCTTTTGGGGTGAATTCCTTTGTTTTGTCATTTGGAAGTGAGAAAAGGAATTAATGAGGTAGAAAAAGTCAAATTAAAAAAAGTAAACTTAAAAAATATTAAAATTAAAAAATTAAAAACACACATACAAATCTAATAAATGATGCTAGATCCTAGGTGTGTTTAGGTCTGGGTATTGAAAGTGGTTTGATTAGAGAAAAAATGGAGGGAAAAATAGGAAATCATTTGAGTATTTGAAAAAATGAATACACTGAAGTAGACTAAAATGAGGTGATGGGAGTAAAATAGAGTTTGAAAAAAATTACACAGAAGTAAAGAATATAGTAGAAAAAAATATTATTAATAAAAATTAAAAATAATGATTTTTTTGTCTTTCTGTATTCAAGAAGAAGAAAAGAAATGAACAAGAGAAAAAAGAGAAAAGGAAATCATTTGAAAATTTGAAAAAGTGAATACATTGAAGTATACTAAAATGAAATGACGGAAGTAAAATAGAATTGAAAAATTTTACACATGTAAAAAATATAGTACAAATTTTAAAGAAAAATATTTTAATAAAAATTGAAAATAAAAATGATTTTTTTCTCTTTCTGTATTCAAGAAAAATAAAAGAAGTGAAAAAGAAAAAAAGAAAGAAAATTGAATAGATGGACCTGCTAACAGATTGGAATAAGACTGAAATTATTTCATTTTCCCTTTGAAGTCGGACTATGCAGTTCTTTATAGTCCATAAATTTAAGCAGGTGGTGAGTCTTGTGTTCTTGAAAAGTGAGATTGGCCCAGTTGGGCAGGGCTTAGTGTAACGGCTCCGTTCTCCACTAGATGGCGCTACTTAGCTTATGGGGGTGGATTGTTGTGTTTGTATGTGCATATGCGCATGTGTGGGAGTGGTGAAAATGGTGTTACCCAGCTACCCAGTCTCTAGTATAGGAACTCTGTTCTCCCTAATCAGCAATTGTGCACTTCCATCCTCTGTCTTCAGCTTTCATCCACTCTCCACTTTTTCACTGTCCATGATCAAGCCCCAGGCAGTACTTCTCCCCGAGTTTTGTCTCAGATGCAGCTGTTTTCCCAGGCCCCTTACTTCTGAAGGACTGTGGCTTTGACCAATTTCCCCCCTCTGCAGGAGGGTCTTACCAAGCAATGTCTGAATGCTGGCTGCACCCAGGAACACTTGCTGGACCCCGAGACTGTGCCAGCTGTCAGCCTGCCCCAGAAAAAGGTCACGAGATAGTGTAGCAGCAGCGTTTCAGGGATTATGGAAAATCACAACACGCATTTGGCACCAGGCTTCACCCCCAACGACCTTGTTCCAGCACCAGTGAATGGTAGTTCTCTGGGGTCTGCTTGGACCAGGTGGCCTTAACAGTCTCTACCAAATGTTCTTCCAGCAGTGGAACCACTTTTCCCTGTGTGACCCCAGAACCTCCCAGACCCCACTCTGCTCCTGGGGATTCACCCTTCCCACCAGAGCACCACCAGGTATTGAGCTGTGGAGTTGCTCCCCTTGTTTACAGTCTTACTGAAATTTAAACCCTCTCCTTTCTCCTTTCTCCATTTTTAGTTTAGTCGCTATGGCTGTTTCCAATTTTCCACTTTCTCTCCAGCTGCTTTTGGGGAGGGGTGGTTTTCCTATATTCCCCCCCCCCATCTCCATCCTCTCTCCATAAGCAAAAACAGCTCCCTGCCTTCTGCGGCTTCTCTCTCCCCCAGTTCACCTCTCCATGCTGCACACCTACTGAGTTCTGGGTTCATGTTGTACAGATTGTTGTGTTAATCCTTGGATCAGTTTTCTAGGTGTGCAGGATGGTTTAGTGTTCGTCTGGCTGTATTTCATGGACGTGAGACACACAAAAAACTTCCATGCTGTTCCACCATCTTGGCTCCTCAAAACATCTTGAAGTCTTAAATATTCTTAAAATATACTAAATATTGAGAGCTGTTCACCAGAAAACTCAAATACAGCGTTCCACAAGCCAATCTGTATTTGTCTCAATTGAAGTAACTTGAACCTTCTCTTTTTAAATGGTCTTTCTTTACAAGCTTGTCCTAGTAATGTTCTGATAAGGTAACTTTGAATTACTAAATTTCCCTATCTCACATTGTCTTTATTTTTTTTAAGTTTTATTTAATTTCCAGTTAGCATCTAGTGTAATATTAGTTTCATGTGTACAACATACAATACCTGATGCTCATCACAACAAGTCAAATTCTCTTTTCTAAGAGCAAAGGAGAACTTGGTCAGTGATGGCACTCTGGTACAGAAAGAGCACTGGCTTCGGAGTCAAAAGATCTAAGAAACACATGGGTCACTTACCTGAGTGGCTTTGAACAGATTCCTCAATTTCTCTGATGCCTGATTTTCTTCTCTGAATAATGAGAAGATTGAATAAGACACCCTTTTAGGTTTTCTTTACATTTAAAGTTCTTTATCTCTTTCACTTAGGTTAAGTCTACTTCCTCATTTGAAAAATGTAGAAGATAATGGGGCAACTCTGATAGTCTCATAGGATGTTTTGAAAATTATGTAAAATGCTGAGGGTAGTATAGCCTGCATACATTCAGGACCAATTATATAAGCCAAACATCATGCTATGCATTTTACGTATGATATGTCAAAGAGTCTGGCCAGTATTAAGTGAAATATACTTTTTACCCACCATCTTGCTCTACACTCCAACCTTCAATGTTTCTTTAGAAGTCACTGCCTCTTCCTTGTGTTGGAGTGAGGAGAGGAAATCTAAAAGGCATTTATGGATGTGAAATTCGATCTGTTGAACATAAAAATGCCAGAGTGCTAAATGTAATTATGATGTATCTAGAAAGACAATAAAAAATTTGCATATCATAGATTCAGTAGTGGGGAAATTCCTTTAAATTAGAGTTGTAATCCCTCTTCCATGAATAAATCTTTAGCCTTAGCACATATTAAATTAACATAAGGTCAGTTCTTCTCCTACCTCAAAATAGCATGGTTTTAAGGTACAAGAAGCCAGAAAAATAATTTAATTCAATGCTCTTATTTTGGAAGTATGTAAACTGAGACTTGGAATGCTTAACACCAACATGCACACGTTGTAGGACTATAATCGTAGTGTTGGGACTCCTATGCCACTCTTTTGATGTGCAATCTGCTGCTCACTCTGCTAAAGTTAAGTAGTCACTGGGGAAGAGTATGGACTACTGAGACACAGGGGAGAATACTAGTTTTTGTAATAAACCACAATTTGGGTTGCCTGTGATCCAGTCCTCTTTGAAACTTAGCTAATACCAGCTACATTCCCTCTTTGTCTTTAGGTGGCCCCTAGAGAACTAGATGAGCACTGTGGTTCCCAGTGAAGTAGCCCTGATTTCTGCATTAATGGGTCCCCTGGAACAGAACACAACCTCATCGCAGCCTGACATTTAGATGAACCCAAAGTTCTCCCTATATTCTAGCATTACAATCGTTGAGAAATGTCTAAATTTGTATTGAAAATATGCAATGGTAAAGTCCAATGCTGGGATGAGCTAAAGCTAGCCCAAAGCCCTCCCTTTTCCCTTGATTTCACTGTGTGTGTGTGTGTGTGTGTGTGTGTGTGTGTGTGTGTGTGTGTGTTTTAAAGAAACCATTAAAGAATGGATCTGTATCCTCAGCTTTTTGGAAAAAATACAAACTATTTACCAAAGTGCTGCAATTAGCCAGATTCTTCTGGTTGAATCCATAGGCTATTCAAGCATGAATTTTAATGAAAAACTAGACAGAATTTTTTAACTGTATTTTTCTTTTTTATAGGTTTTTTAAATGTTTATTTTTGAGAGAGACAGAGAGAGACACAGATACAGAGTGCAAGTGGGGAGGGGCAGAGAGAGAGAGGGAGACATAGAATCAGAAGCAGGCTCCAGGCTCCAAGCTGTCATCACAGAGCATGATGTGGGACTCGAATTCACCAACTGTGAGATCATGACCCTAGCCGAAGTCAGACACTTAACCAACTAAGCCACTCAGGAGCCCCTGGAAAGAATTTTTAGTGGCTATACTTCAGTTTTCTCTTGCGACCAAAGTATACCTAATAAGACTTAAGGAAATTCTGTATGAGGGTGAAATTTTAGCATAGTTGGAAGGAGCATTTTCAAAATGAAGAATATTAATATCTTATTCACTGGAATGAGAGAGGAGAAAACAGTATCTGGTAAGTTTGAAACAGTGACTGTACTTTTCAAATGACAAGTAAGGAGGTGAGATGGCTAATTATTATCCAGGAGGTGTCATTAAAATATTAGCTCATGAAGTGTGATTACAGAGTGCAAGCCTACGCAAAACTGCATATTTTTCTACACGTTGAGACTTGAAAAGCTACTTTTCTTTATCATTATTGTTATTATCATTGCTGTAATGATAAGAGGATGTTACATAACCACACTGAGTGAGTCTCAGCACTTCCAAAAGTGATCGAGTGCTGCCTTTCATGGAAGAATTCTAGAATAACACCAGGTCATCAGAGCAAATTCCTCACTTGCCCCAAAGTTTGAGTAATGCAATCATTATCTTAAATTTTCACAATTCCCAGAATATTAACATTTTTAAACATTGACTTTACTCTAGGCTCTTTCCTAGTGACACAATATTTTTCTTAGCCCATAGTAGAAGATAATATACAAGTTTATCAGAATCCCATGAAGAATGAAAAAGGTGGATTTTACACCGAGATAAAGCCTTTTAACCACAGTGTGGTAAACAATAATATTTAGTTTTTATATCTTTGAAAATCTAGTAGAGATGATTTTCACACCTAGAGAAATAAAATAGAGAAATAGTTACTGGGAGATCAGTAAAGATAATTTTTCACTGAAGTGTGGATCAAGACTCAAAGGTTTAAGTCCCAGTTGAACTATGACTCTTACAACCTTTAAAATTTATGTTTATTAAAGTATATTTCATATTCAGTAAAAATCATTCTTCTCACTGTACAGTTGCATAACCACCACCGCAATTAAGATCTAGAACATTTCCATCACCCCCAAAAGTTCTCTTACACTCTTTTATGGTCAGACCTTCTTTTATAATACCCATGATATTTAGTTCCCTCTCATCCAAACTGTTTTGACTTTTGTGTCCTTTGTTTGACCTTTACAAGCACTGAAGAATTAGAAACTGCGGTTTTCACTACAACAGTTTTGATTCTAATGTTTTTGTGTCTTGTCTAAGAAACGGTGTTTAAGATCACAAAGATTCTCTCCTATATATTCATTCTTCTAGAAGTTTTATAGCTAAAAGTTTTACATTTAGATTCATTTTGAGAAGTTAATTTTTGTACCTGGTATAAGGTATGAGTTGTGGGTCATTTTATATTTTTGCATATGGATATTCAATTATGTGTACACCATTTTTTAAAAAAAGACTATGCTGGCATGTTTTCATTTGAAGCTCGCTTTCAGTTGGGACCTCAGTTGGCATTTCTACCATAGTGGTCTTTCCACTTGGTGGGAGCTTCCTCAGAAGCCCAGATGCCTGTGATAAAGTGGTCAGATCTCTTACGTGGCAGCTCAAAGCTCCAAAAGTAAGTGTCCCAGCCAAAAAGGCAGAAGCTACACTTAATTCGTGACTTAGTTTCAGCATCCTTTCTGCCATACTTACTGGCTCCTGTGGTCAGAAGCCCACCAAATTTTAAGAGAAATAGACAGGAGGAATGAGCTACATATGGTGGCCATACTGAATAAAAGTATGCAGGAGTATTATCATTGAGACCTTCTTTAGAAAACACAGTCTGCCAAGCCAAACTCTTTATTTTACTACATCTGATACTAGAAATTCATAGGAAGTTGTCTTCTTTCAAAAAACTCAGAAAGGAGACTCTGGATTCTTCTACAACCATGAACTTACACAAGGCAAGAATGGCCATGTAGACTCATTTACATGACTAAATCATGACAGAAGAATGATATATATCAGGAAAGTTCACCTTAATTGCTATCCTTAGCATAGATTTATACGGTTGCAGAATTTTATATCTCCCCCTACTCCTGGTATATGAGAGATGTGGAAACTGGGAAAGGAAAGGAGAGGCATATCTAAGTGATACCACTCATTTCCCACTTGGCAACTGTCCCTCAATATCCCACTGTTGAGAAATGCTCTATGACCCTAAGGCTTTGGGTCTAAGTCTTTTTCACATGTATATGGAGCCTGGCCAGATGACCACAGACCTAAATGTGTCAAGATGCCCTTGCTTAAGATGAAAAGGATTCAGGACCTCCTATATTGAGATTCTATATCCCTGAGTCTGAGAATAAGAACAGCTGGTTAATGGAGTGATTGAGGGTGCTGAGACTGGGGGCTAGACAGGGTGGATTCCCAGAGTATCTGGGTGAGTAAATTTTATGTTACATATATTTTGCCACAATTTAAAAAAAAAGATACAGGCAAGGGGGGAAAAGCCAGAGTATCTTTGTTAATATAAGTAGATTTCAAAGCAAAGAAAGTTATTCAGGATAAAGAAGACAAATACACTAAAATTCACTCATTCATAATGGTACTAAGAAAAGACAAACTAATTGCTCACATTTGAAGATTGCTAGGACACCAAATCCTTCTGAAAACTTATAAATAGAAAAATCAAACCTTTAGTATCCACTTTCATGTACAAACTATTTCAAAATAACCACATATTTATTTAGAGAAAATTCTTGTCAAAAGTAGAAATTTAGTAAACAAAAGCAGAAGACGTAACAGAATTGTAAAGTCATTATTTTGAAATTTCTAATGAAAGAATGGATCTAGGCAATTACCATCAATAACTGTTTGGCCTTTTTTTTAATTTAAATCCAAGTTAACATATAGTGTAATAATTATTTCAGGAATAGAATTTAGTGATTCATCACTTACATATAACACCCATTGCTCATCCCAACAAGTTCCCACCTTAATCCCCATCACCTCTTTCGCCTGTCCCACCCACCCAACACCCCTCCAGCAACCCTCAATTCATTCTCTGTATTTAAGAGTTTCTTATGGTTTGTGTCCCTTTCTGTTTTTATCTTATTTTTGTTTCCCTTCCCCTATGTTTGTCTGTTTTATTTCTTAAATTCCACATATGAGTGAAATCATATGATACCTGTCTTTCTGATGGATTTATTTTGCTTAGCATAAAACACTCTCATTCCATCCACATTGTCGCAAATGGTAAGATTTTATTCTTTTTGATCACTGAGTAGTAGTCCATTGTATATATATACCACATCTTCTGATGTGATGTGATGACACATTCATCAGTCGATGGACATTTGGCTCTTTCTATACTTTAGCTATTGTTGATAGCGCTGCTATAAACATTGGGGTGCATGTGTCCCTTCAATTCAGCATTTGTGTATCTTTTGGATAAATACCTAGTAGTGCAATTGGTGGGTTAAAGGGTACTTCTACTTTTAAGTCTTTGAGGAACCTCCATACTCTTTTCCCTCACACTTGTCAGAATGGCTAAAATTAACAACTCAGGAAACAGCAGATGCTGGTGAGGATGCAGAGAAAGGGGAACACTTTTGCCCTGCTGGTGGGAATACAAACTGGCACAGTCACTCTGGAAATTAATAACTGTGTAAACCATTAAGCCTATGAGGAAGCTTTATAATGAATGTATTAGGCTGGCACTGTCTGAGCTCACTGTGATGTCACATCATCACTAAAATACTAGACATCATGAAAAAAAAAATTAAAAAAAAAATAAAATACTAGACATCATGGGCCACCTGGTATGATGCAATGGGAACTATATAGATGCCCATAAACAAAACAAATCTGAATTTAAGCAAGTGTCTCCATTTATGCAGGATATGGATGGGTGTGTTAAAAGATACCACAGGATGCAAAGAACCAAATTCAGAATTTTAGATATTTAACAAGGTAAAAGATTTAGTTCCACCAATAAATGGCATGAAAAAATATTCCTAAGAGACCTCTCAACCAACTGTAAGGTGTGGGACTTACTTAGATCCTGATTTAAGAAAAACAACTATAAAAAGATATTTTTCACACAGGGAAAAATAAGTAGACAAGATATTAGATAATATGAAGAATTAATATAATACTTTTTAGAGTGATAATGGATTTTTTAAGTCTCAGTATCTGTTAGAGGTACAGTATCTGTCCATATCTGTATGTGTCTGTCCATACAGGTGAAACTATTCATCAGGGAAAAAAGTAGTGTGATATGAATGAAACTAGATTGGCAAAATACGGAAAATTTTTGAAACCAAGTGCTGAGTAAATGAGAGCTAATCATATTATTCTCTCAGCTTTTAAATGTTTTTACTTTTTATAATAAATATACTTTAAAAATAGTGCTTTAATTATTATACACTATGAAACTTGTAAGTAATTATGAGAGTTACATAATTAGTGGAGACGAAAGTCTGTGAGTCTATGTGAAACACTGAGAGGCTTCTATATCCTGGTGTCCTGATTTTTTTTTCTGATTTATTAAAAAAAGAGGCTAGTCAGGGGCACCTGGGTGGCTCAGTCGGTTAAGCATCCGACTCAGGTCATGATCTCACAGTCTGTGAGTTCGAGCCTCACGTCAGGCTCTGTACTGACAGCTCAGAGCCTGGAGCCTCCTTCAGATTCTGCGTCTCCCCCTCTCTCTGCCCCTCCCCTGCTCATGCTCTG
Source organism: Neofelis nebulosa (assembly GCF_028018385.1). Taxonomy (NCBI): domain Eukaryota; kingdom Metazoa; phylum Chordata; class Mammalia; order Carnivora; family Felidae; genus Neofelis; species Neofelis nebulosa. The sequence goes on from NC_080782.1 coordinate 220,315,273, forward strand.
TCTCAAAAATAAATAAAAACATTTAAAAATTTTTTAAAAAGGCTAGTCATATTCTAAAACAATGGGTTGGGAACTGTTAAATTTACTACCATCCAAATGAAATTTTCTTGGCTATGTTACCAGTTAATAGAGAACTTATTAGCCTCAGGTTTTGTTGCATGTAATCACTTCTGTGGAGAGGCAGAAAGCCTCGAATTTGAGACAAGAAGACCTTGCCTCCTGTTCATGCCTTATTGTTAGCTGTTACTTTTCTAAATTTACCTCTTTTTTCCTATATGTGTTTGTAAGAGTTAAACCAAGTAAGATTTGAAAAACGTTCAGCTACAGTGTAATAACCAAATATATTTAAGCTTTCCTTTATTATCTCTAGATTCCCTACACCATTTTTCATATCATCAATATTAAGATATAAATGTATTTTTGGGGCACCTGGGTGGCTCAATAAGTTGGGCAGCTGATTCTTGGTTTCTGCTCAGGTCATGATCTCATGGTGGTGGGATCAAACCCCACACTGGGCTCCACACTGAGTGTAGAGCCTGCTTGGGATTCTCTCTCTCCCTCACTGTCTACCTCACCCCTGCTCACACACTCTCTTACTCTCAAAATAAATAAATAAAACTAAAAAAAAGATTCTCTCTCCCTCTCCCTCTCCCTCTCCCTCTCCCTCTCCCTCTCCCCCTCCCTCTCTCCCTCTGCTCTTCTCCCCCACTCATGCTCTCTCGCTAAAATATAAAAAAAAGTATTTCCATATATATATATATATATATATATATATATATATATATATATATATAAAATGCATTTTAAAAATTTTACGTCTTTTGAGAAAAATGGCTAAATACAAAGGCCAAAAAGGCACCTTTCTGTAACTCAACCACACAACTTAAAACATTCTTGGGGCGGCTGGTGGCTCATTTGGTTAAGCACTGACTTCGGCTCAGGTCATGATCTCGTGGTTCCTGGGTTCCAGGCCTGCGTTGGGCTCTGTGCTGACAGCTCAGAGCCTGGAGACTACTTCAGGTTCTGTGTCTCCCTCTCTCTGTCCCTCCCTACTTGCTCTCTGTCTCTCTCAAAAATAAATAAACATAAAAAAAAATTTAAACATTCTTACATTGTTCATTTTTCTCTTCAATCCCTCATATATTTCTCCTAATATACATAACAAAATATCTACCCCCAAAATGCTTTTTTAAATGCTTTTCTTGATTTTGTGATGGAAATCCCATTTGAATTATCCTGAAGACTGTTTTTTTACCCTACCAGCTTCCATCACTTTCACAATGTTTAATGGGGAGTATGTTATATATAGGTGAACATTTGTCAACTTTCAGATGCTAACAGAATTTGAAAAACCATGTGTTTTTGTTAGATAAGGATCAATTAATCTAGAACATTATATGAGACAATTATATAAGGCAGCTGAGACAAATAATTTAGTGTCACTACCAAATACTTAGAAGTAGCATTGAGGGATTTTGTTGTTGTTGTTTGAGTATACTTGACACACAATGATACATTAATATCAGGTGTACGACATGGTGATTTAACTTTTCTATCCTTTACACCATGCTTACCACAAGTGTAGCTACCATCTGTCACCATACAGCACTATTACAGTATCTTTGGCTATATTCCCTATGCTGTGCCTTTTATTCCTGTGACTTATTCCATACCTGGAAACCTGTATCTCCCACTCTCCTTCACTCATTTTGCCCAACCTCCCACCTGTCTCCCCTTTGGCAACCTTCAGTTTATTTACTGTATTTATAGGTATGATTCTGATTTTTGCTTGTTTATTTGGGTTTTTTAGATTCTACATATTGGTGAAATAATGTGGCATTTGTCTTTCTCACGCTTACTTATTTCACTTAGCATAATACCCTCTAGGCCCACCCATGTTGGCATGGCCTCAACCTTTTTTATGGCTGCATAATATTCTAATGTATGCCGGGGTGTGTATATCACATCTCCATTATTCATTTGTCTGTTAATGGACACACGTTGTTTGCCTATCTTGGCTATTGTAAATAATGCTGCAATAAACATAGGGGTTCATTTTTCTTTTTAAATTAGTGTTTTTGTTTTCTTTGGTTAAATACTCAGCATTGGAATTGATGGATCACATGATATTTATATTTTGAACTTTTTCAGGAAATGCCATTCTGTTTTCCCCAGTGGTTGTACCAATTTACATTGTCACCAACAGTGCATGAGGGTTCCTTTTCCTCATTGTTTTTTTTAAACTTTGTTTATGTTTATTTATTTTTGAGACAGAAACAGAGCATGAGTGGAGGAAGGGCAGAGAGAGAGGAAGACACAGAATCCGAAGCAGTCTCCAGGCTCTGAGCTGTCAGCACAGAGTGGGATGTGGGGCTTGAACCCATGAACCGTGAGATCATGACCTGAGCCGAAGTCAGGTGCTTAACCAACTGAGCCACCCAGATGCCCCTCTCCTCATTCTTGCCAACAGTTGTATTTCCTGTGATTCTCAAAGCTCAGTTTAGTAGGTATGATTATTATTCCCATTTTCCAACTAAGTATACTGAGATTAAGAAACATAAAGTTACTTTCCCAAAATAATACAGTCAGAATCCGGAAAAGTCACATCTCAAACCCACATCTCCTATTACAAAACCTTGCTACTGTGTGTTGGGCAGTGCAGTTCCACTAACCAGGGTCAGTCTAGTTTGAGAAAACATTCAGCTACAATATTAGAAAATTCAGTAATGCCTAATTTTTTTTAAAGATCCCATCACTACTGCCATAAAAATATGAGTCAGAGTCTATGATATTGAATAGGGGTCACTGGCAAATACATTATAGCCATTTGAAGTAATTATGTCAGCATTGTTCCTGGTCTATCAAAGCTAATTGAGTTCCCCAGTTGCTTTTATCATTGTCATTGATGAAGAGTATATGAACAACTTGTGTTCTTCAACAAGGTCTAGCCTTATTTAAAAAAAAAAAAAACAATACACAAAAAGCGGTGCCTGGGTTGCTCAGTTGGGTAAGTGTTCAGCTTCGACTCAGGTCATGCTCTCACAGTCAGTGGGTTCGAGCCTTGTCTCCAGCTCTGTGTTGACAGCTCAGAGCCTGGAGGCTGCTTCAGATTCTAGGTCTCCCTCTCTCTCTCTGCCCCTCCCCTGCTCATGCTCTGTCTCTCACTCTCTCAAAATAAATAAACATTTTTTTAAATTAAACAAATAAAAACAATATACAGACTAAACTAAGCAGGCCTAAAATCTTTGTCATTTTGAATATTTGGTTGGAAATAGTTTGTATATCACTTAAAAACATTGATTGTACGAGGCGCCTAGGTGGCTCAGTCAGTTGAGCATCCGACTTCAGCTCAGGTCATGATCTCGCAGCCTGTGAGTTCGAGCCCGGCGTCAGGCTCTGTGCTGACAGCTTGGAACCTGGAGCCTGCTTCAAGTTCTATTTCTCCCTCTGTCTGCACCTTCCTCTCTCATGCTCTGCCTGTCTCTCTCTCTCTCTCTCTCTGTCTCTCTCTCTCAAAACTAAATAAATAAATATTTAAAAAATTAAAAAAAAATTAAGTGTACAAGGAGTCTATTATTATTTCCCAAGTCCAGGTAGTATAAAAATAGACTAAAGATACCCTAGATTAGTGATTACTCTCCCTGAGTAGGTACACCAGTGGGTTGCAGTTAGTATAATTCATTAGTATTCTAATGTCTCATCAGTTGTATAACAACTACAAGGCTCACCAATACCAACTTCTTAATTGAACAAGAGAAGAAAGACCACAGATTTACACACAAATTTAGTTTCTGAAATGAGGCAGCTAAGGATATGTAGGTATTTCAGACCTATTTGACCTGTGATTTATATATCCCTCTCTGAAAAAAGTCTGAAAGAAAAATTGAAACAGGTACTTCCTTTTCTTTTTGTCCTTCATTTGTCTCTTGTTCTCCTTCCAAACACTTAAGAGGAATCTGGTCTTAAATTTGTTAAAAAGTAAAATTGAGGTTCCTACCAACTCTGGAGAATACACGGAGGAGGCATAATTGCCCATTTACCCCATATCAGCAAAGGTTTTCAAGGACACTTCCACCTGCTCTACACAGAGGGTAGAGCCAAATATTCACAATTGCTGACCTGCTGATTCTTTAAGACCTTCCTGAAATCATGTCCTTTTAGAAGGCTCTTCCGGATTCCCTGTCAAATGAACATCTCTTTAACTTACTATCTGATGTGCTTTGTTTATTACAGCATTATATTATATGAATCTATGTCTACGGCAGCAGCTGGACCTTCATCCCTGTCTACGTCTACATCTGCTTTTCCTATTTTACTCAGGACTGAAGTCCCTGAGAAATCTTTTACCCCCATTTGTGTGCAGGATAGTGCCTTGCACATAGCATTTGCCAGACTGTATTGAAAGTCAAATAGACTGAACTTGTGGGTTGTCTCACTACTTATTCCTTCCAGTTGTCAAATGTACTGGGTTCTGTGAACCTAATGATTGATTACCAGACTTACTGAATCAATCTGGATATATCCCACATTTAATCAGTGGTGTCATACTGCCAGATTTCACATTGCAAAATGATTTACTTTTAATAATCTTAAATATATAGAGTGTCATCTAGATTGCCCCAAACTTAACTTGGAGATCCCAAAATCTCTACGTGGAATTTTAGAAGACCATGTAATGGGTTTTTCTTTCTGCTGCTTCTATCTTTTTATGGAACCATAAGTAAGTTACTCAGAATCCCTGTGCAAAAACAGAAACAATCACATAGTACTTGTAGCCTAGCAACTTCTCAGGCTCATTATGTGATAATGTCTATAGAGTGCTTTCTGCTTGTGAGATAGAAGTTTTGTGAAAACAAACCATTACTGGGATCATTAAGGCAATATCTTCTGGAGCAGTGTCATATTGCCCAACATTTGCCACTAGTTCTATAACTCTCCAAGGAGCTCAGCTATCCATGATTGAAAATAGCTTTATTAATATGTGTGCAGGGTAGCTTCAGTTAACCAAACAGAAGTATAGCTCTCAAGCAACCAGCATTTCTCCAAACTGAGAACGCCCATATCCTTTAAGCAACAATAATAACAATTAAAACAACAATTATTATTTAGAGCTTACTACGTGCCAAGAATACATCTAAAGGTTTAACATGCAATAAGTCAATTCTCATAGCAGTCCTGTGAAATAGACACTATTATTCCCATTTGATATATGAGAAAATGCCACTAGGAGAGATTGAGTAAATTGACAATGGCAACTCAGAAATTGCAGACATATGGCATAGACACAAGCCATCTGATTTAAGGCCCAGGAGTTTAACCATGATCTTTATCCAGTTAAGAGAAAAAATGAGAGGACTAGGAGAGGAAGAAAATGTGTTCTTCTTTTTGTGACATCAACAGAATTTTTTCACATTATTTATAATTTTAAGGTTGGATAGCACACAGATTATAGAAGGTAATGAAGTAGATGCCACAGCTGTGGTCCTGGAAGGATTTGAACTCCAGGAAGGTCTTCTGTGGCCATAAGAAGCCTACGTGGAAAAGTAGATAGCATTTCCAGTATCTTCTTGAAGGCGGTGACCACGTGCTTTCCAGAGTTCAGCTAATACTGCTAATATAACACTTAGCACAGTCATGGGATCAGCCTAATCTCTGACTCACCAACAGTTTCAGCTGAGTCTATTATTAACTAGGAAGAGAGTATGACAACAGGGTGCATTCATGTGTTGACAAGTTATTCCAGATGTGTTGTTTTTGAAAACACTTCCTAACCTGGTAGATAAAGCGAATGCCATAAAGTTAAAATGCCTGGAATTCAGCAAAGGTTTTGGACAAGATACTCAAGTGCAGGCTGACAGTATAGGTAGATGGATTTGGATCTTGTTGAAGGACCACTGGGGGCTCATGAATGAAAATCAAGGTCAATGTAATGGAATTATCTAGTTATATTCTGCAGAGCTTTTTCCTATCATCATCATCAGTGTTTTCTGTCAGCAATTTGGATAAGGACATAAAAAAGGAAGCCCATCTAATTTACAGATTTCAGGAAGCTGGAAGATTTCCTGGTAGCTGTATGACAGAATCAAACCAAAGATCTTAGCAAGCAAGGATGAGATATTCAAATTAACAAGATATAATATAAACAGGCCTTGCTCACTCTGTATAGCTGTGGAAAGCAGACTAAAAGTAGTCAGTAGAAACTATTTAAAAGCAAATTTCAGTTAAATGTAGAAAATAGCTTTATAAGAATTAGTACTATTTAGGGGCACCTGGGTGGCTCAGTCAGTTGAGTGGCCAACGCTTGATTTTGGTTCAGGTCATGATCCCACGGCCATGGGATCAAGCCCCAGGTGCAGCGCTGAGACTGCTAAAGACTCTCTCTTTCCCTCTTCATCTCTCCCCTACTCACCCTCTCTTTCAATTAAAAAAATTGCTATTTATAGATATTCTCAAATATATATCTTAAGGTGAAAATTAAATAAAATCCCTAGCCTAACATGCTTGGAAAATTTTATATTGACACTTAGTTGCCTAAATGGCTCTTTTTTTAAAATTTTATTATCATTGTACTTTAAAAAATCTTTCTAGGTATAGTTGACACACAATATTACATCAGTTTCAGGTGTGTAATTTAGTGATTCCACCAATTTATATATAATGGGCTCACCACAAGTGTAGCTGCTGTCACTGTACAACTCTCACAATATCACTATGTTCTTTATGCTGTGTCTTTTATATCTGTAACTTATTCATTCTATAACTGTATCTCTCCTTCATTAATTTTTCACACCCCTTCCATATAGCAACCATAAACTTATTCTCTGTTTATAGGTCTGATTCTGATTTGAGCTTGTTTATTCATTTGTTTCTAGATTCCACATATGAGTTAAATCTTATATTTGTCTTTCTCAGTCTTCTGTCTTTCACTTAACATAATATTTTCTAGGTCCATCCATGTTGCATTAAATGCCACTATCTCATCCTTCTCATCCTTTTTAGTGGCTGCATAATATTCATGTGTGTGTGTGTGTGCACGCGCATGCCATGTCTTCTGTATCCATTTGTCTGTCAATGGATACTTAGGTTGCTTCCATATATTGGCTATTAGAGATAATTTTATCATAAACAAAGATGGGCATGTATCTTTTTGAATTAGTGTTTTAAATTTCTTTGGTTAAGTACCCAGTAGTGGAATTAATGGATCATATGGTATTTGTATTTTTAATTTCTTAAGGAATACACATGCTGGTTTCCATAGTGGCTGTGCCAATTTACAATCTCACCATCAGTGTACAATGTTTCTTTTTTCTCAACATTCTCACCAACACTTGTTATTTCTTGCCTTTTTTATGTTACCTATTCTCATACATGTAAGGTGATAGATATCTCATTGTGGTTTTGATTTGAATTTTTCTGGTCGTTAGTGATGCTGAGCATCTTTTCATAGTCTGTGCACTGAATGGCCTATACTTTTATAAGAATGTGTCATGTATTTTTATATTTTACAAGTATGCCTTGGAAAAATGGTGAATATGACCCTCTCTTTAGTTCAGTGAGTTTCTTTGAAGAATTAACTCAACCACCCTATAGCATTTTTAGAACTCATGAAGCCAAAACCAGATATACAAGCCATAGCACATTTTCCACATAATAACATTGCATGTGTATGATTGTGGAATCATGATTTTTTATATATAGGATTACCACTGAATGAAGAGGAGACCATCTAGAGGAATCCTGAGGTCGAAAGGACCTTGGTTTTCCCCTGTTTGAGCCTCACTTAATGTAGTATTCCTTCAACTGCCTATGAGACCTGTAAATTTTAAATTTTAAGTCTGCTTATATAACTACAGGAAAAATAGACAAGAAAAACTAGAACATTTCAGTGATAAAGTGTAGCTTTTTGAGTCCACTTTATTGCTGCCTACAGATTTGTTTTGCTTCTTTAGGCCATGTAACTTCTTGAAAAATTTTGTTGTACTGATTTAATTTAAAAGCTGTTGAGGTTATATTCTTCTTTCTTTGTTAGTCGAATTCTACTAATGTTTTTACTATATGTGTTTTGAGTAATCTAAATGAGCATTAGAGTTTAGAAAATATTAAGTTATATTCAAATTTATTTAAGAGTAGTTTTCTTTTTTTTTTTCAATATATGAAATTTATTGTCAAATTGGTTTCCATACAACACCCAGTGCTCATCCCAAAAGGTGCCCTCCTCAATACCCATCACCCACCCTCCCCTCCCTCCCACCCCCTATCAACCCTCAGTTTGTTCTCAGTTTTTAACAGTCTCTTATGCTTTGGCTCTCTCCCACTCTAACCTCTTTTTTTTTTTTTCCCTTCCCTTCCTCCATGGGTTTCAGTTAAGTTTCTCAGGATCCACATAAGAGTGAAAACATATGGTATCTGTCTTTCTCTGTATGGCTTATTTCACTTAGCATCACACTCTCCAGTTCCATCCACGTTGCTACAAAGGGCCATATTTCATTCTTTCTCATTGCCATGTAGTACTCCATTGCGTATATAAACCACAATTTCTTTATCCATTCATCAGTTGATGGACATTTAGGCTCTTTCCATCATTTGGCTATTGTTGAGAGTGCTGCTATAAACATTGGGGTACAAGTGCCCCTATGCATCAGTACTCCTGTATCTCTTGGGTAAATTCCTAGCAGTGCTATTGCTGGGTCATAGGGTAGGTCTATTTTTAATTTTCTGAGGAACCTCCACACTGCTTTCCAGAGTGGCTGCACCAATTTGCATTCCCACCAACAGTGCAAGAGGGTTCCCATTTCTCCACATCCTCGCCAGCATCTATAGTCTCCTGATTTGTTCATTTTGGCCACTCTGACTGGCGTGAGGTGGTATCTGAGTGTGGTTTTGATTTGTATTTCCCTGATAAGGAGCGACGTTGAGCATATTTTCATGTGCCTGTTGGCCATCCGGATGTCTTCTTTAGAGAAGTGTCTATTCATGTTTTCTGCCCATTTCTTCACTGGGTTATTTGTTTTTCGGGTGTGGAGTTTGGTGAGCTCTTTATAGATTTTGGATACTAGCCCTTTGTCTAATATGTCATTTGCAAATATCTTTTCCCATTCCATCGGTTGCCTTTTAGTTTTGTTGGTTGTTTCCTTTGCTGTGCAGCTTTTTATCTTCATAAGGTCCCAGTAATTCATTTTTGCTTTTAATTCCCTTGCCTTTGGGGATGTGTCGAGTAAGAGATTGCTATGGCTGAGGTCAGAGAGGTCTTTTCCTGCTTTCTCCTCTAGGGTTTTGATGATTTCCTGTCTCACATTCAGGTCCTTTATCCATTTTGAGTTTATTTTTGTGAATGGTGTGAGAAAGTGGTCTAGTTTCAACCTTCTGCATGTTGCTGTCCAGTTCTCCCAGCAAGAGTAGATTTCTGCTAGCATATTAGAACTGATTTTTAAAGAAATACAATAAATGTCAAGACATACTGGAGCCATGGGTAATAATTACCAAGAATTTTCATTCATAAATTCTAAAGCTAAAGTGTTCTCCATTGGGAAAAATAGGAAAATGATTTTTCAAAGTGCACTATAATGTATTGTTGGATTCTGTTTGCTAGTATTTTATTGAGAATTTTTACATCTCTGATCTTTGGGATATGGGCCTGTAGTTCTCTATTTTAGTGCTGTCTTTATCTGTTTTCAGTGTGAGGGCAATGCTAGCCTCATAGAATGAATTTGGAAGTTTCCCTTCCTCTTGTATTTTTTGGAATAGTTTCAGAAAAATAAATACTAACTTTTCTTTAAATGTTTGGTAGAATTCACATCTGAAGCCCTCTGGCCCTGGACATCTGTTTGTTGGGAGTTTTTTGTTTTTGCTTTTATTACTGATTCAGTTCATTTGCTGGTTATAAGTCTGTTTAAGTTATCTTTTTCTTCCTGTTTCAGTTTTTTTAAGTTTATTTGTTTATTTTTAGAGAGACAGATTGCGTGTGCACAAGCAGGGGAGGGGCAGAGAGAAGGAGAAAGATAATTCAAAACATGCTCTATGCTGTCAGTGCAGAGCCAGATGCAGGGTTTAATCCCATGATCAGTAAGATCATGACCTGAGCTGAAATCAAGAGTCAGATACTTAAACTGAGCCATCCAGGTGCCTCCTTACTGTTTCACTTTTGATAGTATACATGTTTGTAGGAATTTATCCATTTCTTCCAGGTTGTCCAATTTGTTGGCATATAGTTTTTCGTAATATTCTCTTATGAATGTTTGAATTTCTGTGGTATTGGTTGTTATTTCTCCTCTCTTATTTGTGATTTTATTTGGTCCTTTCTCTTTTCTTTTTGATAAGTCTGGCTAGAGTTTATCAATTTTATTAATTTTTTTTCAAAGAACCAGGTCCTGGTTTCATTGCAGCATTATCTATAATAGCCAAGCTATGGAAACAGCCAAAGTGTCCATCAACTGATGAATGGATAAAAAGAATGTGGGATACATATACAATGGAAAATACTCAGCCATAAAAAAATTAAATCTTGCCATTTGCAACAACATGGATGGAGCTAGAGAGTATTATGCTAAGAGAAATAAGTCATTCAGAAAAAGACAAATACCATATGACTTCACTCATAAGTTAAATTTAAGAAAGAAAAAACAGCAAAGGGGGGAGAAAAGAGAGAGAGGCAAACCAAGAAACAGACTCTTCACTATAGAGAACAACCTGATGGCTACTAGAGGGAAGGTGGTCATAGGGATGGGTTAAATTGGTGATGGGGATTAAGGAGGGCACTTGTGATGAGCCTGGGTGTTATATGTAAATGATGAATCACTAAATTCTACTCCTGAAAGCATTATTACTCTATATGTTAAATAACTAGATATTAAATAAAAACTTGAAACAAAATATAATAAAATGAAAAGGTGAAATGCAATTAGACTTTGCTGTAACACATAATAACAATACATGCATGTGTGCACGCACACACACACACACACACACAACAAAAATATTTACCTGGATTGGAAACAGATAAGCATGTCTGGTGGGATCAAAATATCAAAGACAGAACAGATTGAAATCAGAGGTGTGTTGAGCTCAAGATGCTGAAGCAGACAATGGTATCCATGATTTTGATCTTGCAGAATAAAGAAAGCAAAAAGTGTTCCACATGAAATGGGACTGGGACACAGTGGAAGATGGGAAGAGTACTTGGAGTTGGGGTCATTGCTTAAATCCAGGGGCTGAGTACCATCTATCCTCAGCTAAAGAGATTGATCATTCTGCATCCTTACCCATAGCTATAAAAGTTGATCAGAAGGAAACAGCCTTATCACAAAGGAAGTTGTACTAGGTGCTTATATAATTTGTTCTGGGACAAACCCGATATTATCTCAGAATTACCTCAGAAAAGAGGGAAGAGAGAGGTTTAGGATGAAGCTTGATAGAGAAAGATACAGTCAGAATAGGACAGAGAAAAAGATGGAAAAGGAGAAAGAAATGGAAGAACAGAAATATACATACATACATATATACATGCATACACACACACACACACATGCATATATATGCATACATACATATATGTATGTGGGAAGAAAATAGAATACTGTCTTCAGAGTGGGAAGTAACAGTTAACATAGCTAACCAATCCATCATAACTAAAAGAAAAAATGTAAAGACATACACTAAGAGGGTTAACCATTCATAGATCCTTACTAAAATAATGAGAAAGAGTAAGAAAAATGATATGCTCTGGTAATGATTTAAAATTATGATAAATGTATTTATATTTAACATAATTTTTCTCTGCATGTGAGTTTTGAAGTACACTTGACCCTTGATTGATGTGAGAGTTAGAGGTTCTGACCCCCTGCACAGTCAAAAGTCCTCATACAACTTTTCCTTTTCCAAAAACTTAACTACTGATAGTATACTGTTGACCAAAGACTTACCAATAACATAAAGTCAGTCAACACATATTTTGTATGTTATATGCATTTTATGCTTTATTCCTACAGTAAAGTAAGCCAAAGAAAATAAAATGTTACTAAGGAAATCATAAGGAAGAGGAAATACATTTAGAAAACAATATTATTTTTAAAAATCCAGGTATGAGTGAATCCACATAGTTCACATCCATGATATTCAAGGGACAAATGTATAACATTGTAACTCTTTTTTAAAACTTTTTTTCTGAAATATAGTTTTTTTGAAACTATATTTGTTACATTTGTTACAAGTATACAACATAGTGAGTCAATAAGTATGTTATCCTTTGCTCACAAGTGTAGCTCTCATCTGTTACCATGGAACAGTATTAGAATGCTATTGCTATATTCCTTACATTACACCTTTTATCCCTATGACTTATTCATTCTATAACTAGAAGACTGTATGTCCCAATCCCCTTTACCCTGCTTTGCTCATCCCCCTACCCCTGTGTCCTCTGGCAATGATCAGTTTATATTTATGGGTCTCTTTCTGCTTTTTTGTTTATTCATTTGTTTTGGTTTTTAGATTCCACATATAAGTGAAACCATATAGTATTTGTCTTTTTCAATCTGGCTTATTTCACTTAGCATTATACCCTGTACATTCATCTATGTTGTCATAAATGGAAAGATCTCATCTTTTTTTTTTTTTTTTTGGTGGATGAGTAACAGTTCACTGTATGTACGTATGGATGTATGTATACATACACTTCTTCTGTATCCATTCATCTATTGATGGACACTTGGGTTGCTTCCATATCTTGGCTATTATAAATAAAGCTGCAGTAAATAAGGAGGTACATATATCTTTTCAAATTAGTTTTTTATTTATTTTTCTTGGGAAAATACCCAGTAGTAGAATCACTGGTATTTCCATTTTTAATTTTTTGAGGAAACCCCATACTGTTTTCCACAGTGGCTGCACCAATTTACCTTCCCACTAACAGTGCAGAAGTGTTCCTTTTTCTCCACATCCTCGCCAACACTTGGTATTTTCTTGTCTGCCCTCTTCCAACCATTCTGGCAAGTGTCAGGGTATATTTCATTGTAGTTTTGATTTGTATCTCTCTAATGATTAGTGATGTTGAACACCTTTTCATGTATCTATTGGCCATCTGCATGTCTTCTTAGGAAAAATGTTTATTCAGGTCGTTTACCCATTTTTTAATCAAATTGTTTGTTGTTTTGGTGTTTAATTGTATAAGTTCTTTATATATTTGGGATATTCAGCCCTTATCAAATATATCATTTATAAATATCGTCTCCTATTTAGCAGGTTGCCTTTTCATTTTGTTGATGGTTTCCTTAATTGTGTAAACACTCTTTATTTTGATATAGTCCCAATAGTTTGTTTTTGTTTCCCTTGCCTGAAGAGATATATCTAGGAAAAAAAATGCTGCTAAGGCTGATGTCATTGAGATTACTGCCTATGTTTTCTTCTAGGAGTTTTATGGTTTCACATCTCACATGTAGGTCTTTAATCCATGTTTAGTTTATTTTTGTGTATTGTCTAAGAAAGTGGTCCAATTTCATTCTTTTGCATGTAGCTGTCCAGTTTTCCCAACACCATTTGTTGAAGACATTGTCTTCCCCCTTAAGTATTCTTGCTTCCTTTGTCATAGATTAATTGACAATATAATCATAGGTTTATTTCTGGTCTACCTATTCTGTTCCATTGATTTGTGTCTATTTTTGTGGCTTTACTGTGATGTTTTGATTATTACAGCTTTGTAGTGTATCTTGAAATGTGGGATTGTGATATCTCCAGCTTCGTTCTTGTTTCTCAAGATTGTTTTGGTTCTTTAGGGACTTTTGCAGTTCCATACAAATTTTAGGATTATTCTAGTTCTGTGAAAATTGCTGTTGGTATTGTGATAGGGATTGCATTAAATCTGTAGATTACTTTGGGGCACCTGGGTGACTGAGTCAGTTGAGCCTCTGACTTAAGGTCAGGTCATGATCTCATGGTCTGTAAGTTCAGCTCTGCATAGTGTCTGTGCTGACAGCTTGGACCCTGGAGCCTGCCTCGGATTCTGTGTCCCTCTCTCTCTGCCCCTCCCTTCCTCCCTCTCTCTCTCTCTCAAAAAAATAAACATTTTTAAAATACCTGTAGATTACTTTGGGTCGTCTGGGAATGTTAACATTATTAATTCTTCAAATCCATCAGCATGCAATATCTTTTCATTTGTTTGTGTTACCTTCAATGTTTTTCATCAACGTTTTATAGTTTTCAGAGTACAGATCTTTTGCCTTTTTTGTTAAGTTCATCTCTAGGTATTTTATTCCTTTTTGGTACAATTGTAAATGGAATTGTTTTCTTCATTTGTCTTTCTGCTAGTTTGTTATCACTGTATAGAAATGCAACACATTTCTGTATATTAATTTTGTATCCTACAACTTTACTGAATTCATTTATTACTTCCAACAGTTTCTTGGTGGAGTCTTTAGGATTTTCTACGTATAGTATAATATCATTTGGAATTAGTAACCATTTTGCTTCTGTCTTACCAATTTGGATGCATTTTATTTCTTGACTGATTGTTGTGGCTAGAATATTCAGTGCTATGTTGAATAAAAGTAGCAAGGGTGGTCATCCTTGTCTTGCTCCTGATCTTAGAAGAAAAGCTCTCAGTTTTTCACAATTGAGGATGATGTTATCTGTGGGTTTGTCATACATGGCCTTTGTTATGTTGAGGTATTTTTCCTCTAAACCCACTTTTTGAGAGTTTTATCATGAATGGATATTAAATTTTTGTCAAATACCTTATCTGCATCTATTAAGATGATCATATGATTTTTATTCTTCATTCTGTTAATGTTGTGTATCAGGTTGATTGAATTGAAAATCCTCAATGATCCTTCTATTCCTGGAATAAATCTACCTGATCATAGTGGGTGATCCCTTTAATGTATTGTTTAATGTGGATTGCTAATATTTCATTGAGGAATTCTAGATCTGTGGCCTGTAGTTTGTTTGTTTGTTTGTTTGTTTGTTTGTTTGTAGTGTCTGTCTGGTTCTGGTGTCAGGGTGATTATGACCATGTAGAATGTATTTAGAAGCTTTCCTTCCTCCTGTTTTTTGGAATAGTTTGAGGAGAATACATATTAACTCTTGTTTAAATGTTTGGTAGACTTAAGTTGTGAATCCATCTGGTCCTGGACTTTTGTTTGGGGGAGTTTATTCATTACCAGTTCAATTTCATTACTAGTAATCAGTCTGTTCATATGTATATTCTTAAATTATGGAATACCCAAAACATTTAGACTAATGCAAAGAACAATGTGATAAAAACAAATGCCTATATTCAGTTATTTAGCCCTTTGGTATCCCAGCACTTTGCTAAATCTTCTTCAGACCATTCTTTAAAACTAAAAAAAAAAGTACTGATGCATAGGGGCACTTGTACCCCAATGTTTATAGCAGCACTCTCAACAATATCCAAATTATGGAAAGAGCCTAAATGTCCATCAACTGATGAATGGATAAAGAAATTGTGGTTTATATACACAATGGAGTACTTTGTGGCAATGAGAAAGAATGAAGTACGGCCCTTTGTAAAAGCAACATGGACAGAACTGGAGAGTGTTATGCTAAGTGAAATAAGCCATACAGAGAAAGACAGATACCATATGTTTTCACTTTTATGTGGATCCTGAGAAACTTAACAGGAACCCATGGGGGAGGGGAAGGAAAAAAAAAAGAGAGGTTAGAGTGGGAGAGAGCCAAAGCATAAGAGACTGTTAAAAACTGAGAACAAACTGAGGGATGATGGGGGGTGGGAGGGAGGGGAGGGTGGGTGATGGGTATTGAAGAGAGCATCTTTTGGGATGAGCACTGGGTATTTTATGGAAACCAATTTGACAATAAATTTCATATATTTAAAAAAAGATAAAGATAAAAAATAAAAAAATAAAACTAAAATGACCATTCAATCACAATTTGGTGTTGATCATTCTAATTCATATTAGAATCTATCTAGTTTTCTTTGGGAGATGTATTCCTTTATACAGATGCTCAAATAAAACATTTAACCTTATGTAGTGCTTTTTCACTCAGTACTATTTTTGGGATTTAGCCACATTTATATGGATACCACTGGCTTATCTGTTTTCATTGCTGTAGAATATTCCATCTTCTGGATATATTATAGTTAATTCATCCATTCTCCTCTGATTGGACACATAGGTTATTCCTGTATTTTTATTATCACCAAAAATGCTGCTATAAATATCCTTGTATTTGTCTTCTTGGGCATATGCACTTGAGTTTTTCTAGGATATATTTCTAATAGTAAAATTGTTAAGTTGCAGAATATAAGCATCTTCAACTTTAAGATATTGACAAATTGAATTGCTCTGCAAATGATTGCATCTTTCTTCTAGAAGACTGTGATAGTTTTTATATCTCAACATTCTTTTCAGAATTTAGTTAGTTCAGACTAATTTTTCCCATTTTATTTGTATGAAATATTTCATTGTGGTTTTATCTTGCATTTCTATGTGAGTTTAAGCATCTTTTCATATGTTTACTGGCCGTGCATGTTTTCTCTTCTGTACAGTTGCTTTATTATCTATATTTCAAGGTTAATATATTGTACCACTTCAGAGAGAACATTTACTATTCATATTCCAAAGGGATAAGGCTGATAAATAGTTTCAGCTACAGAATATCCTTTTAAATGCCCTTGAAATGATGGGACCCTCTGCCTCATGCTATGACCTAACTGTATGGTCTTAAGATATTATCTCAAATAAAACAAGAACAATAACTAGGCTTCTCTTTGATAATAAGAACAAATGAGCTACTATCTTGAAGTACTTTAGAATGCATAAATGAACTAATTTTTAATTCTTCTCTTGAATGTGGGAAGCAGTGATAATACCAAAGCAATGAATAATTGGTTTGCAATACATTTCATGATTATCTTTGTTAGACAGGAATAGTATCCACCATTAATAATCTGCTCTCTCTTGGAGCTAGGCAGCTTGGCAGACCTGATGTCTTTCATACTTATGCTGAAAGATGGCTCCTGCAGCAGTAACAACACCCAAGTTCCAAGTTAAAAGATGTGGAAAGGATAATGGGCAAAATATGGGTGCTACTGAGTGTGTCCACTTAAAAAAATAGCTTTCCATGAATCTTTACCCAAGAGGCTTTCATTTGGACCTCATTGCCAAGAACTATGCCACATAGGTTCCATAGTAGTCAATGGTGGGTATGTATTACCTGCCATATCTCCTGCATGCCAGGTTAGTTTATATAAACAGAAAATAAGTAAGATATAGTTTCTTCTTTCAAGTTACTTAAGGCCAGTGAACTCTGTCTCAACATTTCTACTTTATTAATTTTATATAATTTTATAAATGTGTTTTTACATAAGGACATATCCATAGAATTATTATTACAGTAGTTACATGGTGTAACTACTTTTCATTTGTCAGACCTCTGGCTTTCCTCCAGCTGTTCACTATTATAAATAGTGCTTCTGTGAACATCTCAGTAAATAGGATTAATTTTTTAAATAGAGGTGAATATTTACTTAAAGTGTGTTGCCATTTACAATGGTCATTGTTAAGGTGTCTCTGAACTGAATTAGCAAATACTGAGCCAATGCTCCTGGAGAAATAGAGGATTAGGTTGCTGCAATCCTCCACTCACATTTTTTTTTTGTCAATCTATCAGTGCAAACCTTGTTTCATGGATGTTTCTGTTTAAAGACACCTTATTTACTATATATTGTTGATTCATTAACATTGATTTCATGGTCGAAATCACCATAACTAATGCCTGAATGAAGTTTACCTAAAATATGTATTTTTTCTGTAAGTCACATCACACCTCCTTGCACATAAGTGTACCAGACAACCCTTCAGCACTATGCTTGGGTCCATTTTAAACAGCAGAATAACCAACCCAAAAACACAAAAAGCACAAACAAAAAAGTGGTTAAAAACAAAACAAAACAATTGTTTAACAATATAGGAATCTCAAATT
Organism: Neofelis nebulosa; assembly: GCF_028018385.1. Lineage (NCBI taxonomy): Eukaryota > Metazoa > Chordata > Mammalia > Carnivora > Felidae > Neofelis > Neofelis nebulosa. Next base: position 220,333,225 of record NC_080782.1, read on the forward strand.
TTTCACCCCTCTCCAGAGGTCTGTGAATGACTAGGAAAGTGCTTGAGGTATTTATTTTGGTGTTACAAATAAGTTTTAGTGAGTAGGAAAATTCACAAATACAGAATTAACTCTATTTCTAAAAGTAAAATTATTGTATGTTTTAGTATGAATACTCTTTTAGTTCATACCATCATTAGAACACCAATGGTATAGCTTCCTCTAGTTGCTGATAGCAGAAAGCAAACCGTGACCAAGGTTAGTTGGCTCTGGAATAATCAAACATTGGGAGGAGATAAGATGCCTCTATCTAAAAACTAAGTCTGTCAGAACCTCTCTATCTTATTTCTGCTTTGCTTTGAGATCTCCATGGTCTCAAAACAGCTTTTCTGCGTGTTGCCAGGGACATGGTTATACTCAGCTCTGGACTCGTACTTTATCACCTAATCCAGAAGGAAAAGAAGCTTCTCTAACCTTCTTCAAGTTTGAAAACTCTTAGAGAAGGACTTGGGCAGACCTGACCTGAGTCCTAGGTTACTATAACCTGGGATACAGGAGATGAAGTTTGTTTTTGTTTTTTGAGTTTTTTGTTTGTTCGTTTGTTTTGTTTTTATTTTTAGTAAAAAGGTGGGTAGCCTAGTTAGGGCCTCTACAGAGGTTCTGTCTGCTCTCTCCTTCATCACATCTGTCCACTTATGTTCCTTTTCTAGTAGACTTTGAGTTCCTTTAAAGCAGAAACCATGTTCACCTTAATAATCTCATCACCTAACAAAGAGCCTAGAGTGGGTACTTAATATTCATTAAATATTTCCAAGTGAAAAATAAATAAGAGTAAATAAATACTTCCAGATTGTTCTCCAGAAGTTCAATTTCTTTTTTTCCGAAAAATTTTTTAATGTTTATTTTTTATTTTTTTTTTAAATATGAAATTTATTGTCAAATTGGTTTCCATACAACACCCAGTGCTTATGCCAACAAGTGCCCTCCTCAATATTAAGATCTACCCTATAACCCAGCAATAGCACTGCTAGGAATTTACCCAAGGGATACAGGAGTGCTGATGCATAGGGGCACTTGTACCCCAATGTTTATAGCAGCACTCTCAACAATAGCCAAATTATAGAAAGAGCCTAAATGTCTATCAACTGATGAATGGATAAAGAAATTGTGGTTTATAAACACAATGGAATACTACGTGGCAATGAGAAAGAATGAAATATGGCCTTTTGTAGCAACGTGGATGGAACTGGAGAGTGTTTAATGTTTATTTTTGAGAGAGAGACAGAGCATGAGTAGGGTAAGGACAGAGAGAGAGGGAGACACAGAATCCAAAGCAGGCTCCAGGCTCCGAGCTGTCAGCACACAGCCTGATGCGGGGTTCATATTCATGAACCATGAGATCATGACCTGAGCCGAAGTCGTATGCTTAATGGACTGAGCTACCCAGGTGCCCCCAGAAGTTCAATTTCTAAATGCTCACCCAGAGTCCTGTTAACAATGAGTTTTTAGTTTATTTTTTATTAAATGTTTTATTTTAACTTTAGTATAGTTATAGTATTATATTCGTTTCAGGTGCACAATACAGTGATTCAACAATTCTATACATTACTCAGTGCTCAAGATAAGTGTACTTTTTAATCTCCATCACCTATTTCCCCCATTCCTCCCCCCCACCTCTCCACTGGTATTTCAGAAACAAAACAAATGAGAAAAGGAAAAAAAGAGTTTAATCACTTTAATCCAAATTTTCTATATACTAACAAATTATTCCTTAAAATATATTTGAAAAAATAATTATGTATGTATGCATATGATAGATCACAAAAGGATCATGCAGGAGGAAAAACTGAATTTTAGGAAAGTTTTCTGCCTGTGAGGGCTTAAGTTATTACTAATTTTGAAAGAGCATCCTTTGAAAAACTTGAGATTCTTCATACGTTATGTGGAAGAAACAAAAAAAGCACAATACCAATTTATTTCCCAGATGTTTCAGTGAGGTAAGAAAATATTCCAAAGAACTTTAAGTAAATATAAAGCTTTACTGTTAAAGAGACTTCCCATTTTGGAAACACTGTTTACACAATCAATCCTTGGATGTGTTTGCTCTGTATGTAGCAAGTTATGTTAACAAACTACCCTCATAATCGTCAAGATTGGCCACTCATTAGTGAATACCCAGGGAGAGCATACAATTAATAATGAATGTTATTCTTGTCCAACAAGGATAATCATGAAATATATTGCAAACTAGTCATTAATTACTTTTGTATTATCACGGCTTCCCATATTTGAATAATTAAAAATTAGTATGTTTATACAACATTTGATACTTTCTAACATACTTCAGACAATGTCTCATTTGTTCCTATTACCAAGGAGAAGCCTAGCTCTTATTCCTGTTTTATTTGAGATTATATGTTAACGCCACATGATTGGTTAGTAGCCTAAAGTTGAGAGTCCCCAAACCCTCCAAAATGTACATTTCAAAGCCTGTAGCTGTAAACTATCAGCCTTAAACAGCTAAGTTTCTTAGGTTCCTTGGTCATCGTTCTATCAGTCTATCTCATGGTCTTTATTGAAAAAAGAAAAACATTGTCTAGGAAGTTTTCACTTGAAACATGGTGAGTACAGTCATTGTGTGATACAGTGAAAAGATCACAGAGTTTGAGTTAGAGGCTTTGGATCCTTGTTCATGCTCAGGGTTGTCAGCTAGGTGACCTTGACCAAGTTGCTCAACTTCCCTGGGTCTCATCTTTCTTTGTATATAAATGGGGAAATAGTAACATATACTTCAAAGTGTTCTTGTGAAAATTAAATGAGATATGATACATGAAAGATGCTGCAAAAATGGTAAATTGTTATATATAATTATTTGACATAATTTCAGTTTTTTGCCTGACTGAATACTCTGCTAGGCAGAGTTCTGCATGAGGGCTGAATCTGCATCTGTTTTATCTTAATGATACCCATTAAGATAGATTATAATAACTGGTAGATATATACATAAATAGTAAACACCTATTGAAATAATTATATAAAAGGAAGTTATGTAGCGATATGAAACACTATATTTTTCCATCATTTTACATTTATTCTGTAAGAAGGTGAAGAAAAAACTTTGGAGAAGGAAAAGAAGCTAAAACATTTATTTTGCAAACTTTATGTTCCAAGTTCTGTTCTAAGCCTTGCAGAATATTTCAGGTAATAATCTGAATATCCCCCCAAAATAAAAATTATTATTACTACATTTACACACAAAGAAATTAAGGCGCTGAGAATTAATGAATTTGCTAATCTCACTCAGGTAGTACACAATTCACATCCAGATCTTAACTCTCTTCAAAACTTGTTCTTAGAAGAAGTGGTATATATAAACAATGGAACACTACTCCGAGATGAAAAAGAATGAAATCTTGCCAGTTGCAACAATGTGGACAGAACTGGAGTATATTATGCTAAGTGAAGTAAGCCAGAGAAATGTACCATGTTTTCACTCATACATGGAATTTTAGAAACTTAACAGAAGACCATGGGGGAAGGGAAGGAAAACTAAGTTACAAACAGAGAGGGAGGCAAACCATAAGAGACTCTTAAATACAGAGAACAAACTGAGGGTTGATGGAGGTGGAGGGTTGCGGGGGGTGGGGGAATGGATGATGGCTACTAAGGAGGGTATTTGTCAGGATGAGCACTGGGTGCTGTATGAAAGTGATGAATCACAGGAATCTACTCCCGAAGCCAAGACTACACTATATGTCAGCTAACTTGATAATAAATTACTTAAAAAATAAAATAAAATACAAATCTAAAAAATAAATAAATAAAAACTTGTTCTTTATATTCTGCTGCCCTTTCCTAAACGCGTCTAATTGTCTTGGGTCTCTTAGTAATTCATGATGAAATAAGGGAACCTACTTTCTCCTGGCCAAATATAGATACCTGTCATTTGTCATTATGACAGTAATTGCCACTGTTAGTCTGAAGTCTCTGGAGTAGCATGTCCCAAACTGTCTTCTACGGAAAACTATTCCCATGGAATGCTACACAAATAAAAGGTCACATGTTCTATCCTTCCGTAGAGATTCACAGAGTACCATAACAAAATAAGGGCTTTGAGGAGTCATAAGCCAAGGTTATCTGTTAAATTTTAGTTAGCCAAAAGTGTTCTTTGACCATAAAAATCTTTCTTTTACCACACAGTGCCAATTAACATTCAGGGAAATGCTGTTTTATACACTGGGAAATACTAGATGGAAACCTTCTGGGAGCAAGTGCTTGTTTTCTAATTTAAATCCAAGTTAGTTAACATATAGTGTGATAATGGTTTCAGGAGTAGAATTTAGTGATTTATCACTTACATATAACACCCAGGGTCATCACAAGTGCCCTCCTTAATGCTCATCACCTATTTATCTCATCCCTACCCCCACCGCCTCTCCAGCAACCCCCATTTTTTTCTCTGTATTTAAAGAGTCTCTTATGGTTTGCCTCCCTGTTTTTATCTTATTTTTCCTTCCCTTCCCCTATATTCAGCTGTTTTGTTTCTTAAATTCCACATATGAGTGGAATAATGTGATATTTGTCTTTCTCTGACTGACTTATTTCACTTACCATAATACATTCTAGTTCCATCCACATTGTTGCAAATTGAAAGATTTCATTCTTTTTGGTTGCCGAGTAACATTCGAAGTGCTTTATAACTAAGTAAAACAACACCATTATACGAGACCTAAAATAGGTCACTCTGCAATAGAGTTTGTTTCATTGTTCAAGCCCAATGGTATCCTCTTTAGTAGGAAATAAGCCAGAGAACAAAGATATACCATACAAGAAGACAGTGTTTCTCAACATAGCATGTGCCTTAGAGAAAGGTTCCAACCTATAATGAGCCTTGGTTCCCTGAGGGGGGTTTTCTAAAGCTGAGGGGCAAACAGGTTTTCCCTGAGGTCAAATTTACCTTCCTTATGATTTTGCTTAAGGTGATTCTTACGTGACTATAGGAACTATTTTTTAAAAGAAAAAAATAAGCATGATTCTACTATTATATAAACTTGGGCTAGCATTTGGGTATAGTGTATTATGTGGCTTGTTGAATTCTGAGATGCTCATGAACTAGTCCTTTATGGAGAAATTGCATGCAAGGCCTAAGAACCTTGTTGAAACATGGGTAGAGGACATTGGCTGATGGTACATTGTTTTGTATCTGTACTAACTTCTCCCAAAAGGGGGTGATGGGAATTGTGTTATAATTTCTTAAAAAGTATCATGTAAGAAGAAGGAAATTTATGAGTGAAGGATGAATCTGAAGATTGTGACACTTAAGAATGTGCCATAATCCTACAATCTCTGATTCTGAACTTGCAGAGTAGAAAGGGGAAACCCTTCACTCTTCACAGGGGTCTGTCATAACACATAGAGCAGGAACTTCTCCTCCAAACAACATGCCCTTATTGGGGAGAACTGTGATTATACAGGTAGCACTGTATTAGGAAGCTTTATTCCAGCCATTTATATTCCAAACATTCTTCAGTATACTTTCACAAGTAATAAAACTAATATTTCAACCTCTAGATATAGGATTCCTGACTCTCTATCTCTCAATCAATTGTTAAATTGGGGGGGGTAGATAGACATTATCCCCCAAACTCATCACAATAGTTTGCTTGTGGTGCCCTAGGCAGAGCTTGGGGAGTCAGCAGGAATGACTGCAGATGTCACTTTTGGGTGCAATCCCCTTCCCTAACAATCACTTCCTGCCAGCCCTTAAAATTTACCCGAGATGGGAAAGAGATTTTTCTATCCCTTGCAGCAACTTGTTTTCTTTAACTGATTTTGGCAATCTTATTCTATGTTCTGGGAAATTGGACAAGTAAAATAAACTTGCTCAACTAGAATGACATCTTGGTTCTGCATACTGTTTTTAATACCATTATTGATTGTCAGACTCATAGGCACCAGAAAAGGCTAGACATCCAACAACAAACTCAGAGTATGTTCATCTTCCCTAGAAGGACAGAGATCATGCCTGATTTCTACACACTACCTCTGATGCCACTACTTAGTAGGCACTGAGGTATTCATTGAAAAAAATGAAATAAGGAGTTTTATTAGGCACCCCAGGTCAGTTAGTGGTAAGAATTCACTACTAAATCCTGTCAGTTACATCTTGTATGTAGATAAGATCAGTCAATAAATTCTACCTGGTTCTCTTTTATTTTTCCTTGAAGGGACATTTCCAGAGGAGGAAGCCAGGAAAACCCTGTTACAGGGTTTGGCATCAAATACCACTATAGTCTCCTGCATGAAAACTATTTCTGTCTTTTCACTCTGACTAATGCTACATCCCCATAGATACTACCTGTTCTGACTTGGCACTCTAAAGGGAAGTAGTTTGGGGTTTGGCACACGGGAGTCAGGGGAGAGGTGGAGTATAGTATTATTTTTTTCACAAATGTAAACCAATTCATGAACTATCTTATAGTAACAACCCAAGGGGAGGAAAGTATTCAAAAGTAGACTGTGATGGTTAATTTTATGTATCAACTTGACTGGGCCATGGGGTGCCCGGATATTTGGTTAAACGGTATTCTGTGTATGTCTTTGGGGATGCTTTTGGGTGAGATTAACATCTGAAACAGTCGACTGAATAAAGCAGATTGCTCTCCACAATGTGGATGGGCCTCATCCTATCAGTTGAAGGCCTGAATAGTACAAAAGGCTCAGAAAGGGAGAATTGCTCTCTCTGCCTGTCTAAAGCTAGAACATTGTTTTTCTCCTGCCCTTGGACTTAGATGGGAAGTAAGATCATCAGTTTCCCTGGCTTTGAAGATCTTAGGATTTCTCCACCTCCATAATCACATGAGCCAGTTCCTTAATATCTGTGTCTGTACATCTCTAGATTGATAGATGATAGGTAGATAGGAAGACAGAGGATAGGTAGACAGATTTATCTCCTATTGGTTCTCTTTCTCTGGAGAACCCAAAGAGAACATGTCACAACAATGCAAATTATTTAATCTGTAATAGTCACAAGAAAAACACCACTCTCTAATACCATGGCCAGTTTAGGTAGATGTTCTTGACCCAGAACAAAGTTCCTTGTCCTTCAAAATGTTATGGTTATTAGCCTAGCAACTAAAGGATAAACTAAGATCTACCATTCAGCCTTCTAGGATATCAGAAACAAGCTAGACATTAATTCTATTATGGAGAACAAAGCACTTCCTTCAGATGACTGACTCAGCCCCAAGTTTCTTTAGGAGTTTTGTCCATGGTGGGGAGCTTCCCTAGGAGAACTAAGTGTCAAATCCTCCGCAGTACATGGATTTGTGACATGTCTACTGCTTAGGAAAAGACAGGTTATTTGCTAAAGGACTAGCAGTTCAAAGTGGACTCAGAAATCGTCAGTGTGATTCCTAGAGGTCTCCAAAACACATACATCAGAAAACAGAGGGAAAATGTCCTCACAATGGAAGTTAAAATGAAAAGTGGGAAATATTATGGAAATAAGAGAGGTTGCCTAAATTTAGTTTTGGCCTTACAGGAACATTGCATCTCTATAAAGATAGGAAAAGAGGGACAAAGGAAAGGCTTAGAAAACACACTTAGACTTTAAAAATAGAGAATTAAAAAATCTGCAATGGAAAAGAGGTATGAATCTTGAAAGGAGAGGGAGTGATAGTAAGTAAATTGCAACCGCCGAAAAATGACTTGAAGATTTTATTTTATTGAGAGAAAAATTTCAAAACTCTGAGTACATAGCTACTTTAGAAACACTTGGTATTGTTCTTTATAAATGCAAATTTCTAGACCCCATCCCACATCTCTGAATCAAAATATCTGGGTAATACCCAGGAATTCACATTTTGAACAAAACTTAGACGGTGTTTATACACTCTAAACTTTGAGAACCCCTGAAATTAATGCATCTTCGAGTTACTGTAATATGTCCTAGATCCTTACCTATTTGTACTGCTGCTTTGAATCTAGGAGTACATCTCTGATTAATGAGAACATGAAAACCCCAATGTTCCTATAGAGAAGGACTGGAAAACCATTCTAGTCTACATTTGAAACAGTATGTTCATTGCCAGAAAAGAAGAAGCACGTAGATTCTGGAGAAACAGATCCACCCTCTGAGGTTTTGTTTTGTTTTTGTTTTTTTAATTACAAGTTGTGATCCACGTGTACTTACTTGTAAGACCTGATACCCTCACACTGACTCAGCTATCATTTTTATCCTCTAAATGAGTCCTGGACAAGTTCGACTGAGAACTTGTCCTTGAAAAACTGAAGAGATCTTTTTTAAGCATATATTGTTTTCACTTATATAAAATAGTTACGCAGCAGTGAGGGCTCATTTTCATGCTCAAAGGAAATAGGGAATTGTGCAGAGGGTCCAGATATCTGGCTGTGTCACTATTGCATTCTAGAATCTCAGGCAGGCATTTCATTCTCTGACCATTCCTAATTTGTAAAAGTAGAGAGTTGGACTTTAAGGACTCTTAAGAGCCCTTCACACATCAACAGAATGTGGTCTTTTTTTCTGTAAAGTTTAAAATCGATTTATTTTGCAGCTGTTGGTTCTGGTAGAAAATTACTAACTCCCATATATTTCAAAGTTCAAAATTAACACATAGAATATATATCACAAAGTATTTAGTCCATATTTTCAATATACATATTGCAAAGCATGTTGATGCCAGAGAGGAAGTTTGGAGTTCTGAATGCTTTGATAGTATCAATGCAGATCCCTGCTTTTGAGAGATGTGAGGAATTGCCAAGATTACACTGTGCAAAAAGCAAATCTGGAAGACAGCCTTTGGGGAGTAATTTCATTCCAGTAAGAGAGTTTTGTCCTAACTATTTTAATGTATAAAACATCTTAAAGAATATCCATTTCAGGGCGCCTGTGTGGCTTAGTTGGTTAAGTGTCGTACTTTGGGCCTGGTCATGATCTCATGGTTGGTGAGTTCGAACCCCATGTTGGGTTTGCACTGAGATTCTCTCTCTCCCTCTCTCTCTCTCTCTACCCCTACCCTGCGCTTGCTCTCTCCCTCCCTCTCTCTCTCTCAAAATAAATTAATGAACATTTTAAAATTTTTAGTAAAAATTAAAAAAAATATCCGTTTCAACATTACTACCTATATAAATCTATATAAATTATTTTCTAATAACATCTTGACCCCTTAAGGTCATATTATATCTTGCACTACATATTACTAAAGAACCTAGATTTTATATTTCAAACATCTCACAATTATTTTGCCAACATCATTTTAGGAATTCTGTGATATCCTATCCTACAACCTGTATGTCTTCTACATTATCTCTAACCTTTAAGTTTGAAAGCGTAAAATATTTAGGAGACAAGGTTTATATCTCAGATAATAAAGTATCTGAGGTGCACTATCAGGTATAAACTGTATTATAGGATCTCAGAATGAAAAGATCCCTAACCAGATTATCATTCATCCTCCTGCCATAATCCCACTTAGCCATCATAAAATGCAAGGATGAGGAAGATTTGTAATTATCCTATGTGATAATTATTACAATTTTAGAATACATTCATTATGCAGAATTCTCCCCTAGATTTCACCCAAGTTCCATAGAAGGTGACTTAAGTCTTGAAGTCCTTTTACTGTTGGTTGAAAAATTTTCTGTGGGCCAAAGACCAGAAAGTCCTTCCATTCTGAAAGCAAGGACACACGGCCCATCCATCTAAAGCCCATATCTTTCTTAAGTTTTTTTAAAAAAAAGATAACTAGATCTTACAGAATTCCAGCCTTACATCATTCTAAATTATCGTGCTTTCTAAAAAATCAAAAAGAAATCTTGAAACAAACTTTTCCTTCTCTAAAAATGTGTATAGTAGCAAAATTAGGGCTCTGAGCATTTTCTCCCAACTCAACTGATTACACCCTCTCTCCTTTCTATAAACTTCCTTTATGTAAAGTGGGACCAGGAGCAGCGACTAAGCCCTTTGCAGCTGCATCATTAGCAGCTCACGTCGTTATCTGGCCCATACAGTGTTATCAGAAATTTCCGTCTTAGATTGTGAAGGGACTTTTGAAAATTTGCACCTGTGCATATTTTAGTAAAGCAATCAACTTCAAATCCAACAATGCCAAGGTTCTGACTGTAAGGTAGATGGGACTTACTGTGTTACAGCGGGTCATCTATCCAGCAGCCACTCTCTCTGGCAACTCTGCCTCCGTGTGGCCAATGTGCAGCAGGTATTAGGACCAAAGAGAAGAATGCAAGAATGGATTGGTTATTGCGTTATGATGAATGACCACACACGTTTTGTTGTTGTTGTTGTTGTTGTTGTTGTTCTCCACTGGAAAAGAGATAGCTGGAGGGTAATGGGCTGGGTGTTCTACAAGACTTCAAAGGACATAGGTTCAAATTCCTACTCTAGAACCTAGCGACTGTGTGACTTTGAGATGGCCCGTTAACTTCCTTGGGATGGTTTCTTAATCTATTAAAATTGGGAAAAGTGGCAAAAGCATAGACCCATAGATCAGTGGATCAGAATGGAGAGCCCATAACTAGACCCACACAGTTATAGTCAACTGATTTCTGTTATGGAGCAAAGGCAATTCATTGAAGAAAAGACAGATAGTGCCAGAACAATAAGACATCCCCACACAGAAAAATAAACCTAGACACAGCCCTTATACTTTACATGAGATTAACTCAAAATGAACCATATATCTAAGTGTAAAATGCAAAACTGTGAAGCTTCTAGAAGAAAACAAAGGAAGAAATCTATATAACATGGGATTTGGCAGTGGCTTTTGATGATACGACATCAAAACCACAATTTGTGAGGAAAAAAAAAGTGTCACTACAATTAAAGACTTCTGCTTGATCAAAGACATTGTTAAGAGACTGACAACACAGGCCACAGGCTTAGAGAAATATTTGCAAAAAAAATATCTCCGATAAAAAAATTATATTTAAAATTTGGACATGATGAGATTTATCTTTCACTGATGTTAAAGTAAATGAAGTGCCAATTTGTAAATCTCCCGACATACAATTAATTCAATAGAGGGTTGCTTAATCTGAGGGCAAATATGTAATAGGGTATAATGCAAATGGGTATTTAATTTTCCTAATGCCTCATACACAAGTTCATAAGAAACACTTCATAAGTGATCATGTTGGTGAATTTTAACTCATTGCCTCACTCGTCTAGCCATTCTTTCTAAAACAGGAAGCAGCTCAAAAAAATTCCCAGGCTGGTTCCATGTCTGTTCCAAAAGGAATAAATAATGATTCATGCTTTCTGGGAAAGACAGAAAAGGACCATCATAAATGCTTATGAGAAAGATGCTTAAGAAGGCACACAAAAAAGTATTGGCTCAAGACACATAGCAAATTATTCCAAAGCTTGAAGAAAATCTAATTGTCAAATATTGAAGTGATACAAATGATCTTCACAGTGTGTTTTTTATCATATTTTCATCCCAAAGTGCAAAGTTATGGGGAGCTTTTATTAATATCTTCTTTTTTTGTAGTAAGGTAGGCTTCAGTGTTCTGTTGCATTTATTCCAATCAACAAAGGCTGACTGATTGATAAAAAGGAGCCTAATCTTCTCTGTTCCATTCCTTCTCTGAACACCTATCATTGACTCAGGGCCACACTAGAAAGACTGGACCTTTTTCATTTAATGTGCTTTTGCTCCTTCTCCCCTGCTAAAGTACAATTTCAGTGACTGAAAGAACTTCGTCTCACATTTTGTCAAAAACTTGCATGCAGGGACCAGAAGACAGATCCAGAGAGAATACAAAAGAAGAAACTATGGATATTGAAAGTAAAAGTAAAATGGACATCCAAAACAATAAGGAAATAACAGAAAGCCACCTAAAGCAAAGCTATTGTATAGAATATACACTATGTCCATTGAGGCTGCATAGATTTGAATAGATAATATGTTAAAACTTTCTGGTGGGGGCTGATGACACTGGAGTTACATATTTTTTTCCTCAAGTTTTTATTTTAACTAGTCCAGCTAGCTAACATACAGTGCAATATTAGTCTCAGGTGTAGAATTCAGTGGTTCATCACTTACATACAACACCCGGTGCTCATTATAACAAGTGCAATCCTTAATACCCATCACTTGTCTAACCCATCCCCCACACACCCACCCACCTCCCAACTAGTAGCCATCAGTTTGCTGTGTATAGTTCAGAGTCTGGGGCACCTGGGTGGCTCAGTCATTTAAGCATCTGACTTTGGCTCATGTCATGATTTCACTGTTCATGGATTCAAGGGAGCCTACTTGGGATTCTCTCTCTTTTCCTCTCTCTCTCAAAATTAAAATTAAAAAAAAGTTTCTTGGTTTGCCTCTCTTTTCTTCCCCTCTGTTCATTTGTTTTGTTTATTGAATTCTACATATGAATGAAATCATATGTTGTCTTTCTCTGACTTATTTCACTTAGCGTAATACTCTCTAGCTCCATCCACATCATTGCAAATGGCAAGATTTCATTCTTTTTTACAGCCGAGTAATATTCCATTGTATATATACACCACCTCTTCTTTATCCATTCATCAGTCAATGGACATTTGGACTTTTTCCATAATTTGGCTATTGTTGATAATGCTACTATAAACATTGGGGTACATAAATCCCTTCAAATTAGTATTTTTGTACCTTTTGGGTAAATACCTAGTAGTGCAATTGCTGGATCATAGGGCAGTTCTATTTTTAACTTTTTGAGGAATCTCCATACTGTTTTCCAGAGTGGCTGTTCCAATTTTCATTCCCATTAACAGAGTTAATATGGTTTCCCTTTCTCCACATCCTTGCCGACACCTGTTGTTTCCTATGTTGCTAGTTTTTGCCGTTCTGGCTGATGTGAGGTAATATCTCATTGTAGTTTTGATTTGTATTTCCCTGATGATGAATGATATTGAGCATCTGTCTCTTGGCCATCTGGATGTCTTCTTTGGAAAAAAATGTCTATTCATGTCTTCTGACCATTTTTTAAAAACCGAATTTAAATCTTAAGGCAAGAAAGGACATGGGAGGATGATTCAGCAGATGGTGTAGGGTGAAGCAGGAGGCAGTAGGAAATTAGTGTGAGCAATGGTAACGTACTTGGCATACCACACAGCTAAAATGGAGAGTCTGTTTTGGTAAGTAAAAAGGGAAGAGGATGGAAAGAAAGGAGCAAGTTGATGAGGGTAAAGGTGAGTCTGCTGACACTTGGCTCTGTCTCAAGCAACATTCCTTGAACTTCCTCATTTTTACTTTCGTTGTCTCTAAGAGATCTCTAATGTCCCTGTCAATTGTAGTGTTTGTTAAATCTAGACTTTGCTTAAAAATGACTTTAGGGAGCACCTGGATGCCTCAGTCAGTTGAGAGAGGGACTCTTGATTTCCACTTAGGTCATGAGTTCATGGGTTTGAGCCCCACAATGGCTTCATGCTGACAGTGTGGAGCCTGCTTAGGACTGACTCTCTCTCTCTCTCTCTCTCTCTCTCTCTCTCTCAAATAAACTTGAAAAAATGACTTTAGGATTATCTGCCTCTCCTATCCAGCAGCTGTGAAGAAAAACCTGAACTTGTTACCAGCTGAAACTTGGAAAAGGAGGGGTTAAATGTGGCCCCCTATGATGGAGGTTGGTGTCAAAGGAGGCTGAAATTTACAATAAATTTACACTATACTAAGGACACATACCTCCTACTTCTTTACCCAAAATCGCCCCCACAGACTTGAAAGTAACAGATTTTGTTCGGGAAAAAATCTCAGGTTTGGAAGCAAGACAAAAATAGATCGATCTCTTCAAGGCTCTGATTAGCATCCTAGACCTATATCCTGGGTGGGTTATTCTTTATTCAGCTCATAATTTCTCCCAGTCATGATACTGTCCAGTGGAGTAGATGAAGTTTTAAGAGGGCTATCTTTCCTGCTAGATGATTGTGGGACGTGAATATGCTTTCAATATAATCATCCTATTATGTAGCTCCAGGAGTAAAGTGTTCTTTTGAATTTGGCTATCATCATACTGTAAGAAGAGCATCCTCCATATGCTAAAGTGCCATAACCTGTGGGCTGCAGCTTGCTTTTGCACTGCAGATTTTTCACTGTAATTGCATGTAACACTTTATTTATAGTAATGAAAAAGTACTTAAAATCCAATTACATAGATGGAAATTGCATATCTCTAAACAGATGTAGAATAATTAAAAAGAAATCCAGTGCATCTCTATAGAAACTCTTTGAAATTACCAAAATGATTTATTTCAATATCCTCCAAGCTGTTCCTCTGGTTAAATTGCTAGCCTATACTAGGTGAGCCTAGTACACCTTTCATGTGGCTTAATGGGGAATTGAAATGTAGTTTCCATGCATTTGCTTTTCTTTCTATGACCCAAATAATTCATTTAAGAGCAATATGTTTCTATAAATTTCCTTTGCTCAGAGGTTGTTTTGGTGAGCAAAATTCCTTGCTGGGAACATCTCCTGAGATGTTTACTGGTGAACTGAGAGTAAAAGGATGGTTTTGTCAGTGTGGATAAGGAAAGTGTGGCTTTATGGGACTATATCATTCAATGACTGCATCAAACTTTCTCTATTACATCAGTGGAAGAACTGGGACTGGAAACTCGCCACACGTGAGAAATCCATGGTTGACCTCCATTTTTTGTGAAAGCAAATAGGAATATCTTGAATAATGGAAGTCCATCACTCTTGTTATCTATGCTCTTAACTATTTCCTTCTGAGCTGTTCCAAAACAAAACCATAGTTTATCAATATAGACAGCTGATAGCCATCTTTCTCTTTGTTAATGGAATGATTGTTATAGCCTAAAAGCTAATGACACACATGAATCTAACAATTATAAATGAGTCTATTTTGCCCAAAGAAAGATTCTTGTTCTACTTTGTAGTTTAAAAAAATACTCTCAGAACTCTTGGGCTTACAGAAAAATAATCTCTCTGAAAACTCATATTAATAACTTTAATATTGCATTAATATAATTTCTATCTTTAATATGTCAAGTACAATTGAAAATATTTTCAGTAATAAAAATATATGTATTATTTATACCTAACATGGAAGAGAGGTTGAATTTGCTTTGGACTTATTTGCTATGTACAATTTTTTCTTCATAATGGGAATAATAATCCTGACATTTCTTAAAAGTCCCAGCAATTGGCACATTGTTTGGAAGCTCTTCTTCCAGTGTAACATTAACATGCCTGCTTTTCTCATTTTCATATTCCTAGCCTCAACAGAAACCTAGAAGCTTTTTTCCCCGACAAGTATTAAGGTAACTCTAGATCATTCGATTCCTTCTGTCAACCCTGCCACATCAGGCTTATTTTTTCCTTTAGTTTGGTGCCCTCTTTCTCTATCCTCTGCCTTCTCCCTTATCAAAACATGCTCTCAGGAACAGATCAGGTATCATTTTCATATGAGTGTGACTATCAGTTGCTATCCTATCTTGTTTCAGTAGGTGCAGGTATTAGGAAGTGGGCAAAAAAGGTAAATTGAGGAAGTAAGAGCCTTATAACCCTTCAAACTATTCTACACTTTCACCTTATTAGACCCAATGTAATACTTAGTCTGCAAGGGAGAAGGAAGTGTGTTCCTCTCCAATGTAGGAGTCAAATAAACCTGATGATAGGCCCCGTGATCTCCATGATCCTTGTTACCACCCCACCCCTCACGTGTCTGGCAGGAAGACACATTGCTCTTTGGATTTTGTGACTGTGATCCAGTAATTTGTGACCTTTTAATTCATTTCTTACTGGTCTGTATCCCTTTGGTTACTTTCTATTTTTCAATTAAAAGACTTCTCACACTATAACAAACCCTGTTCCTTTCCATTTTTTCCAACTGTATTCTGATGTTTCATTTCAAAAGAGATGATAAACCTAATGTTTCTGATGACCAGCTTTATCATCATATAAAATGTAATTTTAAATCATTGGACTAAGCATATTATTCATGTCACATCTCTTTAGCCCAGATAAGGAAGTCCAATTCTATTGGCAAGTGACCACAATATGTCTCTTGACTTACCAGTCCATTTCTTGATTGACTGGACTGTCATGCCCCTGGGCATAGTAGGCATAAGAACGATAAATGGCCAGGCCAAGGAAGACCCCAAGTGCTATGGAGAAAAAGGCCCTCTTGTGCAGAGATGGTTGCCTGGGTCAGGCAGACCTCTCATTCTGAAAAACTTGCCATTCAGAGTCTCCTTCCACAAGGAAACAGAGGCAGTGGAAATGCCTACTACCTACTCTTTGGGTCTGTCTCTAAGGAAGATGTTGAAATCAGTAGGAATAGAAATCAGAGAGTAGAAGCCAGAATAAGAGATTTCTCATGCCCGAACCTCAGCCAACCTTCCTGCTGATGCTATGAATGGTATGACAAAATGGCCTTTGTCCTCTGAGCCAGTGGAAGGGATGGAGACAGATCAGAGAGAATGAAAAGAGACCAAGCTTGCACAATAAGAACTTTTATGTGGAAGTCAAAGTGGATAAAGTCTGATTGTCCCTGGAGGCCTTTTGAAACCATTTCTTGGAACATTTAGCCTAGATTCCATAAAGATAAGGCATATTTGTACATAACGTGTCCAGAGCAGTCAGTGCTCCAAATGGAAACAACACACTGCCCAGACTGCACTAGTCAGCGCTCATGATTTCCATGCCTTTTAGTGTTTCTGAGTGAGTAGATGGCTCTAAGAGTGGCTCATCTAATAAGACCAGAGGAATAGGCAGCAAGGTGGACAGGAGACATGAGAGTGTCTCTCATGCACATAAGAGTGAACATGAATGAAGGCAAAAGCATTGAAACCTTGAACTGAAAAGGAACAACCATGAAGTCAACATGGAAAATGATGGAGTAACTGAATGTAGGAATTAAGTAGAGGAAGCACCTGCTGATATCTAGAGCAAAAATTCAGCCTCTGGTTTCCTATCTATCCTTTTCCAACTCAACATGCATTTCCCAATATTTCGGAGATAAGAATTTGAGGATAAAATGACCCTTACTCATTTCCTTTTCAATGTCCCTCTAATGACCTTAAGATATTCAGCATTCCTAAAAATTTTTTTTAATCTTTATTTATTTTTGAGAGAGAGACATAGTGGGAGTGGGGGAGGAACAGAGAGGGAGACACAGAATCTGAAGCAGGCTCCAGGCTCCAAGCTGTCAGCACGGAGACTGATGCAGGTCTCAAACTCACAGACCGCGAGATCGTGACCTGAGCTGAGGTTGGCTGCTTAACTGAGTAAGCCACCCAGGCACCCTCCAGCATTCCTAAAATTCTAAGTCTTTTCTCTCCAGAACAGTTATCTGGGTACAGGACTAGCACTGAAGTGAGAACTGCAGAGTAGGAAGAGAAGTGAGGGGAGCCTGGCAGAGGGGTGCACTCAGCTTCCTTCAAAGGGGAAGAGAGCCAAGACTTTGCTTCCAGTCTGGAGACAGAGTTTAGCCCCTCTCCCCTACCACAGACAGATAAACCATAGAGTGAAAGAGAATATTTTGGCATCTGAATTTTGAGGGGAAGAGAGACTTTGGCTTGTCCATTAGGAAGATGGATGGTCATCTTTATATTCTAATTCTCAAATTAGAACCATCCCTAACTTCTGTAATATACTATAATCAAAAATTTATATTCTCATCTTCTCTGGCAGTTTCTGATCTCAGAAACCCCACTCTAGGTAAGTAGAGACATTCCAGGTCCCTATTATCTTAGGAATATAATTCCCAACCCTTGTTCTCTTTCTGCTCCACCCCTGGTCATAGCTCAGGATATCATTAGAAAATGCTTCCCCGAGGGGCACCTGGGTGCCTTAATCAGTTAAGCGTCTGACTCTTGATTTCAGCTCAGGTCACTATTTCACAGTTCGTGGGATCAAGCCCTGCGTTAGACTCTGTGCTGAACGTGGAGCCTGCTTGGGATTCTCTCTTTCCGTCTCTCTCTGCCCTTTTGTCCCTCCCTTCCTCTCTTTTTCTCTCTTTCTATCTTTCTCTCAAAATACATAAATAAACTTAAAAAAACCAAAAGAAAGAAAATTCTTCCCTGAAAGTAGTGAGCAAATGGGAGTTCAACATGTGCATACGTGCAAACGGCTGCAATCAGTCGACAATGCTTGGCTGTTGAACTGAGGATGTGAGTCTGGCTAAACCAGCTGGTCACAGTCTAGGCTCCCACTCTCCAGTACCGGTGTGCACATTGCCACTGCCTTGATTTCTTTTTAAAACCATGATCTCAGAGTTAGAGTCCAAGAACATCTTCCCTAAGAAACAACACTACCACAGCCTGAAGTTTCATCTTAGAAGGCAATTAATTACTTGATGCACTGAATCTAAAGTTGCTACTATAGAGAGGCTTCTATTGTCCCTAAAGAAGGTCACTTCCATGGATGTGAATTAAAAAGGAGTTAGTTATGCACAGCATTGTTCCTGGTATTCGCTGTGTCATTGCTTTATTCCAATATGCACACACATGTGGAACCAAGGTAGTTCAGAGGGAGAATAGAGACATAAAAAAGCAGTAAGTCACTGAGAGTTATGAGAAAGAGGGAAAAAATTAGAAAAGGTGCTGTTGCCAAGCCTACAATTCCATGTCTGCAGTGACCTCTTTTATTCAGAAGTGCCAACTCCACTCCTCCTTCTCTGCTGCCTCCTGCACTCACCACTCAATCCCGTGGTCTCTATACCAAGTGTGAAGTCTTTGGAAATTGTCCTGATTTAGGAAACTGGGGTCAGCTTTAGTCATGATATATGAAATTTTATTTTCAAGGAATTGAGACAGCAGTTCATTGGTGACCACCTGAAATCTATTCTATGGAACCAACCAGGAGGCCATTAATGTTCCTTTCAGTTTGTCTGAACTTCAGAAAGGTTTCTTCCTGACTAGAGGTCCCTGACTTCCTTTTTCTTAGAGCAGTGCCTTTAGCAAATTTGCAATTGTAAATTATTTCTGCTTCTTTGAGATGTAAATTTTCTCCCAGCCTCTTGCTGGCTTCACAATCCAGGAACATCTTTCTCAGGAGCTGGGAGTCATCCCTTTGAAATGTAATCATCAAGGTTATTCGTGGCTCCTGTCTTCCAGTCTCTGAGGGAGGGTCGGAACCTAATTTAGGTAATTTACAGTTAGCAAACACAG
This sequence comes from Neofelis nebulosa, assembly GCF_028018385.1. Classification (NCBI taxonomy): domain Eukaryota; kingdom Metazoa; phylum Chordata; class Mammalia; order Carnivora; family Felidae; genus Neofelis; species Neofelis nebulosa. The sequence goes on from NC_080782.1 coordinate 220,352,354, forward strand.
ATGGTTTAATCACATTAAGGAACTCCCTTAATTAAAATTTAATTCCCTTAATAAAAACTCCCCCTCCACGTCCTCCAGTACTTTTCTACCATCTCACTCCAGCACTTAGAAACTCTCATCTTTTATTTCAGCAGAGCAGAGTTTAATCTCTCTCCTCTACTATAATTGTCTTGACCCCTATTGCAGTAGTCTTGAATAAAGTCTTCCTGCCTGTCTCACTTACCTGGTACAATTTTTCTTTCACTAGAATTTCAAATTTGTGAATCTGTTTCAAATTAATTTCCTGCATTATCAAACCTAAAAAAATACTATCGGATGCATGTCGTCATACATTTGTCAAAACCCATAGAATGCACAATACCAAGAGGGAACCCTAATATGAGTTAGGGACTTTTGGAGATAATGATGTGCCAAAGTAGATTCACAGATTGTAACAAATGTACTTCTCTGGTAGGGGGATGATGATAGAGACGGAAGCATCACAAGGCGGGGAAAGGGAATATAGGAGAACTTGGTATTTTCTTCTCACTCTTGCTGTGAACCTAAAATTGCTCAAACAAGTTCTGTTATTAAAAAAACAACGACTGTGTGTTGAATTCTTATATTACCTTCAATGGATTCTTCCTGGTCCTGTGAAGAGACTGGGGCAGAATCCATCAAACATTTCACTGAAAATCCAGAGCCTGAACCAAGTAGCTCAATCTCCTGAATCTTGTGTGACTATAAATAATGTCATTTAGAGCCAGAAGTTGCTCAGAGGTTAAACATTAATTCTCTTTCCTAAATGTATTTTACAAGCCTTGAAGGTGGACTGAGATCTGGGTATCTTATGAGAACTTTCTATAGACTGAGTTCCTGACCCTTTCAGTGCTAAGCAGGCAGGATCAACTTTCATTTCATTTCATTTCAGTATTTTAAATGTGAAAATATGTTAGACCCGAGACTAAACATAGGCAGGTTTGCTTTACATAAATGTGACCACACATTCTTGCAAAATGACTGTAACTTTGACGGTTTTAAAATTTATACCATGCAATTTTTAATTTTTTTATCATAGAGCCTGATTTTTCTCAGTTCCCCATTTGATTTTTTAACCAAATCTTTGATTGAAATTTATTTTTCTACTGAAGCTTCCAGTTTATTATGGTTTAGTTTTCCTAATAGAAGTACTGTGAAATTGAAGGCTCTCTTGTACTGATCTAAGTCGACATAGAATGGGTCATTCTTTAATGAGCCCCTCTGCTATACTGCAGACCCCTATTGCCCTAGGAAGACAGAGAATCTCATATGCAGTTTCCTTTTCTTAGGTCCTCCTATTTAATTTACCACTGTAAAGGGCATATAACTAAACATTATCTAAGGAAAAGGAGATTATGTAACAGAAAACCAGACCGCTTGAATTATTAAATCCTTAGGGGTCACTTTGCGTTTATCATTTCACCTTTAAAGAAAGGTTGTAACATTTACAGACTACTGTGTGACTTACATGAGTCAGAACACTGCCTTGCTATTTACGTACCAAATTGCCTTGAGAGAGGAGAGTGAAGTCCCCTCTCACATTTAAATGCTCAAAAGCAATTAGCTGTGCTGGATATGGTATGATCTAAGGAAGGTTATAAAGGAAAATAGAATTTTGTTCAGCCTGAATCAAATTGTGTCCTAAGTTGAAGTGGGTTTATGTTCACATAGACAAAAATATTGTGGTAGATGAATTACTTGATTTCTGCTTTAAAAAAAATTCATAGACTGCATTTGCTTAAAACTTTATGGAGAGTGTTGAAAATCCCTTTTTCTCAAATTCATAATGGCTCACTGAAGAGAAGTCATGATTCAGGTTAGTTTTAAGTTCCTTTTAGACTAATCACAAAACAAAATTCAGTTAATTGGCATAAAATAACCTCTTTTGACTCCCATTTTAAGTGTCTTAAAATTTTAACTTGTGTGCAGTTTTTATGTAGCATATAGTTTCATTTCTAATGCCAACACCCATGAGGAGACCATCCTAATTAACTAATTGTGAATGTAGAGTTTGATCCATTGTACAGTATTGCTCTCATTATTGGAAAGCAGGGAAGACCAAATACTGCTTCTCAAACTCCTGCCTTTGCTTTGATGCTAAGCTGCCATCTGTGTCCTGAGGTCCTACCTGATTCCCTCCCTGTCCTAAGCTCTGTGGGAATACACTACACGTAAAACAATTATGCTTTGTATTATATACAGGTTTCTCCACACCTGCCATTGCATGTTTAAGTGCAGATTCTCAGAAATTGGACTATAGACCTAAATATTCTATAGCATCTAGTTCATAGCCTCATGCATAGTAGGCTCTCAGGGAATGAATAAATTGCCCCACATTTCAAGAAACTGTAAATACATGGAATTAATTTTATTACCATGTAAGCACCCTATCTTCTAATTTCCCCCTTTTCCTCTCCCACAAAACTCCACCAACACACACATAACAAATATGGACATTTAAAAACCATTTTCCTTTGTTCTTTTTCATTTTCTAAATTCCATCTGTTGCAAAAGATGAAATGTTGATGTTAAAGGTACAGAAAACACCCACATGCCCATGCCATAGCTGATTCAGCCAAATCTACGGAGAAATGCTCTCCTAGCAGGCAATTCAGTCTATGCATCTTCACTATATCCCTACAATATGCTAGGCACCATCAGGTAGGGACATAGTGGTGAGCAAAACAGACATGGCACCTGTCCTGTGGCATTTGCAACCTACCTGGAGAAATAGACACAAAGTAAACAAAAAAATGCCAACATAATTACAACTGTGATAAATGATACAGAGGAAAAGAAAGTGACACTAGGGGTGCCTGGGTGGCTCAGTTGGTTAAGCATCTGACTCCTGTTTTTGGCTCAGGTCATGATCTCATTGTCATGAGATAGAGCTCCGCTGAGCCCATGCTGAGCATGGGCCTGCTTGAGATATTCTCTCTCTCTCTCTCTCTCTCTCTCTCTGTCTCTTCCCCGCTCTTGATCTTGTTCTCTCAAAAATAAATAACATTTTAAAAAGTGACACTAGGGGAAAGGATGCTGGGGAGGAATCACTTCAGAGTGAATGATCAGTAGGAACTTCTCCAAAGAGGTATTATTCAAGTTGACATTTGAAAATGGGCAATGACTAGTGGGAAAACAACATCTCTCTCTTTCTTTCTCTCTCCCTCTCCCTCTCCCTCTCTCTCTCTCTCTCTCTCTCTCTCTCTCTCTCTCTCTCATACACAGACACACACACACACTAGCATGTGCCTACTGAGAATGGGGTGTGTTTTATGAACAGAAATTTAGTGAGAGGTGGACAGAGAATACCATTTCTTTAGATTGGAGAGAAAGGCAAGAACATGATCATGCTGAGCCATGTTGAGCTTGGCTGAGGTATTTGAAAAGGTGAGACTGGCTACTTTGTAGAGAATGGATTAGAATGGAAATTCTGAAGGGGGAATGACATCAACTGTCTGACAGAATAGGAAGCCCTGGACCACCAATAGTTTCATGAACAAATTCTCTGGGGAGAAGCCCGGAACTAATTGACAGAATACTGCACTCTGAGGGAATGCAAAACCAATGAGGAAGAGAATCCCTAGCTCACAGCTTCTCCTATCAACAAATTTTTCAATGTAAATATATTAAACCACCTCAATCAAAACATATGAGGTGGCTGAATGCATTTAAAGACAAAAACAAAAACACCAAGATCCAATTGTCTGTAAGAGGCTCATCTTAGTGTTAAGGACACAAACAGGCTGAAAGTAAGGGGATGGAGAGAAGATACTCCAGGTAAATAGTAACTAAAAGAGAGGAAAGTTTGAGTTTATTCTTGGAAGAAAATGAGGTTCAAGGGACATGGGGTTAGAGAGGGAGAGAGCCAAAGCATAAGATACTCTTAAAAACTGAGAACAAACTGAGGGTTGATGGGGGGTGGGAGGGAGGGCAGGGTGGGTGATGGGTATTGAGGAGGGCACCTGTTGGGATGAGCACTGGGTGTTGTATGACAATACAACTGTATGAAACCAGTTTGACAATAAATTTCATATTAAAAAAAATAAAGACCTCTTACAACTTAGCAAAAAATAAATAAATAAAAAGGGACATGGGGCAGGGGACTTTTTAATGTATTGTCTTAGAGTATATTCTGATACTTTAGCTATATTTGTAAACTTGGATAACAAAAATTGTAGTCATAGATTATAACCACTCCCCTCAGAAACTGATAGATCAAGTAGCCAAAAAGTAATTGAAAATCTCAATAACATGAAAAAATCAGTTTATATTGATAAATGTGCATGTATTTTGGGGGGGGTGTATATATATGTATATATATATGCACATTCATATTCACATTTTTTCATGCTCACATTAGAACAGTCAAAAAATTATACTAATGACAAAGCATCAATACTGCCAAAGAAATGCTATTGTACAGAGTATATTATGCAACAAAATTGGAAATCAATTATAAAGATATAACTAAAAGGACATTTAACTGGAAACTATAAAGTATGCCACTAAATGGAATTTTTGTATGATAAACAGCAATATGAGAGAATATTGGGATTAAATAAAGGATTATGTGTCAAATTCTGGAGAACACAGCTAAATAAATACTTAGAAATTTATAATTTTTAATACATTTATTAAAAAACACAAGAAAGGTAAGAAACAAATATGTTAAGCTTTCAATTGAAAAAGCTAGAAAAAAAAGGAATAGAATAACTCTTCACTCACGGCCATACACATAAAAATTCTAAATAAAATTTTAACTAACCAATTTCAATATTATATTAAAAATGCATCATGATCAAGTTGGTTTTGCCTCAGGAATGAGAAGAAAAATTAACATCAAAAAATTGTTTAATATACTTCACATTAATGAAATAAAGAGGGAAAAATCATACCATCATAATAAATGAAGAAAAGGTATTTGATGGTATGTCAACATCTCTTTACAATGCAAATTAGCTGAAAGATAAATGGAAGGGGAATTCTTTACCAAAATTAACTGACAAATTACAGATAGAGGACATTTGTACCATCTAAAACTGACAAGAGATTACTTTCTAAAATATGCAAGGAACTCCTATAAAATGGTGAGAAAAGTACAGAAACTGAAGTAGAAAAATAGGCAAAGAGTGTGGAGAAAATTTAAATGGCTAAAAATATATATAAAGAAATGGATAACTCTATCAGAGAAGTAAAAAACTCAAACATCGATGAAATATTTTCCTACTGACAAACTGGCAAGTCAGAAGCCAGATCATAACATGTATTGATGAGAACGAAAGGGATGATCCCAAGCATTATTGATAAGGGCCATGTAGAGAACATAATGGCAAAATAAATATTCATACACCTAGTGGCCCAGTAATCTCTCTGCTGGATACATAACCCAGAGAAATTTTCTCACAATCCTTCAAGGAGCATAAGGATATTCATTATAGCCTTGTCTACATTATAGGAAGACAGAAGCATTATAGGAAGACAGAAGAGAGTATGAGTATAGGTGAAATATACAGGACACGTGCTGTGGAATATTATACAACAGTCTGAAGAAATACCCATAAAGAAAATGGATAGATCATGCAAATATATTGCAAACTTTTATGAATAAAAAAATGAACTCGGGGCGCCTGGGTGGTGCAGTCGGTTAAGCGTCCGACTTCAGCCAGGTCACGATCTCGCGGTCCGTGTCAGGCTCTGGGCTGATGGCTCGGAGCCTGGAGCCTGTTTCCGATTCTGTGCCTCCCTCTCTCTCTGCCCCTCCCCCATTCATGCTCTGTCTCTCTCTGTCCCAAAAATAAATTAAAAACGTTGAAAAAAAAATTAAAAAAAAAAATGAACTCTATCTCAATACCATTTGTGAAATTAATTATACCTAATAGCTAATATCTATGTTGTGTTTACTATGTGCCAGGCACTGTTCTAAGCACTTCATATGCATTTTAATCCAAACAACTGCCTTTTGAGATGGACACTATTATTCTGACTGTCCAGATGAAGATTCTGAGGCACACATGTTAAATAACAAATCCCAAGGACACATGCCTCATATGTAGTGAAGTTAGAGTATCAACTTAGGCAGGTGGATCCAGGGTCCATACTCTCAAACACTATACTTATTACCACACACACACACACACACACACACACACACAAACAAACCCTCTATATGTTATTCAAGAATATAATTTAATCCAGAAATTTTTATCAAATGCATGGAAAAGGACATATTAAAAACATGAGAGTAACTGCTAATATAAGGGGCTGGGCAGTGGGACAGGGTAAGAAGGGTAATTAAGTGGAGACAAGAGGCTAGACACAGCTATTAAAAAATTCTAGAGGAACGATAATGATAGTATGTTAAACTCTCATTAACTCAACTCTTCACCTCTATATTGAAAACAAATAAGCAAAACAAATGTAAAGATACTTAAAAAAAAGAAAAAGATAGAATGCTAATTAAGAACATGAACCATTGGAGACTGATATACAGCTCCCCAACATGTTCAAAATAGCTAGTTTTTCTTCCAGCATTGGTACAAATTATTTCTTTGCTTGTGCCCAAAGAAAATAATTGCCTGCTTTGATAAAAGAAGACAGATGTGTACAAACTAATGGCTCACCCAGACCATCAAAAGATGGAATGTATGCATCTGGGAACCCTCCTTTCTCCTGTTAGACACGAGGGCTTTTAAGGAGTGAACATTTGGAGGTATATATTGGGCTACATCATTTCAAAGGCATTCAGCTTAAATTGAATCATTCCAATACCTAAGTGGCATATTTATGAAAGGCAATGTAGCATTTAATCTTTTCCTGAGTTGCCCACGCTATTTCACATAGAGAACGTACGTTATGTTCCATCACTTGGGAATAGTCAACAAATAGGCTACTATTAACTACTTGATAATTAAAGAGAAAAATTTAATATTTAGGCAAAGCCTAAAATACACATTTCAGAATACCACTATCACTGTCACCAAACCCTAGTAAAATTGTTACAGAAAATCCTAAGAGGCATCAGAGTAAGGATTGCAGGCACCTACCCTAGAAAATTAGAGAAAAGACATGGAAAGACATGCTGGACCCATATCCTCCAACCACTGTGTTCCAGGGGGGGAGTGGGGGGGGGGTGCAGAGAGAAAGATACAGGCCAGAAAAGTGAGAGGTCATTGTTAGCTAAACCTACTCCACTTAAAACAACAAAAACTATAGCTTAGATACATTTAATGTGTGTATATACATACATATATTAACATATGTATGCATGTGTGTGTGTATATGTGTGTGTGTGTGTGTGTGTGTGTGTGTATTCATATGATGTCCATCTGTTAAACAATACTTAAGATGTATCTTTTAGGAAGACAGAGATTGCCTCATAGGTCAACTTGAACAGCAAACTTCAGGTTTCTTTACAATATATAATCTTATTTGTCTCTCTGTTGGATCATAAAGTATCACATTGAAGAATCTCACTGAAGTTCTGAATTTTTACTTTTGAGTCACTGGGTTAAAAATAACATTGTTGTTTATTGTCTGACCTCTCTACTACCCAGAATTCCTGGCACAACGTCTTGAAAGCTCAGGGCCAAAGGACTTCAGGGCATTTGGAGACAGGAGTGAAATATTGGGCTTGATTTCACCGTTCTTCCCCTTACCTTACAGTGGCAACTGCAAAATTCCTATTGAATGGATTGAGAAGCTGTCTGGTTTGATTGTAGCTTCAGTGATTTTGTGCTTCTGACCTCCACTGAATTGCTATTTTATTGCTATTTACAGCAATGTTCCCCAGCAAATCACAACTTCTGTCCCTATGGCAACCATATATACCTGAGATGTTACTGCCTCTTTTTCTGCCGGTAGAAAAACATAGTTAAAAGAGAAAATAATAAATTTGGCTAGTGGCCCTTTCTACATATTCATGCTTGTGTATTACTCTGAGGTGTGCATTTTCAATTAGGAATCCCCTGAACTGAACTCAGTAGCTGCGTGCACAAGCATGCCATTCCTTCAGCAGATCCAAATGAAAGACAAATGCATAAATTGTATATGTGATTGATCATTTCTGAGTATGAGCTGATGACCAAATGTCACATATGCACAGGGCAGATAAAGAACACTTTCTGGCCAGGTGTAATTGCTGACAATTCTGTGATAAAATATCTCCTTTTGCCCTGTTCTTCACATCTCTCTCTCTCTCTCTCTCTCTCTCTCTCTCTCTCTCTCTCTCTCTCTCTCTCTCTCATTCTCTCATTCTCTCATTCTCTCATTCTCTCATTCTTTCTCTCTCTCTCTTTTTAACATTCTTCCCATTAGCTCAGTACATCACAGAGTGATTCTTGAATGGAATCACCGAGGAATATTTATTAAAAATGTGGAATTCTAAATTCCACCACGACCTGGCATGGAGGGCAATAACCCACATTTTAAACAACTTTGCCTTTGATTTTAATGAATGCTAAAGTTTGAGAACCATTGTAGTAGGCAGCCTTTGAGAGAAGGGGCCCCCTGTTATGCATCTTCATATTTCCAGCACCTTCACAATGCCTGCTTTAGTCGCATTACTGTATATCCAAAACACATCAGGGTCCCATCTACTCAATCCTATGGTCAGGACAATGCCTGTCAGGTTTAGGGTGGGGTATGGCCTGCTCTCGTGATCTTGGTCAGTGTCGTGTTATCCCTAAAACCTCTTGAGAGTCAGCTGATCTCTGTGCTCTCCAAGAGCCTACAGACCATATTCGAGGGGGTTTCAAGTGTTGGTGAACTAGAATGGGATGGGATGGAGTGTAGCTTCTCAGATTGGCTCTGGATATAGCTGTAAATTCAGAAGTAATGGCTGTTGGAGAAGGTCATCAAGAGGACACAACCACAGATTGACCCACGAGCTGGACTCAGGCAGTCAGAAGCTCCTGACCCCCTCCTCTGTCCTTGGAATGTATGCTCCACTTGCTTTTCCTGCAGTAGGGTGTGGCTATGAGATAACAATACGTTGTTGAGCCCATCTGAACAGTATGTTACTGGAGCCAGCCACCAAAGACAAGTCCCTTAAGTTCCCTTGCTTATTAAAACAGCCACCTACCAACCTGGAGAGGCTTGTCTCTTTCTTCAGCCTCTCCTTCCTTTCTCTGTACAGGGGCCAGGTTGCAAAGCAACAATGGCCTTTCATCCAAAAGCATGTGTTTGAGAGTTTGTAATGCATATCTTAAAACCACAATGTTGGGCCTCAAGAGAAGGAGAGCTCTCCTTTTCTTCTTTTCCTTTGATGACTTCAGATGGAAACTGTAAAAGTCATCGAAGGTGCTAGTAAGGGACTCTACAAGGCTCTGCAAACAGAGATAAACCTATTTTCAAAGTGTCCAGGCTCTCTGATCCATTCCAGCATCTACCTAAATGGGACCACCCTTCCTTCACAGATGCTGTCCCAGAACTTTGCACAGAGATCTGGAACACACATTCAGTGGAACAAATTTATCCTCTCAAAGAGAGGAATTAATACATGTCATGTATTGGGTCTGAACACTTAAAAATGTGTCCATGTATTCCCTCTCAAGGGTGATCCTTGCTTTTTAGGTGATCTTACAAAGAATACTAGATGATTCTACTTGTCCTTTATAACTTTAATGTGTTTTCTTGTACGGGAACATACAGTTTTCAGAGAATAAGAAAAAACTAAAGAGATTCTCACTGGTATATTATTTTTACAATGTCCATTGATTAATATATGGAGGTACGAGGAGGAGAGAGAGGAGGAAGGAGAGAGAGAGAGAGAGAGAATAGAAGAGGGAGTAAAGTGGTGTTTTCCATATTCATAGCCATTACAAGAATTCTAGGATGTCAGGCCAGAAGGCATACAACCAGGAATCCTTTCTTGTATGATGGATTTCTAGGGGAAAAAAAAAATAGTGAAAGATTTGAGGCTTGAATGTAGATAGTTGGAAGCCAGGATTGAGATCTTATCTATTATTTTTTATTCCAGTGTAACTATGTACAGTGTTATATTAGTTTCAGGTATACAGTGTAGTGATTCAACAATTCTACACATTACTCAGTGTTCATCACAATCAGTGTGCTCTTCACCCATTTCACCCATCCCCCCACCCACCTCCCCTCTGCTAACTATCAGTTCTCTATATTTAAGAGTCTGGTTTTGGTTTGTCTCTTTTTCTTCTTTGTTAATTTGTTTTGTTTCCTAAATTCCACATGATTGAAATAATATCATATTTGTCTCTTCTTATTTCTTTCACGTAGCATTATATTCCCTAGCTCCATCTATGTTATTGCAAATGGCAAGCTTTTATTATTTTTTATGGCTGAATAATGTTCCATTTTATATATATATATATTATATATATAGATATATATATATGTATACATATATATTATATATATCTATATATATAATATATATGTATATATACACACATATATATGTGTATATATACATATATATACACATATATATGTGTGTATACATATATATACATATGTGTATACATATATACAATATATATACTATATATGTGTATACATATATACAATATATATTGTATATATATCGCCTTTTATCCATTCATCTATCAATGGACACTCAAGCTGCTTCCATATTTTTGCTACTGTAAATAATGCTGCAGTAAACATAGGCATAAATACATCTTTTCAAATTAGTGTTTCTGTATTTTTTGGGTAATTACCCAGTAGTTAAACTACTGGGTGATTTGGTAATCCTATTTTTAACATTTGAGGAACATCCATACTGTTTCCTACAGTGACTGCAACAGTTAACGTTCCCATCAACAGTGCATGAGGGTTCCTTTTCCTTTACATCCTCACCAACACTTGTTGGGTTTTTTTTCCTTGTTATTTTAGACATTCTGACAGGTGTGAAGTGATATCTTATTGTGGTTTTGCTTTGTATTTCCCTGATAATGCCCATTTTTAATTGTGTTACTTGTTTTTCTGGTGTTAAGTTGTGTAAATTCTTTACATATTTTGGATAGTAAACCTTTATTGGATATATCATTTGCAAATATCTTCTCTCATTCAGTAGGTTGCCTTAGTTTTGTTGTTTCCTTGCTCTGCAGAAGATTTTTATTTTGATGTAGTCCCAATAGTTTATTTTTGTTTTTGTTTCTTTTCCCTGAGGAGAAATATCTAGAAAAATGGTGCTATGGCTAAAGTCATAGAAACAACTGTATGTGCTCTTTTCAAGGATTTTTATGATTCCAGGTCTCATATTTACATCCTTAAACCATTTGGGTTTACTTTTGCATATGGTGTTACAAAGTGGCCCACATTTATCCTTTTGCATGTAGCTGTCCAGTTTTCCCAACACCATTTATTGAACATACTTCTTTCTCATTGTATATTCTTGAATTCTTTGCCATAGATTAGTTGACCACATAAGTGTGGGTTTATTTCTGGGTTCTCCATTCTGTTCGACCCATTAATCTATGTGTCTGCTTTTGTGCTAGCACCATACAGTCTGATTACTCCAGCTTGTAGTATATCTAGAAATCTGGGATTGTGATACCTCCAGTTTTGTTCTTTTTCAAGATTACTTTGGCTATTCAGGGTCTTTTGTGGTTCCATACAAATGTAATATTATTTGTTCTAGTTCTGTGAAAAATACTGTTGGTATTTTGTTAGTAATTGCATTAAATGTAAGGACTGCTTTGGGTAGTATAGATATTTTACTAATATTTGTTCTTGCAATCCATGAGCATGCAATATCTTTCCATTTGTGTCATCTTCAATTTGTTTCATCAGTGTTTTATAATTTTCAAAGTACAGGTCTTTTACCTCATCGGTCAAGTTTCTTCCTAGATATTTTATTATTTTTGATGCAATTGCAAATAGGATTGCTTTCTTCCTTTCTCTTTTTGATAATTCATTATTAGCATATAGAAATGCAACAGATTTGTGTATTGATTTTATACCCTGCAATTTTACTGAATTCATTTATCATTTCTAGCAGTTTTTGGTGGAGTCTTTGTGTTTTCTATATATAGAATCCTGTCATCTGCAAATAGTATAAGTTTTACTTCTTCCTTACCAATTTGGATGCCTTTTATTTTTTTTCTTGTATGATTGCTCTGGCTAGGACTTCCAGTACTTTGTAAAATAAAAGTAGTGAGAGTGGACATCCCTGTCTTGTTCTTGACGTTAGGGAATATGCTCTCAGGTTTTCATGATGTAAGCTGTGGGGTTTTCATATATGACCTTTATTATGTTTGGGTGTGTTCCCTCAAAACCCACTTTACTGACAGTTTTTATGATGAATACATGTTATACTTTGTTGAATTCTCTCTTCACCTATCAAAATGATCATATGATTTTTGTCCTATGTTTTGTTGATGTAGTGTATCATGTTGATTGATTTGTGAATACTGAACCCCTTACATCCTAGGAATAAATCCCACTTGATCCTGGTGAATGATTTTTTTTATGTATCATTAGATTCAGTTTGATATATTTTGCTGATGAATTTTTCATTCATGTTCCTCAGAGATACTGCCCTGTAGTTCTCTTTTGTTGTGTCTTTACCTGGTTTTAGTATCAGGGTAATGCTGGACTCATAGAATAAATTGGAAGCTTTTCTTCCTCTTCTCTTTCTTGGAACAGTTTGACAACAAAGGATATTAACTTTTGTTTAAATGTTTGGTTGTACTGACCTATGAAGCTGTCTGGTCCTGGACTTTTGTTAGTTGGGAATTTTTTGACCGCTGATTTGATTTCATTGCTTATCATTAGGACCTTCAAATTTTCTCTTTCTAATTAAGTTTTGGGAGGTTATATGTTTCTAAGAATTTATCAATTTCTTCTAGGTTGCTCACTTTGTTGGTATGTAACTTTTCATAATTTTCTCTTAAAACTGTATGTCTGTGGTTTGATTGTTATTTCTCTTCATTTCTGATTTTGTTCATGTAAATCTTCTCTTTCTGTCTCTCCCTACCCCTCTCTCTCTCATGAATCTGTCTAAAAGTTTATTGATTTTTTAGTTCTTCCCAAAGAACCAGCTACTGGTTTTATTGATATGTTACTGTTTTTTCAGTTTCAATTTCATTTATTTCTGCTCTAATATTTATGTTTCCCTTCCTTCTATTATGTTGGAGTTTTGTTTGTTCGTTTTCTAGCTCCTTTAGGTATAAGTTTAGGTTGCGTATTTGAGATTTTTCTTCTTAATGTGGGCCTGTATTGCTATACACTTACCTCCTAAAACAGTTTTACCTGTGTTTCAAATATTTTGGGTCATTGTATTTTTATTTTCATTTGTCTCCTTGTATTTTTTGGTTTCCTCCTTTGATTTCTTGATTGATCCATTCATTGTTTAGTCGCATGTTATTTAACTTCCATTTATTTGTGTTTTTTCTAGATTTTTTTCTTGTGATTGATTTCTAGTTTCAAAATGTCGTGTTTATAAAAAAATGTATGATATGACTTCAATCTTTTTAGATTTCATGAGATGTGTTTTGTGATCTTACATGTGGTATATCCTGAAAAGTTTCCATGTGCCCTTGAAAAGAATGTTTATTCTACTGTTTTAGGATGAATGTATATTCTACTGTTTTAATGTTCTGAATATATTTTTGGGTCCATCTGATCCAACGTGTCATTCACAACCACTGCTTTCTTTGATAGGCTGTTTGGATAATCTATCCTTTGACGTAAGCGGGCTGTTAAAGTCTCCTACTATTGTATTACTATTGATTACTTCCTTTATGTTTGTTATTAGCTGCTTTAAGGATTTGGGTGCCTTCATGTTGAGTGCATAAATATTTATAATTGTTATATCTTCTGTTGGATTTTTCTCTTTATGATTATGTAGTGCCCTTCTTTGTCCCTTGTTACAGTCTTTGTTTTAAAGTCTATTTTTTCTGATATAAATATTGCTACACCAGCTTTCTTTTCACTTCCTTTTGCATGATAAATGATTTTCCATCCCTTCACTTTCAATCTGCTTGTGTCTTTACATCTGAAGTGAGTCTTGTACGCAGCATATAGATGGGTGTTGCTTTTTTACCCATTCTATCACACTATATCTTTTGATTGGAACATGTAGTCCATTTACATTTAAAGTAATTATTTATAGGAATGTATTTATTGCCACTTTATTAGTTGTTTTCTGGTTGTTTTGTAGTTTTTGTATTCTTTTCTTCTCTTGCTCCTTTCATGGTTTGCCAACTTTTCTTGAATTCATTTCTCTTTATATTTTCCAAATCTATTACCAGTTTTTTTTTATTTGCAGTTACCATTACGTTTATATATAACATCTTATGCATATAGCAGTCTATATTAAGTTGATGGCCACTTAAGTTTGAACCCATTCTAAAAGCATGACATTTTTTGTCCTCTCCTTCAACCCCACATTTAGGCATATAGTGCCATACTTTACAACTTTTTATTTTGTGGAGGTTTTGCATTTTCTAGTTTATTTTTGACATTCCGTTTTCTTTCTCCCCTGAACAGCCCAACCACACAATGTTCTACCATGAAAATTGAGTTTCTAATTTAATGATACTTGCTTTGCAATACTTTTCTGCATTGACTTCATTTGGCTTCAAGGAAAGTGACTCCACCATCATTACAGAGATGGCTTTACCTCTGTGGTCCTGTATGGATAATCTGGGGCAAAATACAGATATAAGTGAAATTTATCTTCATTGCCACTCCCCTTATTACCATCATCCACTCCTCACAGTAAAATGGATAAAAATAATTATGTTTTTGATATCACACCTCTAAAAACAGAAATAGGCCCCTACAGAATAAAAGGCACTGTCACTGTTTATTATTTCCTCTTATGTGCCAGTGTCTTTGAAATAGAATGGATGAGCTATATTTGCACATTTGTTGGATTTACTTTGTCATGTAAAATTATTCTATTTTTCTTTCATTGCCATCTCCTGTGGCCTTCAGGAACAGATGTTTCTTTTGAGCATCTGGCAGCTGTAGTCCTGAGGTGTCAACTTAGAGAAACATGGTTTTGTCTAGCAGCTTAAACTACTGCAGAGATACAGCCTTAGAGGACTGTATGTGCATGTGAGACACACACACACACACAGACACACACACACACACCATAAGCTTGGAGCTATAAATATGTACGAGTCACTTAATAGAATAAGAGAAACAATAAGGAAATTTAGAAGTTGTATTTCTACTAACATATCTGTTTTCAAAAGTATTTGTTTTTAATGCCTTCAGCTTTGGGTATTATCTTCAACAGGTGCATCAGAACCAGATGATTCAAGGTCATTTGTGTCATGTTTGTCTAAGACTAATGTTCTATGTTTTGTGTTCAGGATTTTTTGTAATGATCTTCAGCATATCATGAGGATTTTTGTCCTAGATATTGACTGGTCTGATGATGTTAGAAAAGGAAATAGTAACTCCCAGACCTTTCCTGAAGCATAGACTTTAATGCCCATTATCCTTTTAGTGGACAGTGTCAGTAGACACTGAAATTTTTTTTCAGTTAACCATTTCATACATTCCTATATTGAAACATTAGCTCCCCTGGTCTGGCTGAGTCCATGGCTCATACTCTTAATTCATATACAATACAGCTTTTAATGGAGTTATTTTAAACCATAATATTACCCAAAGGTACTAGATCATTTTTTCTGTAATAGGCTTACTTAACAATATCTTCAGTGCAACTTATAAGCAAATGGGTCGTCTTGCACTTCAATTCCAGAAAATATCTTCCTGCATGTTAATTCTACAAATAAGAAAGAAAACATCAAAATGATTTTATACCACTTGCAGACTTAAATATTCTCAGCTTATTTGTTAAAGTATGTAACAAGACTGGGGCCAACGTTCTTTACAGGTAATGCCTCTGTTTATACCTAATTTAGAGACTTCATTTGGAAGCTTCTGCTCAGAAAGAGGCTACATTTCTTAACTTCCCCTGCATCTAAGTAGGGCCAAGCAACTGAGTTGTGCTTAGTGAACTGTGGATGGAAAAACTATATCCCACTTTCAAGCCTCGTCCATATAAACCTCTTAATATTCTCAATTTTCACTAGCTTCCAAAAAATAGAAATGAAAGAAAAGCTTCCAAACTCATTCTATGAAGCCAGCATTACCTTGATTCCAAAACTAGACAAAGACCCCACTAAAGAGGAGAATTATAGGCCAGTATACCTGATGAAACTGGATGTAAAAATTCTCAACAAGATACTAATTCAAGTCTAATTCAGCAGTACATTAAAAAAATCATTCACCATGATCAAGTGGGATTTATTTCTGGGCTGCAGGGTTGATTCAGCATTTGCAAATTAATCAGTGTAAAGCACCACATTAACAAAAGAAAGGATAAGAACCATATGATCCTTTTAATGGATGCAGAAAAAGCATTTGACAAAATACAGCATCTTTTCTTCATAAAATCCTCAAGAAAGTAGGGATAGAAGGAGCATACCTCAATATCATAAAAGCCATATATGAAAGGCCCAGGGCTAATATCATCCTCAGTGGGGAAAAACTGAGAGCTTTCTCCCTAAGGTCAGGAACATGACAAGGATATCTACTCTCAGCACTGCTGATCAACATAGTACTGAAAGTCCTAGCCTTAGCAATCAGACAACAAAAAGAAATAAAAGACATATATTAGGCAAAGAAGAAGTCAAACTTTCACTCTTTCACAATACTCTATATGGAAAACCCAAAAGACTCCACCAAAAAACTGCTAGAACTGATACGTGAATTCAGCAAAGTTGCAGGATATAAAACCAAAGACAGAAACTGGTTGCATTTCTATATGCCAATAACGAAGCAGCATAAAGAGAAATCAAGGAATTGATCCTATTTGCAATAGCGCCAAAAACCATAAGATACCCAGGAGTAAACCTAACCAAAGAGGTAAAAGATGTGCACGCTGAAAACTATAGAACGCTTATGAAAGCAATGGAAGAAGACACAAAGAAATGGAAAAATATTCCATGCTCATGGATTGGAAGAACAAATATTGTTAAAATGTCTATACTACCCGAAACAATCTACACATTTGATGCAATCTTTATCAAAATAATACCAGCATTCTTCACAGAGCTAGAACAAACAATCCTGAAATAGCCAAAACACCCCAAATGGCCAAAGTAATGTTAAAAAATAAATCCAAAGCAGGAGGCATCATAATTCTGGACTTTAAGCTACATCACAAAGCTGTAATCATCAAGACAGTATGCTACTGGCACAAAAAAAGACAGATATATCAATAGAATGGAAGAGAACACCCAGAAACGAACTCACAAATGTATGGCCAACTAATCTTTGACAAAGCAGCGAAGAATATCCAATGGAATAAAGACAGTCTATTCGGCAAATGGTGCTGGGAAAACTGGAGAGTGACATGCAGAAGAATGAACCTGGACCACTTTCTCACACCACACACAAAAATAAATTTAAAATGGATGAAAGACTTCTATATGAGACAGGAAACCATCACAATCCTACAGGAGAAAACAGACAGAAACCTCTTTGACCTTGGCTGCAATAACTTCTCACTAGACATGTCTCTGGAGGCAAGTGAAACAAAAGCAAAAATGAATCATTAGGACCCCATCAAGATAAAAAGCTTCTGCACCGTGAAGGAAACAATCAAAAAAACTAAAAGGCAACCAATGGAATAGGAGAAGATATTTGGAAATGACTTATCCAATAAAGGGTTAGTATCCAAAAATCTATAAAGAATTTTTCAAACCCAACAGCCAAAATCAAATAATCCAGTGAAGAAATGGGCAAAAGATGTGAATAGACACTTTACAAAGAAGACATCCAGATGGCTAACAGACATATGAAAAGATGCTCATCATCACTCATCATCAGGGAAATACAAATCATAGATACCACCTTATACCTGTAAGAATGGGTACAATGAATACCTCAGGAAACAACAGATATTGGTGATGATGCAGAGAAAAGGGAACTCTTTTGTGCTGTTGGTGGGAATGCAAACTAGTGCAGCTTTTCTGGAAAACAGTATGGAGTTTCCTCAAAAAATTAATAATAGAACAACTCTATGCCCAGCAGTTACAATAGTCCATATTTATCCAAAGAATACAGAAATGCTGATTTGAAGGGGCATATGCACCCCAATGTTTATAGCAGCACTATCAACAATAGCCAAACTATGGAGAGAGCCCAAATGTCCATTGACCGATCAATGGAGAAAGAGGATGTGGAATGGAATACTACTCAGAGATCAAAAAGAATGAAATCTTGCCCTTTGCAACAATGTGGATGGAACTAGAGTGCATTATGCTAAGCAAAATAAGTCAGGCAGAGAAAGACACATATTGCATTATCCCACTCATAGGTGTAATTTAAGAAACAAAACAGATTAACATAGGAGAAGGGAAGGAAAAATAAAAAGAGAGAGGGAGGCAAATCAGACTCTTACATACAGAGAATAAACTGAGGATTCTTGGAGAGGGAATGGGGGGATGAGGTAAATGGGTGATAGGCATTGAGGATGGCACTTGCTGGAATGAGCACTAGATGTTATTTGTAAGTGATGAACTGCTGGGTTCTACCCCTGAGCCCAATATTACATTGTATGTTAACTAACTTGAATTTAAATAAATAAATTAAAAATGAAGAAAGATCTCTGGACTGTTAGAGGGAAACCAATAGCCTGGGCTATTCTTACTCTAGGTAACAGAATATGTTCTAAATATGTTGTCTTAAAAACTGGTGTTAGTAGGTATAAGCAAACACACACACATCTACCTCTCTGTATTCATGCATTTTTATTTACAGTTACCACAAAAAGATACACAATACCTCATATTTTTATAGTTATTATGAAACATTTGTTAAAATGTTAACCATTAGGGGTAAACAATGTACTATCTTTAGGTAACAACATGTGTTTTAAATAACCCCACCAGCGGCTCGCCGGCCAAGCAGAGCCCCCGAGTCTGGCTGGCAAAAGCGGAGGGGCCGGACGGACTGTGTTCCGACAGCAAGCGCGACTTAGCGTCTGGGAGGTCATAAGTTAACAGCTCTGCTCAGAAAGCGGGAAGGCTGGAGGACAAAGGGAGGGAGAGCTGCTGAGCCCCCGGACGGCAGAGCTCAGCTTGGCGGGGAACAAAGGCGCTCGCCAGCGCCATCTCCCCCGCCCATCCCCCAGCCAAAATCCCAAAGGGAACCAGTTCCTGCCAGGGAACTTGCTCACTCTGCACAAACACCCAACTCTGTGCTTCTGTGGAGCCAAACCTCCGGCAGCGGGTCTGATTCCCTCCCGCTGCCACAGGGCCCCTCCTGAAGTAGATCACCTAAGGAGAAGCGAGCTAAGCCTGCCCCTCCTGCCCCCGTGCACCTTGCCTACCCACCCCAGCTAATACGCCAGATCCCCAGCACCACAAGCCTGGCAGTGTGCAAGTAGCCCAGATGGGCCACGCCACCCCACAGTGAATCCGGCCCCTAGGAGAGGGGAAGAGAAGGCACATACCAGTCTGACTGTGGCCCCAGCGGTGAGATGGGGGCAGACATCAGGTTGGACTGCGGCCCCGCCCACCAACTCCAGTTATACACCACAGCGCAGGGGAAGTGCCCTGCAGGTCCTCACCACTGCAGGGACTATCCAAAATGACCAAACAGAAGAATTCCCCCTAGAAGAATCTCCAGGAAATAACAACAGCTAATGAACTGATCAAAAAGGATTTAAATAATATAACAGAAAGTGAATTTAGAATAATAGTCATAAAATTAATCGCTGGGCTTGAAAACAGTATATAGGACAGCAGAGAATCTCTTGCCACAGAGATCAAGGGACTAAGGAACAGTCACGAGGAGCTGAAAAGCGCTTTAAACGAAATGCAAAACAAAATGGAAATGACAACAGCTCGGATTGAAGAGGCAGAGGAGAGAATAGGTGAACTAGAAGATAAAGTTATGGAAAAAGAGGAAGCTGAGAGAAAGAGAGATAAAAAAAATCCAGGAGTATGAGGGAAAAATTAGAGAACTAAGTGATACACTAAAAATAAATAATATACGCATAATTGGTATCCCAGAGGAGGAAGAGAGAGGGAAAGGTGCTGAAGGGGTACTAGAAGAAATTATAGCTGAGAACTTCCCTGAACTGGGGAAGGAAAAAGGCATTGAAATCCAAGAGGCACAGAGAACTCCCTTCAGACGTAACTTGAATTGATCTTCTGCACGACATATCCTAGTGAAACTGGCAAAATACAAGGATAAAGAGAAAATTCTGAAAGCAGCAAGGGATAAACGTGCCCTCACATATAAAGGGAGACCTATAAGACTCGTGACTGATCTCTCCTTTGAAACTTGGCAGGCCAGAAAGGCTTGGCACGATATCTTCAGTGTGCTAAACAGAAAAAATATGCAGCCGAGAATCCTTTATCCAGCAAGTCTGTCATTTAGAATAGAAGGAGAGATAAAGGTCTTCCCAAACAAACAAAAACTGAAGGAATTTGTCACCACGAAACCAGCCCTACAAGAGATCCTAAGGGGGATCCTGTGAGACAAAGTACCAGAGACATCGCTACAAGCATAAAACATACAGACATCACAATGACTCTACACCCGTATCTTTCTATAATAACACTGAATGTAAATGGATTAAATGCGCCAACCAAAAGACATAGGGTATCAGAATGGATAAAAAAACAAGACCCATCTATTTGCTGTCTACAAGAGACTCATTTGAGATCTGAGGACACCTTTAGATTGAGAGTGAGGGGATGGAGAACTATTTATCATGCTACTGGAAGCCAAAAGAAAGCTGGAGTAGCCATACTTATATCAGACAAACTAGACTTTAAATTAAAGGCTGTAACAAGAGATGAAGAAGGGCATTATATAATAATTACAGGGTCTATCCATCGGGAAGAGCTAACAATTATAAATGTCTATGCGCCAAATACCGGAGCCCCCAGATATATAAAACAATTACTCATAAACATAAGCAACCTTATTGATAAGAATGTGGTCATTGCAGGGGACTTTAACACCCCACTTACAGAAATGGATAGATCATCTAGACACATGGTCAATAAAGAAACAAGGGCCCTGAATGATACATTGGATCAGATGGACTTGACAGATCTATTTAGAACTCTGCATCCCAAAGCAACAGAATATACTTTCTTCTCGAGTGCACATGGAACATTCTCCAAGATAGATCATATACTGGGTCACAAAACGCCCTTCATAAGTTTACAAGAATTGAAATTATACCATGCATACTTTCAGACCACAATGCTATGAAGCTTGAAATCAACCACAGGAAAAAGTCTGGAAAACCTCCAAAAGCATGGAGGTTAAAGAACACCCTACTAACGAATGAGTGGGTCAACCAGGCAATTAGAGAAGAAATTTAAAAATATATGGAAACAAATGAAAATGAAAATACAACAATCCAAACACTTTGGGACGCAGCAAAGGCAGTCCTGAGAGGAAAATACATCGCAATCCAGGCCTATCTCAAGAAACAAGAAAAATCCCAAATACAAAATCTAACAGCACACCTAAAGGAAATAGAAGCAGAACAGCAAAGGCAGCCTAAACCCAGCAGAAGAAGAGAAATCATAAAGATCAGAGCAGAAATAAACAATATAGAATCTAAAAAAACTGTAGAGCAGATCAACGAAACCAGGAGTTGGTTTTTTGAAAAAATTAACAAAATTGACAAACCTCTATCCAGGCTTCTCAAAAAGAAAAGGGAGATGACCCAAATAGATAAAATCATGAATGAAAATGGAATTATTACAACCAATCCCTCAGAGATACAAACAATTATCAGGGAATACTATGAAAAATTATATGCCAACAAATTGGACAACCTGGAAGAAATGGACAAATTCCTAAACACCCACACTCTTCCAAAACTCAATCAGGAGGAAATAGAAAGCTTGAACAGACCCGTAACCAGCGAAGAAATTGAATCGGTTATCAAAAATCTCCTAACAAATAAGAGTCCAGGACCAGATGGCTTCCCAGGGGAGTTCTACCAGACGTTTAAAGCAGAGATAACACCTATCCTTCTCAAGCTATTCCAAGAAATAGAAAGGGAAGGAAAACTTCCAGACTCATTCTATGAAGCCAGTATTACTTTGATTCCTAAACCAGACAGAGACCCAGTAAAAAAAGAGAACTACAGGCCAATATCTCTGATGAATATGGATGCAAAAATTCTCAATAAGATACTAGCAAATCGAATTCAACAGCATATAAAAAGAATTATTCACCATGATCAAGTGGGATTCATTCCTGGGATGCAGGGCTGGTTCAACATTCGCAAATCGATCAACGTGATACATCACATTAACAAAAAAAAAAAGAGAAGAACCATATGATCCTGTCAATCGATGCAGAAAAGGCCTTTGACAAAACCCAGCACCCTTTCTTAATAAAAACCCTTGAGAAAGTCGGGATAGAAGGAACATACTTAAAGATCATAAAAGCTATTTATGAAAAGCCCACAGCTAACATCATCCTCAACGGGGAAAAACTGAGAGCTTTTTCCCTGAGATCAGGAACACGACAGGGATGCCCACTCTCACCGCTGTTGTTTAACATAGTGCTGGAAGTTCTAGCATCAGCAATCAGACAACAAAAGGAAATCAAAGGCATCCAAATTGGCAAAGATGAAGTCAAGCTTTCGCTTTTTGCAGATGACATGATATTATACATGGAAAATCCGATAGAGTCCACCAAAAGTCTGCTAGAACTGATACATGAATTCAGCAAAGTTGCAGGATACAAAATCAATGTACAGAAATCAGTTGTATTCTTATACACTAACAATGAGGCAACAGAAAGACAAATCAAGAAACTGATCCCATTCACAATTGCACCAAGAAGCATAAAATACCTAGGAATAAATCTAACCAAAGATGTAAAAGATCTGTATGCTGAAAACTATAGAAAGCTTATGCAGGTAATTGAAGAAGATATAAAGAAATGGAAAGACATTCCCTGCTCATGGATTGGAAGAATAAATATTGTCAAAATGTCAATACTACCCAAAGCTATCTACACATTCAATGCAATCCCAATCAAAATTGCACCAGCATTCTTCTTGAAACTAGAACAAGCAATCCTAAAATTCATATGGAACCACAAAAGGCCCCGAATAGCCAAAGTAATTTTGAAGAAGAAGACCAAAGCAGGAGGCATCACAATCCCAGACTTTAGCCTCTACTACAAAGCTGTCATCATCAAGACAGCATGGTATTGGCATAAAAACAGACACATAGACCAATGGAATAGAATAGAAACCCCAGAACTAGACCCACAAACGTATGGCCAACTCATCTTTGACAAAGCAGGAAAGAACATCCAATGGAAAAAAGACAGTCTCTTTAACAAATGGTGCTGGGAGAACTGGACAGCAACATGCAGAAGGTTGAAACTAGACCACTTTCTCACACCATTCACAAAAATAAACTCAAAATGGATAAAGGACCTGAATGTGAGACAGGAAACATCAAAACCTTAGAGGAGAAAGCAGGAAAAGACCTCTCTGACCTCAGCCATAGCAATCTCTTACTCGACACATCCCCAAAGGCAAGGGAATTAAAAGCAAAAGTGAATTACTGGGACCTTATGAAGATAAAAAGCTTCTGCACAGCAAAGGAAACAACCAACAAAACTAAAAGGCAACCAACAGAATGGGAAAAGATATTTGCAAATGACATATCGGACAAAGGGCTAGTATCCAAAATCTATAAAGAGCTCATCAAACTCCACACCCGAAAAACAAATAACCCAGTGAAGAAATGGGCAGAAAACATGAATAGACACTTCTCTAAAGAAGACATCCGGATGGCCAACAGGCACATGAAAAGATGTTCAACGTCGCTCCTTATCAGGGAAATACAAATCAAAACCACACTCAGATATCACCTCACGCCAGTCAGAGTGGCCAAAATGAAGAAATCAGGAGACTATAGATGCTGGAGAGGATGTGGAGAAACAGGAACCCTCTTGCACTGTTGGTGGGAATGCAAATTGGTGCAGCCACTCTGGAAAGCAGTGTGGAGGTTCCTCAGAAAATTAAAAGTAGACCTACCCTATGACCCAGCAATAGCACTGCTAGGAATTTATCCAAGGGATACAGGAGTACTGATGCATAGGGGCACTTTTACCCCAATGTTTATAGCAGCACTCTCAACAATAGCCAAATTATGGAAAGAGCCTAAATGTCCATCAACTGATGAATGGATAAAGAAATTGTGGTTTATATACACAATGGAATACTACGTGGCAATGAGAAAAAATGAAATATGGCCTTTTGTAGCAATGTGGATGGAACTGGAGAGTGTGATGCTAAGTGAAATAAGCCATACAGAGAAAGACAGATACCATATGGTTTCACTCTTATGTGGATCCTGAGAAACGTAACAGAAACCCATGGGGGAGGGGAAGAAAAAAAAAAAAGAGGTTAGAGTGGGAGAGAGCCAAAGCATAAGAGACTGTTAAAAACTGAGAACAAACTGAGGGTTGATAGGGGGTGGGAGGGAGGGGAGGGTGGGTGATGGGTATTGAGGAGGGCACCTTTTGGGATGAGCACTGGGTGTTGTATGGAAACCAATTTGACAGTAAATTTCATATATTAAAAAATAAAAAAATAATAATAATAAAAAAATAAAATAAAATAAAATAACCCCACCAGCATTCTTCACAGAGCTAAAACAAACAACCCTAAAATTTGTTTGGAACCAGAAAAGACCCCAGATAGCCAAAGCGATTTTGAAAAATAAAACCAAACCTGGAGGCATCACAATCCTGGATTTCAAGATGTATTACAAAGCTTTAATCATCAAGACAGTATGGTACTGGCACAAAAACAGACACTCAGATCAATGGAACAGAATATAAAACCCAGAAATGGACCCACAAACGTATGACCAACTAATCTTTGACAAGGCAAGAAAGAATACCCAATGGAATAAAGACACTCTCTTCAAATGGTGTTGGGAAAACTGGACAGCAACATGCAGAAAAATGAAACTTGGACCTCTTTCTTACACCATACACAACAATAAACTCAAAATGGATGAAAGACCTAAACATAAGACAGGAAGCCATCAAAATCCTAGTGGAGAAAACAGGCAAAAACCTCTTTGACTTCAGCCACAGCAATAAAAATTTTTTTAATAATGTTTGTTTATTTTTGAGACAGAGATTGCGGGATGCAAGTGAGCAAGGGAAGCGAAGGGAGAGACACACACACAGAATCTGAAGCAGGCTCCAGGCTCTGAGCTGTCAGCACAGAGCCTGACATAGACTCAAACTCACAAACTGTGAGATCATGACCTGAGCCGAGGTTGGACGCTTAACTGACTGAGCCACCCAGGCACCCAATTGGCCACAGCAGCTTCTTACTCAACATATCACCGGAGGCAAGGGAAACAAAAGCAAAAATGAACTATTGGGACTTCATCAAAATAAAAAGCTTCTGCACAGCGAAGGAAACAATCAGTAACACTAAAAGGCAAGTGACAGAATGAGAGAAGATATTTGCAAACCACATATCAGATAAAGGGTTAGTATCCAAAATCTATAAAGAACTTATTAAACTCAACACCCAAAAAACAAATAATCCAGTGAAGAAATGGTCAAAAGACATGAATAGACACTTCTCCGAAGAAGACATCCAGATGGCAAACCAACACATGAAAAAAAATGCTCAACATCACTCATCATCAGGGAAATACAAATCAAAGCCACAATGAGATATGACCTCATACTTGTCAGAATGGCTAACAACTCAAGTAACAACAGATGTTGATGAAGATGCGGAGAAAGAGGAACTCTTTTGCACTTTTGGTGGGAATGCATACTGGTGCCACTCTGGAAAACCGTATGGAGTTTCCTCAAAAAATTAAAAATAGAACTACCCTATGACCCAGCAATTGCACTCTAGGTATTTACAAAAGGGATACAGGTGTGCTGTTTTAAAGGGGCACATGCACCCCAGTGTTTATAGCAACACTATTGACAATAGCCAAAGTACAGAATGTCCATCGACAGATGAATGGTTAAAGAAGATGTGGAGATACACACACACACACACACACACACACACACACACACACACACAAGGGAGTATTCCTTGGCAATCAAAAAGAATGAAATTTTGCCATTTGCAACTATGTGGATGGAACTAGAGGGCATTATGCTAAGCGAAATTAGTCAGACAAAGACAAATATCATATGACTTGACTCAAATGAGGACTTTAAGATACAAAACAGATGAACATAAGAGAAGGGAAGCAAAAATAATATAAAAACAGGGAGGGGGACAAACCATAAGAGACTCTTAAATATAGAGAACAAACAAAGGCTTGCTGGAAGGGTTGGGGGGGGGAGTGGGCTAAATGGGTAAGGGTCATTAAGGAATCTACCCCTGAGATTATTGTTGCACTATATGCTAACTAACTTGGATATAAATTTTAAAAAATTAAAAATAAAACAACCTCATTAAGATAGTGCAGTGAATTGATTGAGAGCATGGGCCTTGGAGTTGCAGACCAGGATTTAAATAATGTTGCTGTCACTTACTGTGTGACCTTGGCCAAATTATTTAATCTCTTGGAGTCTCACATTTATTTCCTGCAAACTAAAATATCTTAATCATTGGATCACTGCGAGGCTTAAATCAAAAAGACACACAATACCAGTAAAGTCCCTGATAAAATCCCCAGTATTGTTGTAAGCACTTAATAGAGTATCCAAACTGTTTGAATTAGTATTCAAACTATTTGAATTTTATAACTGCAGATACAATATCATACACATTACAAGAAAAGCATCCCAGTATTTGTTTTTGGGCAAAACCAAAAAGCCTATCAAGGAAAGAAAACTACCTTTCCAAAAATCGAAGCAGAATCCAAGAAAGAACAAATGGGCTCCAAAGAATGTCCAAACTAGAAATATGCAGTTCTGTTACAAAGTCTGTGATTTACTTTGAAGTATTTTAGCATAATCTGTGTAACACTATGTTCACACCAGTTAAAGTTTAATTTTAGAAGGAGTCGGCTGGCATTATACTCCAGAGGCAGCTCCTAGAAGTCATTCAGCTATTGGTATCTCAATCAACAATTGACAGTTTGCTAATTAGCATAGTAGAAGACAAAATGGATTTTAATTCCTAGAACAAGTGACTTATTATTAAGTATGATGAATATTAGAAATGGATTCTTAGAAGAAAATAACAGTATTCTACTTGTGTGGATGTAGTGCTCATGTGTGTTGGCGAAAATTGCTTAAATTGCTCTCCATCCTAGTAAGAAAAATCCACCCTGGATAAAAATCCACCCTGGCATGTATTCCTCACCTTTGTGGATGGAGTCTATGGCTTAGGCCCTAATCAGTTCTGTGTGCAGCCATCAGTTAAGGAGAATTGTAATGTAGTTACACTGTGACTTAGTGATACAGAATCCTCCCTCCGAAATTTTGTTGGTCTGCCTGCTAAAATTCTCACACAAGGGCAGAAAGCTGAAATTTCACTGAAGTTAGAGAAGATGATGTAGGAAATTTTTGTGCATTCGTTGATAATGAATAGCTGGCAAATGTATCCATGTGTAGAAGAACTTGATTAGACACTTTCGTTATCAGTAGGTAGCAAGATTGTGGGCAGTACCTAGTTACCAAAAAGAACGTCAGCTCTGTGACAAATTGGCTAATGTCACTTCACAACAAATAGTTCACAAGCACCTCCCTTCTTCTTTTAAGGCCCCTCTTCAATAGCCGAGGACTCTCATAATGATAATCCAATCCTCTATATAGACTGCCCATTTACTAGATGGAAATATATCAAGGAACACAGCATAGTGCTTCAGAATTCAAGCCCTGTCACTTGTTAGCTACACAATAATTAGCAAGTTATTTATCTTCCTGTGCCTGCATTCTTGCCTTGGACATAGATCATAGATCATGAGGATGATTAAATAATATATACATAAAACACTTATAATAGTTTCTGCCACATCTTAAAAAGTGCTAGTATTATTATTTCCCAAATTCTCCTCCAGAGACTTAGTGTAGTGTGGTAGCCATGTTGGCTAACACTCTGTTACTCAATTAAGGCCATTCGATTGCATCATGTCACAATTTTACTTGTGTCTTGAAATCCTCCAAGGGATTCTACTTGAACTTAGTCATGTGCCTTCATTGAGTTCATCATTTAGGTGCATCTGTAGCTCTATCAAGAGTATGTGATCTTCAACTTGGAGGCTGGAGAAGTTGGAATTGCCTAGTTTCCTCCCTAGTACAGACACAGCATATTCGCTCACTTTTTATAAAATTGTCTTTTCATTTGGAAGTACCCCCTGCACTATAATCATGGAATGTCCCCTCTTCTGTGGTCTAGCAGACTTCCTCTTCTTGATGAAAGCAAAACAGAACCTCTGTAGAGGACCTTCTTCATCTCCCTGCCCACACCTTGGACTCAAGGAGTGGTAAGTTTCAGGGAAAGAGTCGGGAGAGGAGGGGAGAGAATGTGTAGTGAGAAGGCACATTGAAAGAGGCGTCCTTCTCCTCTCTCAGAGTATAGTTCCTGGGTCATTGTCTTTCCTTTTCAGCAGCCTCTATAATGTTGTTTTAACTTCAAAGTTTTGGATTGCTGGTTTTCGACATATGTATGGCTTTAATAGGTGATCTTTTTGAGACTGATAGTTACTCCAGATTCCAATACAGTGTTCCTTGTTTTGTTGAAACTTAAAAGATTTATAAAAGTAATTCATGCTCATGGCAAAAAAAAAAATCTAAAAATACAGGAAATCAATACAGTGAATTTAAGCAATCACCAAGTCGTGTGTTTATGAAGGCTGTTTTTCTTCATTTACTTGACTGGTAAAGGGAAACTAACATTTATTGTACTCTGTGACTATGCTAGATATGGATGAACCTGACGACATCCCTTTGAAATAAGTATTAATATTTTCTCCCTTTTTAGATGTGAGTATTGAATTCTGAGAGCTTAATCTGGACAAAGACATAAGCCATCAGTGGCAGAGGCTTAGTGTGAACTCTGATTCCCATACCCCTACTGTGAGGTCAATGTGCTTACAGGCTAGCATTCACTCACACCTGCATTTCGCAACATTTCTTTTCCTAATGTTAACTAACGTTGAGATGGGTTTTCAAATTTTTCCTTTCCCACCAGAGTTGAGAGTCTGACAAAATGAATCACTCATCATGGCTTCTAGCTCAGCTTCCACCTCTGAACAGCCCAGAACAGTTTCTAAAACTGACTTCTCACAGTAGCATCAATGTGTCCTAACCATAGGCCTTTCAGCCAGGTTACATTCCAGGAGGCACACAAGCAAAGCCTTGTAACCAACCCATGGGAAGAGACAGGTATTCTAAAAATATGTCATCAACTGAAAGAGTGTCAGCCGGTTTTCAGGTAATGCTGAAAGGGGCTGTTGCAAGTATTTGTTAGGAACGTCAGACTTCTGAAAACGATAAAAATGCAGATTTGAATTTTGCCAGAGAGAACTGGGTTTAGAGGATTGTAGGAATTACTAAGAAAAGATACGCTTTAAGTGACCAGCTTTTCACACATCCTCTGTGACAGTGATTGGTACTTCAGCTTCTGAAGTATTTAACTGAAGTCCTAAGTTATTTTTAATACAATGAACCCTCCAAGCTCTGATTTGGCAGAACTGAGGGAAATAGCATGGTGTGTTGATTTCAGGCAGCTCCAGAATAATACAAAACTGTCTGAGCTTGCAGTGAATAGAGGCAGAGTTGCTTTAAGTCTTTGAAAA
This sequence comes from Neofelis nebulosa, assembly GCF_028018385.1. NCBI lineage: Eukaryota > Metazoa > Chordata > Mammalia > Carnivora > Felidae > Neofelis > Neofelis nebulosa. The sequence goes on from NC_080782.1 coordinate 220,382,122, forward strand.
CCTTTGATTATTTTATTCTTCTCTATATAAATATGTGCATCATGGAAACATCAAACAGTACAGAATATAAAGAACAAAGTAAAGCTTATCTGAAAACTCACTACAAAGAGATAGCTAAACCACTGTTTACATTTTGACATATCTCGGTGCAAGTTTCATCTTTTGGAACTTTCTAATTCCTCTTTTGTCTGCTATAGTACTCATTAATTTGTTCAAGGAACATTTATTTGGTACTTATTATGTGCAAGTACTACCAGGTCCTAGAAAGGTAACAACCTCATAGTAGACTAAGGAAGACAGACTATTAAATACAAATCTTAATACACAGATGGGATAAAGGTTGTCTTATGCATCTTCATATCTTCATTTCCTCAGGATGGAGGAGGTGAGGAGGCAGGGGGAAGATGCTAAACAGACATCTGCTGATGAATAAATGATCTTTTGAATCAGTGGATTAATAAAATATGTTAAGTACAAATAGAAGTAGCTCATGGAAGCACTAAAAAGGAGCACATAGGGGAACCTGAGTGGCTCAGTTGGTTAAGCGGCTGACTTCAGCTCAGGTCATGATCTCACATTTCATAAGTTAGAGCCCCACATCGGGCTCTGTGTTGACAGCTCGGAGCCTGGAGCGTGCTTCAGATTCTGTGTCTCCCTCTCTCTCTGCCCCTTCCCTGCTCCTGCTCTGTCTCTCAAAAATAAATAAAGATTAAAAAAAATAATAATAATAATAAAATAAATAAAAAGCACATAAATATGGCCAGAAGAAGTTTTCGGATGTCATGTCCAAACTACAGATTGAGGTGTAAGAATTAATTCTAGCATAATTAATACCTTGCATATGGAGCAGCATATGCAAAAGCCATGGTGCGTCGAGGAAAATGCAAGGAACTCAGAGTGACTGGAGCTTAGAGTTAGTGTAGAAACGTCGCAAGAGATGAGTCTTGAATGATAATTGCAAAAAAGCCATGATGGCCCATCTGTGCCAACCAGCTAACAAACCTTGAGTTTATTTTGAGACAAATGGAAAGCCAAAAAAGTTATTTAAAAGAAAAGCCTTTAGTTATTAGAAGAATGGCATGATTTCCATCTCAGGAGTCTAAACTATGTCCTGTGCCTTCGTCTCTTAAAGTTCAGTCGATTGGCTTTTTGAAAAAAAAAAAATTATGTCTCGAGTCTCTTGTACACATAGGCTTAGTTATTTGGATCAACACCTCTGCTGAAAATAAATTAGATTGGATATAATCACATAGTCTTAGACACATCCAAGATTAGGTAAGACAGCTGCCTGAGGAGTTCTGAGGGAAGCCATCCACAGAAAAGTGCCATGTATTCATTGGAAAACTACTCTCAGGGAGAGTACTGAGGAAGCTAGCTGCCCATGAGCTGGTGCCACTAAACTAACCAAGCTAACCAAGGAGATATTAGGCAAAACCATCCATGCCTGGGGTTCTGAAAAGATACCTGGGGGATGCCAGAGAAAGCTTCCATGGGACACTTCCAATTTCTATTGGCTCCTGGTTGCTGCTGAAAGCAGGTGCCACTGACAATGCCAAATGTACTTCAGAAACACAGAAGAAGCCTTCTTAGACAAACACACCAGAAAAAAAAAAAAAAAGAAAAAAGAAACCATGTCTTCCTCCCATCTTCTCTCCCATGTCTCTTCAAAGAGAGAAAGCTTTGTCTATACTGACAAAGCTTAACATCATCATGCTTTTGGCAAAGAAGTGTTTACAACTCTACTGTAATAGAGGTTCCAACTCTATTATTGCAGAGCTGGAAATAAAGTGTATTTGGAAATTTAGAGTCCACATCAATAACTGCCATAGGCAGGAAGAAAACCCAGAGAGATAAAAGCAATTTGAAAAATTTACAGGGGATGTTGCAACAAGGATTTGTCCTAAAATTTTTTTTTATCTTGTTGACATTATAGAGTAAAATGAAGAGAAATCAATGTCTAGGTCAATCATAAAATATAGAATCTACAGGAAACTTTCCCTGAAATAAACTGGGCCTAAAAGTTAGAAAGATCATTGTAAAAGTGAATCAAAAGTAAGTGAACCCTTGTATAAAATTAAAGTCTAGGTTTGATTTGCCTGGATCATTCAAGAGATACTTGTACCCTTGACCTTGGCTTAAGGTGATCCCAGAATGACTGTCCCAAAGAAACTGGTCATATATATAAAATCCTTTAATTCTCCAAAGTTTTCACCCTATCCTCACCAGACGGTTATAGGCTCTCTCGGATTTTTGATCTCCCAGCAATGAACTTCATTATAAACCTAGGCAAGATCAGCAAATGGCCCCAGGAACAACTACATGCATGCATCTGACCTTAGAAAAAAATCCTTTCCATATGGAATTTTAGTCCATCAAATTCACGAACATAGAAAAAAATATAAGTATGATGAGAGAAATTCAAGGAGGAGGAAATAAATGTTTCTTTTTTATAAAAGAATAAAAGAAACATCTAGAAATTAAAAAAATATATACAGTATCAGAATGAAAAATACTCAGAAGGAGGCTAACCACAAACTAGACACTGGTGAAAGACAAGATCAGAGAAACTGAATACATAGCAGTAGAAACTATTCAAAATTAAGCTAACAAAGAAAAATAAAATGTGAACATAGGGTCACCGACCTATGGATAACAATCTCATCTACTTGAAATTGAAGTCCCAGAAGAAGACAAAGTGGGGCAGAGGGGATACTTGAAAAAAATAATAGTTTAAAGTTTTCCAAATTTGATGCAAACTACAAACACAGAGATTCAATAAGCTGAAAAAACTTCAAGCAAAATCGACAGTGCCGGAGAACATTATAATCCAGAAACAGTTACTGAGAGAACTTAAAGACCTAAATACATGGAAGAGAGAAAACATTCATGGATTGGAAGGCTCATTGTTGTTTAAGATTCAATTCTTTCTAAGTTGATCTAGAGATTCAGTGTAATCCCAATCAAAATCTTGAAGTAGTTTTGCTTATAAATTGACAAACTAATTTTAAAATCTGTGCAGAGATGCAAGTCAGCTAGAATAACCAGAAGGATTTTGAAAAAGAAGTTCAAAGTTGGAGGATTCAAATTTCCTGATTTTAAGACTTGGTATCAAGTTAGTAATACATGGTGATATTGCCATAAAATACATTTAAATGGAACAGAATAAAAAATGTTGAAATAGATACATATTTGGCAAATTAACTATGACAAAGGTGCCGAGGCAGTCCAATAGAAGAAAAATCTTCTCAACAAATGGTTCTCTAACAATTGTTAGCTGTAGACAAAAAATATGAACCTTAGCCCTTGCTCACATACACAAAACATACAGAAAACTCAAAATGGAGTATAAATCTAAATGTAAAAGATAAAACTAGAAAATTCCTAGAAGAAAACATAGAAGTAATTTTAGTAATGTTGGTCTTGGGAAAGATTTCTTAAATATAATATACCAAGAAACATGAACTGTCAAGAGAATTCAAGAAATTGGGCTTCATCAAAATGTAAAATGTTTGCTCTTCAAAGGATACTTACAAAAATGAGAAGGCAAGCCACAGTCTTAGGGAAAATGTTTGCAAAATATATATCTGACTAGGGCTTGTACCTAGAACATATAAAGAATACCTATGAGTCAGTAAGAAGTAGTTAAACAATTCCATAAAAATATACGAAAGATTATGACACTACACTAAAGCAGATGTGCAAAAGACAAACACATGAGAAGATGCTCAACAATATTAATCATCAAGGAAATGCAAATTAAAATCATAATAAGATATCACTACATATCTACTAGGATAAATGAAGCCAGACCAAAAAAGAATACATGTCTATTGATTCCACATATGTAAAATTCTAGAAAATTCTAATGAATTGATAACAACAGGAAACATAACATTTGTCCTCTAGAGAAGAAGTGGGAGGAGGATGGATAGCTGGGCAAAGAGGGACTTGAAAGAGGAAATACAAAAGGCACAAGACAAATTCTGGGATGATGGATAGGATGATGGATATGTGATATTTTTATTATGTTGATTGTGATGGTTTCAAAGGTATGTACATATGTCAACATTTATCAGATTATACACTTGGTGTGCAATTTATGTCAGTTATACCTCAATACACCTGTAAAAAATAGGCAAAACTAAATTATACTGAATACATAGAAGTACCCATAGATGGTAAAACTATGAATACATTACATACATAGATAGTGAAACTAAAAGAAGAGTGAGTTATGGGACTCAGTTGGTTGAGTGGCTGACTCTTGACTCTGGCTCAGGTTATGATCCCAGGGTTGTGGGTGAAAACCCCAAAGCAGGCTCTGTACTGAGCGTGGAGCCTGCTTGGGATTCTCTCTCTTCCTCTGCCCCCCTCCCCAGCTTGTCCTTTCTATCTCTCTAAAAAAAAATGATAATAAATAAAAATTTAAAAATAAAATAAAAAAGAAGAGTAGGCTAATGATGATCCTGACAAGTCAGGAAAGTGGTCACCTTGAGTAGAGGCAGAGTGGGGCTGTAGTGAAGGAGGGAAGGGTTTATGATCGAGAATACACGGTGGCTTAAGAGGGGCCAGGTATATTTTTCTATCTCTTGACCTGGGTAGTGATTCATGGGAATTTTCTTTAGAAGATGTGTGTGTTGGTGTGTGTATTAAACACATTTCTTTACCTTAGTTACTTATATTTCATACACATAAGAGGTGAAGAATGAAACGAAAAAGAGGTGGAGGAGGAGGGAAGGGAAACCGAGGAAGGAGAATTAGAAACACAAGAAGCAGATGGTGAAGTGGAAAGAACACCTAGTAAGTACATAGGGACCTGTGTTGCAGTTATTTTTCTGCCTGTGAATGAACGGGGTGCAGGAAAAGTCACTCAAACTCTTGGGCCTCATTAGTTTCCCCATTTGAGGTTTATTAGACACCGAATGAAAAAGTCTCAAACAGGTGATTTATAATAGCTCTTCCATAGTTTGAATCTTTAAGTTCAATCCTTCAGCAAATAATGAAAAATGGGTTAATACTGCTATTCAGATCAGAGGCAAAAAGCCTTATAAATACAAAGAAATTAGTTATTGATTATAAAAGCTTGTCATCAAGGAAGGGCAGCTCCTCCCTCAGCCATGTGGTATAAGAGAAGAGCAACTTCATGAGCCTCTGCCTCTGTTCTGTCTTCAGTGTTGCAATTGAATGAGAATCACAAGGGCATCTGAGTGGTCCAGTAGGTTAGGTGTCCGACTTCAGCACAGGTCATGATCTCATGGTTTGTGAGCTTGAGCTCCATGTAGGGCTCTGGGCTGACAGCTCCGAGCCTAGAGCCCGCTTTAGATTCTGTGTCTCCCTCTGTCTGCCCCTCCACTGCTTGCACTCTGTCTCTTGCATTGTCTCAAAAATAAATAAACATTAAAAAAAAAAGAGAGAATTGGATTGGAACTGGAGCCTTTGGGATCAAGCCATGGCTTCCCTTCCCGCCGGTTGTGTGATCTCTCTTGAGTCACATCTTCATTTGCAAAGCAAGTATAGTAACAGCTAACACTTTCAGATTGCTTCCTATTGTATCAGGCATTGTTCTAAACTCTATACATATATATTTACTCATTTAATTCTCACAATTTGGGAGTCAATACTATTATTATCCCCACTTCAAAGGAAAGGAAACTGAGGCTGAATTGATCGTCTGAGATTATTGTGAGCACACTTAAAATAATGTATGTAAAATTGTCTTTTCTACTTAAAACTGTATGTATATTTAAAGAGTACTTTAAAATTATTTAGAATTAGAAAACAGAATTAGAAATTAGAATTAGAAAACAAGTCACAGACTCAGAGAAAATATTTACAAAATACATAGTTCATAAAGGACTATTAACCAAAAAATATAAAGAATTCTCAAATAGTGATGAGCACTGGGTGTTGTATGTAAGTGATGAATCACTAAATTCTACACCTGAACCTACTATTACTCTGTATATTATCTAACTGGGATTTAAATGAAAACTTGAAAAAAAGAAAAGGATTTCTTAAAACTCAATAATAAGAAAACAAAGAATCCAATTTAAAAATAGATAAAAGTTGTAAATGAACAGATACCTCACCAAAGAAGACACACAAATGAGAAATAAGCCTATGAAAAGATGCTCAACACCATATGTCATTAGGAAAAAGCAAATTAAAACAGCAATAAGATAACAAACACACACCCATTTAGATGACAAAAATCCAAAACACTGGTAACAGCAAATACTGGAAAGGATGTGAACCTACAGGATCTCTCACTCACTACTGGTGGGAATGCAAAATGGTACAGGCCACTCTGGAAGATAGTTTGGTGGCTTCTTACAAAGCTAAATATATTCTTACTATATGATCCAGTAATCAAGCTCCTCGATATTTACCCAAATGAGTTGAAAACTTACATCTACACAAAAACAAGCACATTATGTTTATAGCAGCTTTATTCATAATTGCCAAAACTTGGAAGCATCCAAGATGTCCTTCAGTAAGTGAATGGATAGACTGTGGTACACCCATACTGTGGAATACTACTCAGCAACAAAAAGAAAAGAGCTATCAAGCCATGAAAAGACATGGAGGAAACTTAAATGCATATAATTAAGGGAGAAAGCCAATCTCAAAAAGCTTCATACTATATGATTCTGACTATAATGATATTCTTAAAAAGACAAAATGATGAAGACAGGAAAAAGATCATTGGTTACCAAGGATTATGGGGAAGGAAAAGATGAATAGGTGGAGCACAGAGGGTTTGTAGGGCAGTGAATATATTCTTTATGAAACTACGATAGATATATGTCATTACACGATCGTACAAGCCCATAGAATGCACAGCACCCAGAGTGAATTCTAACATACACTGTGGATTTTATGTGATTATGATGTGCCAAATGTAGGCTAATCAATTGTGACAAATGTACCACTTGGGAAGGGGATGTTGGTAATGGAGAAGCTGTGCATGTGTGGAGGCAGGGACTTTTGGGAAGTCCCCATATCTTCCTCCCAATTTTTCTGTGAATACAAAACTACTCTAAAAAATACAGATTTAAAAAATGAATATGATGCCATCCCTAAGGAGATTGCATTTTGGCCCATAAAGGAATAGATCCCTTGGTCTATATTAAATTTTAATCTTGTAAATTTATATAATACTCAAAACACAAGTTTGCAAATAATCATATTTGGATTTAAAACTACCTGCTCGAAATGGAGGCATTCACCTGACTACTAAGAGGAATATATATATATTTGAACTGTGTTTTTACCTTACAAGGGACAGGAGAGTATCTGAAAACCAAAACTAAAACCAAAACCAAAAACAAACAAAAAAACTTGTTGGCAGATAACATCCCAGGAAAAGACTGCTAATACCGAATTACAGCACTTGCAAATGCATTTCCCATTAGAGATAAATCCAGAGCATTTCAGCCTATACTTTCCTGTTAATTATTAACAGTGCAGAGGTAGTTAAAATGACTATATATCTTTATTTTATGTGTGAATGTAATTTAAATATTATTCTGGGTGCATTTTCTAAGTGAGAAGAAAATGAGGTCTGTAGACTCATCTGAAAAAAATCTGTAATACATGGGATTATGAGCCACATAAACTCAACATGAATATTTATTTCGTGAACATCTGCTTGAATACAGAATATGTAGCTTAAGCAAATTCAACATGAAAAATATTGCAATTAAAAGTAAAAGCATTTAAGAAGTGCACTGTCTTGAAGGGAATAGATTTTATTTGCAGACAGTTGATAAGGTTGTAAACAGTGTATGATAAGTGGCAAAGAACAACAAAAGAAATCATTTGCTGAAATTAGAAAATACTAATGAGAACTGCATAAAGAATTGTACATCTTGCCTTCATATTGCTTCAGCCAACACTTAGAGCGAAAAGATACTTGAGTAAAAAAGTTAATACAACAACTGTTGGGGAATTATTTCAAAGAGCAAATTATCAGACCAATTTTGACTTTTGCCTCAATTCTAAAATTATGTTTTTTAATTTATAAAACTTAAAACTTTCCATTCAGGAATTTATATCGCTCTAGATCTTTACAAATCTAAAATTTTCAAATCTTCTTTTTTCAAACTAAACATTGGGGGGTTTTTTTAGGGAAATTGAAAAATAAAAGTATAAAAAGAAAATATCTATAACACTCATGTCATGGTATTATATATATTGGATCATGGCAGTTTTATATAATCATGGAAAATATGATTTTAATGAGTGGCCTTATAATTATTTTTTTTATTTTGTTATTCACCAGGAGATACCCATTGAATGAAAATGAGCCTAGTTTAATTGGCTTATCTGCAAGAACATTCTGGGTTAGTGAGACTCCAGAGTTCAATCTTCTTTTTCTCAGAATCCACAGAATGTAAGAGTTTGCTAGAGCAAGAAGCTGTTTTGTATTGAATTTATTGTCTAAACTTTCCACTAGGAAGTAGGATTGGAATATCATGGCTAGAAATGCTTAAAAGCCTACAAATGCACCACTAAATTTTAGAGTAAGTATGCATTAAAAATGCCAGTAGAAATAGAGATTTCAATCAAAACTGAGTAATTAACACAGAAAAGCAATTATAGATGTCTTGCTGTGACTTAAAAGGGTAACTGAAGTGAACCCAACAATATCAACCATATGGGACATCCAGTGGAAGGCAGGAAATTGTTATTGGTTAGTCTTGTCTCCTTGGAACAATAGCAGCTCATTGGCCAATCAAGTTCTTATTCAAAGTTGAATCCTCCCAAGGGGCGCCTGGGAGGCTCAGTCGGTTAAGGTTAAGCATCTGCTCTTGATTTCTGCTCAGGTCATGATCTTATGGTTCTTTGATTCCAGCCTCACATGGGGCTCTGCACTGACAGCACAGAGACTGCTTGGGATTCTCTCTCTCCCTCTCTGTCTCTCTGCTGCTTCCCTGCTCATTTTCTCCCTCAGTCCCACCCTCCCTCCCTCCCTCTCTCTCTCTCCAAAAATAAATAAACTTTAAAAAAAATACTTAAAAAAAAAGGTTGAATCCCCCCCATTTCATTCTTCCTTTCACTGCACCCCACAGCTCACACTTTATATAGTATTCAAACCTCGCATTCTGCCTGTACTGCAAAATAGCCTTCAGGTTGTGTTCTGTCACGTGGGCACCAAACAGTATTTCTCTACTTTAATTTCACATGTGAATCAGGCTTTAAGAAAAATGGGTTTCATGTCTACTATAGTGATATAAAGTGCCTCTGTTGTGTGAATCCAGAACTCATTGACAAATTCAGCAAGCACTTACCTGCTCTGTTCTAATCATTGTTCTGGGAATTGAAGATCAAGTGGTGAAGAGACATGTTAGCCCTGCTCCCTGGAGCTTGCATTCTATCAGTGGGGGACAGAAACACACACATCCATGCACACACACATAAGTATTTCCATTAGCAGTAGATACAGAAACACAGAGCCTAGTGATAGGATGCAACTAGTGGGGCTTCTTTTCTTGGCCTGGTTCTCTTCTGCAGTGGAGTGAATTTTATTGTCCTTGCTCAGGTGATTTGTGCTCAGTTCCATGGGCCTCAGAGCAGATGTCCAACCTGCTTGAGCCTAGAGATAGGGCTGCTTACTCTTGAGGTCCAGGCCAGCTCACTCAAGCCTGTACTTGTTTTGCTTCTAATTCTTTTTCAGTATGAGATGTTCCCAAACTCTGTGTTCATGCTTATTTACACACAAATGTATCTACACTTGGTATATTTTACATTTACAGTATTTAACATTGGCACTAAACGTGTTTAAACATTTTTGCTATCATCTATTTAGGTTGTGAATTCATCCTATTTTGGGCTGTGGGATTAATGTGATTAAAGGTGGATACACAGATGAAACACCCCTGGGAACAGAGCAGAGGTTGTGATTTCTATTTCTGTTTTTGTTGCTTCTTTCTTTCCTCTTGGAGTAAGCTCCAAAACGTGAGAAATTCAAATGATCTTCCATGTTGGCACGATCAGAGCACATACTGGCTACACAAAAATAAAGAGAAATCCTGACATTTCTGCCAGGGAACAGCAGGAGAATGTGAGGGACTATCAACTAGATTCCCTTACATTAGAATCTATTTTTGTATTAACCCATTCATGAAGTGATTGATCTTTTTGATGTTGATTTTATTCCAGAAAGATTCAGGGTTGATACTTTACCTCCTTTGTTTTTAAAATATTACAGTATTTAAAAAATCCATCCCTTTTCTTTTCTCCATCCTTGTATAAACCTTTCAGGTAAGAGTAGTCTTCTTGCCCATTTGCCTTGAGTGAACAGTAGTTAGCCAGTCTGCTGTGGGGGTGCAGAATCATAAAATGAGGACTGTTTCTTCAGAAAGTCCAGGTGCTGAAGTAAGGGGTAAAAATGAGACTTGAGCAAAGCAGATCTAATTCAAACCATGCTTTTTTTGGATATTTAAAAAGCTTCCATTAAATTAGTGGAAAAGGTTTCTGGGATATTAAGAGTTTTCAGGTCACATTTAATCTGTCAATATTTATAGCCTCTTAGAAGGTACAAATGAATACATAAGTAAAAAAGTATAAAAAATGTATACACAATTATAATGTAAAAACTCTCACCAGAAAGTTTAAATCTGACAATTTCTTCATGAGCTTCTACAGTGTGGTCTAGGTTCACAAAATCAAACTATAAAAGAAAAGTATAAACAGCACATTTCCATTATACTTCCATGTTCACTTTATATTTATATATATTAAAATATTCATGGAATTTTTAGACATTTTGAGGTCGGGCCCCAACTGTTTGCACAGAGAAATGTAAAAACATAGGAAATTCCATTTGCTGGAATACAAGTAGCCATAGTTTGGGGTATCAGTTGTAATATGCCCTGCCCATACCCACAATTTTACATTCTAAGGTAGTTTCTCTACCAAGAATGAGATAAAACACGTCTTCACCTCAAAAGATGAAAGGCCAGATTTACCGACAAATTCCTCCCCGATTCAATTGCAAACATCATGTTAGACTCCCCAGATATTATACCATATGTTTCATCACCTTTTACTTTTTATTTAAAAATAAAATGTGTAATAATCCTTTCAAAATTACTTCATACTGTGCTTTCACTAAAAAATGGTTGTGGAGTTATTACCTCCACCTGTTCTGCCAAGCTAGGAGATAGTGGCTTTTGGCCAAAATTATTAAAAAGCTTAAAAAGTTTCACACAACTCCTAACTTCTGGCATGTTGCCATTACATTTTTTTTCCCCTTTTTATCAGTGTCTAATCTCCAACCAACCCGTCGAGACACTAAAGACTGCTTTTGACACAAAAAGCGTTCTTTTCTTAAAAAGTGGGTGGAAATTTTGCTTGATATCCAAGGAATCTAACAAGCAATCTTTCCTCAAATCAAGGAAATCACAATTAAAATGTAAAATGTATTTTTAAAAAAACCACATTCCCACTTTTTTTCAAATTCAGCAGATACGGAGTCTAAAATACAGAAGAGTTTAGTGATTAAAGTATGTGTGTTAATTTACACTAACAGTTTTAAGTTTCCAAACTCCACTTATTGCTTTGGCAAATCCCCAAACCAAGGGATATAGTCATTATATTGATTATGCCAGTGTTGTAAATTTCCATAGATGGATTTTTATCTCCAGCAAAAGGGGTCATGTCCGTGCAGAGAATGGAATTTTTCGACATTTAGACATACAGAGAATGTGCATATCCTTACTGAGAGTATTGCAAAAAGCCTAGCCAAACTGCAAACAGCCAACCCATGTGCACACACATGAACCAGGAAATTTTATTCCCATTCTCACAATTTTAATTATCCACTTTCTGACACAAGGCATCTGATTTCATAAAATTAATCCCACCCTCCTGTATTAACCAAGGAGTTAGTTTTATTACGAGGAAAAGTAGGGTTTTTCCCCCTTTAAGGAAAGAAAAATGCACATAGTTTTACATGGAGTTATTCAGAATTAGAACTTGAACTTGTAAAGAGCATAGATGTTGAGTTGCAGAGAACTGAAGATGCTTCACTCATGTGGTTTTAGTTACCCCTTAGGGACATTCGTGACATTGGGCCCTGTAACTCTTCTCTCCCTATCCCTATCCCTTCATTCTAAACACCAGAAACTTTGAGTGAGGCCAACATTATGGACCCTCGGAGAGGTCAGGTTCACAGATTCCATGTTTTAATCAATTACAGTCACCCTCTTTGACATGTCCAGCTTCTCACACCAAGCCTGCACCCAGCTACACATGGACTCAGCATGGCATATCAACAGAAGGACTCGTCACCCAATTGTCCTTCCCTTAAGAGAATCACAGTCATTGTCTATTGATGGTGACAGATACCCTGGCAGTCTCTCTCCTGTCTGTTCTACTGTGCCTTGTGGGAAGGTCTTCAAAATTTACCCTCTAAGCTCCATTACCTGTGGTAAACCTAGTCTAGTTGATTTAAGCAGCTCCTTCTCTGCCTGTAGCATAGTACTTGGCTGGTAAATAAATTCCCCAGTCTAATTTAATGTGACAGCCTTTTGCTCAGTAGCTGGTCCCATTTGGAGAAATCCTCTCTGAGTTTTCTTCTTTGCTTTCCAGCTGCTAGCCCTTCACTTCAGGAGGTCAAGTTGTCATTAATTTACCTTTAGCTCCAAGAGGGACTGAAAAGAAAGTTTACACTAATTATCCACTATTTTTTAAGGGCTTCTCATCTTCAACACCCTGAATTTCTCCTTCTCCTTTTTTGGTACATTTTGTTTCCTCTAGTCACCAGGCCATAAACATGGCCAGACCTTTTATGATCTCTTTATCCTGGGCCTCTGTATTTTCATCTTTTATATTTATTCCAGTCTTGTGCAGGACTTCTTCACAATACAAATCATTGAATCTGGCCTCCTAGTAACATGAGTATGCACTTACCTGGGTCTTGGTCTTTTTTCCAGAAATTATAGTTACAGAGGTTGTGGCACTTCTGAAACACTTTCTGAAGACCTCCTAAGAGAAGGAATTTCCTCTGAGCTCTAGTCATATGTGTGACAAACCCTCTGGGTGTTTCAGAGGCTCCCAAGGCCCTGCCCCCAGGACCAAGCTGTTAAGAAACTTCTCTAGGCCCAATGATTGTATTTATGGGATCTCTTTAGCTTTATTAAAATCTTAAAAAGCTTTAAAACTTTAAAACTTTAGAGGTTTTGTTAGGGAAGTTCTCTCTGAAGAGGTGACCTCTAGGCTAGGCACACATGCAAACAAGAAGCTGGGCATGCAAAGATCTGAGGGGAAGAGATGTTCTAGGCAAAAAGAATTTCAAGGGCAGAGGTCCTACGATGAGTATGAATTTGGAGTTTTTGAGGAAAAATAAGGGACCACGGGACTGACATGCAGTAATACCAAAGGAGGAAGAAATGTGAGGTGAGGCTGGAAGGGACAGATATCACAGAGTTTGGCAAACACTCCAAGAATCATTAATTCTAATCTCCATTAGGGTAAGATGTCATTGGAGAGCTTAAAGCATGAGTGATGCCATTTTAAATAATCATGTAAGCAGAGTTGTGTAGAGATTAGGCTGTAGATTTCATGAGTGGGAGTAGAGAGATCCTTTTAAGATCATGGCCATAATCCAGGGAAGAGGTGTTACTGGTATCAGAGGGAGAGCAGTGCAGATGGGGAGAAATGGTGGATTGGAGATCTGTATTGTATCTGTATCAATCCAGACTCACTGCTAGATTATTGAGGGTGTGAGTGACAGATGACTTCTAGGTTTTTACCTCGAGCAGTAGTAGGATTGGTTACTGAGACTGGGAAGACTCCCTAGAAACAGATTAGGAAGGGAGTGGAAGCAATAAGGAATTCTGTTGTAGACATATTGGACATACCTGTTAGCTGTTCAAGTGGATGTGTTGAATAGGTGTTGAGGACACACACAGGATACCAGGAGGGAGATCAGGCAAACTGGGAATTGTTGGCCTCTGGGACTTATTTAAAGCCTGCACTGTTAAGATCACCTGCCCTGTGGTAGAAGGACAGGATGAGAAAGAGGCCCACCATGGAACTTTAGAGCAGCCCATCTTTAATCTCCAGAGGAGGAAGAGGATTGCAGCACCCTGGGAAGAAGCAGTAGTGTAGGAAGGAAATTGTTAAAGTCACAGAATCCAAGAGAAGAATGTTTTCCTGGAATCCCTAGGGAGTTGCTAGTTGAACCAAAGGCCCTAATGCTCTTTTAGGCCTCAGTGCTCAGAGAGTAAAAATGAAACACCTTCTAGCCATCAGTTACCTCTCCAGTTCCTGAAGGAATTTTCTCCCACCCAGAGGCTCATGTGTATCTCTTGTGGGCAGCCGGTGAGCATTCCTTCTCATAAAGGTCTTCCTGGTGAAACACTTTAAGTAGAAGTGACAACCAGAAGCTGTGGTCTCATTGGAAGCCTCATTGGATTAGGGTGGTTGATGACAGAAGCATAAGCAACTGAAAGCATTGCCTCTCTGGGCCTCCTTGCCCTTCCAGTTCCCCCAAGATGTGATCCTCCAGGGTTTGTGAAGGAGGCAAACACCTGTGCACATCTACTTTATGGTCCTGGTTTGTTCCGCAGACACTCTAGGTCCTGGAAGGGCTGAAGCATCCCTCCACAGACCCCTATTTGGTGAAGATGCCTGGAAGAGTCACTTTGATTTGGGTATTGAGAGCTTAGTGATTTAAAGGCATTTTTCTTTTCTGGTTTCCTACATTCTTTCCAGAAACTACCAGCTGTGCTGAAATGTGGCTGCTGTTTTTGTTACTAAAAGGTAACCAGCCTTCTAGTGTGATGCTACCCTCTTAATCAGCTATGTCTCTGGGTTGATAATCCCAAATCAGGAAATCTTGGCATCTCCTTTAGGGAGTGGTGGCTTGAAGAGACCCACCATTGACCTTTTATCCTACCCATCTTTAGAATGAGGAGGAAGGTCATAATACCGATTTGCAGAGACACCTGCAATGGTTTGTTGTTAGAGGTCAGTTGGCCACACAAGGTCCATTAGTTTTGCATGAACAGATACTCTCAAGGGTTACAGAGTTGCCAGCTCCTCTTTTCATCCTCTCCTTGCCAAATTTCCTTTTAAATTACTGTTTGAGTCACTATCCCAGTTGCTGCTATGATTCATTCTACTCTGACGTGAATGGATGAGGCAGGCTCTGACTTCCACTTTATCTCTTTTCCTCTAACATTTATAAACAGCTCACTCCGTGTGCATCTGATTGTTATGCTGTTATGTCTTCATTTTTATATTTTCTGACAATATTCATATTTTATCTGTCTCTTTACAGAAGACCGTTTTACCATGAGCATGTGGGTGTAGGTGTACGCATGTGTGTGGGGGGGTGGAAATGGGATAGATATTGATTGGACAGAAATCTCACTTTTTTTCTGACAGCCTGACAATTAAACATAGCTGTAAAAGTCCAATCTCAGTGGGGTGTAGAATTCATTCACTTCTCTTTCAATGCAGCTCAGGGGGAGAGCTGGGGTTAAAGCAGTAATGGGCATATGACTGGGAGGAAAACACAGCGATGATGGTGTTTGAATACGTGATTCATTTTCTGGTACAAATATGAGGAACTCCAGGTCGTAGAGGACAGGACACATTGTTCCAGTGTGTGCTCCTGCCTAGACATGTTGAGTCTAGCGTTCTCTGTTTAGGAAAACCAAAGCAAAACTTCTTCTCATAATGTCTTCCAAGTGGTCTTCCTGATAAAACCAGAAGAATAAAATCACGGAGACAGAATAGATGCTGTCACCTAAGAACGGCAGCAGACCCTGAAACATTAATTTCAGCATGTTAACAGTGTCTTTGTATTAATAGGAGACAGAGACAAAGCTGTCTTTTAAAAATTTTTTGGCTTAAGGTGCAGATACCTTTAAAAGAAGGAGCAGAGAGATGAGCTCACTTATTTGCTACAGTTATCCCCCCTTTTCAAGGTACTAAGAGGTTTCACAGAGGAATCTTACAAGGAGCCATTCGATAATGTTTGCGTGGAGACAGAACGCTCGGATTTGTCTATTTTCCATCATGAACCACCCTAATCCAGTTTTACATTTCGACTTCGCTTCTGTCTTGCTGTCTTGTACCCAGGCAGCCCTCTTTTCGCAGAGTTATTTGAATGTATGCCCCGGCCATACAGCCTCACCAACTTATACTTTGGCTGTTATGCCGGTTATTGGACTGCTGGTTATTGGACTACCGGCTCTCACTCTAAACCCACCTCCTTACATGACGCTGAGACCCCTAAGTCACACTTTGTTTTACACACTTTGTTTACTGTGTGGTTCTTCACTAGAAACTAAAAGGAAGAAGGGAGAAGGAAGTTATTCCTTCCCACTCAGCTTCCTGTTGCTGTCAACGTCGCTTCAGAATTGGTTCTTCACACAGCAGCTGGTTTCACACCAGCAGTTTCTTTCATACCCTCAGAAGCAGCCTGGTTACACCGCTGGGAAAAGCCAGCTCCAGCCAGCAGCCTCCCTCCTCCAAGGTATGGCTCCCAGTTCCATAGGATTCTTCCTCTTTACCTCCTGGTCAACCCATCCACTTCCCTCATCCCAGGGGTGGTAGCTGCTGCTGCCTTTACTTCCTCTGTGAGACCTTAGTTTCTCCCTTCTTTGAAGTTCTCTGAGACTTAGTTAACAAATGTCTATACTAAATTATCTGTTAAGGTCCCTAAGTGGTTTCAATATCCTGACCGCATCCTGCCTGCACTCAAACTTCTCCCTTAGTGTCTTACTTCAAAACTTTCCTGTAAGTTTGATCCCCTTATAACCCAGGCCAGTGGATGGTGCAGTCCCACATGAAGGCAGGAGAAGGGGCTTAATGGCCTCCCCATGCCCCTTCCTGCCTGGATGTCACTTCTACTTATGGTCATTCATATCTCCAGGACATTTTGTGAAAATTGTATGATCCTAAATACAATTTATCCATAATCTACCATCACTGTCCAGATTTTCCTCTCAAACCTGAAGGCTTCTGGGGAGTTAAACACGGTGCTGAGAAGCTGTACATAGCCCCAGAAGTAAGTTGTATTTAAATAGCCAAGCAATCCCTTGGGAATGAAGTGGTTCAAGGCTGAATGAAGACAAATGCATTGCTTACGCTTGTGAGATTTATGTAGTGTACACGTGGAAAATTTAGGCTCTTTCCAAGGAGCTGGTGGATTTTAGCAAGTGTGTATAAATTTTCAACTTGGCCCTTCATCTGTTTTATATATGACTGAGAGATTTTTGTAAGTAGCTGTACTTGGGCCACAATTTTTAGCTTAATTTACTACAATTTTTGTTCACTACAAAAAGCACAGTTTGTTCAGTGCCTTTCTCTGTTTGCACTAGTTACCAGAGATACATAAATGTATTCAGGAATTCTCATCATTCATCAAATGACCACTGGATTCCTGAAAAATCTTTGCATACCCTGTCTTCCTGATGAGGAAAGGAGAGGGGCTGTGTGAGAATATCTGTGTGTTCAGGGCCTATAGCAGGGCCAGGACTGAGGGACATGCCACATCTCTACAGCTCAGCTGGGTGCTGAGGATGAGCATTTCTGTAGTTTTTTTTTAATTTTTTTTAATGTTTATTAATTTTTGACAGAGAGAGAAACAGAGCATGAGCGGGGGAGGGGCAGGAAGAGAGGGAGACACAGAATCTGAAGCAGGCTCCAGGCTCCGAGCTGTCAGCACAGAGCCTTACTTGGGGCTCAAACTCACAGACTGCAAGATCATGACCTGAGCCAAAGTCGGACGCTCAACCGGCTGAGCCACCCAGGCACCCCATCTGTAGTTTATTTTGTAACTTCTGGAAGAGTCCAGATGACTGACTCTTTCAGAGTGGCAAGTGAGCTAGAAATCTTTGGAAAATCTCTTATTTGTCAGACTAACATCAGAAATTCTCAAATTGGGGTGTGTGTATATATACTGCTTTTTTAGAGCAGTTTTAGGTTCATAGCAAAATGGAGTGGAAAGTAGATTTCTCATATACCCTGTTTTACCCATGGCTTTTTTAAATAATGTAGGAGAACTAAGCCAAATAGATTTTATTCAATTTATTAGAATGTGGAAGACAAATAATATAGATCAAGTCATAAGAAATGCTGTCATGTACTCCTATTTCAAGCCATTTTCAACGTTTTACAAAATACACGGCAAATATGAAAAGCTTCAAAACACTGTTTTTTTAAACTTCTTCAATAAAATATTAACAAATATGATTATTGAATTACCAGTTTTTACAATGTTCATATATTTTTTTATTTAAATACTTTTAATGAGGTCGGTACCAATACAACAATCCCCCACCAGAGTGGTACATTTGTTAGGCTTACTGAATCTATGTGGGCACATCATTATCACCCAAAGTCCACAAGTGTACGTTAGGGTTCACTCCTTGTGTTGTGCATTCTGTAGTTTTGGCCAAATGCATAATGACATGAGCCCACCATTCTAGAATCATACAGAGTATTTTCACTGCCCTAAAAATCTTCCGTTCTCTTCCTGTTCACCCCACCCTCCC
The DNA here is from genome assembly GCF_028018385.1 of Neofelis nebulosa. Classification (NCBI taxonomy): domain Eukaryota; kingdom Metazoa; phylum Chordata; class Mammalia; order Carnivora; family Felidae; genus Neofelis; species Neofelis nebulosa. The sequence goes on from NC_080782.1 coordinate 220,400,640, forward strand.
CCATAGTCTTAACCGGATCTTTTTACTCTCTCTGTAGTTTTGCCTTTTCTGGAATGTCATGTAGTTGAAATCATAAAGTATGAAGCCTTTTCAGATTGTCCTCTTTCACTAAGTAATATGCATTTAGATTCCTCTGTGTCTTTTCATGGCTTCATAACTCATTCCTTTTTATCACAGTTTATTCATCCATTCACCTACTGAAGGACATATTGGGTACTTCCAAGGTTTGGCAGTTATGAACACAGTGCCATAAATATCCATGTGCAAGTTTTTGTGTGGATCTAAGTTTTCAACTTCCTTTGGGTAAATACCAAGCAGTATGATTGCTGGATTGTGTAACAAGAGTGTGCTTAGTTTTTTTGTTTGTTTGCTTTTTGTTTTTTTTTTTTTAACATTTATTTATTTTTGGAAGACAGAGACAGAGAGTGAGTGGGGAGGGGCAGAGACAGAGGGAGACACAGAATCCAAAGCAGGCTTCAGGCTCTGAGTTGCCAGCACAGAGCCCGACACAGGGCTCAAACCCACGAATCATGAGATCATGACCTGAGCCAAAGTTGGACGCTTAACTGACTGAGCCACCCAGGCACCCCGAGAGTGTGCTTAGTTTTTTAAGAGACCTCCAAACTATCTTCCAAAATGGTTCTACCATTATCTTCTTTTGTACTGTCTGAGGCAAACCTGGCTCACTCTCAAAGGCAGCACTCACTGCCCAAAGAAACACAATGCAAGCCACAGTGCTATTTTAAATTTCCTAGTGGCCCCATTAAAAAGCTTAAAAAGAAATAGATGGAATTAACTTTAATATATTTTTTAAAAAGAAATCTATAATATCATTAGAACCATAGTCAGTATTAAGACACTAATGAATTGTTTTACTTTTTTTTTCAGACTTAGAGAACATCTCAATTCGGATGAGTCACATTCCAAGTGTTCAATAGCTATGACTAGTGTCTACTGGATTAGACAACATTTTTCTAAAGGAATCTTGTCATTTTAATTCATTTTGCACAAGAACAGACAGGCATTGACAAACTAACATCATTGGTAGATTCAAGGGTCATCTAGTATTTGTGCAATTGGATTTTACTCAAATGATGTTGCATCTTTGAAAATCCGCTATCGCAAATGTCTGTTTGTTTTGCTTACTGTGGTAAGAACACTTAATGTAAGATCTACCCTCAAGGTATTCTCCAAACTGGCTTCTTACATCTACCCTTGCCTTTCTGCAATCCACTCTCCACACTGCACCAAAATATCTTTCAGTTCTTTCAATGTCCCATGTTCCTTCTCAACAAGAGTCTTGGCACATTTTATTCCCTCTACCTAGGATTCCCCTTCACCCCCCCCCCCACCCTTGCTGCTTTGCCTGGTCAAGTCCTAGTGCTCTCAATTCAGTCGTCACTTCCTCAGAGAAGTCTTCCCTGACTGTCTCCTCAACTCTAAGTCTTCTGTAATATTCTGAATGACAACAAAGTCCTCTCATTTATATCGCTCACCATCATGGATATTTGGTTACCCTGTTTCCCCCAGTAGAATATAAGCTCCATAAAGACAGACATTAGGTCTGCTCTGGCACAGCACAGGGTCTATCAGCAGGAGTTTGGTAAATATGTGATGAATGAATGCCAATAAAGGGATCTCAGATTAGATCTGTGTGCATGCACCATGATGTAAGTAAACAAACACAGGAATGCCTGTGAATAACTGTTGGAGAGTTCTTTTATAAAATGACCATCATTTTTTTTTAATTTTTAATTTTATTTTAGACAGCGTGAGCAGAGAGGGGCAGAGGGAGAGAGAGAATCTTAAGCAGGCTCCACTCCCAGCACAGAGCCCAAGGTGGGGGGCTCCATCCCACAACCTGGGATCATGACCTGAGCCAAAATCAAGAGTCAGATGTTCAACTGACTCAACCACCCAGGTGCCTCTAAAATGAGCATCTTTAAGACTAGAATCTCTAATGTTGTAACTCCTGACTCCTTGATGTGTTGGTGATGGAACTACTTGGAACAAATTTTACTTTCAAATTTCATCGTTACTCTTTTTTAAATTTTTTTAATGTTTATTTATTTGTAAGGGAGAGAGAGACAGAGCATGAGCAGGGGAGGGGAAGAGAGAGAGGGAGGCCCAGAATCTGATGCAAGCTCCAGGCTCTGAGCTGTCAGCACAGAGCCCGACATGGGGCTTGAACTCACGAACTATGAGATCATGACCTTAGCTGAAGTTGGACACTCAACCGACTGAGCCACCCATGCGCCTCTAGTCTCATGTCTCATCATTACTCTTAAGGTGTAAGTATGTCCTACCTACTTGGTTGCATGACATTTCTCCTTTCACAAACTATAAACTCTAAAAAAAGAAAAAGTTTTATTCAGAGCCTAGAACACAGAAAACTATAAGCCGGGGGAAAAAGTAGGACTTAACTCTGAATCCCCTCCAGGGAGAATCATCATTATATTAAAGCTAAAACTGTGGGAAAAATCTATTTTCTATGCTAAAGTGAGATACTGTTGTTTTCTGTATTTTATTCTTTCTCCAGTTGGGGTCCTTAGCAAAAATACTATGTTTTTACAAGATGCATCCATTAAAAATGACTGTAATCAGCAGAGGCTAAGCACTTGATACCAGTTGTATAGGCCTATTATTTCACTGCTCTGAAGCAGTTCTAATTAATAGTTTGTTGTTTTCTCTGGAAAGCAAATACTCAGAAGAGAGTAAAAATCCCTGAGTCAAATAGTATAACAATCAAGAGCCAGAATATATTTTTCTCTGGGAATTGAAAGCATCTCCTGAGAAATCCAGTAGGCCTGTTTCACCAGGAGAAAATCTATTGCCAGCACTTTATTTACAGATCCTCTTATGCTCGTGTGATCTCTTGTTCCAAAAATGTGGGCAGTTTCAAATTTTGACATACTTCAGCCTGTTAACAGCAGGAAAACAACCTACCCATTTCAACTTAAAGAACATGTGGCCAAAAGTAGTCCTGAGCCCAGTAAAGGCTGGGGAGTCACCTCTTATTTTCCTCTGTTCTCCTCTTTAACTCTGATCATGTGAAATCTGCTAGAAAACAAAGCAAAAATGAAATCCTGCTGTCAGCCCCAAGGACATGTCACCTACTTGACATGGAGCTTAACTAGGATCTAAGTGGCTTAGTTCTATAGTAGATTTCATGCAATAATTGTCTGTTCCCAGGAAAGCTAACCTGAGGTCAGGCAACTAGGTAGTAGAGGAAGCTACCAATCTGGTTAAAAGCCATTTTGAAAATCTTGTATCCCTTGAATTTTTCAGGGTCTTGTCCCAAGAGCCCATGTTCTTTGCCATTATTTCCAATATAGTGTTTGTCTAGGTGGAAATACTTTAGTCAAACACAGAACTTTCCTTATGGACTCCTTTTTATTCCAGTTTTTCCCTTGTGCATTTAAAGTGTTTTTTATTATTGAAGTATAGTTGACATACAATGTTATATTAATTTCAGGTGTACAAAAATCTCAAGAAAACAAAAAACAGACTCAAACATAGAGAACATGCATTTTAAGTCTTACTGTTGGATCTTAAAAGCTTTAATTATATTCATATGCACCTTATTCTCTTGTCCAGAATTTTGCCCTTGAAATTCTGTTTCCAATTACATCCATAGCACTCCAGGTAACAATACCAATCCTCACACTTGTGTCTTGAGAGCATGAGTGTGACGTGCCTTGTTCATTATACCTGCATGTGTGTTCTATTGGTGCAATAATAAATAACCTCAAACTTGATCACTTAAAATAAAACACATTCATTCCCTCACAGTTCTGGAGATATAAGTCTGGGCATAAGTCAAGGAGTCAGGAGGGCTGGTTTCTTCTGCAGGTTCTAAGGAAGAATCTGTCCCCTTGCCTTTTCAACTCCTAGTGGCTACCTCTCATTCCTGGCCTGTAGTCCCTTCCCTCTATCATCAAATAGCATCACTCTGTTCATAGGATCACATCGCCTTCCCCTGTGCTAGTCACAGCTTCCTCTGTGCATGATACTTGTAGTTATATTTAGGGTCCACTGCTATAGCCAGAATACTCCCTCTATCTCAAGAACTTTAATCTCATATCTGCAAAGTCTCTTCTGCCTTAGGAGTTAGCATGTTCACAGTTTCGAGGGGTAGGGCATGAACATCTTGAGAGGTCACTATTTAGCATACCATGAGACTCATACTCTTGATATATTTAACGTCAGCCTTTGGTCCATTTATTTAAAACCAGCAATATAGCCAGGGTACAAACCCCCAGCCACCACAAATCAGACTCACCTAATATTCTGTCAGTTTCTAGGGTGGCAAGTGTTGCCATCCTAGGCTCAAAGTCAGGTTCTTCTAATGATGATAAGCCAGTAGATGCCTCCTCCACAGCATATCATCCCACCACCCACAGATGAAGCCCTCACCTATGCCCCAGAGCCCAGCATAATGCTGAATGAGAGCTCCTGGATTCAAAAATCAAACATTTGAAATGCAGGAAGAAAAACATCTTAGAATATAGATAGCTATGCAAAAATAAATAAACAAACAAACAAACTGAGTAGATCCAAGTAGGGCAACCACTAATTAAGAGTACTTTATTGTTTGGGATCTGTTTTAACCACATGGAAAAGAGGACAAAACTGAGCTCTTGAGCTTCTATTTTCCAGTGAATAAAATTTTTTAACGTTTATTTATTTTTGAGAGAGAGAGTGCAAGGGACAGAGAGGGAGGGAGACAGAGGATCCGAAGTGGGCTCTGCATTGACAGCAGAGAGCCCGATGCAGGGCTTGAATTCACAAACCATGAGATCGTGACCTGAGCCGAAGTCAGAGACTTAATCAACTGGGCCACCCAGGCACCCCCCCACCACACACTCCATAGTGAATAATTTTTTAAGGCCCAAAATGACCTATGAAAAAGGAAGATGAATTCAGTACATTCTCTGGGTTATTTCACGAACATGGAGCGACTTCCCTGTCTATTTATAATCCTTCCATGCCATCTAGTTCCCCTCCGTTCCTAGGATCCTCCATACCAACACTAACACAACTGTTTAGAAACAAACAAACACCTTTCCAAATATTCAGAGTAGTTCAATGTAGTCCTTAACAATCTTCTCAAAAAGGAGCTCCTGAACACGAATTTGGGTGCTTTGCCAATGCTTCAAAATGCAGTGCAGCAACTCCCTCTCACATCTTGGAAGAGCTATTTTCATCCTGCTATGCAATGTAACACATGGTGGTACAAAATAGTTAACAGAAGCCGGTTTCCATGTTCTAGAGGAAGCAAACCTCGAAAGTGAATGCAACTTATTTTTAACCTCTATGTGAAATTACTCCTTAAGAAGGACCTAAGGGTATCTAAAATGACCAAGACTTTTCTGGACCACTTCTGATTATGCCTTATTTCAAGATGTCAGACTATGGCTAAAATAAAACTGAAAAAGAGTTCACTTAGGAGGAGTTATATTTCATCAAACTTCTTGCAATACTGTCTCCCTACCACTCTTCTACTCTAACTTTTGTATCATTAATGGACACATTATCTTAAACTAGTCTCATGCCAATTTCCTGAGGCACTGCTCTGGGCATCTTCCTGCAATTTTAATGCATTGATGACCATCATTATTCTTTCTTTATGGGATTTCAGCCAAAATTGGGCCCTTGTGACAATATTCACATCTGAGCTTAATGTTACTTAATTTTCCAAGTTGGCTTCATGAGGCAAAGTAGCAAGTGCTTTATTAAAATCTAGATAATAAAATTAGCCCATTTATCTACTAATTGTGTGCTTCCATCACATGATTAAATACATTCGTTAAGCTAAAGTCCTATAAATTTCACCAAGGTAAAGTCAAATAACTGTAAAAATTTGAGGCTCCTTCTTTTTTCAATATGCTAGACAGAATTTTAAGGTTAGCTCTTGGCATGTAGCCAAACATATAAACTGCTATTTAACCTCTAAGAGGTGACATTTATATTTTCTAGGCTCAGAGTAGAAAGCTGGAAGATTAGAAACATTATTTTTAAAGGTATCCTTGGGCTTTTAAAGAAAAAGTTCTTTCAACTCGATTGAGCCAAATTCAGATGCTTCCAAAGTTATAATTTTAAATACATACATACATTTATTTATTTATTAATTATTTACGATGTGTGGGGGGGGTGGGCAATGGAAAGTGGAAAGATTATATCCAATTCAAATTGCTTTTACTTCTAGAACTTTAAACTCACACAAGTTGAGCAGCCTGGTCTGCAAGCCTAAGAAATAGTAACAGGGTCAAATGAACCATAAGAAGCCAGTTTTAGAAATGAAACCACCCTACAGAAACAGGTCCTAACAGGATGAGTTCTAAGTATCCAGGTTTACTTCATCACTAATCTGGAAATCCTCACATGAGCTCAGTCCCAGAGCCAAACAAAAAGCATTTATGTCTATTTCTTTAGGGGAATATCCGAATGAATATTTGACTCCAAAATTTACTTCTTGCCACCCCATTCTGGAATCCTTCTGTTCTTTCTAACCATCCAGAATCTCTGGAGACTGGCTCACCCCCAAACAGTTTCACTAAGAAGGGGAGGAGTTACCTTAGGTCACAGCTAGATTTATCAGTCAAGGGATAAGTAGTGAATTTCTGAAGAATTTTCTTTTTTTTTCTTTTTTTTTTTTTTTAATTTTTTTTTCAACGTTTTTTATTTATTTTTGGGACAGAGAGAGACAGAGCATGAACGGGGGAGGGGCAGAGAGAGAGGGAGACACAGAATCGGAAACAGGCTCCAGGCTCCGAGCCATCAGCCCAGAGCCTGACGCGGGGCTCGAACTCACGGACCGCGAGATCGTGACCTGGCTGATGTCGGACGCTTAACCGACTGCGCCACCCAGGCGCCCCTGAATTTCTGAAGAATTTTCAAGTCTAAATTCGCAGAGAACACAAACCAGGCAAAGAGGATGTTTTTATCCATTCTTTAGTGGAAACATTAAGGTCACTTCAGTGGTATAGGACTGCCATTCTAGAAAAAATCAAAGCCCAGGTGGCCCAGTCCCCCTCCCACTTTTCTCTAGAAACCAGGGTATTGTGAAAAGACCCTTTCTGATTCCCAGAGAAAGCACTTTCTGCCTCTTACAGAAAAGACTGTGTGTTTTAGGAAACAGTGACAAATTGTTGCAAGGTTGCTACATGTCTTTAAAATAAAGGGATGATTTATTTTTTCTCTCTTAATTAGAACAATTAATTGGTAATATAACAGAAACTGAGCAGTAGATGAAAAATGGCATAATCCCTGAATAGAGTATGATGGCAAGAAAGAAAAAACGTTAGTTTTGTTTATTTTTTCTAGCTTAATTGCAGGAGTTACTGTTCAAGAAATTCCTATGCTTCTCAGTCCTGTATGTTGCTGATTATAGGACTCAGAACTCTCAACTTGTTAGGATATAGAAAAATTGAAAATAAAAGGCTGAATTCTCCCTGTTAAAAATAAGGGAAGAGACACCCCCCCTTACCTTTTGTCAGAGTATTTTTTTAATAAACATGTAATTGTAAATTCTCTCTGCCCTTTTGAGACTTTTTTTTTTTTACTACCTTGCCCAGTTTATGACCCAGGAATGTCTTTCTCAAGGACCCGGGAGTCATTCTTTTGAATCTCCCAGTCTCTATTGTGGGAGGGGAGGGGTAGGTAGGAGCCTAACTAGTGGTGCTTCGCTCAAAGTTGGAAAACTACCTCCCATCATAAGGCTATGAGAAGTTTGTTTTGCTTTTATATGAAGCCAATTAGCTAACACAGATGGTCAACCCAATTATCAGGTAAATTTAGGATGAACTATGTGTGACAAATGTGCTCTCAAGTCCTCTAACTTGAGGACTAGTTACTGTTTATCCTGAGAACATGTAGGGAACATTCTTGGCTTTAAAATCTGATTGACCATATAAGGGGGCGAAATTCCTGTCTTTGCAATTTCTTAGCAATTGATATGATGAGCATCCCATTCTGGTTAAATACTTATTCAATAGCAAAACTGTTTGTCTGTTTCTCCTGACTGTGTGGGGAGAGCTTTTCTGAGTTGGGAGAAAATTTGAGGGGTTTTCAATTATTTTTCCTCTACATTAAGACTTCTATCCCAAAATCCTAATCCAAACTCCCTAGGCTTGGACACTTGGAATATAAACTAAAAATCTCCAAAAAAAGAATACATTTCTTTTTACATTTTCCTTTAATTCTTGCTTCCTTTTAATGAAGAAACCTTCTTTCCTATTAGTCATACAAAACTGATAAGTACTGCAAAATAAAGCCTGTGTGACCATGCTTTCTTTAGTTGGGGTACGAGGGGGCAGTAACAAGGGAGTTTCATCTTTTTGAGAGGTAGGCAGGATATAGGTTATTTTTTTAATTATTCCTATGGCTATTTCATACAATTCAAAGGTACTTCGCACATGATTTGTTAATATGCCCTAACAAAAACCCTTAGAGTTTCATGTAATTCAAACATTCCAGCATTATTTCTAACCATAAATCAAACTTCCCCAAGACTCACCAATCCGTGAAACAAATTATGCTGTATTTTTTTAATTACACAACTTCATTTAAAATTTTTCAGAAACGATTGATAATAATTCCTTTTTTTTTTAAGTAATTCAACTTTCGATGGCTTATAACTCTCGCTTCCCAATATGGTACATTAAGCCCCTGAAAGATTCACCTAACTTTTGATAAAGGCCCAGGAAAGAAAATGGCCAGTTACCTGAAGAGCAGAACAAATGAAACAAGTTCTAAAATATAAGACAAACGTATTGTCAGAACTGGGGCTGGTGGTACATTAGGTGAATCCTAATGGCCACTAATTCCTCCTGCCCCATATCAGAGTAGGTTCTAGAGACTAAGGCAGGGCTGCATCTGCAGAAGGAGGTCGAGAAGCCCCAGCCATAGGACAGGGATAGATCCAGAACCTGAAAACTCTTCATCCACTTATTTTTTATTATTATCTGCCATGGATCATTCACTATTCGAGCTGCAGACAATTTAGAGAAGCAAATAATCAAGGAAAGTCTCTGCTCTCATGTCTAGTGGAGAAGACAGATAACAAACAAGAAAACAGATTTTAAAAACTTCAGATCATGGCAACTGCTTTGAAGAAAGTATGTAGGATTGTGATCTAGAGAATGGCAGGGAAGGAGAAGGGATCAGACTGGGTGATCAGAAGGGCTCTCTAAGAGGCAACCTCTAACTGGAGTCCTGAATAACAAAAGGTAACCCAACAACCGGAGAAGGCTATAGGATGAGGCTTCCAGACACAGAGAAGAGCAGATTAAACAGCTTAATTAAGTCAAGGAGGAATTTGGCCTGTTTGAAATATGGAAGGAAAAATCAGCCTGCCTGACTAGGAGGCAGAGGTGGAAAATGGAGCATGTAGGGTCCCATTGGCTAAATACATTTTTTGTATTATATTTAAATAGGACAAGAAGGTGTGGAGGACTTTAAGTAGGGGAGTGATGGAATCTCATTTACACTTACAAAAGATCTCCATGTGGAGAATGGAGTGGAGGTGGGTATATTAGTTGACTCAGGCTACCATAACAAAATACAACAGACTGAGCGGGTTAAAAAAACAGAAATTTATTTTCTTGCAATTCTGGAAGCTGGAAGTTCAAGATCAATTTACCATCAAGGTTGGTTTCTAGTGAGGCTTCTCTTCCTAGCTTGCAGATGGCCACCTTCTCACTCAGTCTTCACATGGCCTTTCTTCTGTCTTTTCTGCTTCTTGTAGGGTCATCAGTCCTATTGGATTAGGGCCCCGTATTTATGATGTCATTTAACCTTACTTATCTCCCTAAAGACCCTATCTTCAAATACAATCATGTTTGGGGTTAGGTCTTCATCGCAAAAATTTTAGAAGGGTACACTTCAGGCCATAACAGTAGCAAGACTGGAAGGTCTTCTGTAGGTCCAAATGAGAGTTGAAGGTGTTTTGGATTTAAGCAAAAACAGTGAAAATAGGTAGAAATTGACATTCTGGATACTTTTTGGCAGAGTAGCTGATAGGCACTTTCAGTAATGTATATATGCAATGAATGAGGAAAAGAAGAATCAAAAGTAACACATAGTTTTGCTGACTGAGAAAATGGGTGGATCTTTACATACTTTTTATCTGAGGATCCCCCCCCACACACACACACACACAATTATTCTTCCCATGACACATTTGTTACATTCCATTATATTCTTTTTTACCAGAGTGTTTATCTTCCTCAAATTGTATTTTATATAGCATTCTTGATCAGACAGACTCTGGCCAAACCTGTTATTTATTCTCAGTCTTGTTAGAAGCTTCCTTTCCTTGAGTCTTGGGTTCACATCTTCTGGGTTCTGATGGGGATGAACTCAAATCATTCTTCACAAATCCCAGAGTGACCTTTCTTTTTTTTAGAAAAAAAAAGTTTATTTATTTATTTTGAGAGAGAGCACAAGTGACCAGGGGATGGACAGAGAGAGGAAGAGAGAGAATCCAAAGCAGTCTCTGAACTGTCAGCTCTAAGCCCGATGTAGGGCCCCAAACTTACAAAACCATGAGATCATGACCTAAGCCGAAATCAAGAGTTGGACGCTTAACCGACTGAGCCACCCAGGTACCCCCCAGAGTGGCCTTTCTGAAATACCCCCCAGAGTGGCCTTTCTGAGAAGCAAGTATGATTATATGATTCCCCTGCTTAAAATTGTTAAATGCCTCTTTATAGGTTTCAGGTTAAAGTGCAAGTTCATAGCTTAGCCACCAACATCCTCTGAGATTTGCCCCCTCCCATTTTCCATCTCCTTTCCTTCCAATCCCCAAACCCTCTAATGACTCCAGCTATGGCAAAATACTTGAGGTTGCAGGGACAGAGGACTTCTGTACTATAAACATGTTATGTCCTCACCCTGGAATGTCCTTTCCTACATGGTATCTAGCTAGCTCAGCTTAAGACACATCTCTGGAAAATTTCTATGAGCCCCCAGTCAGAATTAATGACTCTCCATGTCCTCAAAGCACCCTGGGAATAGCACTATTGTATCCTTTATTACTGTGTGTATTAGTAGATTTATTTCTGTGCTATGCTTTAGGCTAAAATCCATTTCTTAAAAGAAATATGTCTTATTTATTTTTGTATTTTTTTGCAACTAGCATAAGGTAGATATATACTCCATAAATGTTGATGAGCGGACAATCAGTAAATACATGAGTCTGTATAAAAGCAGGTCACAGTCCATGCCATATATAAATCTACCCATTAATTTCCTAAGCTCTCTTTCACTTTCCAAAGATACAACTTTTAACTAAAAGATCTGAAAATACTATGTCCTCAAATCCACCAATTATCACATATAGAACACAAAGCTTTTTTCCAGATTCTTTTCTTGGCATCATTCATTCACTCTGGAGTTAGGAGGGGGCAGCAGTTCTACCAGCTTGAGGAGTCCAAAGATACTGATCAATCACATCTCAGGCACTCAGCCCAGAAAAACAACCAATCCTGTGCATCAACATGTCAGAACCACACAAAGTGGCCAGGACTGGGACCAGGACCAAGAGTTTCAAACCAGGAGAAGCTGTGTCTTCCTGTTATTGTTTAAATTGGTATAATATCCTATTTTCTTGTTCTGTCACCATTTCTTCTTTATTTTCTGGACAATATTCTTGCCTTTGTAATATTCTCTGTCTGCATAACTGTACTAGTCATCCTTTTCTATCACAGTCCTGTTTCTGTCTTTGTCTCTTTCAGGTCCTCTTCTTAGATAATCCCATATAAGAATTTTTTTTTTATTATCAGAACATTTTTTGGAGATCTTTCCATCATGATGATTGTAATCTGTTTTTTAATGTTTATTTTTGAGGAATAGGTAAGGGCAGAGAGAAAGGGAGACAGAGGATCTGATGCAGGCTCTGCACTGAGAACAGAGAGCCCAGTGAGGGATTTGAACTCACAAACTGTCAGAGGTGAAGTCAGATGCCTAACCCCCTGAGCCACCCAGGCACTCTGATGAGTATACTCTTTAACCTCCATCCCCTATTTCCCCCACCCCCCTACTCATTTCTCCTCTGGTAACCATCAGTTTGTTCTCTATAGTTAAGAGTCTGTTTCTTGGTTTGCTGCTCTCTCTTCTTTTTCCCCTTTGCTCATTTGTTTTGTTTCTTAAATTCCACATATGAGCTAGATCATATGGTATTTTTCTTTCTCTGACTGATTTCACTTAGTCTTACATCCTCTAGCTCTATCCATGTTGTTGCAAATGGCAAGATTTTATTCTTTTTTATGGCTGAATAATATTCCACTGTGTGTGTGTATGTGGTGTGTATATATATGTATGTATGTATATATGTGTGTGTATTGTGTGTCTGTGTATCTCACATAACCTTTACCCATTTATCAATTGTTGGACACTTAGGCTGCTTCCATAGTTTGGCTATTGTAAATACTGCAAAAAACATAGGGTGCATGTATCCCTTTGAATTAGTGTTTTTGCATTTAGGGGCTAAATATCTACTAGTATGATTGTGGGGACATAAAATAGTTCTATCTTTAATTTTTGAGGAAACTCCCTATTGTTTTCCACATTGGCTGCACCAGTTGACAACAGTGCCTCACTAACACTTGTTTCTTGTGTTTTTTATTTTTGCCTTTGTGACAGGTGTGGAGTGATATCTCATTGTGGTTTTTATTGACATTTCCTTGATGATGAGCAATATTGAGTGTCTTTTCATGTATCTGTTGGTCATCTAGATGTCTTCTTTGGAGAAATGTCTGTTTATGTCTTCTGCCCATTTTTTAATTGGATTATTTATTTTAGGGGTATTCAGTTGTATCAGTTCTTTATATATATTGAATACTAACCCTTTATCAGATATGTCATTTGCAAATATTTTATCCCATTCAGTAGGTTGCCTTTCTTTCAGTGTTGTACAGAAACTTTATTTTGATGTAGTCCCAATAGTTTATTTTTGCTTTTATTTCCCCTTCCTCAAGAGACATAGCTAGAAAAATGACACTATGGCCAATATCATAGACATTGCTGCCTGTGCTCTCCTCAAGGAGTTTTATAGTTTCAGGACTTGAATCCATTTTTGAGTTTACTTTTGTGTAGAGTCTAAGAAAGTGGTCCAGTTTTACTCTTTTGCATGTGGCTGTCCAGTTTTACCAACACCATTTGTTGAAGAGACTCTCTTTTTCCCCTTGGTAATCATTTTCCCTTTGTCAAAGATATATTGCCCACATAATCATGAGTTTATTTCTAGGTTTTCTGTTCTATTCCATTGATCTGTGTGTCTATTTTCATGCCAGTACCATATTGTTTTAATTACTACTGCTTTGTGGTATAACTTGAAATCTGGAATTGTGATACTTCCAGTTTTGATTTTATATTACATGATTGCTTTGGCTATTTGAGGTCTTTTGTGGTTCCATACAAATTTTAGGATTGTTTGTTCTAGCTCTGTGAAAAATGCTGTTGGTATTTTGATAGGGATTGCATTAAATGTGTAGCCTGCTTTGGATAGTATAAACATTTTAACAATATTTATTCTTCTAACCCATGAGTATGGAATGTCTTTCCTTTTATTTGTGTCATCTTGAATTTCTTTCAACAATGTTTTATAGTTTTTAGAGTACAGATCTTTCACCTCTTTGGTTAAGTTTATTCCTAAATATTTTATTGTTTTTGGTAAAATCATAAATAGAACTGTTTTCTTAATTTCACTTTATGCTGGTTCATTATTAATATGTAGGAATGCAACAGATTTCTGGACATTGATTTTGTATCCTGTGACTTTACTGTATTCATTCATCAGTATGAGTAGTATTTTGGTGTAGTCTTTAGGGTTTTTAACATAGAGTATCATATCTGCAAATAGAGTTTTACTTCTTCCTTACCAGTTTGGATGCTTTTTTATTTCTTTATGTTGTCTAATTGCTGTGGCTAGGACTTCCAGTACTATGTTGAATAAAAGTGGTGAGAGTGGATATCCCTATCTTGTTCCTGATCTTAGGGGGAAAGTTCTCAGTTTTTACCACTGAATATGATGTTGGCTCTGCGTTTTCACTTAAGGCCTATATTATGTTGAGATATGTTCCCTCTATACCTAGTTGGCAGAGGGTTTGTATCATGAATGGATGTTGTACTTTGTCAAATGCTTTTTTTGCATCTGTTGAAATACCATATGTTTTCTTTCCTTTCTCTTGTTGATGTAATGCATCACGTTGATTGTTTCGCAAATATTGAACCACCCTTGCATCCTGGGAATAAATCCCACTTGATTTATTTTAATGTATCGTTGGATTCTGTTTGCTAATATTTTGTGGGGGATTTTTGCATATATATTCATGAGAGATATTGGCCCATAGTTCTCTTTTTTGTGATGTCGTTTTGGTATCAGTGTGATATTGGCCTCATAGAATGAATTTGGAAATTTACCCATTCCTCTTCAATTTTTTGGAATAATTGAAGAAGAATAGATATTAACTCTTCTTTAAATGTTTGGTACGATTGGGCTGTGGAGCCATTTGGTCCTGAACTTTTGTGTTTTGGGAGTTTTTCGATTACTGATTCAATTTCATTGCTGGTAATTGATCTGTTCAAATTTTCTATTTCTTCCTGCTTTACTTTTGGTAGTTTATATGTTTCTAGGAATTGATCTATTTCTTCTAAGTTTTCCAACTTGTTGATATATAGGTTTTTATAAAATTCTGTTAAAATTGTATTTTTGTGGTGTTGGTTGTCATTTCTCCCCTTTAAGTAGTGATTTTTGTTTTTTTATGTCGTTTTTTTTTTCCTGATGAGACTTGCTAGAGGTTTATCTATTTTGTTCATCTTTCAAAAAACAAGCTCCTGGTTTCATTGATCTGTTCTATTGTTTTTGTTTGTTTGCTCTGTGTGTGTGTGTGTGTGTGTGCTTTTTAGATCTTTTATTTCTGTTCTAATCTTTATTATTTCCTTCCTTTTGTGGGTTTGGGCTATATTTGTTCATTAACTAGCCCCTGTAGGTACACAGGTTGTTTATTTGAGATTTTTCTTGCTTCTTGAAATAGGCCTGTATGGCCATAAATTCTCCTCTTAGAACACCTTTTGCTTCATCTTAAAGATTTTGGACCACTGTGTTTTCGTTTTCATTTCTCCCCATGTAACATTTTTATTTATTCTGTGATTTCTTACTTGACCTATTCATTGTTTAGTAGCATGTTATTTAACTTCCATGTATTTTTGCTCTTTCCAATTTTTTTCCTGGGGTCGATTTCTAGTTTCACAGCATTGTAGTCAGATAAGGTACATGTACAACTTCATTTTTTTAAATTTATTGAGACTTATTTTGTGGTCCAATATGTGATCTCTTCTGAAGAATGTTTAATGTGCTCTTGAAAGAATGTGTATTCTGCTGTTTTAGGAAGGAATGTTTTGAATATATCTGTTAGGTCCATCTGGTCCACTGTGTCATTCACAGCCACTGTTTCCTTGTTGATTTTCTGTTTGGGATGATCTGTCCATCAATGTGAGTGGGAAGGAGTTAAAGTCCCCACTATTACTGTATTACTCTTGATTAGTTTCTTCATTTTTAACTGTTTTATGTATTTGGGTACTCCTGTGTAGGATGCATAAATATCTACAATTGCTATACTGTTCTTCTTTGTTTCTTGTGATAGTCTTTGTTTTAAAGACTATTTTGTCTGATATAAATATTGCTACTCTAGCTTTCTTTTGACATCCATTTGCATGATAAATGTTTCTTTGTGCTCTCACTTTCAATCTGCCGGTGTCTTTAGGTCTAAAATGAGTCTCTTGTAAGTCATATAGATGGGTCTTGCTTTTTTTATCCACTCTGTCACCCTTTGTCTTTTGATTGAAATGTTTAATCCATTTATATTCAAAGTAATTATTGATATATATGTTTATTGCCATTGTGCTGTTTTTTGGTTGTTTCTATAGATTTTCTCTGATTCTCCTTGTGCTCTGTTTTATGGTTTGTCGGCTTTCTTTAGTGATATTATTGGATCCCTTTCTCCTTTTTCTTTGCATATCTATTATTGGTTACTGGTTTGTGGTTACCATTAGGTTTGTATATAACATCTTCTGCATAGAGCAGTCTACATTGTTTATAGTTTAGTTTAAACCTCTTCTTTATTCCTCCCCCAACCCACGTTTTCAGTTTATGGTGTCATATTTTACATCCTTTTATTTTATGAATCCCTTGACTGATTTTTATAGAAATGCTACTTTTACTGCTTTTGTAATTTTTACTTTAAATACTCCTACTTATGATCTTTCCTTTGTATTCAGAAAGTCCCCTTTAATGTATCTTATCGGGCAGGTTTAGTTTGTGAAACTCTCTCACTCCTTTCAGTGTGAATGGTAGCTTTGCTGGATAGAATATTCTTGGCTGCAGATTTTTTCCCTTTCAGCACCTTGAATATATCATACCCCTCCCTTATGGCCTGCATAGTTTCTGCTGAAATATCTACTCATAACCTTAAGGGGGTCTCCCTCACACATTACTGCCTACTTTTCTCTTGCTGCTTTTAATTTTTTTTTCTTTATTGCTACTTTTTGCCATTTTAATTGCTGTATATGTCTTGGTGTATACCTCCTTGGGTTGAATTTTTGGGGTGATCTCTGTCCCTCCTGGATCTGGATATCTGTTTCCTCCTCCAGATTAGGGAACTTTTCAGCTATTATTTCTGCAAATAAGTTTTCTGCTCATTTTTCTCTCTCTTCTTCTGATATCCTTATAATGTGAATGTTACTACAGTCACTGAGTTCTCTAAGACTCTTCTCAATTTAAATAATTTTCTTTCCTCTCCTTTGCTCAGCTTGGTTACTTTCCATTACTTTGTCTTTCAGGTTGTTGATTCATTCCTGTTTCATCTATCCTGGTATTTATTCCATCAAGTATATCTTTAATTTCATTTATTGTGTTCTTCATGTCTGATTCATTCTTTTTTTTTTTTATCTCTGTGTTAAGGGTCTGATGTCCTAAACTCTTATCCTCAAGTACAGTGAATATCTTTATGATTATTACTTTAAATTATCTATTAGGCATATTACTTATACCCATTTCATTTCTGTGGTTTGTTTCTACTCTTTCATTTGGGAGATATTTCTCTGTCTCCTCATTTTGTCTAACTTTATGTATATGTTTCTCTGTGTTAGGAATCAGCTACTTCTCTTGTTCTTAACAATAATGGCCTTTTGAAGAAGAGATCCTGCAAGTGCAGTGTCCCCTGTTTCCCAGGGCCTAGCACTTCAGGGAGTATCTCGTATGTGTGTTGCGTGTGCTCTGCTGTTGAGTCTTGGCCTCTTTTTCCTTCAGTCCCTTTGTCTACAGAGGGTCTCTTTGTCTATTGTGGTCAGTGTTTAGTCCCCAGCAGGGGTGAGGCACATTTTAACAAAGTGTTTGATGGTCTGTTTGTGAAAGCAGACCTGCCACTGCCATCACCAGAAGTGAAGTCCCACAAAAAAGGCACAAGTCAGGAGATGTGGTATGGGCAGGGTTTTCACCAGTCTCCTAAAGGAGGGGCCCACAGTACAAGGACTAAGGGAAAGGTAACTGGGAAGGGTGGATCTGCTGAAGTGCAAGGGGAGGCAGTTTGGTGTAAGCAAGTTAGGTAAAGACTGTCAGTGCTATACTTATTCTGTCTGGAGGTCATTGTTTATGCTGGGAAGCAGGGGATGGAAATGGCACCTTGCCAGCTCCTTTTTTCCTGAAGTGGTCTCCCCATGAACCCTGTCTCTTAGGGGCATGCTCTGAGATGAGAAAATCACCCTCCCTCCTGTCTATTCCTGGTATTTTTCAAACTGCTAGTTCTGTGCTGTATCTGCACAGGCTGATTATCATACTGTCTCTTTAAGGGCAGGAACTCTACTTCCTAATGTCCTTGGGGCTCTCCCAGAGCTAAGCACACTGATTTTTAAAATATCAGACTTGGGGCGCCTGGGTGGCGCAGTCGGTTAAGCGTCCGACTTCAGCCAGGTCACGATCTCGCGGTCCGTGAGTTCGAGCCCCGCGTCGGGCTCTGGGCTGATGGCCCAGAGCCTGGAGCCTGCTTCCGATTCTGTGTCTCCCTCTCTCTCTGCTCCTCCCCCGTTCATGCTCTGTCTCTCTCTCTCTGTCTCAAAAATAAATAAACGTTAAAAAAAAAAAAAAATTTAAAAAAATAAATAAATAAATAAATAAAATAAAATATCAGACTTTAAGTCCCACTGGTTGTAAGAACTCACAATATTTGGCTCTTCCCACTTTCAAAAGCAAATATTATAGGGATTCCTCCTCTCTTTACATGGGCTCCCTGGTATGAAAGCCTGTTTTCAACCCTTATCCATGCCCCTGGATCCCTCCCCACCACAGATGGCTATGGTCAGTCCCATGTCTTTACCTTTCCTGTCCTCTTCAGTGTGGCTTCTTCTCCACTATTTAGTTGTGGAGTTTGTTCTGCCAGTCTTTGGATTGTTGTCTGGGTTATTTACACTGATGTGGCTGTTACCTAGTTGTATCCATAGGACGAGACAAGCTTAGGTTCCTCCTACTCTGCCATATTCCCAGCCAACACCATCTAGGAATGTTTCATCCTCTCTGAGAAGCCAAGTTGCTTAAGTTCTTATGCCCTCTTAAGCAGAAAATAAATGGGGTACATTTACAGCACATGTAACTGGTGAATATTTCAGGTGATAAGACAATGCTGTTCACTAGAATAATTACCTAAGTGGCCAAATTTTCTGGAAAGCAAAATGAAGTC
Organism: Neofelis nebulosa; assembly: GCF_028018385.1. Taxonomy (NCBI): domain Eukaryota; kingdom Metazoa; phylum Chordata; class Mammalia; order Carnivora; family Felidae; genus Neofelis; species Neofelis nebulosa. Next base: position 220,419,374 of record NC_080782.1, read on the forward strand.
ACTTGGGAAATACTCCCTAAAACTTGGCATGGAACACTACTTGCCCTTTTGTTTCTGGACTCCTATGGAATTGATTTCCCTTATCTCTTCTGAAGTGAGTATAGTCCCTGGATATTATAGAGCAAACTACACTTGACCTTCTAGAACCCGTTGTCATTATATACTGTGCCAGATGGTATGTATCTTTATTATTTGATCATCGAGGATTTTTGACTTCAGCTTTAAATAGATTGAATTAAAGAAAAATGTATCTTATGATTGCCAAGTTTTCAGGGACTATTATATTTTCATAACCATGCATTAAAGTCATATTTTCACTGTCCTTCCCCAGTTTGTCTAGCAAACAGAGCACAAAATTTGCCCTTAATCCTGACAAGAACAGATATCAATTGCAAATATTATTTATGTCACCCTTCCTTTTGGAAGAAAAATACACTTGTATTTTGAAAATGGTATCAAATATCAACTCTAATGGAATCAGATGTCAAGTTTAGTTAATATTTGACATCAAGAAGCATTTTTACCTGAATTTTATGAGAGCTAATTTTAATGTTAGTATTTTTAATATCCAAGCAAATATTTGTGCTTGAAGATTTGTCAGAGCTTTACATCTGGATACCTCTTCTGTCTTTAGTTTTGGAATTGGAACATTTCCTGAATAAGTGATCTTTCTCTCATCATAATTACCATCCCAGGAGAGGTGTTCTAAATTTATGACCAGCATCCCAAGTGCACATGCATACTTAGTGAGAAACAGAGCAACCTCGAAGAGGAATGGCAGACTCTGGAGATTAGCACTATGCAGGCTATGGCTGAACCACGTCCACTGACTGTTCACCACGCCCCAGGGCTGCATCTCCAAGGAACAGGGCACACTACCACTTCCACTATATTCTGCCCCAGAATTACCAAATAACCTACCCATTAGATCTGGCCTAGGAAGAATGCCTATAAACTGTACATATAATTTAGCATATTAGCCCTAAATATTATAGGACCAATTTTCATTCATGTAATCCAACAAAGAGCCACAATGTAAATGATTCTGTTTGAGAGTTTCTTCTCTAGATAATAAATTCTTGAGGCCAAAGACATGGTATCTTTCACATTGTCTCTCTACAGCCTGGCACAGAGAGTAGGAGTTCAGGAAGTATTTGTTCTCTCAATTATGCCCAGCCACCTCATGTAGGAACTGAGAGACTCACTACCTACCTAATGTACTCTACTGCCTTCTCAGAAACCACGCTTTCTCTTCCAGGCAAGCCAGAGACTCTTTTTTCTGTACCTGCTTAGGTATCCAAAAAGATTTCCTTTTACAGTAGATTATCCCCTTGCTTTCTCATCCAACCTGTTCAATTGATTTGGGCCTTTCAATGTTCTGGTAAAAGATGAAGATAGAGGACTTAATCTATCTTCTGACCTCTGGACTTGTTCCCTGAAAGTCAAGCCAAAGAAGGGATTTAGCAATCGCCGAGCATGCTCCCATCTCTGCAGAAATGTTCTGTGCTCTTCTGCTTACAGCTTCCAGAATCTTTGTGATGCTCTGGCCATTGGCCAAACTTCAGCAAAGTGTAAAGGAAAAATAATTGCATAATCTACAAATTCTTCAGGGTATGTGTAGGAAGCCTCTGCATAGTAAGCAGATGCCTAGTATCTATTAGCCAGTTACAATTTCTTGTCCTCGCTAGAATTTTTTTTTAATACATGAATTCTTTAAAGTTCTTCGCTGTCAAGCATTTAATGGAAGAGGATATATAAATTAAAATTGAACAGGCACCATTGACAAGTTACCCTAAAGTGAGGCTTGCTTTCCAGAGTGGTTTCATTCAGATAGAGGGTTTGGCAATAGAGGGGGCACTACTCAGCTCTACCCCAACTCAGGCACACTGTGCTAATGCTGTTGCAGTGTCTCCAGGCTACAGGACCCCTGGAGCTATATACTTGCTGCAAGTACCAGAAGTTTCTCAGAACACAGAAATTTGGAACGTTGGTAGCCGAGAGTTGCTCAGGGCTCCACTGCAGGACTTGGAGAACATTTACCTTCTTCTTTCCTTGTTCTCATTTTAGCATCCAAACCCTTCTCCTCCACCCCAAAGTACAAACTCTACACCCCAAAGGGCATTGATGAACAGCCATGCAGAAGAACCCCACACAAGCTTATAAACTAATGAGTGCAGGGGCAGGGAAAGATATTTCTTCTTCAAACAGACCCTTATATAAGAACATACGGTAGCCCCTTCCCAATCCATCTTCCCTCATGGTCAGAAAAATCATCTACAGTCATCTCTCATAGGAAGACTAGCTGTAAGCAGATTCATTATGAGGAATGATGTAAGGGGGATTGTTTTGTTCAGTTCTTAGTTGAAAAATGGGCCTTTTCTGATGTTAATCTGCTCGGTAGGGACTTCTGAAAATACAGCAAAACCTTCAAGTGACAGTTAAACTAATGTATCTTTGCTTGACTTAAGTCAAAGCACATACATTGCTGAGAGCTATAGCTCCAGTGCCGAATCTGTTTCTGGAAGCCCCTCATCAAGCAACTACAGAAAGTACCAGACATGCTTCCTTCGATGACCTCACTGGTACCCGTAGGAGAAAAAGTCTCCTGGAATAAAGCCAGACACAATTTTTATATCTATACCATTGTGGAATGTTCCCAGTGAACGAGACAACTGAGTACCCTAGGCCCCTACAACTTGAGTGCTGTTGGCACAGGATGTGGACTTAAGCTCCTGACAATGTTTAAAAAGAAAAGAATAACAAAGCAGGAAAAAAAAAACATTTAAAGGCTACAAGAACTCAGAAGACTCAAAATTTAGTAAGCTCAGGATAGGGAAGTGTGACATGAGATCATGCTGCAGGATAAACAACTAACCCAAACAATCCATTAGACAGAAATTAAAAAGTGAGAAAAATCCCAGAAGTCCAAAAGAAAGATAGAATTGAATATATGTCACCAAATATTTAGGAGAAAAAGTTTATTTTTTTCATGAAAAAATTTTGTATGTTACCCTCAAATAAACTTTATTTTATTTACAACTTATTTTCTAAATATACCAAACTTGTTATTTTTATGACCAAATGAATTGTTAACCACAATTCAGTTAGTTAGACTAGGAGTTGGCAAACTGCTCCTGAAAAGAGCTACCTAAACCTAAAAGAGTAAATATTTTAGGTTTTACGGACACACTGTCTCTATTTCAACCACACAACTCTGTTATTTTGGCACAGTAGCATCCATAGACATTTGTAAACAAATGACATGGCTGTGTTCCGGTAAAACTTTATTTACAAAAACAGATAACAGACTGTTTGGGCCTGTGGGCTACTGTTTATGGACCCTTGAGTTAGAACAATAATTCAGACCTGTACAAATAACACCAGAAAGTATATATTTAAATTGTTTTCAGTATTCAAATATATCTAAATATCCTTACTTCCTCTTTTTTTTCCTTTGAGTATAGGTGACACATTGTTATGTTAGTTTCAGGTGTGCAACATACTGATTCTATGAGTTCACACATTATGCTTTGCTCACCACAAGTATAGCTACTCTCTATCACCATACAATGCTGTTACAGGATCAGTGACTAAATTCATTATGTCCTGCCTTTTATTCCCATGATTTATTCATTTCATAACTGGAAGCCTGTGTCTCCCACTCCCCTTCACCCATTTTGCCCATCCTCTCACTCACTTCCCTATAGAAACCATCAGTATGTTATCTGTATTGTAGGTCTGATTCTGCTTTTTTTAGATCCAAATATGACTGGAGTCATAGAGTATTTGTCTTTCTCAGTCTGACTTATTTCAATTAGAATACCCTCTACGTCCATACAGTTGCTCCTAATGGCACAATCTCATCTTTTTCTATGGCTGTGTAATATTCAATTGTATATGTATACCACATTTTCCTTATCTAGTCTATCAGTGGACACTGAGGTTGCTTCCATATCTTGGCTATTGTAAATAATACTGCAGTAAGCATAGGGGTGCAGTGTCTTTGGTATCAGAGTAATGATGGTCTTGTAAAATGTATTTTGGGGATTTCCTTACTCTTATTTTTTTGGAATACTTTGAGAAGAATAAATATTAACTCTTCTTTAAAAGTTTGCTACAATTGTGAATCCATCTGATCCTGAACTTTTTGGGGGGTATTTTTTGGATAACTGATTCAATACCATTACTAGTAATCAATCTATTCAAGTTTCTATTTCTTCCTCATTCATTTTAGAAGATGGTATGGTTCTAGGAATGTGTCCATTTCTTCTAGGTTGGCTAATTTGTTGGCGTGTCATTTTTCCTAGTATTCTCCTATGATCCTTTGTATTTTTGTGGTGTCAGTTGTTACTTCTCCTCTCTCATTACTGATTTTATTTATTTGGGTCCTTTCTCTTTTTTTCTTGGTGAGTCTTGCTAAGGGTTTATCTATTTTATTTATCTTTACAAAGAACCAGCTCTTGATTTCATTGATCTAATGAATCTTTTTTAGTCTCCAATTCATTTATTTCTTCTCTGATCTTTATTATTTTCTTCCTTCTACTTGCCTTGGGTTTTCATCTTTTTTTAGTTCCTTTAGGTATAAACTTAGATGGTTTATTTAGGCTTTTCCTTGTTTCTTAAGGTAGGCCTGTATAACCGTATGTTTCTCTCTTAGAATTGTTTTTACTGAGTCCCAAAGATTTTGGACCACTGTGTTTTCATTTCCATTTGTTTCCATTTGGTTTTTTTGGTTTTGGGGTTTTGTTTGTTCTTATTTCTTCTTGATTGCTTCATTGCTCCATTTGTTGTTTTTTTACAATTTATTTTTTTAAGGTTTATTCATTTCTCAGAGACAGAGCGTGAGCGGGGGAGGGGCAGAGAGAGAGAGAGAGGGAGACACAGAATCTGAAATAAGTTCCAGGCTCTGAGCTGGCAGCACAGAGCCCAATGCGGGGCTTGAACTCATGGACCTGATCATGACCTGAGCTGAAGTCAGACGCTTAACTGACTGAGCCACCTAGGTGCCCCTGCATTGGTCCATTTGTAGTTTAATGTCATGTTTACCCTTCATGTGTTTGCATTCTTTCCTTTTTTTTTCCTTTTACCATCTAAATAATTTAATTCAAGTTAACATATAATATTCAAGCTAGTTAAATTAATTAACATATTTAACTTAAGGTTAGTTAAATTCAAGTTAGTTAACATATAGTGTAGTATTGGTTTCATGAGTAGAATTTAGTGATGAATCACTATCACTTACATGTAACACCCAGTGATCAACAAGTGCCCTCTTTAATGCCCATCACCCATTTAGCCCATCCCACCCACTAATTCCCCTCCAGCAACCTTGTTTGTTCTCTATATTTAAGAGTCTCTTCTTATTTGCTTCCCTCTGTTTTTATCTTATTTTTCCTTTTCTTCCCCCATGTTAGTGAAATCATAAGATATTTGTCTTTTTTCTGACTTACTTCACTTAGCATAATGCACTCTGGTGCCATCTAGTTTTTCTTGTGATTGATTTCTAATTTCATATCATTATGGTCAGAAAAGATGTATTATTTTAATCTTAAATTTCTAGAGGCTTGTTTTGTGGCTTAACATGTGATCTGCTCTGGAGAATGTCCCATATGCACTTGAAAAGAATGGGGTTCTGTTGTGTTTGGATGGAATGTTCTGAATATATATGGTATGTCCAATTAGTCTTATGTGTCATTCAAAGACACATTTCCTTGTTGACTTTCTACCTGAATGATAGAAATCATCTATCCATTGATGTTAGCAAGGTATTATAGTCCCCCTCTCTTACTGTACTGTCAACAGTTTCTCTCTTCATCTCCATTAATATTTGCTTTGTGTATTTAAAAGGTGCCAGTGTTGGGTGCATAGACATTTAAAATTGTTATATCCTCCTGTTGAATTGATTTCCTTTATCATTATGAAATACCTTTTTTGTCCCTTGTTACAATCTTTGTTTTAAAGTCTATTTTTTATCTAAGTATTGCTACCCCAAATTTATTTTTGCTTCCATTTTCATGGTAAATATTTTCCATACTTTCACTTTTAGTCTGTATATGTCTTTAGGTCTGAAGTGAGTCTCCTGTAGGCAGGATATAAATGGGCCTTATATTTTTATTCATTCCACCAACCCATGTTTGTTGATTGGAGCATTTAGACCACTTACATTTAAAGTAATCCTTGATAGATATGTACTTATTTGCATTTTTTTTCTGGTGGTTTTTGTAGTTCCTCTCTGTTCCTTTACTCTTCTTTGATTTGGATGAATTTCTGTAGTGTTATGTTTGGCTTTTGTTCTCTTTATTTTTTTGTATCAATTATACATTTTGCATTTTTGGATACCATGAGATTTATAGATAACATCCTAAGTAAACAGCAGTCTTTATTAAGTTGATGGTCACTGATCATTTAAGTTAAAATACATTAAAAAAAACTTCCTTTTTTTAACTATCTCCTCCACATTTTATGTATATGCTGTCATACTTTATATTTTTATTCATCATTTTCTTACATTTATTTAAGGTCATTTCTTTTCCACTTATAGAAGTGAATTTAACATTTCTTTTAAGACTGGTTTAGTGGTGATTGTCTCCTTTAACTTTTGTTTAACTGAGCAACTCTCTCTTCTTCAAATCTGAATGATAACCTTGCTTGGTATTCTTGATTGTGGGTTTTTTCTTTCAGCACTTTGAGTATATCATTCCACTGCATTGCAGCTTTCAAAGCTTCTGCTAAAAATTCAGCTAATTACCTTCTAGGTTTTGTCTTGTAGGTAACTTTTTGCTTCTCTATTGCTGCTTGTAATATTCTCTCTTTAACCTTTGACATGATGTGTCATGTATGGACCTCCTCAGGTTCATATTGTTTGGAACTCTTTGTGCTTTTTGGAACTGGACATCTATTTCCTTCTATAGGGAAGTTTTCAGCTATCATTTCTTCAAATGATTTTATTACCCCTTTCACTCTTCCTCTGAGACCCATACAAATGTCAATGTTTGATGTTGTTCAAGAGATCTATCTTCATTTTTTTATGTTTATTTTGAGTGAGAGAGAGAGTGTGTGTGTGAGCAGGGGAGGGGCAGAGAGAGAGAGAGAGAGAGAGAGAGGGAGACACAGAATCTGAAGCATCTCCAGGCTCTGAGCTGTCAGCACAGAGCCTGACTTGGGGCTTGAACTCACAAACCATGAGATCATGACCTGAGCTGGAGTCAGATGCTCACCTGACTGAGCCACCCACGTGCCCCTATCTTCATTTTTAAATTCTTTTCTTTTTGCTCCTCAGCTTGTGTGCTTTCCTTTATGTTGTCTTCCAGATTGCTGATACAGTCTGCATCCTCTAATCTACTGTTGGTTTCCTCTAGTAGGTTTTTCATTTCAGTATTGTATTCTTCAACTCTGATTTGATCTTTTTAGTATTTCATCCTCTTTATTGAAGGTCTCACTGAGTTCTTCTACTCTTCTTTTCAGCCCATTAAGTGTCTTTATGATCATTACTTTAAATTTTTATAAAGCATATTGCTTATCACCATTTCATTTAGTCATTTTTTGGAAGTTTTTTTCTTATTCCTGGTTTTGGAATATATATCTCTGTTGCATTTTGTCTCTTTGTGTTTTTTCTATGGATTAGGCAACAAAATAATTCTCCTAAATTTATTTTTTTTTAAATATGAAATTTATTGTTAAATTGGCTTCCATACAACACCCAGTGCTCATCCCAAAAATGCCCTCTTCAATGCCCATCACCTACCTCCCCTCCCTCCCACCCCCCATCAACCCTCAGTTTGTTCTCAGTTTTTAAGAGTCTCTTCTACTTTGGCTCTCTCCCACTCTAACCTCTTTTTTTTTTCCTTCCCCTCCCCCTAATTCTCCTAAATTTAAAGGAATGGTCTTGTGTTTGGCCATTCCCCATGTAGACTGTGTATGTTTAGTGACTTTTCCTTGCTGGCTGGAGTTGTGGCTGGCTGCAGTTGTGGGCTGCAGGTCTTGGAGACTTACAGATAATGGGCACCATGTCAGGACAGCTAAAGCTGAATTCAATGCAGGCTATGGTGTCCCAGGGTTCTATGTATTGAGGGCATCTTAGCAGGACAGATGAAGCTGAAATAAGTGCAAACTGGGGTGTCCCAGGGTGCTCTGTGGAGGAGGTGCCTTGACAGCGTAGCTGATGCTGAGGCAGTGTGTGGGCTGGGAGGTTCCTGAACATTCTGTGTTGAGGGTTCCCTGGAAGTATAGTTTAACCTAAAGTGGGTGCTACCTGGGGGGGGACCCAGTGGTCTGCAGAGGGTGGGTATAGCTGAAGTGGGTATAAACTAGGGGTATAGATGGCTCTCCACACAGAGGGTGCCCTTAAAGGGTGACTGGAGCCAACATGGGCACAAGTCAGAAGGTCCTGGGGCACTCTGCACTCTGTGCAACTAAAACTAACATGGGTACAGTCTGGTATGAACTGTGGGCTCTCAACACAAAATGTGCCCTGGCAAGAGAGCTCAAATAGTTGCTAGCCAGGTTGTTCTTGGTATCTCTCCTCTGAGGGGGACATGAAGGGACAGGTCAAGCTGTACTGGGCACAAGCCATGGTATCCTAAGGTGCTCAGTGCAGGGAGTGCCTGCTGTGGTGGCCACACAGGGCATGTCAAAGCAGGAATACTGGACCCAAAACATGTCAGGTGGGAGGTTCCAGAGTGCTGTGCATAATGGGTGCCTTAGCAAGCCATCGGAAGTCAAAGTGATGTGGGCCTGGAACGTTCCACTATGCTTTGCACCTGTGTCACCTTGGCACAAAGGCTGGGGCTGTAGTGAACACTAATTAAGGGTGTCCTGGTGTGTACCACCCTGTGGACACCTGGATAAAATGGTTGAGACTGTTATGGGTTAGGGGTTTGGGGTCACTGAGGCAGCCGTCCAGTTCAGATACCCAGCCTGTACATTAGTCTCTACTTCCAATGTGAGGGAAGGTGGGGAGCACAGACCATGTCGGTCAGCCCCTTCTACCCAGAAAGCTTTCCAGGAGCTCCTCGGCCTCTTCGGCAGTTGGGTTCTTTTATATGTTAGTTGTTCTTTTAAACCAAGACCTCTTAAAGGAAAAAAAAAGAAAGCAAAAAAAAAGTGTTTTTTTTTCTGTGCCACAGAGTAACCAGGGCTGGTGTGGGTTTATAGACCCAGACAGAGCTCACTTAGGCAGCAAGCTCTTTATGGCATCTGGATCCCCCCATGTGCTTTTAGGGTGGAGGGGGAATGTAAACCCTGTTTTTCTCCAGTCCTTCTGACCCAGAGAGCGTTCCTACAGTTCCTCCAACATTTGGCAGAGTTATGGTGCTGGCTCTTTTATAAGTTAATTGCTATTTTAAACCATGGCTGTTTTTCTGTGCCCAAGGACAGAGGAATCTATTCCCTATCCCTCAGCACTACACCCCCCAGCCTCCGCATCCCATTGTGATTCACAGAGATATATGCCATCCACTTTGTGGTCCTTGAGTCAAGAGACCAAGCAAGGAAAAGAGTGAGTGATAGATAGCTAGGGGTGATAGACTGTGGTTGTCATAAGGAGATAGAACTGCTGCCACACAGTAGGGACAGATATCTGACACCCAGGTGACCCACTGATGTATGTCCAAATATTCCTTGCCCAGCATTAACAGTAAATAGACTGTTACAGCAACCATGTCATGAGACAGGTATGGTCAGAGGCTCATACCTCTCAGGGATAAAGGTCTGTGTCACCCTACTGGGTATGTCCCTAGGAGAGGTGAGGTCGTAGCCGAACAAAGGAAAGGGGAATAAGTAAGAGAGGTGGAGAGTATCAGTACAGCCTGAATCTAGCTGCAGCAGCAGAAGATTAAGTTTTTCTGAGTACCCACTCCTTCTAAGTTTTCTCAGAGAAAGAGATGTACCAGAATCATAGAGGAACAGTTCTCAGATGGGGTGACCTTATTATATACAAAACAAGTGGATATGAGAAGCATAAGAAGGAGGCTTTAGCGGATGCTGTAGTATGCCACCCAGACTCTATCTTCAGAATCAATGTTCATGTTGCCAGCTATTAAAAGTATTGACAGCTGATGGCTCACAGCTGAGTTCAGTAATTGTTATCAATTCAAGGTAGCAAGTGGCCTTACCCAAGATTACATCCCCTCTTTCAGAGCAGTCCACATCCAATGGCTAGTTGATGTAGGGGACATAGGCCTTGTCCCCTTGCCTTATGTGAAGTTTGAATGGCCATCCCGATTCCAAAGCTCTCCATGCGGTCACCTAAGGTCTCTATTGCAGCTCAGCTGCCACTGTGCCCAATTCTTTTCCCACCCATCCCTAGTGGACCTTCCTGGGAGCACTCTTCAACAAACTTTTTACAGAAACATTTCCACTCAGAGTTCTTTCCCAGGGAATCCACCATAAGTCAGCAAATATATGTGGTGACAATTCATGTGGCACTCTGTTTTTACAGGAAATGAGGGGATAACAATTTCTACTTCATCACATTGTTGTAAGAAGTCAAGAAGCAAAATTAGTGAAAGAGCTGTGCAAACTTTAAGATGCAGTATAAGTTGAACATGGCATTATAATAATTAGTATCTGTGCCTGGGTGACTCATTTGGTTAAGCATCTGATTCCTGATTTCGACACAGGTCATGATCTCACGGTTCATGGGATGGAGCCCTATGTCGGGCTCCACACTGGGCATGGAGCCTGCTTAAGATTCTCTCTCACCCTGTCTTAGAAAATAAAATAATAGTAATAAGTATAATTAGTACTTCTTGGTCTCAGGATGTCTTCACCAAAAAGAGATTAGTGGTCTTGCCATGCTTGTCCTCAAGAAAGAAATTTTTAACATAACATTAGGGAATACCTTGTAGCCTGACATTCTGACCTTGGCCTCTAGCTCCAGACAAACCTTTATCTCTATTTTATTGAATAAAGATACTAGTGATTGTAGACTATGACATAATGCTTTTTATGTCTGAAACATTTTATGTTAGAATTAATGAAAGAGCTACTTTAAATTTTATTAGCCATGGATTTTTGTCATGGATCACTTCTATGTCTATGTTGTATAAAGAAATTGGTTAAGGTATTTCTAAAACTTGTTGACATGTAGAATCTGACTCTTCTGAAACATGTTAGAGTCATGAATGTCCGTGGTTTTCTACACCATATCATCCAGTGATCCTCAGTCTATTGACAGCATGAACAGTGCTGCATTTTGTAAGAAAATTCACAGAGAACAAAAGACACACGGTTTCCAGTTCTGCAGAGCTAGCTTACTTTTAATTTAAAAGTTAACTTAAAAGTGTTGGGAATGATGCTAAATCTGTCTGATATGCCTCCTTTCTCACCACCTCCACAACTATTTGCTTCATGGGAGTTAAAAATCCCACTATCCCGTCTGGGATTTTCTTCCCTAAACTTGGCACTCATTCTGCAAGTTTTCAACCTGGCACTGTTGATGTTTATGACCAGACAATGAAAACTGTCATAAGATTCCATCAATTTGAAGATGCAGCATGATGTCTAAGAAAATAAAATGTAAAATAACGTTTGCCTCAGAATCAATGAAATAGAATAATCTCCCTAAAGCTGTTTCCTTTCATCTTATGTAAAAAGATAATGGTACCTGCCTCATATGTATGTTGTAAGGGCTAAATAAGATAGAGAGGGTGGTTAGCATGTCTGGAATATAGTGAGCATTTAATAAGTGATATTTGCTATTACTGTTGTTAAAAAGTATTAGTTAACTTCAGCTGAAAGATGCTTGTCCATCAGTACCATGTATTGGTAAACTGATGATGAATAGCTGAAAATTGTTACCTAATGACTGATTTTTATCTCTCTTATGAGTTCTTGGGATCTGCTTTCTCTAATTTGGTTTCATCCCTAAAATAACACTCTTCCCCTACCAGTCCTGAAATTCTTACCATTCTAAGGAAAACAATGAAAATAAAGGGACTGAGTCTAGAAGACCAACACACAGAGAGGTGCCCACCAGAGCTCTCTCATTAGTTAATAAGGTCAATATTCTCCTAGAGGATTAAGGGAAATTCAAAATAAGAACATGTGTTTTTCTGAGAGCTGAATTTAAATTTCTGTACCATTACACATAAAATTTTCATATCAAAGATAGAGCCTTGAAGAATGCTCAAATCATCATATTACATGACCCCATTATTGATTTAAAAAATATAGTTGTGGGGGTACCCCACAACTGACAGTGTGGCTCAATCAATTGAGCATCTGACTCTTGATTTCGGCTCAGGTCATGATCTGACGGTTTGTGGAATCAGGTACTGCGTTGGGCTCCACACTGACAGCAGGGAGCCTGCTTGGGATTCTCTCCCTACCTCTCTGCCCTCTCTCTCTCAAAATGAATAAAAAATATAGTTACCGAATATGTATGTGTTCCAAAGAAAAGGAGAAAAAGCTCTTGCCATCACTGTTTCAACTCTATACCTACCTCCATGACCAGTGATATTCCTATTATTTACAGAAGCCAGAAAATTGTGGGTTTTATTCTGTCTGATTATAACTCCAAAGCCTCTTTCTTCCTTAGACATTTCCTATCCTTCCTGTCAAAGATTGTAAAGCTTCCAGCAATCATTTTTAAATACCTCAATTTTACAAATAATCAGGGCTACATATCAGGAAATACAAACACTAAGAAATACCATCTCTTTCCAGATTCAGAACAAAGCACATACAAAATCCAAATTTTATATTTCACAAATAGGATTTTGTAGATGGTCATACATATGAAACACTACATGGAATATCAGATTCATTTGCCATATACAGGATGACACCTGTTGTCAATTAGATGCACAAGATTTCATGTCCTAGTCATATATATGAGCTGTGATCACAAAATTCTGAGACCGATTCCATAAAACATACATGAAAATAGGAACATACGTGCACCAATATGAATATATTTACATTAGCTTGGATCCAAATTCCACGTTTGCTTATTACCAAAATGGCATAAGACATATTGTGAGAGTTGCTTCCTCTCCCTAATCCTGTCACCTATCATAGAACCATGTAACATCTTCCTATTGTCATATTCTGTTCTATTTCTGCACACAATTAAAAAGGAAGGAAGTCATGAGTTGGAATGTGTCAGAATTAGTTTGGTTAATACTTGATATTTACCAAATCTGTAATATTAGGACCCTGTAAAAGGCCCAATCAGTGCCTAACTGGTACTGGAAATAGACTACAAAGTCAGTGATACTGACTCCATGACATTCATTTTATGCTTAAAAAATGACTTTGTCTGAATAAATTCCACATGCAATGTAAGGGCCTGGCTGGTGGAGCAGGCTCAAGCTTACAGAACCAGCTCTGCAAATAGGCCTCTCAAGAAATTGGCTCTGCAGTAATAGATGGCTAAAATTGGTCTGAAGGGCTGGCCTTTAAATACCCAGAGAGAGAAAATGAAACTTGAATTACCCAGTTAGTCTCAAAGAAAAAGGGGAAAAAACTGTGAATTATGATATTACTCATAGAAAGGCACATTAGTCAGGAGGGTGACCCAGAAGAGGTGCAGTCCTAAAACATGGAGAGCACAATTTGCTCTCCTTCCTGAGAAGGAAAAGGGTCATTTTAAAGGCAGATGCTGCTACTGCAGCCAGATGGAGATTAGCATGCTAGATGGAAAAGGGGGAAATCAAGCAGAGCTTTACTGGAATTTGAAATTACTTCTATTACAAAGTGCCCATTTCTCTCACTGGCCCTGACTTATACAGGTCTGATCCATTCATTTACATTCAGATTTATAAACTTAAATTTGGATGAGGTCACCAAAAGAGAGCTATAAGGAAATGGGACCATCTTATTGCAATTCTCTAAAAATTAAACAAAAATGATAATATTTGAAGAATGTAAACCATTTTTTCAGAGTGCTTTGGCCATAAAGGATATCATTTTGTCCCCGTGAGTTGTTGCTTAAAAGCATGTTACTCATATACTACTACCTGTAATCCTTGAAAGTGATTCTCTTTAAGACAAGCTTTATTTTAAAGAAACACTCTTCATCTCCCTGGATATCCATAAAGAAGAGTTTTATCCAAGTTTGCACTTTCCCAGCCTTATCTGTCTGTGTGAAGAGTTAATGATAGGTATTCTTTCTCTCAGTGTCTCCACAGGGCTTCATTATGTTGTTCTCAGCATCAGGGAAGTGGGGCATAGTCTGCAGTAATTAATAGTTCCACACCCAGGGCTAGATAAAGGGTCACAATTCTTGGTGGCTCCATTGTCTTGACGCTTGTTGTCTTGCGTGTCCAATATCTGAACACAGGTTTCAAATGTATAGGAAAGAAATGCAGCAGGAATGCAGCAGGTCCATTTTGGTTATTTTGGATAGTTGATAAAGCCCTCCCACCACCTAAGTGGAAAGTCAGGGAAGAAGCTTGACAGCTTTCAGATTCCACATGAAGTGCTGATTCTGCATCCGTTAGTACTGCAGATGCACAGAAGGAGGAAAACCCCATCTTGCCCTGTACAACTTGGAAGGGCATTTGAAATGTCATTGGGAGAAAATGCTTGGAGAAACAAACTAACCAAAGAACACCTCTCAGAAAGCCCAGCACTCTTTACAAAGAAAGGGGCTAACAACAAGTCCTAAGGGCTCCAGAGACCTGGCAGACAACATACACAGGGGATGTGGACTGGCCATGATACAGTTAAGAGGGTTGGGGATAGCGGCAAATGGAGATCCCATGCTCTATCAACAGGGGACCTCTATTTGGCCAAGCCAATAGTTGCCATCAATAGCGTTATGGATATTCTGCCTTTTTCAGAGATGCCAGACATGAAAAGGTGTGTGTGTGTTGACAATGAATCCAGACAATATTGCACAGGCCAAATAAAAATATCTGTGCCCCAACATAGCCCATCAGCCTCTAGTTTGTAACCACAGGAGTTTCTAAAAAGATATGTATACAAAAGATAGATTATAGTAGGAAAGAAAAATACAAACAGTTGCTATCATAGTTAGATATGTCATCTATTTCTCCAGGCTCACAAAGATGGGCATATTTATTGAGATATTTGCTAGCTGCCATATCAGGTGAGGCTTGAAATCTTTGTGATTTAACACAATGAAATGACATAAAATAAAAACAACACAATTATTTCTTGCTCACCTTACAGTTCAATTTGTTGTTCTGTGTGTGGGAGGGAGGGTGCTCTCTAGTAGACATCTTTTGGAAGGCCTGCTGTGTTCACCACATGATTGTCTAGGTTGCCCTGAGGAGAAGGGCTGAGAGCTTGTCTCCATTCAACCAGTCAGAAAGGGAAGAGGGATTGATCTTGAAAGGAAGTTTCTATAGACCACTCATAGAAGTGATATACATTACTTCCATCCATTTTCCATTGGCCAGAATTAAGTCCCACGACTCCACCTAAATGCAAGTATAATGGATAGATCTCAAAAAATAAAGAGGAAACTGGTTTGAAGAATATATATCTGCCACTACTAGTAGCAAACTGGGTTTTCTCTCTCTCTCATCCCTATTTGTTGCTGTGAACCTTCGCTCAGAATATTACCCACTTCTGGGAGTTTTATCTTTCCATAATTGCAAATAATTATCTAAATTATCAAAGTCTATTGTGCTCTGACATCCCTTCCTTCACATTCATGATTATGATTTAAAACTTCCTAAGAATATTCAGGCTTCCTTTGCTCCCAACCATGGCATTCTGACTCCGTCAACTTTTCCAGTCCTGGGCCATGTGTAACAAGCAGATGGTACCTCATGGTCACCCTAGCACAATGTCAGTTCAGGTGTTCTGGGCTTACTCATGAATACCTCATTAACCTGAGGCTGATTTTTCACTACAGCTGGAAGCCTTAGAGGTAGAAGCTTTAGGCAATTCATCCCATGGCTCTGTGGTCCTCCACTTTATCCACACAGAGTGACAGCAATTACCTTCCAGAGTTGATACTATAGGAATCTGCCTAGAACCATGGCTGCTTAAGACTGAGGCACCCTGAACGCCCCATTGCTAGGACTGTTGGGCTCATAGCTGCTCCTTTCTCCAGCAATCACCCTCAACAAAGGAAGGTACCTCACCCCAAATTAAACCCCCCCTCTCTGTATGCATAAATGACTGATTATGCAATATGCAGAGTGCAAGGGCCCAGCCCCTTTGCCTCAATCTGGGAGGCTCTAGCAGGAAAACTATCCCAGCTCTACAGCCTCCCCACAGGCTCAGACAAGGACTTCCAGGCAACTTCATTACAGCCCAATTTCTCCTGCTGCCCAATCCTACCTCCATTACCCCCTCACAGGAGTGTTTCTGAAAGCACTTTTCAGCAAACCTCCTGCAATCCAATCTCAGAGTTCTTTACCAGGGAACCTGACCTAAGGCAAAAGATGATACGAAATGAGGATTCAGCATGAATGTGACAATACCTTACCTTGACAATATTTGATTCCTCTTGTCATTCGGTTCAATTCATATAAATATGAATCAATGGGTAAATGTGTGTGTGTACAATGTACTGATTATTTCGTATAGCAAGGCACCGTTCTAAATGCTTTTCTTATACTAACTCCTTTAATATTCAAAACAACACTATGAATGTGGTGCTATTATTATCCCTATTTCTGAATAAGGAAACTGAGTTAATTACCCATATCATGAAGCAATAATTGAAAGAGCCAGGATTTAAACCTGACCCAAAAGACTCACACAAGCATGTAAAAACACTGTGGGGCCAGAATAAGGGCCAAGTGAGTGTGCTGCTTTGTGGGGCAGCATCACAGCTTCTGGGTGATTAAAAGTTCTCTACATGTCTTTATTTCTGCTTTGTCCTCTAGATACCCAAAGGAGTCCTGATGCGGACAGGCAAAGCTTTCCATTAATGTAAAATTATGCATTTCACTTCTGAAGCCAGTACCACTAATCCTATCTCCCTTGCTGACATTTGGTTTATGAATTGTTATGCTGGGTGATGCTTGCTCCTGGGACATAAGAAAAAGTCTCTGGGGGCTTCTAGGAAAGCATTTGTTGATAATAAAAAGACATAAATGAAGAAAAGGAGTCTTTTCATCTGGATGTTGTTTTGTGATATGATATGGCAACCAGAACAATAAGGAGCCACCTGTGATCATAAGGGATGACAGCTTCAGGATAAAACCCAACAGGCTAAAGGGAGCAGAGAGTCAAGGTAGAAAGAATGTCGGCCTCTGGCATCTTGTTTAGATGGTAACTTAACTGATTACAGATTCATCATTACCTGAAGACTTAATCTTATGTGAAATAATAAAGTTATGTATTGTTTTAGTCGGAATCCATGTTGGAGATGGAAGGGTTGCTGTAGCCAAAAACATTCTAACTGTAGAAACCCTGTAAGGCTTAAATAAGAATATTTGAGGATTAATAAAATGAACAAATATCAAAAATATACAGTAATAAATACATGACACTAAATGAGTTGGGAATGAATACTAATAGAAAAAGGTCAAATATCACAGTACTAAAGAATGCAATGAATTTTGCAAATCTTTATAGAATATTGAAACTGCCCCATCACAAAATTAAATTGCATAGTAGAAAGTAATTTATTTCCAAGATCCTTTTGTCATTTGCATATCTTTATAATCTTGATCCTTCAAGAAATATCCTGCTTAAATTTACAGAACATGTTTTGTGTACCAATAGTTTTATATTTATTGTCTCACTTGGTATTGTTTGCCCCACTTTTTAAAAGAGATCACTGTGGCTTAGAGAGGCCATAGTTGGGTGGATAGACTCTTCAATTTACTGGTAACAGAAACCCAACTTGAACACAAGAATACTGACTTCAAATAGATTCCCTTATCTCAAAGAAAGAAATTGTCCTGCACAGGAGATGTGAATACAAAGTACTCATACTATCCAATGCAATTATAAATAAAGATTACCAAAGGAAACTTTAGAAGTAGTGGAGAGGGAACAATTACCCTGGATCTTAACATCTATTCATTAAGTTGGGTATAAATGATCTGCATGCACCAAGGTGAAAGTTCCAGTACTGAGGAGGCTTGCTCCCATAATGCTCTATATGGTCATAGTGCCAGTGGTCAGGGAATATCTATGTGACTACGTAACATTGGAAGATTGGGGTCACAGAAATGGCCTTGTTAGAAAGCAAGAGACTCTAGTTCAGATGGGCATGCTCTCCTGTTATGGTAACTCAACCCTTCTAAGCCAGCTTTCAGCTATGCAATTAAAATGGGGGATAAATGCATATCCAGAGCCATCCAGGTTTAATGTCTTGGCAGAAATGTGGGTGGGTATTGAGAATAAACTAAGAGCAGGTCTTTAGTCTATCCGTCATCTCTTGTTACTCTCTCTGGGCCTAGTTTATAACAAATGTGTACCTTTTACATCTCCATCCACAACGGCAAAAAACATGGCTGCCTACAGCTCCTGAGTATACATGTTATGGTCCAGCCATCTGGAGAAAGACTAAACCTACTGCAAATATCTGAAAGAAGACAAACAAATTTATGGGCCAGGATAGCATTTATTGATCCTGTGAACTATGGTAAGGAAATTGGGTCATATCAAATGTATATGGGGCATCTGTTACAATCTTGTGAATAGGTGCTAGACAAATAATCCAATATGCTTCTACTACAGAGAGACTGAATAATTTGCCAGTGGTAAATGTTAGAACCCAGGTTTGAAATTCAGTTTTATAACTCAAAGCTCTGTGATATTCACTAGTGTTAAAAGATGAATGAACTGAACTTGGAAACAGCCCACCAAATTATTCATATGCCCTTCTCGGTGTTTATAAATCCTCATAAATATTTGCCTTTTAAAGTTTTTTAATCAAGACGTTATCTATACTTGCTGCAAAAACTAAAACTTTCAAAGTGCTGAAAGGAAAAAACCTACAACAAGAATACTCCACACAGCAAGATTATCATTCAGATTTGAAAGAGATAAAAAATGTTTCCAAAAAATAAAGAAGTTATCATCACTAAAAGAAATTCCTTTAACATTTCTTATAAGTCAATTTAAGTGGAAAATAGACATAATTAGACATAAGAAATCTATGAATAAAAATATGTAAAATGACAACGTATACATAAAATGTGAAGAAGGGAGTAAAGAGGGAAGAAAAATGGAAAAAGAAGATTATTTTCCCTTTTCCAGTTTTCTTTTTATAAGAATGTATTTGAACTTAAAATACCATAAATTAATATGGAAATTTATTTACTTAAGATGTTATTTATGAATGTCTTGGTAACCACAAATCAAAAACCTGAGATAAACACACACAAAAATTAAAAAACCCAAACAAAACACAATATATACTCATCAATCACAAAGAAAGAGAACAAGAGAAGTAACAAAGAACTACAAAAGCAACCAGAAAACAAATTTTAAAAACGGTAATAAGTGTGTACCTATAAATAATTACTTTAAATGGCCTTAATGCTACAATCAAAAGACAGAATGGCAGAATAGATAACATCCATATATATGGTACCTACAGGATATTCACCACAGATCTAAAGACTTAAGACCTAAAGACACATACACACACATTTACATGCACGCGCACACGCACACACAAAGGATGTGTTTCCTGAAATCCATTGAATTCTGCTTAATACCTCAACTAAAACTTGAATGCACAATAGTTGTCCAGCTAATGAGTTTTCTGGTGAATCACAAAGAGTTTCAAGCAGGTTCATGTTCCTTTCTAACTACCAGTCTTGGATTCGTAAAATGAAGGAATTACTCTTTCTTATTCCTTAGTTCCTTGCCATTCAGAGTTCTGTACATTGTTATAGATTAGAGCTTCGTACCTTAGATTTGAAAAGTATTTTTATACACTACCTCTTTCATATAGAAGGCAGAGATGATCATCCTAAGAAATGAGTTACTGGTATTTTTCTGCAAAACTGTTACATGTTGGAACAATCTGTTACACCTCTATTTATAGAAATAAACTTTGCAGATAAAGCAAAAAAGGAAAAAGAAAAAAAAGTGAACAGATGAAGAAACAATGACCATGCAAATGGAAGCAAAAAATAAACTGGTATAGCAATACTTAGACAAAAGAGACTTTAAAACAAAGACTGTATATAATAAGAGACAAGGAAGAGTATTACATAATAATACAGGGACTAATCCAACAAAAAGATACAGCAATCATAAATGTCTATGCACCCAACATTAGAGCAACTAAATATATAAAGCAAATACTAATTGACATAAAGAGAGAAATTGATGGAAATACAATAGAAGGATACTTTAACAATCAACTTGTATCAATGGAGAGATCAGACAGAAAACCAATAAGAAAACAATGTCTTTGGCACATTGGAACAGATGGACATAACCAATATACACAGAGCATTGTACTTCAAAAACAATAAAATACACACTTTTTTCCAAGTGTACATTTAACATTCTCCAGGACAGATCACATATCAGGCCATAAAACAAGCCTCATAAATTTAAGAGTATTGAAATCAGACCATGCATTTTTGGACCACAAAAATGGAAAAAGGAAAATGACAAACACATGAGACATAAATAACATAATCCTAAACAACCAATGGAGTCAATGAAGCAATCAAAGAATAAATTTTAAAAAAATGGAGGCAAATGAAAACTAAAGGGCAACAGCCCCAAATCTCTAGAACATGGCAAAAGCATTTCTAAGAAAGAATATAGCAACACAAACCAAACTCAAGAAATGAAACTTGAACAAAGCCCAAGAAGAGTAGAAGGAAGGAAATGATAAATTATGTAGAAATTTTAAAAACAAATATAAAAAAATCAATGAAACCAAGAGCTGGTTCTTTAAAAAGATTTTTAAAAATTCTTACCCAGACTCATTGAGAAAAAAAGGACCCAAATAAATAAAATCAGAAATGAGTGGGAAATAATAACTGATACCATAAAAATACAAAGGATTATAAAATAACATTATGAAAAATTATATGCTCACAAACCGAACAAAATAGAAGAAATGGATAAATTCCTAGAAACCTACAGTTTTACAAAACTGAACCAGGAAGAAATAGAAAACCCGAAAAGACTGATTACAAGTAAGAAAATTTAATTGGCAATCAAAAACTAACAAAAAAATAAAAATCCAGGACCAGATGGAGTCACAGGTGAATTCTACCAGACATTTAAAGAACAGTTAATACCTATTCTCCTCAAACTATGACAGATAAGAAAACTTCCTAATACATTATATGAGGCAAGCTTACTCTGATACCAAAATCAGACAAAGACACCACACATACATATACACACACAAACTACAGACCAATATTCCAGATAAACATAGTGCAAAAAACTCAAGAAAATATTATCAAACCACATAAAACAGTACATTAAAAAGATCATTCATCACAATCAAGTGGCATTTATTCCTGGGGTGCAAGGATGGTTCAATATGCCCATATCAAACAACATCATACACCACATCAACAAAATGAAAGATAAAAATCATGTATCTTAACACTTGCAAAAAAGCATTTGACAAGATTCAACATCCATTCATAATAAAAACTCTCAACAAAATGGGGTTAAAGGGAACATATCTTCATAATAAAGGCTATATATGAAAAAAAGAAAACAGCAAACATCATACTTAATGGTAAAAAACCAAGAACTTTCCCTCTAAGGTCCAGAATGTGACAAATATGTCCACTCTCACCACTTTTATTCAACGTAGTATTGGAAGTCCTAGACACAGAAGACAAGAAAAAGCAACACAAGACAACCACATCAGTAAAAAAGAAGATACACTGTCACTATTTGCAGCTGACATGGTATTATACATAGAAAATCCTGAAGACTTTGCCAAAAAAATAATGAAGTTGAGAAAGAGAAAGACAATACCATTTACAATTGCACCAAAAACAATAAAATACCTAGGAATAAAAATGAGAGGGGTAAGATCTGTACTTTAAAAACCATAAAACACTGATGAAAGAAATTGAAGATGACACAAACAAATGGAAAGATATTCCATGTTCATGGATTAGAAGAATTAATATTGTGAAAATATCCATATTATCCAAAGCAATCTACAGATTCAACGCAATCACTATCAAAATACCAACAGCATGTTTTATAACACTAAAACAAATCACACTAAAATTTGTACGGAACAGAAGCCACAAAATAGCCAAAGCAATCCTGAGAAAGGAGACTAAATCTGGATCTATCACAATTCCAGATTTCAAAATACACTACAAAGCTACTGTAATAAAAAAATATGATACTGGCACAAAAACAGACACATCAATGGAATAGAATGGAGACCCTAGAAATGAACCCACATTTCTATGGTCAATATATGACAAAGGAAGCAAGAATATATAATGGCTGAGTAATATTCCATTAGGGATAAACACCTCTTTTTTTTAACCAATTAATCCACAATGGATACATAGGTTGCTTCCTTAATTTGGCTATTATAAATAAGGCTGTAATAAACAGAAGTCTGCATATATCTTTTCCAATTTATTGCTGTTGGTAAATTCCCAATAGTGAAATTACTGGATCATATGTTAATTCTAGTTTTAATTTTTTGAGGACATCCATTATGTATTCCACAGTGGCTGTATCAATTTGCATCCCCATCAGCAATTCTCGAAGGCTCCCTTTTCTCTACTACCCCCCGCCCTGCCAATGTTTTTTTTTTTTTGATGATAGTTATTTTGACAGATGTGAGATGATATCTGCTTGTGGTTTTTATGTGCATTGCCTTGATGATTAATGATGAGCATCTTTTCAAGTATTTGTTGGTCATTGGTATGTTTTT
The DNA here is from genome assembly GCF_028018385.1 of Neofelis nebulosa. NCBI lineage: Eukaryota > Metazoa > Chordata > Mammalia > Carnivora > Felidae > Neofelis > Neofelis nebulosa. Next base: position 220,442,157 of record NC_080782.1, read on the forward strand.
GGAAAAATGGCTATTCAGGTCCTCTGCCCAATTTTTTTATCAGATTATTTCCTTTGTTGGTGTTGAGTCCTGTAAATTCTTCATGTATTTTGGGTATTAACCCCTTATTGTATATATCATTTGTAAATATCTTCTCCCATCCAATAGTTGGCCTTTTCATTTGTTGATGGTTTCCTTTGATGTGTAAAACCTTTTTATTTTGGTACAGTCCCACTACATTACTTTTCCTTTTGTTTCTCTTGTCTGAGACATATCTAGAAAAATGTGGATCCAAAATCAACACCCAAAAAACAAGTAATCCAGTGAAGAAATGGGCAAAAGGCATGAATAGACACTTCTCCAAAGTAGACATCCAGATGGCCAACCGACACATGAAAAAATGCTCAACATCACTCATCATCAGGGAAATACAAATCAAAACCACAATGAGATCCCACCTCACACCTGTCAGAATGGCTAACATTAACAACTCAGTAACAAGAGATGTTGGAGAGGATGTGGAGAAAGAGGAATCCTCTTGCACTGCTGGTGGGAATGCAAACTGGCACAGCCATTCTGGAAAACAGTATGGAGATTCCTCAAAAAATTAAATATACAGTTACCCTATGACACAGCAATTGCACTGCTAGGTGTTTTTCCGACAGATACCAAAATGCTGATTTGAAGGGGCACATGCACCCCCATGTTTTTAGCAGTAATATCAACAACAGACAAATTATGGAAAGATCCCAAGTGTCCATCGACTGACAAATGGATAAAGAAGATGTGGTATAGATGTACAATGGAATACTTGGTAATGAAAAAGAATGAAGTCTTGCCATTTGCAACAACGTGGATAAAATTAGAGTGTATTATGCTAAGCAAAATAAGTAAGAGAAAGATAAATATCATGATTTCACTCGTATGTGGAATTTGAGAAACGCAACAGATGTACATAGGAGAAGGGAAGCAAAAATAAGATAACAGAGAGGGAGGAAAACCAGAAGACACTCTGAGGGTTGTTGGAGGGGAGGTGCGTGGGGGAATGGAACAAATGGGTGATGGGCATTAAGGAGGGCACTTGTTGGGATGAGCACTGGATTATATATGTAAGTGATGAATCACTAATTTCTACTCCTGAAACCATTATTACACTATATTTTAACTAACTTGGATTTAAATAAAATTTTTAAAAAAGCAGAAAGAAAATTGTGGGTAGGCCAATGTAAAAAAAAAATACGGCCTAGGCTTTATTCTAGGAGTTTTATGGTTTCAGGTATCCCATTTAGGTCTTTAATCCATTTTGTTTATTTTTTTATATGGTGTTAGAAAGTAGTCCAGTGTTCCCAGAACTGATTTATTGAAGAGACTGTCTTTTCCCCATTGTATATTCTTGGCACTTTTTTTGATGAATTAATTGACTGTATAACCATAGCTTTACTTATGAGCTCTATTCCATTCAATTGACCTATGTGTCTGTTTTTTTCCTAGTACCATACTATCTTAATTATTACAGCTTTGTATTGTATCTTGACATCTAGGATTGATTCCTCAAACCGTGATTGCTTTGGCTACTGGGGATGCTATTTTTTCCAAAAAATTTTTAGATTATTTGTTCCAGTCTTGTGAAAAATGTTGTGGGTAATTTGATAATGATACTGAATCTGTAGAAGGCTTTGGGTGGTAGGGACATTTTAACAATATTAACCCTTCCAATCCACGAACATCTATTTCCTTTCCAGTTGTTTTGTCATCTCCAATGAGTTTCATTGATGTTTTATACTTTTCGGAGTACAGGTCTTTCACCTCCTTGGTCTTATTTATTCTTGGTATTTTTTTCTTCTTGGTACAATTTAAAATGGAATTATTTTTTTAATTTCTCTATTATTTCATTATTAGTATGTCGAAATACAAGAGTTTTCTGTATATTAATTTTGTATACTGCAACGTTACTAAATTCATTTATCACTTCTATTAGTTTTTTGGTGGTCTTAAAGGTTTTCTATATATAATAGCATGTCATCTGATAATAGTGACAGTTTTAATTCTTTCATAGCATTTTGGATACCTTTTGTTTTTCTTGTCTAATTGTTGCGGCCAAGACTTCCAGTACTATGTTGAATAAAAGTGGTGAGAGTGGACATCCTTATCTTATTCTTATTTTAATATTTATTTTGAGAGAGAGAGAGAAAGCATGAGCAGGGGAGACAGAGAAGTCCCAGCAGATTCCACAGTGTCAGTGCAGAGCCCGACTTGGGGCTCCGTCCCACAAACCATGAAACCAAGAGTCAGACACTTACCCAACTGAGCCACCCAGGCACCTCATTTTATTCTTGACCTGAGAAGAAAAGCTGTCAGTTTTTTACCATTGACTATGATTTTAGCTATGGGTTTTTCATATACTGCCTTTATTATGTTGAGGTATGTTCTATGTACAACTAATTGTTGAGAACATTTACCATAAATGAATGTTATCATAAATGATTTTCCTGCATCTGTTGAAAGAATTATATGATTTTTATCCTTAAGTTTATTAATGTGATATATTAATTGGTTTGACAATATTCAACCAGTATTTCATCTCTGGAATTAATCTCACTTGATTGTATGAATAATTTCTTTAAAATATTATATGAGGTTTATTAATATTTTGTTGAAAATTTTTGCATCTATGTTCATCACAAATATTGTTTTATAATTTTCTTTTTTGTACTGTCTTTGGTTTGGTATCGGGTTAATGCTGCCCTCATAGAATGAATTTAGAAGCTTTACTTCCTCTTCTATTTTTTGTAATAGTTTGAGGAGAATATTAACTCTACTTTAAATGTTTGCGGGTATTCATCTCTGAAGCAACCTAGCCCTGGACTTTTGTTTGTTGGGACAAATTAAATTGAATTGAATTGAATTAGTATTTATTAGCCTGTTCAAATTTTCTGTTTCTTCACGATTCAGTTTTAAAAGGTTATAGTTCTAGGAATTTGTCCATTTCTTCTTGAATGTCCAATTTGTTGGCATATAACTTTTTAATAATATTCCTATAATCCTCTGTATTTTTATGGTACTATCTGTTGTTTCTCATACTTCATTATGATTTTGAGTACTCTTTTTTTTCTTAATGAGTGTGGATAAAGATTTATCAATTTTATCTTTTCAAAGAACTAGCTCCTGGTTTCACTGATCTATTGGGATTTTTTTGGTTTGTTTGTTTTTTTGTTTAGTCTCTGTTTTATTTCTGCCCTTATCTTTATTATTTTCTTTTATCTATTAGCCCTGGGCTTTGTTCTTTTTCTAACTCCTTCAGTTGTAAGGCTTTGTTGTTTATTTGAGATTTTTCTTATTTCTTGAAGTAGGTCTGTACTATTATAAACTTTCCTTTTAGACCTATTTTTCTGAATTCCAAAGAGTTTGGACCATTCCGTTTACATTTTCATTTATCTCCAAGTATTTTTTGATTTCTTCAATTTCTTGGTTTATCCATTCATTATTTAGTAACATATTATTTAGCCTCCATGTATTTGTGTTCTTCCCCAGATTGTTTTTCTTGTAATGAGTTTCATGTGCCTACTGGCCATCTGGATGTCTTCTTTAGAGAAGTGTCTATTCATGTTTTCTGACCATTTCTTCAGCTGATGAGTGGATAAAGAAATTGTGGTTTATATACACAATGGAATACTACATGGCAATGAGAAAGAATGAAATATGGCCTTTTGTAGCAATGTGGATGGAACTGGAGAGTATGATGCTAAGTGAAATAAGTCATACAGAGAAAGACAGATACCATATGTTTTCACTCTTATGTGGATCCTGAGAAGCTTAACAGAAGACCATGGGGGAGGGGAAGGAAAGAAAAAAAAAATTAGGGAGGGAGCCAAACCATAAGAAACTCTTACTGAGAACAAACTGAGGGTTGATGGGGGGTGGGAGGGAGGAGAGGGTTGGTGATGGGTATTGAGGAGGGCACCTGTTGGGATAAGCACTGGGTGTTGTATGGAAACCAATTTGACAATAAAGTTCATATTTAGAAAGAAAGAAAGAAAGAAAGAAAGAAAGAAAGAAAGAAAGAAAGAAAGAAAGAAAGAAAGAAAGAAAGAAAGAAAGAAAGAAAGAAAGAAAGAAAGAAAGGAAGAAAGGAAGAGAGAAAGAAAGAAGAAAAGAAAGAAGAAAAGAAAGAAAACAAAAAAATTAAAATTTTTTTAAAAATTAGTTTCATACTTTTGTAGTCACAGAAAATGCTTGATAAGAAATTTAAGACTGAAATCATAAGGCTTCTGTTGTGGCCTAAAATGCAATCTATCCTAGAGAATGTTCCATATGCACTTGAAAAGAATGTGTATTCTGTTTTGGCTGGAATGTTCTGCATATGTCTGTTGGGTCCATCTGGTCCAATGTGTCATTCAAAGCCACTGTTTCCTTATTGATTTTCTGCCTGGATAATCAAACCATTGATGTAAGTTGGGTCTTTCAGTTTCCTGCTATTATTGTATTGCTGTCTATTTCTCCCTTTTGGTCCATTAATAATCACTTTATATATTTAGGTGGTTCCATGTTGGGTGCATAGGTATTTATAGTTGTTATATGCTCTTGTTCAATTGTTCCCTTTATCATTATGTAGTGCCCTTATTTTTTATCTCTTTCTACAGTCTTTGTTTTAAGGTCTATTTTGTCTGGTATAAGTATTGTCATCACAGCTTTTTGTTCTTTTTGGTCTCCATTTGCATGGTATATGTATTTTCCTCTCTTCACTTTCAGTAAACATGTGTTTTAGGACTACAGTGAGTCTCCTGTAGGTAGCTTATAGATGGGTCTTATTTTTTATCCATTCATTAACCTTATGTATTTTGATTGGAACATTTAGTTCATTTACATTTAAATGGTGATTAATAGGTACGTATTTATTGCCATTTTGTTACTTGTTTTCTGGTTGTTGTAGTTCTTCTCTGTTTCTTTCTTGTTCTCTTGCTCTCTTCCTTTGTGGTTTGATGACTTTCTTTAGTGTTGTGCTTGGATCCCTTTCTCTTTATTTTTTTGTATCTGTTATAGGTTTTTGATGTGTGGTTACAATTAAGTTGATATATAACAGTTTATGTGTAGCAGTCTATATTAAGTTGATGGTCAGTTAACTTTAAACACATTCTAAAAGCATGAAATTTTTTATCTCCCCAAGTACCATTTTATGTATATGAAGTCATACTTTATACCTTTTGTGTATCCCTTGACTATTTTTTGTAGATATAATTTATTTAACTGCTTTTGTGCTTTCACTGCTTTTTGTGTTTTATAAGTGATTAATTTACCATTTTTATTATATATTTACCTGTGAAATTTTTCCTTTTAATAATTTTCTTACCTTTAGTTTTATACTTTTCTTTCCACTCAAAGAATTCCCTTTAATACTCTAACAAGGCTGCCTTAGAATGGTGATGCACTCCCTTAGCTTTTTTTTGTCTGGGAAACTCTCCTTCTATTGTGAATGATAACCTTGCTGAGAAGAGCATTCTTAGTTGCAGGGTTTTTCTTTTCAGCACTTTGAATACATCATACCACTTCCTTCAGGCCTCCAAAGTTGCTGCTAAAAAAATCAGGTGATAGCCATCTAGAGTTTCTCTTGTATGTAACTCTTTTCCTTTTTCTTACTGTCTTGAAATTCCTCTCTGTATCATTACTGTTTGTCATTTTAATTGTGTCTTAGTGTGGACATCCTTGGATTAATTTTCTTAGGGACTCTCTATGCTTCCTGGATCAGGATGTCTTTTTCTTTCCCGAGATTAGAGACGGTTTTTGCCCCTTCTCTCCCTCTCTTCTTCTGGGATTCCTATAATGTGAACATTATTATTTGATGATGTTGCTGGGATCCCTTATTGTTTATAATTCTTTGGTCTTTTGCTGTTTAGCTTGGTTACTTTCCATTATTCTGTCTTCCTGATCATTGCCCTGTTCTGCCTCCTCTAATCTGTTATTGATTCCCTCCAGTGTATTTTTTAAGTTTATTTATTTTGAGATATAGAGAGTACAAGCAAGGGAGGGGCAAAGAGAGAGAAGCCCATGTAGGCTCTGTGCTGTCAGTGGGGAGTGGATTATTGAAAATAAATTCAAAGCATACAGAGACAATATAATCAACAAGATTTAACCAATGAACACAGGGATCACAGGAGATCATACAACTTGCACAATTATCAAATTCTCCTATTTTTCAAGTAATGATTAAATGCTAATAAAAATGGTAGGAACGGCATTTCCGCAAACCATTTGTTAAACAATTTCAATGTGCATTGCTAGCTAGTATCCCACATAAACACAAAAAAAAGTTAAGGTACTTATTTCAACAAATCTTCACAGAGACTGATTTTCAGTGTTTTAAAAATATTTGCAGGACTTTTAGGAAGATGCAGAGTAGGAGGACCCTAAGCTCACCTTGACCCATGGACACATCAAGATAACAGCTATATCAGTACAATTTACCCAGAAAACAACCTGAAGACTGGCCAAACAGACTTAACACAGTAAATCATAGAGAGGAGGCCACACTGGAAAGGGTAGGAGGGACAGAAACATGATAGAGCTCCCAACATAAACACTAACCACAAACAGAAGGGATACCACAAGTACAGAGAAGCAAGAGGAAGAGACCCCACACCAGGGACATGAGTTCCAAACTTTGGTTTTGAAAACTGGTAAGACTTACCTTTGTGAGTTTTTTTACAATCAGTGGGGCTTCATTTCTGGTATTTTAAAAATCAGTGGGCTTAGTTCTGGGAGAGCTGGGGTATAAGGAGGAAATGGAGTCTCTACCCGTAAAGAGCCAGCAAGACACAGCATACAAGTGGCAGTTTAAAAAGCACCCGGGTATAAACAAAGGAGATTTATTTACTAATCTTAGAATATGCATTGGAGGTGTTGGATCTTTAGGAGACTTCTCCAAGACCAAAAGAGCTGGAAATACCCATTCCCACCCCACCCTCCAAACAGTCTAGATAGCTGAACACTTGTGGGAACCAGCGTAACACTCCCCACCTATCTTGCTAGCACCATATGCCCTACCCCATCCAACCCCCATCAGGCCAAGGTGGCTCCCCTGCTCTGACATCCCATGCAAACAACTCTGGCAGGGAACAGCACCACTCCAAAGTGACTTCTGCCCTGGGGAAAGGGGAAAATAACCACACACACAATAGTGTACCCCCAGTCTCAGCAGTCAAACCTTATAGCTGGCAACATAGGGCGCCCTGCCTATCAGTGTGCCCAGCAAGGACAGCTTCTTGGGGAACAAGGTAGGGAGAGCACCCTGCAGTTTGGTGTGACTGAAGCCCCAGCAGAGAGATTCAGGGCAGGCATTTGGTCTGACTGCTGACAAGGCCCATCTATAAGCACCTCAAACAGGCCCCAAGTAGCACAGGGACCAAACCCTGCCCAGCATGCCCACAACAGGTAAAGTGGGCTATTTCAGCTGACTATATTGAAAGCAATCCAGGCTTAGTCATACAAGTAAGGTACATGCAGCCCACTTAGGAGATACCCCTGAAGCATCTGGTTCTGGTGAACAGGAAACTTTGTGCTATAGGACACCACAGGACCTCTTCTTCATAAGACCACTACTTTCAAGATCAGATGTAGCCGGCTTTCTTAATAGAAACAGTTCGACAAAGAGGAGACAAGAATATGTTCCAAATGAAAGAACAGAACAAGGGTACAGAAAAAGAGCTAAGATAAGCAATAAGCCTGATAGAGAATTCAAAGTAATAGTCATAAAGATGTTTATGGGACTTGAGAGTGGAGAATCTCAGTGACACCTTCATCAAAGACATAGGAAATATTAAAAAGAGCCAATCAGAGATGAAGAACTCAATAACTGAAATAAAAATATGATAGAATCCATAGCAGAACATATCAGTGACCTAGAAGACAGCGTAATGGAAAGTAACCAAGCTAAGCAACAAAAAGTCCAAAGAATAATTAAAAACAAGAATTTCTTGATAAATGAAATTGAAGATGACAAAAACAAATGGAAAGATACCCCATGATCTTGAATTGGAAGAACAAATGTTGTTAAAATGTCTATACCACCCAAAGAAATCTACAGGTTTAATGCAATCCCTATCAAAATACCATCAGCATTTTTCACAGAGCTAGAACAAATAATCCTAAAATTTGTATGAAACCAAAAAAAGACCCTGAGTAGCCAAAGCAATCTTGAAAAAGGAGAACAAAACTGGAGGCATCATCAAAACAATATGGTACTGGCACAAAAATAGACACATAGGTCAATGGAACACAATAGAAAGCCCAGAAATAAAGCCATGCTTATATGGTCAATTAATCTATGATAAAGGAGGCAAGATTACACAATGGGAGAGTCTTTTCAACAAATGGTGCTGGGAAAACTGGACTGCTTTCTTACCCTATACACAAAAATAAACTCAAAGACTTAAATGTTGAGACTTGAAACCATAAAAATCCTGGAGGAAAACATATGCAATAAGTATTTTGACGTGGCCTTAACAACATTTTTTTTAACGTTTATTTATTTTTGAGACAGAGAGAGACAGAGCATGAACGGGGGAGGGGCAGAGAGAGAGGGAGACACAGAATCCAAAGCAGGCTCCAGGCCCTGAGCCAACAGCCCAGAGCCCGACCCGGGGCTCGAACTCACAGACCGCGAGATCGTGACCTGAGTTGAAGTCGGACGCTTAACTGACTGAGCCACACAGGTGCCCCATCATTTTTTAGATATGTCTACTCAGGCAAGGGAAACCAAAGAAAAATTAAACAACTAACACTACAAAATAAGAAGATTTTTGCAAAGGAAACCAACAAAATATCAAGGAAACCTGAATGGGCAAAGATATTGCAGGTGATAAATTCAATAAAGGGTTAATATTCAAAATATGTAAAGAACTTATATAATTCAACATCAAAAAAATAATCTGATTAAAATGGGCAGAGGACCTGAGTAGACATTTAAAAAAAAAAAAGACATACACATGGCCAACAGACATATGAAAAGTATTCAACATCACTCATCACCAGAGAAATGCAAATCAAAACCACAATGAGATATCACCTGACACCTGTCAGAATTGCTAAAATCAATAAGGCAAGAAATAACAGATGATGGGATGGAGAAAAAGGAACGTTCATGCAGTTTCAGCAGGAATGTAAATGGGTGCAACCACTGTGGAAAAAAGTATGGAAGTTCCTCAACAAATTAAAAATACAATTACCATAAGATCCACTAATTCCACTACTGGGTATTTATACACAAAAAAATAAAAACACTAATTGGAAGGGATATATGCACCATTATGTTTATTGCAGCATCACCTATAATAGTCAAGACATGGCAGCAACCCAACTGTCCATTCAGAGATGAACAGATAAAGAAGAGGTCCTATATTTTTACAATGGAATATTACTCAGCTATAAAAAGGAATGAGATCTTGCCATTTGCAACAATGTGGATGGACCTAGAGGGCATAATGCTAAGTGAAATAAGTCATCCTGAGAAAGACAAATAACATTTGGTTTCATTCATATGTGGAATTTAAAAAAACATAGCAGATGAAGAAACCAAAAAAGAGAAAATACAGACTCTTAAATACGGAGAACAAACTGGTGGTTGCCAGAGGAGAGGTGGGTGGGGAATGGTGAAAACAGATAAACGGTATGAAGAATACACTCTTATTGATAAGCGGTGAGTAAGGTTAAGAATTTTTGACTCATTATATTTTATACCTAAAATATAAAAAATAAAACTGTTCTAAAAAATTAAAATGAGCAAAATACACTGGCTTAAACATGTATTCCACCTACACTCCCTTCCCAGCGTCCATTAAAACACCTCTCCTATCGTAAGAACAACAGAACCCAGACAGGTTAGGAGCCACAGTCTCTGAAAAGCCCTCTGGAGGAGGAAGATGTGATATGGGTTGGAAGGGAGACTGAAGCAGTGAGGTTGGGTGCTAGGTACTGAGGTTTCAGGGTTATGCATCACACCTGGATACTAATTTTTCTAAACATTGAGCTTGATGACCATATCAAACTTTCTGGTTGTCTCACATGGAGTAGGAGTGATGCTATTGCATGTGTGTGATGAAAGATGAAGGGAATAGTGTTGAACAAAAAAGCAAATGGTAGTAGTACCATTCACAAAATTGTTCTGTTTATTCCCCACCAAGGGATGAGGTAGAGTTGCACCCTCCTTCCCCCCTTGTGGTTGGATAGGGCCATGTGATTTATTGTGACAGATAAATGGTAAGAGGAAATGCTGTGTGTTTTTTTTAGGCCAAAGTTCTTAACTAGATGATGCACAAACCTCCAGAGCTTTCTTTCTCCACCTTGGTTTGGCAGTGACCAATTTCCAAAGAAATGGCTGACTAACAAATAAGAATAAAATTCTCTGTACACCCACAGAAGACATGGAACATAAGCAAGAAATAATTCTGTATTTGTTTTTATCCATTAATCTTTGGACATTATTACCACAGTATCATCGAAGCTATCATGTTTGATAACACCTCCTCCTGGTAATTTAAGCACTTCCCTGGACTTTGCCAAAATGAAGCTAGCAAGACTTTACATGTCTGCCTTGAACTACTGTTTACTTCATTTGCCTGTGGTTTTTCTCATTATAATGTCATTACCCCATGATGTGGGCCCGTGAAGGGGTGCCTGTGCAATTACAACCTTTACTGATAACTTACTGCTACTCACTTTATCACTCACTGGATCTTGGCTCACCTTACTCTTTGTGGCAAGAAGGCAATCACTCAGTAGTTTTCCTTTCATAATATTCTCCATACCTATGTATTTATCAACTGTATGTCTATCTGATTACATATATTTCTGTGTATTTTTATCTATCATCCATCCATCCATCATCTATCCTAGCCACTTGTACAGCTCTTCCAGGGAGACTGCAGGATCTGAGATGGAGGCATCTCTCAGTGAGGGTCTATGCTGACAGTAAGCTGAGCCTGAGTCTTCCACCAGCACTGGGGAGCAAGTCACACCCTTACTTAGGTTAGGACTGAGTACAGCAGAAGACACTGAGAAAGCTTTGAGCAAGCATGGTAGCCGGTGGCCAGCTGTAGAGCTGGAAATCAGGGTGACCCTGCAGCAGCTTTGGGCATCCAAAGAACGAAAATGGTTTTCCCAGAATCAGGAGGAGGAATGATGTGGGTAGAAAAATAAGGTACTCTCATAAGTGGCTGTTGCCCCGTGAGAAAGCTGGTAACATGTTGGCTATTAATTCATTATATTAATTCTACTCTCAGACTAGGACCTGGGAGTCAGCTAGATGGGTTGAGGCTGGCTCCTTTTAAGGACCCATCCCTTTTAAGCTATCTTCAATGTCCATGTACAGCTAAGTCTTCACTTGAAGGGTAAAAAGAGATCAGATTTTATAAAGCAAAAAATTCTGCCTACCACAAAGCACTCATTGGAATTTCTACATTTAAGAAAATAAATCATGTGAAGCTAAACAGAATGTTAGCAATATACATTCTTCTGTTTTGAAGAAATGTATCCACCCAAGGAGATAAATAGGCCAGTGTACTTATACACTGACCCTGAATTTTATGAATATCCAGGAATGACTAATGTCTGTGTGACTCTTCTTCAACTTACTCTTCTTTGAAGAAAGAACCAATGTCACCAGTTCTATGACTATGATTGAAGTCAGAGAAAGATCTAACTAACTCAATGCTCACATTTTACAAAGAAATTTTGACTCACAAAGCTACTAGAATCTGAATCAATAGTTCCCCCTCCAAACTGTTGAGCTTTCTTATTTATTCAGAGTAGTGCTAAATCTGAGAATTTTTTTTAATATCCTTATGCTCAAAGGCATTTATTTCAAATTTCAGAACAGAATTAAGCTATAACATTGGTATTATTTTTCTGACCATCTTATCTTTAAATGGTTGGTTCTTATTTTCCTTAAGGCAGGAAGCTTCACTATTTAAAAACTCAAAGCAAGTTCCATTCCAAGAAGGAAGACCCTGAACTCACCTTCTTCATGAAATACACCATATTACACCTATTTACAGAACAATTCCTGTGGAAGAGTAATTGAGGGCCAACTGAACAGCTTCTGCACAGCAAAAGAGAGAAAAGCAAAGATACAAAGACAAAATAACAAAGAAAACTCCTACTCCTGCTGCTGTGAACTTACAGTTGGGAGAGATAGCACTGAGGCATCAGAAACAAATTCCTCTGTCCTTGCAACCAGCATATAAAAGATACAGCACTAAATTCCATCAAGCAGTTGGGGGGAGCTGCATGAACACTCTTTGGGAGGGAGGGGCTAATATATACAATCTGTGCTTCCCCTCGCTGCCACTTGAAAGTTCAGTGCACAGTCCAGTCACCCTAACCAGTCTGCCACCTCAGTGAGCCCAGAACCCATGCTCATACCAGCCCCAGCCATCCCACCAATATAGCCACAGGGTGGTGCACACTGGGACACCCCTGGTCAGCAGTCAGTACAGCTACAGCCTTCATATCAACATGATATAGGCACAAAGCACCCTGGGACACTCCAGGCCCATGCAACTTTGGCCTCAGATGTCTTGCCAGGGAACTCCCAGTGCAGGACAGTCCAGAACCTCACAGCCTTGCACACACTTTAGCTTTAGCTGTCTTGCCAGCCACCTCCCGATCTATATGTTGCCTACATGAGACTCACTTCAGACCTAAAGACACATACAGACTGAAAGTGAAGGGATTTAAAACATTTGCCATGCAAATGGAGGTGGGAAAAAAAACTGGGAAGAACTACTTATCAGACAAAATAAACTTTAAAACAGACTGTAAGAGAGACAAAGAAAGGCATTACCTAATGATAAATCAACCCAAAAGAAAATAAAACAATTATAAATATGTACCCATTCAACACTGAGGCACCTAAATACACAAAGAAAATATTAACAGACATAAAGAGAGAAGGTGATGGTAATATAATAATAATAGGGGACGTTAACACTCTACTTACATCAATGGATAGATCATACAGATAGAAATCAACAAAGAAACAGTGACAGAGTGGACCAGAGAGACATAACAGATATATAGAGAATATGCCATCTGAAAACAGAATACACATTCTTTCAAACACACATGGAACATCCTTCAGAATAGATCACATTTAGGCCACAAAACAAGGCTAAATACATTTTTGAGGATTTAAATCATACCATACATTTATTCTGATCATGATGGTATGAAACTAGAAACCAAGCACAAGAAAAAAAAACAGAAAAACACAAATACTTGGAGACTAAACAACACAATACTGAACAACCAATGGGTCTATGGAGAAATTAAAGAAGAAATTGAAAAATACATTGATATGGATAAAAATGAAAACACAATGGTCCAAAATCTTTGGGATACAGCAAAAACAGTTCTTGGAAAGATACAGGAATACAGGCCTACCTAAAGACACCAGAAAAAGCTCAGATAAACAATCTAATCTTATATCTAAAGTAACTAGAAAAAGAAGAGCACACAAATCCCAAAATGAGTAGAAAGAGGAAATAATAAAGATTATTGCAGAAATAAATGACACAGAGATTAAAAAAATAGAAAAAAATCAAGAGTTGGTTCTTTGAAAAGATAAACAAAATTGATACACCCTTAACCAAACTCATCAAGAAAAAAAGAGAAAGGACCTAAATAAAGACACAAATGAGAGAGAGGTAACAACGACACCACAGAAATACAAAGAATTATAAGAGAGTACTATGAAAAAATTATATGCCAACAACTTGGACAACCTAGAAGAAATGGATAAATTCCTAGAAACATAGAATCTTCCAAAACTGAACCATGAAAAAATAGAAAATCTGAACAGACTGATTACTATGTAATTGACTCTGTAACTTAAAAAGTTTTAAAAACTTCCAACAAATAAAAGTCCAGAACAAGATGGTGAATTCTGCCAAACATTTAAAGAAGAATTAATACCTATTCTCTGCAAACTATTTGAAAAAAATAGAAGAGGAAGGAAAGCTTCCAAATACATTCTACAATGCCAGCATTACCCTGATGCCAAAAACAGAGATACCACAAAAAAAGAAAACTACAGGCCAGTAACCCTAATAAGACACCTAAAAACGTCCTCAACAACACATTACAAAACTGCATTCAACAATGCCCTAAAAAATATTCACCACAATCAAGTTGGATTAATTCCAGGGATACAAGGATGGTTCACTATTTGCAAATTGACAGGATACAACACATCTACAAAATGAAGGATGAAAATCATATATATGATCATCTCAATATATGCTGAAAAAGCAGTTAATAAAATTCATGATCCATTCATGATAAAAACTCTCAATAAAGTAGATGTAAAGGAAACTTACCTCAACATAATAAAGACCATGCGTGAAAAAAAACCCATGGCTGACATCTCAGTGGTAAAAAACTGAGGGCCTTCCCTCTCATATCATAAATTAGATAAAGATGTCCACTCTTACCACCCTTACTCAAGATAGTACTAGAAGTCCTAGCCACAACATCAGACAAGAAAAAGAAATAAAAGCAATCTGTATCAGTAAAGAAGACGTTAACTTGCCACTAACTGCACATGACATGACACTAAACATAGAAAATACTGAAGACTCTACTTCAATGTTTTTTTTTTTATTATTTATTTTTGAAGGAGAGAGAGAGCATTAGTAGGTAGGAGCAGAGAGAGAGGGAGACACAGAATTCAAAGCAGGCTCTAGGCTCTAAGCTGTCGGCACAGAGCCTGACGCAGGACTCGAACTCACGAACCATGAGATCATGACCTGAGCTGAAGCTGGACGTTCAACTGACTGAGCCACCTAGGCACTCCTGAAGACTCTACTTCAGAATTTAGAAAATCCTAAAGCTACCAGAAGTAATGAATGAATTCAGTAAAGTTGCAGTATACAAAATTAATATATGAAAATCAATGATATTTCTATATACTATTAATGAAGATAAATTAAGCAGAAAGATAAATTAGCAGAAAGATAAATTAAGAAAACAATTATATTTACAATTACACTAAAAAGAGTAAAATACCTAGTAATAACCAAGGAGGTGAAAGATATATGATCCAAAAACTATAAAATACACACATTATTTTTCACAGAATTAGAACAAATAATCCTAAAACTTGTATGGAACCACAAAAGCCAAATAACCAAAGCAATTCTGAGAAAGGACAGAGCTGGAGGCATCACCAATTCAGATTTCAAGATATACTACAAGGCTGTAGTAACCAAAACAGTATGGTACTGGCACCAAAAAAGACACACGCACCAGGAGAACAGAACAGAAAGCCCAGAAGTAAACCCATGTTTCTACGGTACATCTATGACAAACAAGGCAAGAAGATACAAAGGGAAAAGACAGTCTCTTCAGCAAATGGTGCTGGGAAAACAGTGACATTGTAAAAGAATGAAACTAGACCACTTTCTAACACTGTACATAAAATAATGTCAAAACAGATTAAACACCTCAATGTGAGACTGGAAAACATAAAAATCTTAGAATGCAGGCATTAATTTTTCTGACATTGGCTAGAGCAACATTTTTCTAGGTATGTCTCCTAAGATCAGGGAAACAAAAGCAAAAACAAACTATTGGGATTATATCCAAATAAAACGCTTTTGCACAGCAAAGGAAACCATCAACAAAATAAAAAGGCAGTTTTTATCAATGAGAATATTTGCAAATATTAATACCCAAAGCATATACTCACACAATTCAGTGCCAAAAAAAATCCAATTTAAAAAATGGCAGAGGACCATTTTTCAAAATACACACATTTTTCCAAAGAAGACATACAGATGGCAAACAGACACAAGAAAAGATGCTTAAAATCACTAATAATCAGAAAGCTCAAAAGCCACAATAAGATAACACCTTACACCTGTTAGAATGGCTAAAATAAAATAATAATAAAAACAAGAAATTAGAAGTGTTGAAAAGGATGTGGAGAACAGGGAACCCCCAGTCATTGTTGGTGGAAATATAGTGTGGTATAGCCCCCTGTGAAAAACAGTATGGATATTTCCCAGTTAGATAAAAATTGAAATACCGTACGATCCAAGAGTTCCACTACTGAGTACCTGAAAACAAAAACACTAATTTGAAAAGATACATGCACCCCTATTTTTATGGAAGCATTATTTACAATAGCTAAGATATGGCAGTAACCTGGCTGTCCACTGATAGACAGTTGGATAAGAAAGATGTGATACACACATACACACACAAAATGGAATATTACACAGCCATAAAAAGGATGGGATCTCGCCATTTGCAACAACATGGATGAACCTAGAGAGTATAATGCAAAGTGAAATAAATCAGCCTGAGAAAAACAAATACCATAAATATGTGGAATCTTAAAAAAAAAAAAAAAAAGGAACAAAAGCAGAATCAGATGTAAGAGCAAACTCATGGTTGCCAGAGAGGAGAGAGAGGAGGCGGATGTGGAGGTGGACACAATGGGTTAAGAGGGAGATACAGGCTTCCAGTTATGGAATCAATAAGTCACAGGAATAAAAGGCATAGCATAAGGAATATAGTCGATAATACTGTAATAGTGTTGTAGGTGAAAGACACAGTTACACCTATGGTGAGCATAGCATAATGTATACACTTGTCAAATCACTATGTTGTACATCTGAAACTAATGTAACATTGTATATCAACCGTATTCAAAAAATTATTTAAAAACAACAGAAACTCAAAGCAAAGAAACACCTAAGCAACTCATACCCTAATTTCTTGCTCAAAAATTACATTCCCAGTTCACATTGTAATTGATTTTTCTGAGTCAGTGATTTTTTGTTTGTATTCATAGTACTGAACGAATTTTATTCTGAAAAAAATAATTACTTTGAAACTGTGTTATCATGAAATAGAAATTAAATTCATAAGCATATCTGCTGGGCTTCTTTCTTCCTCTAAATGATAATTTCTTTGTGTCCCCAGTTTCTAGCAAAATGTGTAGAACTTAGGAGTTCAATACAGATAAAGAACTACTTACAATGATGGCTCCAAGGCCCCAAATACTAACATTTAAGTGGAAGGTACGTCCATTTTCTGATATCAGTGAGTTTTCTCACCACCTTGGTCTGGTCCGCCATCATCTTTTACTTGAATTAAGACAGTAGCCTCCCGACTAATCTCCCTACTTCTTTTTCTTGCTCCCTATAATCTCTTCTCAACACAGTAGACAGAATAATGCTGTTAAACATGTTTTAGGTCAAACTACTCCTAAACAAAACCTTCCAGTGGCTTCCCATTTCCTTCATAGGAGATAAAAACAAAGGCATTACAATGGCCCATAGCCCTACCACTACCTCTTTACTTCATATCCTACTATTGCACTTCCTGCTGCAAGCGATGAACGTTGTTTCATTCACATTTCATTGCTTAAAGCAAGTTATATTCCCATGCCCAAAATACAATTATACCTTGTACCTTAAAGCAGAAATAAAAATTTTAATGAAAAGCATTAATGGCTACTACAGAGTTTGGCATTTCTTTATATGTTGTCCTTTGTCCATGATTTGTATTTCTCCTCAAGTGGATGGTCTATTTAGTTTCTTCATCTCTCAGGATCTTTAGAATTTTAGCAATACTTAGTTCATTCTTAATTGTAAACAGATCCCTAGTGAAGAATACTTCTAACCACAGTCCCCAATCAATTTATATTTATTTATTTTGAGAAAGATATCACGAGTGCACAAGCTGGGGTGGGGGGCAAAGAGAGAGAGACAGAGATCCCAAGCAGGTTCCACACTGTCAGCACAGAGTCAGACAACGGGCTTGAACCCACAAATAGTGAGATCATGACCTGAGCCAAAATCAAAGTAGTCTGAAAATTACAAACTGAGCCACCCAGGCACCCCCACACACACACCCCGCCCCGAGTCACTTTCTTTTTTTTTTTTTTATAAAAATTTTTTTTCAACATTTATTTATTTTTGGGACAGAGAGAGACAGAGCATGAACGGGGGAGGGGCAGAGAGAGAGAGAGGGAGACACAGAATCGGAAACAGGCTCCAGGCTCTGAGCCATCAGCCCAGAGCCTGACGCGGGGCACGAACCCACGGACCGCGAGATCGTGACCTGGCTGAAGTCGGACGCCCAACCGACTGCGCCACCCAGGCGCCCCCCGAGTCACTTTCAAACGGCTCTCTTATACCCTAAATTGGGGGCTCCTTTTCCTGATTTCTCTTTCCTTTTTTATAGCCCAGTACAGAGATCCAATAGTGGTGGGGTTTTTTTGTTGTTGTTGTTCTCTTGATTCTATATAGACAATTAATATAGCCGTCCCTCATAATTTCTGGACCTCCACTAAAATCCCCCAAGTTTCCACATTAATTTCATCCTTCCCCATCTGCGACACTTCTCTCCATCTCTAAACCAGCAGCTCATCTTTGTGACCAGAGTGTTGCCCTTTGCAGGTCTATAAATCCACATACTTTGTAAAGAAAGTTCTTGACAGATATCTAAGAGTGTTTTGGTACAGCAATGACAGAGATGATGATAGGATGCCCACTGCCTTCTCACTCACTGGTCTTCAGTCTCTGCATCACTTGTAAACCTAATTTGCTAAAGCAACAGTAAAAGAAAATACACTGACAAATTCCCAATACAACATTTCATTTATTTTCTGAGTATTTTCCAAATGTTGTAAAAGTGCTAGCCCTATGCTGCCACATAGTAGGTCGTCAATAAATTAAACCTGAATCAAATAAGAAGTGGAACCACATATACAGCGTTGATGAGAGGAGATATTTTAAATGAATCTTTGATTATCCCTAACACTTTTGGATATTCAGAACAATAAAAAATTAAAAACAGGAACTTTAATACTTTAAGCAGTCTTGAAACATTCTTCATGTTGCCTATCTTGTGACTAACACTATTTTGGTGAACATTAAAACTGTGATACAGCTTATGTAATTAAAGCAAAAACTATCACCTGCTTAAAAGTAGCCGCAGGTGGGAGGAATTAATCTGCTAAGCAAAATGTTTGCTTAGTTGCAGAGTATAAACCTTTCATTATAGTTTGCTCAGATGTCTGTTATTCAGAGACTTGGTTATTTTCTAAGGAAACGGTAAAGGAATATAGATCATCTCAAACTTCACATGATTTCTTTTTATTCCTATGGTACCACATACAGTGGATGTATATGTTATCCAGGTATTAGCCATTAGAACAAACAGAAGATTGCATATGCCCAAAATTATCCCTTGAAAATCCTTTGGCTCCGTAGTGAAGAGGTTAAAATACACCTGCTATTGGGGGAAGGAGTTTTAAAAAGAATTTCAACAATGTTTTTCACAGCCTAGGGATCCTTGCAGTCTAAAGCAGAAGAAACATTTTTAAATCAATGTCACTTTAGATAATTTAAATCAACCAAGGTAATACACCTTTTGGCTTCATAAATTGTTATTTCTATTTCTTGAACCTTTTATCCCCTTGGCTGAGCAGGTATTATTAAATTCACATAAATTAAAGGTACGTATGATGTAGTTCTGTAGATTCTTTAAAAGACTTATGAGTGTAACTATATGCAATACTAATAACTTTATTATTTATTTAAACTTCTATAAAATTGCATAATGAAAAATCATAGAAAAGTTTATAAACTGTAAATGAATTCTAAGTCTGGGATCTGTAGAATCATGGCATTTTATTTCATACTTGATTGATTTATTAAAGGTCCAACTTTGAAAAAGAATATAGCATTCCTTTTCAAAAGCAGTCAGTGGGAACATTAATTGGAGCACATGAAAGGCATTTAAATAAATATTAGTCAGCAGTTGACTGATTTATACAAACTGAATATTTAAATGCATCAAGAGTCATACTTCAGCCAAAATGTTCCATATTCTGCATTTTTAAGGTGTAGCGTTACCAAGAGTAGTGAAGCTATGAATGTTCTCAAAATTTTTCTAACTTCTCTTTACAGCAAAGATCCTGAGCTATATAATTCCTTCTGTGATATAGCTATTTACAGGTTTTCTATGTGTACAAAGGGCAACCCTACTGAAATCTGCCTAGGGTTCTGAAGAAAAGCTCCCAAAATAATATACTTTTACCATTATAATTGTCTGGTTTGAGGAAACAAAAACCTTGACTGTATTTTTAATGCTACCATTACTATATTTTCTGGTTGAGAGTTCTCTACACTTTATTTTCCAGGATTAGCAATATTAATACCAAAGTAGAGAAAATCATTAAATGGAATATTTTTTTTCTATCAGTTATTCTTCTAGAAATACATATACGAATCTAAAAGGGAAACACTCATCATAAACGTATTACTCTACTTTTTGATTTGGTGAGAAAATATTACAGTGCAACCGTATTAAAAGCATTTTGTCTTTGAAGATGCAATATATTGTAGAAGGTTGAGGTCATTCTGAAATGATGTTAAAAACCAACTCTCATTACACCAATACGGGTATGTAGATTCTTGGGCTAACTGTGTACTGACCCCAAGACAAACACTGAAATATATTTTTTTTTTCAACATTTTTTATTTATTTTTGGGACAGAGAGAGACAGAGCATGAACGGGGGAGGGGCAGAGAGAGAGGGAGACACAGAATCGGAAACAGGCTCCAGGCTCTGAGCCATCAGCCCAGAGCCTGACGCGGGGCTCAAACTCACGGACTGCGAGATCGTGACCTGGCTGAAGTCGGACGCTTAACCGACTGCGCCACCCAGGCGCCCCTGAAATATATTTTTTTAAATAGATAGTTGATAACTTCTTGTTTTCTTGGAGTTTGACTCTTATCAAATTTCTAAAATACCTCTTCCTAGAAATCAAAAGTTTTGATTAATTGTGATCCGGTATTAGAAAAAAGTTATTGTTTCCTTTACAATAAAACAGACCCAAAAGGGAATTCACATTCAGTCAATGAGAGTAATTGATACCACTGGATTACTTAAGAGTTTCTCACAGTGGGATCAGCCCTACTATGAAGACCTTTGTTCTTTTTTTTCTCAAATCACTGAATTCTTAAAATGATTTATTTATTGAGGGCATACTATGCAACAAGTATTTTGCTAGATACTATATTTACACTTACTATTTTATTTTTTAACTACAAATTCATAATCTCTATTTTATTGATGTGAAGTCTTTTTTTAATTCCAGTATAGTTAACATACAGGGTTACATTAGTTTCAGGTACAATACCGTGATTCAAAAATTTCATATGTTACTTAGAGCTCATCAAGATAAGCACTTTTAATCCCCATCACCTATTTCACCCATACCCCCACCCACGTCCTCTCAGGTAACCATCTGTTTATGGTCAACAGTTGAGAGTCTCTTTTTTTGGTTTGACTATCTTTTCCCCTTTGTTCATTTGTTTTGTCTCTTGAATTCCACATATGAATGAAATCATATGGTATTTGTCTTTCTCAAACTTATTTCACTTGGCATTATACTCTGTAGATCCATCCACATTGTTGCAAATGGCAAGATCTCATTCTTTTTTTATAGCTGAATAAAATTCCATTGTATACATATACCAAATCTTCTTTATCCATTCATTTTTATATGGATGCTGGGGTTGCTTTAATAATTTTGTTATTGTAAATAATGTTTCAATAAACATAGGGGTGAATATATCCCTTAAAATTAGTGTTTGCACATTCATTGGATAAATACCAGTAATGGATTTCTGGATTATATGGTAATTCTATTTTGGAGGAATCTCCATACTGTTTTCCGCAATGACTGAACCAGTTTGCATTTCCACTAACAGTGTACAAGGATTTCTTTTTCTTCACATTCTCACCAACACTTGTTTCTTGTGTTTTTTGTTTTAGCCATTCTGACAGGTGTGAAGTGATATCTCATCGTGGTTTTGATTTTCATTTTCCTGATGATGAGTGATGTTGAGCATATTTTCATGTGTCTGTTGACCATCCAGATGCCTTCTTTAGAAATGCTCATATCTTCTGTCCGTTTTTAATTGGACTATCTGGCAGGTTTTGGTTAGTTTGTACAAGGTCTTTTTTTTTGGGGGGGGGGGGACAGAGAGAGACAGAGCATGAACGGGGAGGGGCAGAGAGAGAGGGAGACACAGAATCGGAAACAGGCTCCAGGCTCCGAGCCATCAGCCCAGAGCCTGACGCGGGGCTCGAACTCACGGACCGCGAGATCGTGACCTGGCTGAAGTCGGACGCTTAACCGACTGCGCCACCCAGGCGCCCCAGTTTGTACAAGGTCTTTATGCAGTTTGGATACTAACCATTTATTGGATATGTCATTTGTAAATATCTTCTCCCATTCTATAGGTTGCCATTTAGTTTTGTTGATTTTTACCTTTGGTGTGCAAAAGCTTTTTACTTTGATGTACTCCCAATAGTTTATTTTTGCTTTTGTTTCCCTTGCCTCAGAAGACATATCTAGAAAAATGTTACTATGACCAATGTCAGAGAAATTACTGCCTGTGCTCTCTTCTAGCCTTTTTATGGGTTCAGGTATCCACTAAGATTATTAATCCATTTTGAGTTTATTTTTGTGTATGGTATAAGAAAGTGGTCCAGTTTCATTCTTTTGCATGTAGCTGTCCAGTTTTTCCAACACCATTTGCTGAAAAAACTTTTTCCCATTGCATATCCTTGTCTACTTTGTCAAAGACTAGTTGATCATATAATTGTGAGTTTATTTCTGGCCTCTCTATTCTATTGATCTATGTGTCTATTTGTGTGCCAGTACCATACAGTTTTGATTACTACAGCCCCTGTAATATATCTTGAAATCTGGGGTTGTAATACCTCCAGTTTTATTCTTCTTTTTTTCAAGACTGCTTTGCATAGTCAGGGTCTTTTGTGGTTCCATACAAATTTTAGGACTATTTGTTCTACTTCTGTGAAAAATGCTTTTGGTATTTTAAAAGGTATTGCATTAAAACTGTAGAGTGCTTTGAGCAGTCTGGACATTTTAATGATATTAATTCTTTAAGTCCATGAGCATGGAATAGCCTTCTACTTGTCTGTGTCATCTTCAATTTCTTTCATCAGTGTTTTATAGTTTTGAGAGTACAAGTCTTTTGCTTCCTTGGTTAAGTTTATTCTTAGGTACTTTATTCTTTTTGAAGTAATTCCAAATAAGGATGTTTTCTTAATTTGTCTTTCTGCTACCTCATTATAAATTTATAGAAATGCAACAGATTTCTGTATCCTGATTTTGTACCCTGGGATCTTACTAAATTCATTTGTCAGTTATAGCAGGTCAGGGTGGAATCTTTAGGGTATTCTATACAGTTTCATGTAATCTGCAAATAATGAAAGTTTTACGTCTTTACCAATTTGGATGCCTTTTATTTATTTTTCTTCTCTGATTGCTATGGCTATAAGTCCCAGTACCATGTTGAATAAAAGTAGTGAGAGTAGACATCCTTTTTGTTCCTGATATTAGGGGGAAAGCTCTCAGTTTTTCACCATTGAGTATGATGTTTGCTCTGAGGTATATATGGCCTATAATATGTTGAAGTATATTCCCTCTAAACCTACTTTGTTGAGAGTTTTTATCATGAATGAATGTGTACTTTAAGTGCTTTCTCTGCATCTGTTGAAATCTTCATATAGTTTTTATCCTTTATCTTGTTGATGTGATGTATCATATTGACGGATTTGTGAATATTGAACCACCCTTGCATCCCAGGAATAAATCCCACTTGATCATGGTGAATCATTTTTTTAATATATTGTTGGATTTGGTTTGCTAATATGTTATTGAGGATTTTTGTATCTATCTCTATCAAAGATATTGGCCTTCACTTTTTTGTAATGTCTTTATGTGGTTTTATTAACAGGGTAATCTTAGCCTTATGGAATGAATTTGGAAGATTTCCTCCCTCTTCTATTTTTGGAATAGTTTGAGGAGAATAGGTATTAAATCGTTAAATGTTTGGTAGAAGTCACCTGTTAAGTCTGGTCCTGCACTTTTGTTTCTTGGGCATTTTTGCTTTCCTAATTCAATTTAATACTGGTCATTGGTCTATGCAAATGATCTATTTCTTCTGATTCAGTTTTGGGATGTTAAAGGTTTCTAGGAATTTATCCATTTCGTCCTGGTTGTCCAATTTGTTTGCATATAACTTTTATAACATTCTCTTATAATTCTTTGGATTTCTGTGGTTTCAATTGTTTTTTAGCCTCTTTCATTCTGATTTTGTTTGAATCCTCTTGTTTTTATGAATCTGGCTAGCTTATCAATTTTGTTGATCTTTTCAAAGAATCAAGTCCTGGTTTCATTGATCTGTTCTATTGTTTTTTAGTCTCTGTTTCACTTATGTCTGCTCTAGTCTTTATTATTGTCTTCCTTCTTCTGGTTTTACATTTTATTTGTTCTTCTTTCTCTAGCTCCTTTAGGTGTAAGGTCAGGTTGCTTGAGATTTTTTTTCTTGCTTCCTGAGGCAGGCCAGTATTGCTATAAACTTCCCTCTTAGAATAGATTTTGCTGCATCCCAAAGATTCAGGACAATTGTGTTTTCATTTTCATTTGTCTCCATGTATTTTTTGATTTGCTCTTTGGTTTCTTGGTTGACCCATTCATTTTTTAGTAGCATGTTATTTAACCTCCAGGTATTTGTGTTCTATCCAGATTTTTTTCATGTGGTTGATTTCAGGTTTCATAGCATTGTGGTCAGAAATGATGCATGGTATGACTTTAATCTTTTTTAGATTGTTGACACTGGTTTTGTAGCCTACTATGTTATCTAATCTGGAGAATGTTCCATGTGCACTTAAAAGGAATGTATATTGTGTTGTTTTAGGATTGAATGTTCTAAATATACCTGGAAATCCATCTGGTACACTGTGCCATTCAAAGCCACTGTTTCCTTGATTTTCTGTTTGGATGATCTGTCCATTGATGTAAGTGGGATGTTAATGTTCCCTACTATCATTGTATACTATCAATTACTTCCTTTATGTTTGTTATTTGATACTTTATGTATTTGGATGCTTCTATATTGGGTGCATAAATATTTACAATTGTTGTATCTTCTTGTTGGATTGTTCTCTTTCTGATTATATAGTGTCCTTCTTTGTCTCTTGTTACAGTCTGTTTTAAAGCCTATTTTGGGGAGTTCCGGAAGATGGCGGCGTAGGAGGACGCTGGGCTCACCGCGCGTCCTGCTGATCACTTAGATTCCACCTACACCTGCCTAAAGAACCCAGAAAACCGCCAGAGGATTAGCAGAACGGAGTCTCCGGAGCCAAGCGCAGACGAGAGGCCCACGGAAGAGGGTAGGAAGGGCGGCGAGGCGGTGCGCGCTCCACGGACTGGCGGGAGGGAGCCGGGGCGGAGGGGTGGCTCCCCGGCCAAGCAGAGCCCCCGAGTCGGGCTGGCAAAAGCGGAGGGGCCGGACGGACTGTGTTCCGACAGCAAGCGCGACTTAGCGTCTGGGAGGTCAGAAGTTAACAGCTCTGCTCAGAAAGCGGGAAGGCTGGAGGACAAAGGGAGGGAGAGCTGCTGAGCCCCCGGACGGCAGAGCTCAGCTTGGCGGGGAACAAAGGCGCTCGCCAGCGCCATCTCCCCCGCCCATCCCCCAGCCAAAATCCCAAAGAGAACCAGTTCCTGCCAGGGAACTTGCTTGCTCCGCGCAAACACCCAACTCTGTGCTTCTGCGGAGCCAAACCTCCGGCAGCGGATCTGACTCCCTCCCGCTGCCACAGGGCCCCTCCTGAAGTGGATCACCTAAAGAGAAGCGAGCTAAGCCTGCCCCTCCCGCCCCCGTGCACCTTGCCTACCCACCCCAGCTAATACGCCAGCTCCCCAGCACCACAAGCCTGGCAGTGTGCAAGTAGACCAGACGGGCCACACCACCCCACAGTGAATCCCGCCCCTAGGAGAGGGGAAGAGAAGGCACACACCAGTCTGACTGTGGCCCCAGCGGTGGGCTGGGGGCAGACATCAGGTCGGACTGCGGCCCCGCCCACCAACTCCAGTTATACACCACAGCACGGGGGAAGTGCCCTGCGGGTCCTCACCACTCCAGGGACTGTCCAAAATGACCAAATGGAAGAATTCCCCTCAGAAGAATCTCCAGGAAATAACAACAGCTAATGAACTGATCAAAAAGGATTTAAATAATATAACAGAAAGTGAATTTAGAATAATAGTCATAAAATTAATCGCTGGGCTTGAAAACAGTATACAGGACAGCAGAGAATCTCTTGCCACAGAGATCAAGGGACTAAGGAACAGTCACGAGGAGCTGAAAAACGCTTTAAATGAAATGCAAAACAAAATGGAAACCACGACGGCTCGGATTGAAGAGGCAGAGGAGAGAATAGGTGAACTAGAAGATAAAGTTATGGAGAAAGAGGAAGCTGAAAGAAAGAGAGATAAAAAAATCCAGGAGTATGAGGGGAAAATTAGAGAACTAAGTGATACACTAAAAAGAAATAATATACGCATAATTGGTATTCCAGAGGAGGAAGAGAGAGGGAAAGGTGCTGAAGGGGTACTTGAAGAAATTATAGCTGAGAACTTCCCTGAACTGGGGAAGGAAAAAGGCATTGAAATCCAAGAGGCACAGAGAACTCCCTTCAGACGTAACTTGAATCGATCTTCTGCATGACATATCATAGTGAAACTGGCAAAATACAAGGATAAAGAGAAAATTCTGAAAGCAGCAAGGGATAAACATGCCCTCACATATAAAGGGAGACCTATAAGACTCGTGACTGATCTCTCCTTTGAAACTTGGCAGGCCAGAAAGGCTTGGCACGATATCTTCAGTGTGCTAAACAGAAAAAATATGCAGCCGAGAATCCTTTATCCAGCAAGTCTGTCATTTAGAATAGAAGGAGAGATAAAGGTCTTCCCAAACAAACAAAAACTGAAGGAATTTGTCACCACGAAACCAGCCCTACAAGAGACCCTAAGGGGGATCCTGTGAGACAAAGTACCAGAGACATCACTACAAGCATAAAACATACAGACATCACAATGACTCTAAACCCGTATCTTTCTATAATAACACTGAATGTAAATGGATTAAATGCGCCAACCAAAAGACATAGGGTATCAGAATGGATAAAAAAACAAGACCCATCTATTTGCTGTCTACAAGAGACTCATTTTAGATCTGAGGACACCTTTAGATTGAGAGTGAGGGGATGGAGAACTATTTATCATGCTACTGGAAGCCAAAAGAAAGCTGGAGTAGCCATACTTATATCAGACAAACTAGACTTTAAATTAAAGGCTGTAACAAGAGATGAAGAAGGGCATTATATAATAATTACAGGGTCTATCCATCAGGAAGAGCTAACAATTATAAATGTCTATGCGCCAAATACCGGAGCCCCCAGATATATAAAACAGATACTCATAAACATAAGCAACCTTATTGATAAGAATGTGGTCATTGCAGGGAACTTTAACACACCACTTACAGAAATGGATAGATCATCTAGACACACAGTCAATAAAGAAACAAGGGCCCTGAATGATACATTGGATCAGATGGACTTGACAGATATATTTAGAACTCTGCATCCCAAAGCAACAGAATATACTTTCTTCTCGAGTGCACATGGAACATTCTCCAAGATAGATCATATACTGGGTCACAAAACAGCCCTTCATAAGTTTACAAGAATTGAAATTATACCATGCATACTTTCAGACCACAATGCTATGAAGCTTGAAATCAACCACAGGAAAAAGTCTGGAAAACCTCCAAAAGCATGGAGGTTAAAGAACACCCTACTCACGAATGAGTGGGTCAACCAGGCAATTAGAGAAGAAATTAAAAAATATATGGAAACAAACGAAAATGAAAATACAACAATCCAAACGCTTTGGGACGCAGCGAAGGCAGTCCTGAGAGGAAAATACATTGCAATCCAGGCCTATCTCAAGAAACAAGAAAAATCCCAAATACAAAATCTAACAGCACACCTAAAGGAAATAGAGGCAGAACAGCAAAGGCAGCCTAAACCCAGCAGAAGAAGAGAAATCATAAAGATCAGAGCAGAAATAAACAATATAGAATCTAAAAAAACTGTAGAGCAGATCAACGAAACCAAGAGTTGGTTTTTTGAAAAAATAAACAAAATTGACAAACCTCTAGCCAGGCTTCTCAAAAAGAAAAGGGAGATGACCCAAATAGATAAAATCATGAATGAAAATGGAATTATTACAACCAATCCCTCAGAGATACAAACAATTATCAGGGAATACTATGAAAAACTATATGCCAACAAATTGGACAACCTGGAAGAAATGGACAAATTCCTAAACACCCACACTCTTCCAAAACTCAATCAGGAGGAAATAGAAAGCTTGAACAGACCCATAACCAGCGAAGAAATTGAATCGGTTATCAAAAATCTCCCAACAAATAAGAGTCCAGGACCAGATGGCTTCCCAGGGGAGTTCTACCAGACGTTTAAAGCAGAGATAATACCTATCCTTCTCAAGCTATTCCAAGAAATAGAAAGGGAAGGAAAACTTCCAGACTCATTCTATGAAGCCAGTATTACTTTGATTCCTAAACCAGACAGAGACCCAGTAAAAAAAGAGAACTACAGGCCAATATCCCTGATGAATATGGATGCAAAAATTCTCAATAAGATACTAGCAAATCGAATTCAACAGCATATAAAAAGAATTATTCACCATGATCAAGTGGGATTCATTCCTGGGATGCAGGGCTGGTTCAACATTCGCAAATCGATCAACGTGATACATCACATTAACAAAAAAAAAGAGAAGAACCATATGATCCTGTCAATCGATGCAGAAAAGGCCTTTGACAAAATCCAGCACCCTTTCTTAATAAAAACCCTTGAGAAAGTCGGGATAGAAGGAACATACTTAAAGATCATAAAAGCCATTTATGAAAAGCCCACAGCTAACATCATCCTCAATGGGGAAAAACTGAGAGCTTTTTCCCTGAGATCAGGAACACGACAGGGATGCCCACTCTCACCGCTGCTGTTTAATATAGTGCTGGAAGTTCTAGCATCAGCAATCAGACAACAAAAGGAAATCAAAGGCATCCAAATTGGCAAAGATGAAGTCAAGCTTTCGCTTTTTGCAGATGACATGATATTATACATGGAAAATCCGATAGACTCCACCAAAAGTCTGCTAGAACTGATACATGAATTCAGCAAAGTTGCCGGATACAAAATCAATGTACAGAAATCAGTTGCATTCTTATACACTAACAATGAAGCAACAGAAAGACAAATAAAGAAACTGATCCCATTCACAATTGCACCAAGAAGCATAAAAAATACCTAGGAATAAATCTAACCAAAGATGTAAAAGATCTGTATGCTGAAAACTATAGAAAGCTTATGCAGGTAATTGAAGAAGATATAAAGAAATGGAAAGACATTCCCTGCTCATGGATTGGAAGAATAAATATTGTCAAAATGTCAATACTACCCAAAGCTATCTACACATTCAATGCAATCCCAATCAAAATTGCACCAGCATTCTTCTCGAAACTAGAACAAGCAATCCTAAAATTCATATGGAACCACAAAAGGCCCCGAATAGCCAAAGTAATTTTGAAGAAGAAGACCAAAGCAGGAGGCATCACAATCCCAGACTTTAGCCTCTACTACAAAGCTGTCATCATCAAGACAGCATGGTATTGGCATAAAAACAGACACATAGACCAATGGAATCGAATAGAAACCCCAGAACTAGACCCACAAACGTATGGCCAACTCATTTTTGACAAAGCAGGAAAGAACATCCAATGGAAAAAAGACAGTCTCTTTAACAAATGGTGCTGGGAGAACTGGACAGCAACATGCAGAAGGTTGAAACTAGACCACTTTCTCACACCATTCACAAAAATAAACTCAAAATGGATAAAGGACCTGAATGTGAGACAGGAAACCATCAAAACCTTAGAGGAGAAAGCAGGAAAAGACCTCTCTGACCTCAGCCGTAGCAATCTCTTACTCGGCACATCCCCAAAGGCAAGGGAATTAAAAGCAAAAGTGAATTACTG
This sequence comes from Neofelis nebulosa, assembly GCF_028018385.1. Classification (NCBI taxonomy): domain Eukaryota; kingdom Metazoa; phylum Chordata; class Mammalia; order Carnivora; family Felidae; genus Neofelis; species Neofelis nebulosa. The sequence goes on from NC_080782.1 coordinate 220,472,153, forward strand.
GGACCTTATGAAGATAAAAAGCTTCTGCACAGCAAAGGAAACAACCAACAAAACTAAAAGGCAACCAACGGAATGGGAAAAGATATTTGCAAATGACACATCGGACAAAGGGCTAGTATCCAAAATCTATAAAGAGCTCATCAAACTCCACACCCAAAAAACAAATAACCCAGTGAAGAAATGGGCAGAAAACATGAATAGACACTTCTCTAAAGAAGACATCCGGATGGCCAACAGGCACATGAAAAGATGTTCAACGTCGCTCCTCATCAGGGAAATACAAATCAAAACCACACTCAGATACCACCTCACGCCAGTCAGAGTGGCCAAAATGAAGAAATCAGGAGACTATAGATGCTGGAGAGGATGTGGAGAGACGGGAACCCTCTTGCACTGTTGGTGGGAATGCAAATTGGTGCAGCCGCTCTGGAAAGCAGTGTGGAGGTTCCTCAAAAAATTAAAAATAGACCTACCCTATGACCCAGCAATAGCACTGCTAGGAATTTATCCAAGGGATACAGGAGTACTGATGCATAGGGGCACTTGTACCCCAATGTTTATAGCAGCACTCTCAACAATCGCCAAATTATGGAAAGAGCCTAAATGTCCATCAACTGATGAATGGATAAAGAAATTGTGGTTTATATACACAATGGAATACTACGTGGCAATGAGAAAGAATGAAATATGGCCTTTTGTAGCAACGTGGATGGAACTGGAGAGTGTGATGCTAAGTGAAATAAGCCATACAGAGAAAGACAGATACCATATGGTTTCACTCTTATGTGGATCCTGAGAAACGTAACAGAAACCCATGGGGGAGGGGAAGGGAAAAAAAAAAAAAAAAAGAGGTTAGAGTGGGAGAGAGCCAAAGCATAAGAGACTGTTAAAAACTGAGAACAAACTGAGGGTTGATGGGGGGTGGGAGGGAGGGCAGGGTGGGTGATGGGTATTGAGGAGGGCACCTTTTGGGATGAGCACTGGGTGTTGTATGGAAACCAATTTGACAGTAAATTTCATATATTAAAAAATAAATAAATTAATTAATTAAAAAAAAAATAAATAAAGCCTATTTTGTCTGATAGAAGTATTCCTACCTTGACTTCCTTTTCATCCCCATTTGCATTATAAATGCTTTTAGATCCTTTCACTTTCAATCTGCATGTGTCTAAGTCTGAAATGAGTCTCCTGCAGGCAGCATATAGATGGGTCTTGGTTTTTTTGTCCATCTGTCACCCTATTTTTTTTATTGGAGCATTTAGTCCACTTGTAATCAAAGTAATTATTGATGGATATGTACTTATTGCCAGTTTGTTACTTGTTTTTGTTACGGTTGTTTTTGTAGCTATCTATTGCTTTTTTCTCTTGCTTTCATCTCTCATGGTTTGCTGGATTTCTTTGGTGATATCTTTGGATTCTTTTCTCTCTTTTTTTTTTTGCATATCTAGTACTGGCTCTTGATTTGTGACTATTTTAGGTTCATATGTAACATCTTATGCATCTGGCAGTCTCTTACTTGAGCTTGAACCTGATTTTTACTGTTCTACCCCCGCCCCACATTTAGGTATATTGCATCATACTTTATATTCTTTCACTTTGTGAATGGCTTGACTGATTTTTATAGATATACTTAATTTTACTACTTTCTGCTTCATATTTTTCCTTACTCATACTTATGATATTTCCTTTGTACTCAAAAAGCCCCCTTTAACATTTTTGGTAGGGCATGTTTAGTGGTCATAAATTCCTTTAACTTTTGTCTTGTAAACCCTTTCTCTTTCCTTCCAGTGTGAATGATAGCCTTGCTGGATAAAATGTTCCTGGCTGCAGATTTTTCCCTTTCAGTATTTTGAATGTATCCTCCCTTCTGGCTTATTTTCTGAAAAATCAGTTGATAGCCTTTTGGGTTTCCCTTGTATGCAACTGTTTTCTTTTTTTCTTGCTGCTTTTAAAATTCTCTTTATCATTACTTTTTCCATTTTAATCACTGTGTGTCTTGCTATGGATCTCCTTGGCTTGATTTTGTTGGGGGAATCTCAGTGCCTCTTGGATCTGTATTTCTATTTCATTTCCTAGAGTCAAGAAATTTTCAGCTTTTATTTCTTCAAAAAAATTATCTGGTCCCTATTTTCTTTCTTCTGGAATCTCTTTAATATGAAAGTGATTACACTTGATGTTACTACATTTCCTAAGTCTAGTTTATTTTTTTCCTCTTGCCTTTTTTTTAGGGAGAGAGAGAGAGAGAGAGAGAGAGAGCGAGAGCGTGCGTGCATGGGTACATATGGGGGAGAGAGGCAAAGATAGAGAATCTCAAGCAGGCTCCACACTCAGTACAGAGCCTGATGCAGGGCTCAATCCCACACCCAGGGATCATGACCTAAGCCAAAATCAAGAGTCAGACACTCAAGTGACTGAGCCAACCAGGAGCCCCCAAGTTTTCCATCTTGTTCAGCTTTAGTGTTTTCTATTACTCTGTCCTCCATGTGACTGACCCATTCTTCTGCTTCCTCTAGTCTACTATTTATTCCATCTAGTGTATTTTTAATTTCAGATATGAATTTTTGATCTATGCTTGGTTCTCATTTATGTTTACTAACTCTTCATTTAGGGTCTCTTGAGGTCCTCCACTCTTTTCTGAAACCCAGGGATTATCTTTATGACCATTACTTTAAATTCTCCATCAGGCATACTACTTAGATCTGTTTCATTTAGCTCACTTGCTGTTCTTTTGTCCTGTTCTTTTATTTGGGACATATCTTCTGTCTCATTTTGTCTAATTCTCTGTGTCTGTTTTTATGTATTAGGAAAGTCAGCTATAGCTCCTGCTCTTGAAAGCAGTGGCCTTATGAAGAAGAGGTCCTGTAGTATTCTGTACTGCAGTATCTGATGTTCACCAGAATCTTCGGCTTCAGGGGTGTCTCCTATTTGTGTTTTATATGCCCTACTATTATGACTGAGCCACTTTTGCCTTCAGTCCAGTCATCTGCAATGGTGCCTTTGCCTGTTGTGGGCAGTGTTTGGTCCCTGTGATGTTAGAGGGCTAGTGTGGGGCCACCTTGGGCTTGAGTTGAGTCAGACCAGGCATTTGCCAGACATGCAGTAGCACTGACCTACAGAATGCTTCCTCTGTGTTGTTTCCTGAGAAGCTTCATGGTGGGTAGGGTCTGCAGTCAGACGAGATACCTACCCCAGCCCAGTGTTGGGGCTGCAGTTGGATTGGTGTGTGTGGTTATCTTCCCCTTTCCCCATAGCAGGAGTCATTTGGAGAGGTGGTATCCCTTCAGAGTTGTTTGCACACTGCTGTTTGTGGCTCTGCTTTGGATAGGCTCTGGCAAGGGTGTATTGGAAGTGACAGATAGGAGAACACAGGGCTGATGCACATAATGTTAGCAAGGTTTATGCAGGTCTCTTTTGGGAGAGGAACTGGATCCTCTTTAGAAAACTGCTGCCACGGGGGCTGGAGGAGTAGATCTGCAGAAGAGTGCAGGGGTAGGTCTGCTGTGGGAGGAGACCCCAAGCTGAGTCCTGGATGGATGGAGCAACTTCACAGGAGAATGTAGGAGGTGGGACACAGTGTTAGCAATCTAGGTGGAGAACGTTGACGCTGTGTCATTCCTGTAGGTATCTGTGTGTCTAGGCTGGGGTAGGATAAGGAATGGCACTCTCCAGCTCATTTGTCCCTGGAGAAGTCTTGTAAAGATCCCTGCTTTTCCAGTACTCTCTGAGATTAGTAAATAATCCTCCTTCTTGTATACCCCTGGCATTTTTCAAACTGCTGCTTCTATGATCTCAAAGGGGCTGTCTGTTGTGCTGTCTCTTTAAGGGATTGAACTCAGTTTCCCGATATTTTCCAGCTCTCCCAGAGCCAAGCACTGATTTCTAAAATTCCAGATGTCATGCCTGGAAGTACTTATTGTAAGTACTTACTGAATTGTAAGTTCTCATGAAATTAGGGCCCTCTGGTCCTCAAAGCCAAACGTTATAGGATTCATCTTCCCATGTGGGTTCCCCATGCCTGGAGTGCTTGGTGTGAGGGTCTGTTTCTCTCCCCCTCTCTGTGCCTGTGGCGCCTCTCCCTCCCACAGTCTTGGAGGTCTGGTTAGCTCCCAACTGTGTCTCTGCCCTTCCTAAATTCCTCAGTGTGGCTTCTTCTCTACATTTAGCTGTGGCAGGTCTGTTCAGCCAGTCTCTGGATCATTTTCTGGGTTATTTACACTGATACGGTGACATCCAGTTGTATCTATGGTACGGATCTTCCTACTCTGCCATCCTCCCCAGAAGTCCATCCACGACCTTAAATATATCAATGTAATTCTCTCAAACCACTCCATGAGGCTGATATATTATTAAAACCATCTCACAGGTAAGACAACTGAGGCACATCGAGTTTAAGAATTGGTTAATGAATAAATATTGAAGTTTCTACTGGGCGACAAGCCCAGTGCCAGACTTTGTGACTATCACGATGGCACATTACCTAATGTTGATACGTTCTAGCCTGGCAGTCTCAGCTCTGGTGGGTTTGAAACCCAACTGCTCTGGGAACTTCCTCGGAGAATAGGCCATCACTTAGTTAGTCACATTTCCCAGCAGAGGAGAAATGGAGTATGTGTTCAAAACATATCTGCTGAAATAGCAAGGCCTATTTCAAAAAGGGAGATATCAAATCTGATGGCAAGCCTGAGGAAAATATGGAGAGATAAGAGTAAAATATAGAAGTTGTAAAGGGAAAATACTGAGGAGTGAAAGAGGATGTCCCAGAGATATTTTTCCTTTTTTGGCTGGGAAGACATACAGGAGACTGAACTCCTCCTATGGAATAAGGTATGCCACCCCAGGAACCAATGATCAAGTAGGGCTGAAGAGCCAAGTTTAGTGGGCAGGAGCTATACTGAGATAAGGTTTGGGAAGGGGTTCACATTTTCTCAATACTGCGCCCAAGGAGATAGGGTAGAGGAAAATTCAGAAAAGCTTAACTTCATTTAGTAGCTTTAAGGAGTCAGTGGTCAGGGAAACAACAGGATCAATGTTTTGTTTTGATTTTTAGAAAGAACACAGCATAGGGGCACCTGGATGGCTCAGCAGGTTGAGCATCTACCTCTTGATTTCACCTCAGGTAATGATCCCAGGTTCATGGGATTGAGCCCTGCAGCATCAGGCTCCACAGTGAGCATGGAGCCTGCTTAAGATTCTCTCTGTCCCTCTCCCCTGCTTGTGCTCTCCCTCTCTCAAATATTTTTTTTAAAAAAAGAACACAGTATAGAAGACAGATTTCCTTGTCTATATTTTCCTGCTCGCAAAGATTTTTTCCAGCTTCAATATTTTTGCTATTATCCTAATTCAGCAGAAAATTGGTGCTTATTCCAACTCCACATAATCAAAGCTATTCCCATAGATGTGTTCCATAAGCTCTAATGACAAAGCCCAGAAACTGTAATGATCTCAGGCATGTGAAGTTGTTGAGAGATACTTAACAAGAATATCAAGAAATAAATTCCGCCTTTGAAAGTTCACAGTCAATACATTTTCATTATGAAGAAGAAGAAATGTGCACCTGCATGATCAGCAGGAAAGAAATCACAAGCTGCACTTAGTTGGGGTAGAGTGTGAGATTACCCTGCATGTAAACCCAAGGATTCACACACACTGGAAATGCTCATCTGAGCTTGCTGATGTGATAATAAGCTAGAGGTGTTTTAACTATTTTTTTGTTTTTTTTCTGTCAGACAATTTTCCTGCTGACAGGAGAGGGCTTGGCAGTCCCACAAAAACACACTCCTGATTTTGAAGTCACCAATGTGTTTCTCACCACTGCCAAATCCAATAAATGTTTTCCTATCCTCACCCTCCTGACCTCATTGAACACTGTTGACCATACCCCTGCAAAGTTATCCTTTCATAGGCCTCTATTTCCTACTTCTCTGACATTTTTGACAATGTTTTATTATTACTACCTCTTACAAATGCTTCTCTTCCCATACCTTCACCATCTTGTTCTTAGCCCTCTATTTCTTGCTTTAAACCCTAGTTTAGTGCTCAATGCAAACTTACTAAGGCTGATCAAGAATAAATAGATGGCCGTCTCCATCTAAAGATTGCTTCTATAATTAACTCAAATGGTTTTGCAGAGTTAATAGTGGTCAGTTTCTGGTCAACACTGGAAAAACAATGTCAAAATCTTCTTAATTTCATGTTCTTAGATTCCTTGAAGTTTACCATCTCTGTCTTCATGACACTGTTTCTCAGATTTAAAAATTATGGACTCCTTTCAAATAAAAAATATTCCAGTAGATTAAATGTTGATGTGAATTAGTGGTATTTTATACTCAACATATAAAAACATAAAATTGGGTATAATTTTTAAATCTCTTAAAAAACTATAAAACCAAAATGAATTAAATATAACAAAATTACAAAACTGATAAAATTCTACTTAACACTATTTAATGTAACAGATAATCTTGTTTTGCTGAAAATAAATCACTGTTTATAACAAGAAGAGGGAATGATCTGTTACTGTCCACGTTCATTGGAGTTGGTATGCCTATAATTAATGCTACAGAGAAATATACCTTTGTGTATAAATTCAGGTGTAAAAATCATCTTATTCATCATTTCCACGACTCAATTTAATTTCTCTCTTTAGCTGTCATCTGCCAGGACAGTAGAAACTTAATCTCAGAGTTAATTCAGGATTTGCCTTGCTTCTCCCCCTGATTGCACCTAAGTTCTGTGGTTCTTAGATGGTACCAAAGCACATGACAGAAATGAAAAGAGACAGGGGGTTGGTGGGACAGGGAATGTAACTATCTGATATTCAAATCCTCTGTCCACACTACTGTTTGTGGACTAGTTAATTGGTAGCACACGTGGGTCCTCAGGAAGAGTGCCCTTGTTTCTATCCTTTTGCTCCTTCAGTTCTCCAGCACTTTCCTCCATATCTATGCCTGGCTGAAGCTCAGGAGACCCCACTGTACTGTCAATGACCCCATTTCCCAGCTATACTCAACAGTCAAAATCAGTATGGATCTTGCCACCTCCATTAGGCTCTAACCCTGGGAGCAAAGTAGAGATACCTTCTACTTCTGGATGCCCCAAATATATGTAAACGTTTTCCACCTCCTACATGTTCTATTTATGTATCAGGATGCAAAATAAAGTCCATGTAGGAAAGGACTCCTCTAACATCTCTGTTGTGAACAGTATGGACACAAAGAATTTGTTAGGAGACTTGTAGTCCAAGATGATGATGAAGGAAGACTCTGAACTCACCTCCTTCATGAAACACACCAAATTACACCTATGTGTAGAACAATTCCTCCTGAAGAACTGAGGGCTGACCAAACAGCTTCTATACAACAAAAGACGTAACAGTAAAAGAGAAAAGGGACCGAGACAAAGTAACAAAGGGAACCTCTAGCCCTGATGTTACAAACTGCAGTGGGAAGGGGTAATAAGGAGGGGACCTGAAACAATTTCCACTTTCCTTGGGCACAGTAAAAAAGCCACAGTTTAAAAGAGCAACTAGCATATAAAAGAGCCAGCCTTAGAACTCTGCCAAGTGGGGAATGAGCTGAGTGAATTCTCTCTGGATCAGAGAGACTGGAGCGAAACATGATTTATGCTCCTCCTCCACCTTGAAAGCACAGATCAGAGCAGGGTCAGGATGCCAGAGCCAGCTCGCCACCTCAGTGAGCTCCAGATTCACTGGCCCACACCAGCCCTGGTCATTCTGGGGCACAGAAAAAAAAGCTGTGATTTAAAAGAGCAACTAGTATATAAAAGAGACAGCCCTAGAACTGTGCCAAACAGAGGGGAGCTGCCAGAATGCCCTCCAGGTGGGAGAGGCTGGCAGACACTATTTACATACTCCCCCACCCCCACCTTAATAACATGAAGAGGAACAGAAACCATGCATACTAGCCAACCTGCCACATCAGCGAGCCCCAGATCCCATGGCCCACACCAGCCCTGGTCACCCTGGGGCACATAAGAAAAGCTGTGGTTTTTCCAACTAGCATTGGGGTCTAAGCATCCAACTTTGGTTCAGGTCATGATGTCACAGTCTGTGAGTTCCAGCCCAGTGTCAGGCTCTATGCTGACAGCTCAGAGCCTGGAGCCTGCTTCGGATTCTGTGTCTCCCTCTCCCTCGGCCCCTCCCCCACTCATTCATTCTCATTCTCATTCTCTCTCTCTGTCTCTGTCTCTCTCTCAAAAATAAGCATTGAATAGAATAGAACAGAAAAATTAGCATATAAAAGGGCCAGTCCTCCAACCTGTGCCAAACAGTGGATGGAGCTTCTGGAACACTCTCAGGTGGGAGAGGCTGATGGATACAATCTATACTTCATCCCCAACTTGAAAGCACAAACCAGTGCACAGTCTGAACATCCTAACCAGCCTGATTCCTCAGTGAGCTCCAGACCCCCAGCCTACCCCAGCCACCAATCCCATGAGAACACCCATGATCAGTGTTTACCACAGTTCCAGCCTTCATGCCAATGTGACATAGATGCAAAACACCTGGGAACACTCCAGGCCCACGCCACTTCAGCTCCAGATGGTTTATTAAAGCACCTCCAGTGCAGAACATTCTAGAAACTCCTGAATAATGTCTCCTTCAAATCCAGCTGCCCTGCCTAAGTACTCACTACATGAAGCACCCCAGGAACCCCAAGTCTGTGCTTGCTTCAGTTCCAGCCACACTGACAGGGCACCTCCTGCACAGAGTGCCCCAGAATACTCCTGCCCACACCAGCCTCATCTCCAACCATCTAGCCAAGACAATCCCTGCACTAAGTACCCTGGAACACCTGGCTTGCACCAAATTCAGCTTCATCTGTTCCACCACATTGCCCTCAGCGTGGAGAGTCCTACACATCACCTCAGCTCTAGCCATTCTGCCAGGATTCCCTCTGCACAAAGAGCCCCAGGACACCCCAGAAACTACTGCTTCAGCTTCAACTATCCTTTCTAGGTGCTTTCTACATGCAGACCCTCAGGACATCCCACCGTGCACCTACTTTAACTTTAGCTATCTGCCAAGGCACTCACTGTGTGGAGAATCCAGGGACCCCCATACACACCAACCACAGCTCTAGCAGTCAGCAAAAGTCATCAACACAAATAGTCTACATAGGGGACAACCATACATGAGACCACTCCTTCAAGTTTAAGAGAAGTAGCTGTTCCACTTAATCCACAGAAACACAAAGTCAGGCAAACTGGGGAGACAGAGGAATATACTCCAAAGAAAGAATAAGAAAACACACACAGACACACGCACACACACAGAAAAAGAACTGAAATACAGATAAGCAATATGCCTGATAAAGAATGTAAGTAATGATTGAAAAGATGCTCACCAGGCTGTCCACACTAGCATTTGTGGACTAGTTAATTGGTAGCATATATGGGTCCCCAAGAAGAGTGCCCTTGTTTTTATCATTTTGCTCCTTCAGAATGAATCAACACAGTGAGACCTTCAATAAAATGATAAAAAATAATAGGAAGAACCAGAGTTGAAGAATACAATAACTCAAATAAAAAATACAGTAAAGGGATTGGACCAGAAGAATATAACATATATACAACATTCCATCCAAAATCAACAAAATATGCTTTTCAAGTGCATATGCAACACTCTCCAGAATAGATCACATTAGCCTACAAAATAAGCTTCAATAAAGTTTTGAAGATTTATATCATCCTATACTTCTGACCACAACAGTAGAAATCAAACTAGAAATCAATCACAAGGAAATAACTAGAAAAAAACACAAATACATGGAGACTAAACAACACAAGACCAAGCAACCAATTGGTCAATGAATCAATCAAAGAATAATTTTAAATAAATACAAAGAGATGAATTAAAATGAAAACTCAATGATCCAAAATCTTTGGGATGCATCAACAACAGTTCTAAGAGAAAAATATATAGCAATAGAGGCCTACCACAAGAAACAAGCTCAAACAATTGCCCTTACACCTCAAGGAGCTAGAAAAATAACAAAGTCCCAGGTGGGTAGAAAGAAGGAAATAATAAAGATCAGAGTAGATATAAATGACACACAGACTAAAAACAAAAACAAGCAAACAACAAAAACAAAAAACAAACAAAAACAGAAAAAAAAATCAAGTGAACCAAGGACTGTTTCTTTGAAAAGATAAAATTGACAACCCTTAAGCAGATTCATCAAGAAAAAAAGCAAAATGACCCAAATAATTAAATCAGAAATGAAAGTGAATAAAAGACACTACAGAAATACAAAGAATTATGACAATACTATGAAAAATTATTACATGCCAACAAACTGCACAACCTAGAAAATAAATCCTAGAAACATACAATCTTTCAGAACTGAATCAGGAAAAAATAGGAAATCGGATCAGACCGATTATTAATAACAAAATTGAATTAATAATCAAAAAAACATCAAAAAATAAAATTATGGGACCAGGTTGTTTCACAGATGAATTCTATCCAACTTTTAGAAAAGAGTTAATACCTATTCTTCTTAAACTACTCCAAACAGAAAAGAAAGGAAACCTTCCAAATTCATTCTATGAAGCCAGCATTACCCTGATACCAAAACCAGATACAACACCACAAAAAAGGAAGCTATACATGATACAATGTTCACAAATCAGTTGATACTACAACACAACAAGAAAACAAAGGATAAAAATCAGGTTATCATCTTAATAGATACAGAAAAAGCATTTGAAGAAATTCAACATCTGTTCATGATAAACTCTCAACAATGTGGGATTAGAGAGAATGTATCTCAACATAACAAAGGCCCTATATGAAAAAACCACAGCCGAGATCACACTCCAACGTGGAAAACACAGCATTTTCTCTAAGAAACAATGCAAAGATGTCAAGTCTCACCACTCCTATTCAACAGAGTACTAGAAGTCATAGGCACAGCAATCAGATAATAAAAAGAAATACAAGACATCCAAATTGGTAAGGAAAAAATAAAGCTTACACTATTTGCAGATAACATGATACTATATGTAGAAAATCCTAAAAAAAAAAAAACTACTAAAAGTAATAAATGAATTCAGTAAAGTTGCAGAATAAAAAATTAATATTCAGAAATTGGTAGCATTTCTATACATTAATAAATTAAGAAAACAATACCATTTACAACTACACAAAAAAGAATACTTAGAAATAAATTTGACCAAGAGGTAAAATACATGTACTCTATAAGAAATTGATGAAGAAACCGAAGATGACACAAATGGAAAGATATTCCATATTCTTGGATTGAAAGAATCAATATTGTTCAAATGTCCATACTACCCAGAGCCATCTACAGATTCAGTGCAATCCCTATCAAAATAACAAAAGCATTCATCACAACACTATAACAAATAACCTTAAAATATTTTTGGAACCCAAAAGACCCTGAATAGCCACAGCTACCTTGAGAAAGAACAATCTTGGAGTTATTACAATCCCAGATTTCAATATATACTACAAAGTTGTAGTATTCAAAACAGTATGGTACTGGTACAAAAATAGACATATAGGTCAATAGAAGAGAGACCCCAGAAATTAAGCCATATTTATATAGTCAATCCATGACAACAGAGGTAAGAATATACAATGGGGAAAAGACAGTATCTTCAATAAGTTGTGCTGGGAAAATTGAACAGCTGCATACAAGGAATGAAACTGAACCACTTTCTTCTACCATATACAAAAACTCAAAGTAGATTAAAGACCTAAATGAGAGACCTAAACCCACAAAATTCCTAGAAGAAAACATAGGCAGTAATCTCTTTGACAGTAGCCACAGAGACATTTTTCTAGGTGTGTCACCTTTAGCAAGGGAATTAAAAGCAAAAATAAACTATTGGAACTAAACCAAAATCAAAAGTTTTTTCATAGCAAAATAAACCATCAACAAAAAGAAAAGACAACCTACTGAATGGTAGAAGATATTTGCAAATTATATAACTAAGGAGTAATATCCAAAATATATAAAGAACATATCCAACTCAACCCCCCCAAAATAATAATATCCAATTAAAAATAGGGAGATGACCAAAATAGACATTTTTCCAAAGAAGACATATAGATGGCCAACAGACACCTGAAAAGATGCTCAATATCACTCATGAGGGAAATGCAAATCAAAATCACAATAAGATATCAACTGGGGCGCCTGGGTGGCTCAGTCAGTTAAGCGTCCGACTTCAGCTCAGGTCACGATCTCACGGTCCATGAGTTCGAGCCCCGCGTCCCGCTCTGGGCTGATGGCTCAGAGCCTGGAGCCTGCTTCCAATTCTGTGTCTCCCTCTCTCTCTGGCCCTCCCCCGTTCATGCTCTGTCTCTGTCTCAAAAATAAATAAACGTTAAAAAAAATTAAAGTTTAAGATATCAACTTACATCTGTCAGAATAGCTAAAATAAAAAAGTAAAAAAATACAACTGTTGGTGAAAATACAGAAGCAAAGTAACCCTCATGCACTGTTGGTTAGGAATGTACATGGGTACAAGCCACCATGAAGATCAGTATGGAGATTCCTCCAAAAATTGAATATAGAAATACCACACAATCCAATAATTCCACTACTGGGTATCTACCTAAGAAAATGAAAACACTAATTTGAAAAGATATATGTACCCCTATGTTTATTGCAGCATAGTTTGCAGTAGCATGGAAGCCACCTAAGTGTCCATCCATAGAAGAACAGATAAAGAACATGTGGCATGTGTGTGTACACACACACACACACACACACGCACACACACACACTGAAATATCATACAGCCACAAAAGAGGTGAAATAATGCCCTTTGCAACAACATGGATAGACCTAGAGGGTATTATGCTAAATGAAATAAGTCAGAGAAAGGCAAATACCTTATGATTTCATTCATATGTGGAATCTAAAAAAAAATTTTAAAAGAAGAATCGAACTTAGAAACATGGAAAACAAACTGATGGTTGCCAGAGGGGAGGATCTGGAGGTATGGGAAAAATGGGTGAAGGGGAGTGGGAGATAAAAACTTCTAGGTATATAATAAATAAGTTACAGGAATAAAAGGCACATAAGCATAAGGAATATAATCAATAATATTGTAATATGTCATATGGTGACAAGGGGTAGCTACACTTGTAATGAACATAGTATAATATATAAACTTATCAAATCACTATGTTGTACACCTGAATCTAAAGTGATATATTTTAACTATACTCAAATGAATTTTTTTAATGATCAGTTAATATTTTTTAAATGTTATTGAGTTACATTGTCATGTGCTGTGTGTAACTCAATTCTTCCACCACATTTATCTACTCAAATTCTTACTTCAGCACACCATGGCATCATTTGGTTCTCGACTGACATGAACATTTCATTTTCATATTTAATCTACCCATTTTTCTAACTGATAGCAAACGCAGGTACTGAAATGAAGGAAATATCCTGTCATCTTTCCACATAATATTGTGGTCATACAAATAATCCAAAATATCCATTAGTTGAGTTGAAAGGGTGGTTACTTTGTCATCATAGTGAAAATATAATATCTGAAAATTCTTTCATAGAACTCTCAGACACCCCAGAATACATCCTAAGATCTCTGGGGTCTGAGAACCCCAGTTTGTAAACACTGTGTTACAACAAACCTCTCTTCTTTTCAACTCACCTTCCTGACAAGAGATAAGTCCAGCAAATGGTTATGAATTGATTATCTTTTAGTTTTACTATCACATGTCATTATGTGGATATATCTTATCACCAGTGAGAAACCCCTCCAAATCTCACTTCCACATACCTTACTTGTGGGAAAGACCACTCTTGGGTCCTCCAAACCCACCTGGTGCTACTGTCTTCTCTTTTTGCCTCTGCCCACAAAGGAGAGTATTTGGCTCCTCTCTACATGGAGTATAAAGTCTTATTAATTCAGCCTTCTAATTTTTGGCTGTTGTTCCTTAGTCTTCTTTATTCCATTTGTTACCTTCTGTCTATCAACTGCATTTTTTTAGCTCAAGTCTCTATTCCCAACAATTAGAAATTTTGGTTGAAGATTATGGAAACATAGGCCAATATGCACCAAGGTGAACCTGTGATTAGCACTTGCTGGTGTATACAAGGGAAAATATTGTTTTGGGGTAAGTAACTAACATTAATTACAGCCTTAAGAAAATGATTGAAGAAAATTAGCTAATGATCCTTAACCTAATTCTGCTGTTTAACTAATTAAAATCTATTTTCTCAAGTTCTGACATGGTATGTAACACCCTGAAGAAGAAAAACAGATTGCTGTTTATCTTACCTGTGCACCCCAAGCACCAGAATCTTGGCTAAATTTTTTTTGTTGAATTCTTCTCATCCAGGTATCTATTGATAGCAATGTCAAAAGGTGGGTATTCTTTAACTTGGATCTGCATAAAGATAACAAAAACTTAGTTACAGATTACTTATCTCTTTTCATGGGATGAGATCCATTTTTCCATTCATTTCTTCAATATTTATTAAGCACAAAGTATATGCTTAATACTTATTCCTAGGTATTAACATAGTAAATCTCTAAATATTGTAAAAAGCATTCCTAAATTTCAAGGGGTTTACAATATAGGAAACTAGTAAACAAGGCTAGAAAAGGATGTATTCATTAATTTACTAAACACACACATACACATACACACAGAGAGAGAAAGAGCATTCACTATAGGCCAGTCAGTATTCTAAACCTTTTAAAAACATCAGACCAAGAAAATTTCATAATAACCCTGTTAGGTACTTAGTATCATCTCCATTTTTCCTAGGAAGAAACTGAAGTTCATAAAGGTGAAGTGGCCCAAGACCATAGCACTATTAGTGGAGGAATTGGGATCTGAACCCAGAAAGTATAGCTCCAAAGTGCTTACTACATATGCTGTTACCAAAATACATTTCCTAAATGTTGTTCACAGAAAGAGTTCTATGGGACAAGTCATTTTAGGAATACTTCATACTCTCTCCTATCTCTACAAAATTCATAATGCACATTAGCATATTAAATCCAACTATAACAAAACCCATTTAGCTTTAATTAAAACAAAGATGCTCAACATCACTATCAGAGAAATTCAAATCAAAACCAAAATGAGATATCACCTTATACCTGTCAGAAGGATTAGTATCAAAAAGACAGGACAAAAGACAAAGACTTTTGTCAAAAAGACAAGTGTTGGTGAGGATGTAGGGAAAAAAGGGAACCCTTGTACACTATTAGTGGGAATTATTGGTGCAGTCACTATGGAAAACAGTATGGGGGTTCCTCAAAAATTAAAAATAGAATTACTAGATAATCCAGTAATTCCACTATTGGGTATTTACCCAAAGAGAATGAAAACACTAATTTGAAAAGATATATGTACCTCTATGTTTACTGCAGCATTATTTATAATAGCCAAGATATGGAAGCAACGCAAGTGTGCAGCCATACATGAATAAAGTTGGTGTGATATACACACACACACACACACTATATAGATATGTATATATATACATTATATATACATAGATATATATACACACACTATATGATATATATACATATCATATATATGTATATGATATATATGATATATATATGATATATCATGATATATATATGATATATATATGATATGATATATCATGATATATATACACTATATAGTGTATACTATATATACATATGATATATGTATATGATATATACATATGATATATGATATAGTATATATGATACTATATGATATATACAATGGAGTATTACTCAGCCACAGAAAAGAATGAAATCTTGCCATTCACAACAACAGGGATGAACCTTGTGGGTATAATGCTAAGTGAAATAAGTCAGAAAGATAAAATACCATATGATTTTACTCATATATGGGATTTAAGAAACAAATGAACAAAGAAAAAAATGTAAAACAAAAACTTAGAGAACTAGTGGATACTAGAGGGGAGGTAGGTGGGAGGATGGGTGAAATAGGTGAAGGGAATTCAAGAGAACACTTATCCTGGGTCACCCTGGGGGGCTCAGTGGATTAAGTGACTGGATTCAGCTCAAGTCATGATCTCATGGTTCATGGGTTTGAGCCCACATTGGACTCTATGCTGACAGCTCAGAGCCTGGGACCTGCTTTGGATTCTGTCACCCTCTCTCTCTGCCCCTCCCCCACTTGGACTATGTCTCTCTCTCTCTCCCCCCAAAATAAATAAAACATTAAAAAAAAATTAATAAAGAGTACACTTATCTTGATGAGCACTGAGTAATGTATAGATTTGCTGAATCGTATTGTATACCTGAAACTAATACAACACTATATGTTAATTATATTTTAATAAAAAAAATACCCAAGTGTTTTTACTTTATTTACATTATGAAGACTTCTCAAAAGGCAAGATAATAATCAGAATGAGTATTTTTAAGTGTCTTCCATGTGCCTGGAGCTGAAAAGCACAGCACCACACCAATTTAGGGAATAATCTCTACATCCAGAATGCCTTAGTTTAAACCCCAACTCTAACACACTATTAGACAGTCTAGGTTAGGCTATGATGGGCTAATAAATAAACTCTAAAATCTCAGAGGCTTGATTCAGTGAGGAATTATTGCTCATCATGCAAAGCACAATGTAGATTTTTCTCATGGGGCAGCTCTGCTGGAGTTCTTCCCAAAGGTATGACTCAGAGACTCATGTTTCTTTAATCTCACAGCTCTGCTACCTTCAACAAATGACCTCAATGTGATCAAGGGAAGAGAAAAAGGGAAGGTGATTGTTTGCGGCTGTATTTTATAGGCAGGCCAAGAAATAATATCCATCATCTCTGTCCACACTTCATCAACTAGAAATCAATCAGACTACCCTCTACCTAACCACAGGGTAGACCAGGAAATGGAGCTTTTTGGTGTGGTTGGGAAAGAGTTCATGACTGTCAGTGAATGTGAAATATTGCTAACCGTGTAAACTTGGGCAAGTTACTGAACTCCTTTGTGCTTCAGTTTCCTTATACATAAAATGGGTATAAGTTATCTCATTGGATTGTTCTGAAGGTTACATGAGTTACTATTTTTAACCACTTAGAATCACATTTTAACCACAGGTATCTGATTCAAATGTGCAATCATATATAATCCTAATTCTGAAGGGCAAATATCACCATATTTAAAGAAGAGGAAAGAGAGCCTCAGAGAGAGTAGGTGACTTGCCTAAAATCACCCAGGTGCTGTATTAGCCAGCTGTTTTGTTTCTTTAGAGAAATAAAAACAATAGGATATATATATATATACATTTATAAAAACAAATCCATTGTAAAATATTGGCTCATGTTATTATGCAGACTGGTAATTACAAATCTGCAGTATGTGCCAGTAGGCTTGAGACCCAGGAGAATTAATGGTACAAATGAAGTTCAGGGTCTGGCAAGCAGAGGAAGATCAGTTTTTGTTCAAATCAGGCCTTCAACTAGTTAGATGAGGTCTACACACATCATAGAGGACAATCTACTTTATCAATTAAAATGTTAATGTCACCTAAAAACAGCCTTGCAGAAACACCAGAATAATGTTTAACCAAGTAGCTGGGTACCCTGTGGCCCAGTCAAGATAACACATAAAATTAACTATCACAGCAATCCCTATCAAAATAACACCAGCATTCTTCACAGAACTAGAACAAACAATCCTAAAATTTGTATGGAACCAGAAAAGACCCCAAATAGCCAAAGCAATTTTGAAAAAGAAAACCACAGCTGGAAGCATCACAATCCTGGACTTCAAGATGTATTACAAAGCTGTAATCATCAAGACAGTATGGTACTGGCACAAGAACAGACACTCAGGTCAATGGAACAGAATAGACAACCCAGAAATGGACCCACAAACATATGGCCAACTAATCTTTGACAAAGCAGGAAAGAATATCCAATGAAATAAAGACAATCTCTTCAGCAAATGGTGCTGGGAAAACTGGACAGTGACATGCGGTAAAATGAACCTGGACCACTTTCTTGCACCATACACAAAAAAAAAAAATGGATGAAAGACCTAAACATAAGACAGGAAGCCATCAAAATCTTAGAGGAAAAAGCAGGCAAAAACCTGTTTGACCTCGGCTGCAGCAACTTCTTACTCAACATGTCTCTGGAGAGAAGGTAAACAAAAGCAAAAATGAACTACTGGGACCTCATCGAAATAAAAACCTTCTTCACAGTGAAGGAAACAAATCAGCCAAACTAAAAGGCAACCGACAGAATGGGAGAAGATATTTGCAAATGACATATCACATAAAGGGTTAGATCCAAAATCTATAAAGAACTTATCAGACTCAACACCCAAAAAACAAATAATCCAGTGAAGAAATGAGCAAAAGACATGAATAGACACTTCTCCAAATAAGACATCCACATGGCCAACCAACACATGAAAAAAGTGCTCAACATCACTCATCATCAGGGAAATACAAATAACAACCACAATGAGATACCACCTCACACCTGTCAGGATGGGTAACATTAACAACTCAGGCAAAAACAGATGTTGGTGAGGATGTGGAGAAAGAGGATCTCTTTTGCACTGCTGGTGGGAATGCAAACTGGTGCAGCCACTCTGGAAAACAGTATGGAAGTTCATCAAAAAATTAAAAATAGAACTACCCTACAACCCAGCAATTGCACTACTAGGTATTTATCCAAGGGATACAAGTGTGCTGTTTTGAAGGGACACGTGCACCCCAATGTTTACAGCAGCACTATCAACAATAGTACTTTCCAAAGTATGGAAAGAGCCCAAGTGTCCACCGATGGATGAATTGATAAAGAAGATATGGTTATGTATATATAATGGAGTATTGCTCAGCAATCAAAAAGAATGAAATCTTGCCATTTGCAACAATGTGGATGGAACTAGATGGTATTATGCTAAGTGAAATTAGTCAGAGAAAGACAAATACCATATGATTTCACTTATGAGGAATTTAAGGTACAAAACAGATGAAAATAAGGGAAGGGGAGCAAAAATAATATAAAAACAGGGAGGGGGCCAAAACATAAGAGACTGTTAAATATGGAGAACAAACAGAGGGTTGCTGAAGGGGTTGTGGGAGGGGGGATAGGCTAAACAGGTAAGGGGCATTAAGGAATCTACTCCTGAAATCACTGTTGCACTATATGCTAAGTACCTTGGATGCAAATTAAAAAATAAATTTTAAAAATGTTTTGAATTAATAAAAATTTTATAGAGTGAAAAAATAAAATTAACCATCATAGTTGCCAAATATCAAAACATTCAGAATCTTTCTTGAGTCTTCTGATCCACCCATAGTTTTAGGGACTTGTTGGCTTACATAGAATCTAATCTATAGTAGAAGATTCTTTCATCCATTCAACAGTTTTTTCTCAATCACTTAAACTTTTCAGGATGTGGGAAAAAGAAGGGCAAACAAAATGACCCAGACTCTGATCTCAAAAAATTTATAGGTAATGAGAAAGTCATTTATTTGTACAACTGTGTCATCACCCTATCCATCCGTGTTGTCACATATACTTACAAACATGCACAACCATATTCTAGTAGGGATCTGACTGCAACTTCCTACTGAATGTCTCAGATATTACCCAACATCCCCAAAGTCTCAAACACCACATGAAACACAATGATGAAGAAGGCATTTGCTTCATTCTTACAGGAAACAAGGTTGGTTTCTATGTACCTATTCAAGCCTGAAAGGTCATATTTTGGTCTTTATCACTGCTTGGTACTACCAGAAACTTCCTAAACTAAGCACACTTAGAAAATGAGAACTTGAAAGGTCTATAGGTTATTTGGTACCAGGCTGGTTCAGCTAGATCACAAATACCTGTAATTGGCATTTACTCTCTTATGTTGATTTTTTCTCTTAGAGCCACACGGTACCCCCAAAGTGTACAAAATGAATTCTATCATTACCCTGGTAAGCAATGCAAAGGCAGAAGTTATTTTCAGTCTAAACCTTGCAATTGAATAAGCAATGATCAGAAGTGATTTTCATCTAACAAAAAATTATGCTAATATATGTGTTTGTGTCATTTTTGATGTAAACTCAAACCTCCTGGAGAAGGATAACCTTGTCCAATTTGCTTTTATAGGCAAAGCGCAACTCTAAGAAGAAAGAAACATTTGATAAATACAGTTGATTCAGAATCAACAAACAGTACTAGACATCTATAATGTGAACAGACACCATATTTTCCATTATAAAGATCAGGATACATCATCTAGTACATAAACAGTTTGAATTAAAAGTTTATGTGAAAATCTTACAAATGAAGAAAATGATTTTGCATATAGTTTCATATTTAATGAAGTATTATTACTGAAAAGGGAAGAAAAGAACACACGAAATGAGATTGTCTCAGAAAATCCTAGACAGTCTCTATTACTATGGTCTGTTCTAGACATTTAACGTACAGTGTCTCATTTTGAGATTAGTTAAAAAATTAATGATTCCTGAAAAGATTAAATAGGGTTAATAAATGATATGAAAGAATATGAAAGAATCCAATTCAACAAACATTTAGTGACCATTTAGTGACCAGTTAATAAGTATATAAAAATGGGCAAATAGACTTTAACGTCAAGCAGTGTAAAACTGAATGATAGGAGACATACTCAAGTAATAGTGACATGAGGCAGATTACGGTGAGTGCCCTTGGAAGTCTCCCCAGTTTGAGTAATCATTCCTGGTAGATTTGGGGAGCCAGGCTTGTTGCCGCTTTAACAATTCCCCAACGTTCAGACAACAGATCAGGAAAGTTCTAAGTGAAACAGATTTATTAAGGATTTTTACCAACCAAACAACCAACCAACCTTTTTACAGAGACTGTTTTGATGTTAGATGCAGAGTGTGACACTTAGGTTCCATTGCTCTTGTGCCCAAGTTCACAGAACTGGGCTGCATATCACTGTTTAAGCTCATTTGATGAACTCCTCTCTCCTCCATCCTCTAAGCTGATCAAGGTTTTCCTGCACTAAGTGACCATCTAGAATGGTCACTAAAACTCATCCCCTTTCTTACCCTCTGCCTGTTAATTATCAATGGGGGCAGATCATGAGAACAAATAATGCTAAAGTCCATGGGCTTAGCTGCATCCACCCTAGAGGTGAGTGTAAATGCAGAGTCTGGCATTCCCCGTTCCGGTCTAGCAAAGGCCAGAGGAAAGGATGTGCAAAATGCCTGTGAGTTCGCAAAGGGAAACAACAGAGAGTTTTTGTGAGACAGATGGAATTTGAGAAGGTGTTGAAAAGCTGGTAAGAATGGGGTGAGGGGTGTTAGAGAAATGCTTTCTAGGCAGAGAGAAGGGCCAACAAGCATCAGGAGCAGGAAAACATGACCAGGGAATTGTGAACAGACTCGTCAAAATAAAATGTAAGTTTGTAAGTTCCCCCCTCGCACCCCCCCCCCAAAAAAGAAGAAAAAACTAGAAACATTGACTCAAGCACCATTCTACAGGGCTTCATACTCAGTTTGAAGGCTTTAACCTAATTTTGTGTGAAACTTCATCTCAGTCCACAAACTTCCATGTGTAAACAATATAACTTGGTTTCAATCATTCAACTTCATTTCTAGTTTAAGCCCCACTCTGCTGACCTGGGCAGAAATTTGAATTTCTTTTTTTCAGTATTCTTCCCTTTTTCTCCCCCTGAGTGAGTAAGTTCAGGGTTTGCATCATGCCCAGGCATCGGGAAGGCATTGGCCTACTGGATCTTTGAGTCTCCCATCCAGTTTACTGCACAGATGTTTCCTTCCTAGCTTGCCAGCCCCTGAGGTTCCTTCCAAAGGCCAATTATTGCCCTATCTGTCTAATATAACATATGGTCACCCCCACAACCCCAAATCCCCATCAGTGACACTGAGATGCCCAAATTCCCTCTCTAGAATTCCACAAACTTCTCTAAGTCTTTGCAATTACTGGTTGCACTGGTTAGAAAGTGGACCATGTCCTTACTATTACCACCGTCACCACATCACCACACATCTCTTCCCTCCAGCACAGACTGCAACTGCTCTTTAGTCTGGGACAATCTTGACTCCTGCAGGTTTTTGATCAAGAAACTGTTAACAACCACCCGAGCTCTCTTTCTGTGTTCAAGGGCTCTGTCTTTTGGGAAAAAAGTGTATGAACTCCCTGATTATTTCCGTTTTTAATTCTACCTCATCTCTGCCCTGAGACAATGAACAGGAGGACTGGCTAACTGATGGAATGAAGAGGATGGAATAATCAAGGGAAAGGAAAAAATACTTAATGTATAAAAATATTATTCCATTAAATATATATGCAATGGAGGGTGTGGGAGACATTGTAGGTTTGAAGAGCATTATAATAATTATTCTGGAAGCAGAGTGCAAGATGGCTTGGAGGAGGTCTAATATAAAATGAAGAAACAAAAATATTATAACTGGTCACAGTGAGGCAGGCCAGTGGCAGTGAGGATGGAAAAGGGAAGATGAATATGAGAGATTCCAAAAAGCTGAGACCACTGGGACTTAGCTTATGACCTAATAAATACGACAAGCAAAGAAAATGAAGCAGCTATTAAGAGGATGCTAGAGGGAATAACGATGGCATTCTGAAGAAGAAAAATCAAAAAGTGAAAGAGCTTATTTACAGGAGAAAAATAAATTCCATTTTGACCATACCCAGTTTCATATGTCAATATCATCCCTAGATGAGGATTCCCTGGAAGTGTTTGGAAATCAGAATCATGGCTCAGGAGAGACATCATCCAAAGTGCCTCAATTCTTTAATGGAACCAAGTCATGTGAATCAACTAATTAATTTCATTCAAACAAATTATGACAGTCTAGAAGGGCATAAGGGCATCTATGGTTGTAGGGAATGATTCTTTGCACACGGTAATGGGAAGAACATGTAAATTTGGAAGCTGAAGGAAAACAGGAGAAACAAAGAGCAGACATGGGAGAGAAGAAAGACCTCAGAAAGAGGGGTGGCCATTTGTGTCAAGAGCTTTAGAATCTTCTAAACCAGGAACCAAAGGAGAGTTAAAAAAACGTGGAAATGTGAAGGTCACTGGAGGTTTTCCCAAGGCTGATGTCTGCTAGAGAGTGCAGCTTGGAGATATATTGCAGATTTGAACTTGCCTATATGGTGTGGGAACCTTCTTTCAGAAAATCTAGTATCAAAGGGATGGAAGAAATGAGGCTGTGAAGCTAAATCAGAAGGAGTGACACAATGAGAGAGACAAAAGAACAACTCCCAACTCTTCTACAAAGTCTTTGGACCTTGGTTAAACTAATCCCTACTTTATAGCTTTGGGATCTTTGTAGACTCTGCCAGCTACCTGGAGTGCTCTTTCTTCTGTCCTTCCCTCCTTCATCTCTCTAAGCATCAGTTTTTCATTTGTAAATGGGGACTAATAATACCTACCTTAATCGTTATGAGGAAAATAAATCAAGCTGCAAATGAGCCTATATCAGTGCCTGACACATAGTAGATAGATATGTAGCAGTAGTATTTTACTAAGAGTTGTACTAAACAAAAATTATAATCCACACAAAACTACCATAGGGCAATAGAAAACTATTATTCATGACGTTAGTATTGGAGAGGCTATAACTGATAGTGTCAGATTGCTTATATCTGGGAAGAAAAGAATTGCCTAAAAGCAAAGCCTTGCCCAAGGCGGACACAGTGGGAAATGGACCCAAGGAACTGACAACTCCAAGAGGTACTTAGGAGAGATCAATGCTGGGGTAGCTCCTCTATAATCTCCATTAGCTTCATCAAGCCACCTCCAGTAATCCTAAATTGCATGAAAACTTAGCTTCAAAATGCATGCCCTGGTCCCCTCTTCCAAAAATTGGAAGGTGTTTAATTTGACTTTCCATTTCCCAAAAAGTTTTGGGAACACCAGAAAGGAATGTAGTCCAGCGTTGGTAAGGCTCTAGGCAAGAATCAGAGGAACCATTCCTTGTTCTGCCTCTGCTCAGCCAAGAGACCTTGAACCAGTCATTGAATCCCTTTGGTCCTCAACTTACTTGTCTATAAAACAAGAGAATTAGACTAGATCAGTGGTTCTCCACAGAAGCAGCACTACCCACAGGGGGACATTTGGGTCATGGGTGGGAAATGGCCATGTGTGGGAGAAGTTCTGGTTGTCACAGGAATGGATAGTGCAATTGGCATTCAGCAAGTGTGGATAGGGATGCTGGATGTCCTTCAATGCTTAGCACAGTCTGGGACAATCAGTAATTGTTCTGCATCCTGCATGACTTTCTAATGTCCCTCTGTCATTGAGTGAAGGACTTTATTATAGTTAATTAACCTAAAACCTGTTTCATATAGAGAAGCAGAATATTTTTGCACAGTTTTAAAATATACTGGTCCTACTAGTTTTTATTCCAATATCTACCTGCACTTGCATTGTACAGAATGGCTCCTGGTCTTTTAAATCTAACTCACTCACCATAAGTACCAGTCCCATCTACTCCAGTATGTCTTCTTTCATCAGACCTGTAAATCTAGTATTGAAATATGTATCACCATCACTTTCATTTTATTTCTCTTCTAGTTAGGGTATTTTTAGATGTATACATATTCAAATTACTTGTCTATGAATCTTACTTTAGGGTAGGACAAGGGTGTCACCAAGGATTCGTTTCTCTTAATTTTAATACTATTTACATGTTGAACTGATGATGTTTTATGTGTGTTGGAGTAAATAAATTTTTACAGTAATTTCACCCATTTCTCTTAACCTTTTTAATGTGACTACTAGACAATTTTAAATCACCTACGTGGGTCAAATTATATTTCTTTTAGGACAGTGCTACTCTAGAGAGTGACCCCAAAAGAAAGACCAGTGAATGCTGTGGTGCTCCACAGGTGCGCATGAAGTGAAGCACCCCCAAAACAGAGATGCTTTCAACAGATACTTCTGTGTTCTTGGGTCTGAAAGGTTGAGAGTCACTAGACTAGATGCTCTGATGTTCCCCCTTCCTCTAAAATTCCATGACACACCATTTGTCCACATTGTCTTCCTCTGAGGGCAAACTACCGGGGGAAAGTTGAATATTTTACTTGTTGCAACATTCTATGCTGCACTTAAGTGTATGCTCAATTGTGGTGCCTTAACTATGGACCTTTCTGCCCACAAATAGCCATTCCAGACTTAAAGAACCTAAGTAAATCATCAACAAATAATGGAACCTGAGTTGAGCCACATTCATATTTACTACCAATTTCTTGTCACCTACACAAGACACATTCAGGGCATTGCAATTATGCTAATTTTTAATGAAGATGACTCTCCTTTTAATAGTTCTCTGAACCTCATGCCCAGCTTACTTTGCCTCAGTGAGCTCCCACATCTTGTTCCTCTTGAAAGACTTCTTAATTTGTTTTGCTACCAAAAGAGATAAATGAAACTATTTTTCAAGAAAAACAGAAACTTTTGATAGAGTTGAAATGACATGTCAAATACAGACAGCCGAAATAAGTTGTGTTTGGTTACTGTCTATGTTTCTTGAAGAAAATAATCACCATTGGGACTCATATGCAATTCTGAAGCACTGGAACAATCAAAGTCATTTATTTTTGTTTCACCTCTGAAAAACACAGCCATGGCAAAAAGTACAGAAGTGATGCATATTTTAAAGCTTAGCTATTTCACTCCCTCCGCTTTTATTTTGAAAAAAATAATAAATGTCTTTATTTTTCTATAACCAGATTAAATTTTCATCTCTACCCATCATCACTTCCACCTGATGGCATGATAATTAACTCAATTCCAAGTGAAGTCTGTCAAATCCAGTGATCTCAATCACTTTGGGTTTAAAACTTAATGTCTTTTAGAATTTTCTCCACACCTTATCCTTCAGGGTATAACATTGGTAAGGAGGAAGCTATTCACTCCTCTGTCTTCATCTATGGTAGCCTGTATGAAAGCCACAGGCACCTCCTAATATTGGTGTCTACTGGAAAGCCACTTCTTAAAATTGTACTGTCCACACTGCTGTTTTCAGGTGCATTGCCCAGGCCTGACCCTATGGCCACTTCTGCATCCTTCCTGCTCTTGGCATCTCATTCAAAACACCCTTAACCACCAAGGAAATAGCTGACTGTTTCCCACACTCCACTGGCATCAGAGAGAACTCAGACCCAAGATGCTGCATGCAGCCATCTTTTTTCTGATGTGTTGTCATGGTTCAAGGATGCTTCTGTGGGAACAAACATTTCCAGAGCAGAGAGATCCCCAAGGGTGCCATTTATCTCGTTTACTCTTAGATCTCCAAATTTAAAGTGGAATAGGGTTCCTTCATCCCCTGCCCCTGCACAGGACTTGGCACATAGGAATGCCAGATGAGAAAGATGCACACAGCTTCTCACAACAGGATCTAACTCTCTTGCTTTATCTCCCAGTCAATCTGTCTGTCTCTTTCTCTCAACATTTATCTCCCCCTCCCACCTCCAAACTCCAAACTCTAGGGGCACTTATGTAATTTTTGATTGGCAAATGAGGAAAAGAGTTCTCTCATTCACTATCTTTTTCAGATTCTCTTTTGTCTTATAAATGATCTAAGGCTTTAAGAAGTTTAACATCTTCCTTCCATTTACAGGCAGTGAAGTAAAACGATCTGTCTCATAGATTGGTAATGGAAGTTTAGATGATACAAACTTTCGACATTAGCTTTTGTGAGATCTAAATAGTTCTATTCCTGTGAATCTGGCTTAATAGTCATAACACTGAAATTAATTTTACATAAAAATGCTAAATAACCATGTCATTTATAATAGCCCAAAATGAAAACCATCCATGTCCAAATATATAGAAGCAGAAAATTACAGCACTTTTCCGTGATTCAGTAACATTCAACAGTTAGAAATTGTGTTCAGTAAAGGGATTAGCAATACAGAGTGATACTTACAATAGAAAGTTAAATTAAAAAGTAAGTGTAAAATATACACCAGATTTCAAAGACTTCATATAAAGAAAAAGAACATAAAATATCTCACTGATAATTTTAATACTATTTACATGTTGAACTGATGATGTTTTATGTGTGTTGGATTAAATAAATTTTTACAGTAATTTCACCCGTTTCTCTTAACCTTTTTAATGTGACTACTAGACAATTTTTTTTCAACGTTTTTTATTTATTTTTGGGACAGAGAGAGACAGAGCATGAACGGGGGAGGGGCAGAGAGAGAGGGAGACACAGAATCGGAAACAGGCTCCAGGCTCCGAGCCTCAGCCCAGAGCCTGACGCGGGGCTCGAACTCACGGACCGCGAGATCGTGACCTGGCTGAAGTCGGACGCTTAACCGACTGCGCCACCCAGGCGCCCCAGACTACTAGACAATTTTAAATCACCTACGTGGATCAAATTATATTTCTTTTAGGACAGTGCTACTCTAGAGAGTGACCCCAAAAGAAAGACCAGTGAATGCTGTGGTGCTCCACAGGTGCACATGAAGTGAACCACCCCCAAAACAGAGATGCTTTCAACAGATACTTCTGTCTCTCTTAGAGGTGCTTCCTTTTCTAATATTTTTTTTCTACTCTTCTGAGCACACAGAGTAAAGGCTTCTGATAGATGTGAACCTCTTCTGACCTCATTACTTGAGCATTTGATGACACCCCCCCATCTCCCTACTAGGGAGAAAGCCTGGACCCTATTGCTAGGACGGCAGCAGCAGCTAGCCAGAGGCGAGCTGCCCTTGAAGAGCAGCAGGTTAGAGTGGAGCCAAAGCATAAGAGACTGTTAAAAACTGAGAACAAACTGAGGGTTGATGGGGGGTGGGAGGGAGGGCAGGGTGGGTGATGGGTATTGAGGAGGGCACCTTTTGGGATGAGCACTGGGTGTTTTATGGAAACCAATTTGACAGTAAATTTCATATATTAAAAAATTAATTAATTAATTAATTAAAAAAAAAAAAAAAGAAGAGCAGCAGGTATCTGAATCCAAGTGAGTGGGCAGAGCAATTGGAAATACTTCAAATGCTAATATTATTACAGATGGTCTCTGAATAAAAACCAATACATAATTATAAAGGCTCTTTACCTGATTCTTTGTCTATTAGTCCCCTGTGACATTTTGTTCAGAGGCTACTCAAAACGAATGCTGCAAATTCTAAAAATCTCTTTAGAAGGCATCCCTGTACCCTTACCTGAGGTGAGGTCATTGACAGGAGACTCAGCCTGTAACTTCAAAGGTCTCCTGCTGGGAGAGAAAGGCTCAGAGGATGGAGGTGGGAGGGGAGGCACCACCTCACCCAGGGACCCAGATGCTGCCCAGTCATGGGCACTCAGCCCCAGGCTCAGGCCATTTGGACACACAAGTGACAGGAAGAGTGAATTACTTAGCCAAGGCTCTTAGCTGGGGCTTTCAGTAACTGATTTGTTGTTGCTGTTGTTTTTCTTAAGGGGAACTGTGCAAGTCAGCAAAACACAGAAAATAAACCTTCCTCTCTGAGCCTGGCACACCCCATATACCCTGATTAAGAGCACATCAATCCTACAGACTGTCATCCAACAACCAGCAAGCAATTTCACTGTGCTCCTTTATTAAGAAGTGCACATTTTTATATTTCATCTCTTCTAAGGATTGCTATTATTCATCAAAAGCTGATCTACAAATTATTTATGGTTTATTTTCAGAAGCCGTGAGCTCATTTAATTTACAACGAAGGAAGAGCTATGACTGTGTGATGGCAACAACATTACACTTCTCAAAACTCTGCCTTTGCTAAATGACAACCTTGCCATCTGCATTTGCCCTCCAGGTTTCTCTAGAGCTGTGTCTGTCACCAAATGAGCAAAGCATTTCCCTGTTCCCCAACTGCCTGCAGGTAGAAAGACCTCAGTTTCTCAGGAGCTTTGCTGAACTTGTCCCACACTGCAACTGACTTGGTTTAGCCACCTGTTATTTTTTATTGCATCTTCCTCTCTTCTGACCAGCTTTGTAGTTTTGCCACAGATCAGAGCAACAGAGGTGCTCTGGAGCAGGCCTCCGTTTCCCTGTCCTAATGCCCCTTTTACCTTGCACACACACACACTTCCTGGCAACACATGCATCTTGGTCAATTGTTTTCTTGCTCTTGCCTTGTCTGAGCCAGAGCTGTACAGTGAGGATCGTGGGGGGATTGCAGGCATTAGGACTGAGAGAAAAAGCGCCATGTGTTTCCATGACAGGGAAATGATTGACCGTGAAAGATCTACAAGGAGTTCGAGGGCCTACCTTTCCATGCCTTCAATGCTGTTGTGAATGGAACTTTCATTACCTTGTACCAGCAGCAGCTCAGGAAGCTCGACTGCTGTTTCCTGAAAAGAGGCTTAAAGAAGAAACAAGATCAAATAGATCTTCATACTCCCTGGCCAACAAGCAATTTCCCTCATGTGGCCTTTTGTCAACTGTGGCTGTGCAGGCTTCAGCATTAACAAAGATTTTTTTCTCCAGTTATGAGGACTGCTCAGGCTATAAACAGGCAAGTCGTTACAGAAACCCATTGTTCTCAGAGAGGCCAGAGCAAAGAACACATCTTACTGGGGGGTTTTCTCCCTTTGAGGCTCTCAGTGTGAAATCAGAGTGACTCTCTGAGAAGTCTATCTCATGCTTTAAGTTTATAGAAAACATCTTTCAGATACTTTGGATATATAAAGCAATAGGTTCCCCTATTTGATCCCTCCAGCTTTATATATGGGCAGCAACCCACTCTTAGCTTCCCATCAGGCATCTACGATGTCTACGAAGCTTCTGAGGAAGGCTGTCTCTGCCTTCTAATTTCTCATATCAAAAATTACTTTCAATGGTGACTCCCATGAGGATTCATTTTCACCTGTTACTATTCTTCTTTTATCTACTCCCTGGACACGGGGATTTAGCTTGACATTTGTATGTCTTAAGCATTTAATGCCTGCCTCGCCTGTATCACCTTCCACATTCACATCTTGTCGTCCTTCTTTCTTACACCTGCTCCTTATCTCTAGTCAGTAAGGACACAGAAAACTTTACTCATGGAGTATTTGCAGAGGAAGCAAATAGAAAAGCAAGTAAGTGAATGCCAGGAGACAGGGGCTCTTCAGTTCATACTCAAATTTTACAAACGACTATCATTTTAGCTAAGACATTATAATTAACTGCCAGTTGTTTTAGAGGATTTCATCACTAATGAATACCTAAGCATTCAAACCAAAAGCAAAGGAGAGAGAAATCATAGTGAGTTTTGAATTCTGTTGCTCTTGGCTTCCCAGGCCATTTAAAATAAAGAGGAAGCTTGATTTCATGCTTATTTTAAAAATTAACCCAGCAAGCTCAAGTTTCAGATTAACCAATAAATATTTGTTGATTATTCAATGAATAAAACTTGATATCCAACAACTTGCTCAGTTCCTGAAATATGTTAAGCCTGATTTATGTTGGCAAATAATGGTTTGAAAGAAGCAACTGGGAAAGAAAGCACTAAGCACCTGAAGGTGAGAATAAAGGATGTTGGGTAAAGAAGGCTAGAACCAGACAAGAAGGGGAGCATGAAAGAGAGAACCACTTTGTCACCAGTTTGACCACAGGGTGACATTTCCTGAAAGCGACTGGATATCATTGTAATGGTCTGAAAGTGTAAAAAAGAGTCCTTAAGGAATCAAGAACCCATCCTAGTGCCAGGGGATCTGATCATTAACACAATTATGAGGTATTTTATAACCCCCTTTCTAGAATAATACACTATTCATGTAGCTACCTGAACATTAGAACTATTTAGGAGCTTTTCTTTAAAAATACTGTCTGGAAACTTAACAGAAACCCATGGAGGAGGGGAAGTAAAAAAAAAAAAAAAAAAAGAGGTTAGAGTGGGAGAGAGCCAAAGCATAAGAGACTCTTAAAAACTGAGAACAAACTGAGGGTTGATGAGGGGTGGGAGGGAGGGGAGGGTGGGTGATGGGTATTGAGGAGGGCACCTGTTGGGATGAGCACTGGGTGTTGTATGGAAACCAATTTGACAATAAATTTCATATATTAAAAAAAATAATAAAAAAATGAAAAAAATAAAAATACTGTCTGGAATCTATAAATCCAGGGCCAGGGAAGAGGATGTACAACATGAGCCTGGAACACCTTGCCTTGCTAGAAAGTAAGGAGGTGTTGCCAGTACACACACACACACACACACACACACATACTGGAAACATGTCAAAAAGACATAGAAAGCAGCTAGGTCAGCTTGAAGGGGCTCCTACTGGCCACACCTAGGACAATCTGAGCATCTAAACAGGTAAGAATAGTTTTAGATTATAATCCACTGAATAAAATAGGAATCCATGAGTCCATACTGATAATGTAGATAGATAAAGACAGAGCATAAACACACAGAAACATAATGTAATGTTATGGTAAATGTAGAGATTGTTTTTCTGGGGCCAGAATCAACAATGATTGTTAAACCTACAAGTGTAATACTTGATGAAAGGTGCAATATATGCATTATCTTAAAGTACTTAACCATAAATTGCTTGTTGTTTGCAAGAGGAAAAATGGTAACTGTCAGGTGGAGAAATTGTACAAAACCTTTACTGAGTGATCGAATCTAATATCATTAAGGAGAGGTAGATGGGTTTTAAGCACCTCTGGACAGGATGCCCCGAGAAAGGCACACATCACTTTTATAGCATTCTGGCAAGGGATACATAACCTGAATCGAATTATGAGGAAACATGAAGTGCAAACAATGTAAGGATCATTCTATGAAATAAATTACTTGTATTTGTCAAAAGTGCCAATGCAACAAAAGACAAAAAAAGAGAAACATCGCAGATGGAAGGAGATTAGCAAGACATGGAATATGACTGCATTCCATAACCCTGGACTGGATCCTTTCTTGAAAGAATAACTATCTATAAAGAGCACTGTTAAAACAATTGACAAAATTGGACCATAAACAAAGTCACATTATAAACTACTACTTAAAAATAGCACATCACTGTTAAATCCTTACAGCTGGATAACTCTACAGTGGTAATTTAAAAGAATATCCTTGACTCAGGAGAAAGGAAACAAATGTGGAAGATGTTAAAAAATTAGTAAATCCTGATAAAATGAATTCAAGAGCTCTGTGTTAATCTTGCAACTTTTGTGTGGATTTAAAGCTATTTAGTTTTAAATTAGAATTCTTCCATTTAATTCCCCAGTGATTCTTTTTTAAAAAAATTGTTTTACATTTATACATTTTTGAAAGACAGAGCACAAGCAGGTGAAGGGCAGAGAGAGAGGGAGACACAGAATCTGAAGCAGACTCCAGGCTCCCAGCTATCAGCACAGAGCTAGACGCGGGGCTCAAACTCACAAACCACACAGGGCTTGAACTCACAAACCGCGAGATCATGACCTGAGCCGAAGTTGGATGCACAACCGACTGAGCCCCAGGCGCCCCAATTCCCCAGTGATTCTGATACAGCACATCATGACTGGAATTTGGAGACCACTGAAGTAACAGTGTGAATGTCACCTAAAGAAAACTAATGAGATGCTTTCTCATCTTCTGTCCAGTTATTTTTATAATAGCCCTTGAATGAATAACCAGTGTATTATCTGGAGTTCTTGTCCAAGTAAATAACAAGGTAGAAATTATCACAGGTATTAAATTAGAAGAGGAAATTCACATGCATTTATACTTAAGCTTCTACATAAACTTTTCATGAAATCAATTACTTGTCTCAACACTTTCAGACTTTTCTAATTACATGTGCAATAATGATCTGCCTGTATGCTTATTCATTATGATCATGACATTAATGATTACAAGAAAGAAACTTCAAAATTTCTCAGACACTCAGGTCCGTTTTGCTCTTTTCCTTCCTATCTCCTTTTCACTAATGATAAGACATTAAAACCTCTTTGGAGGATACTTCTAATTGAACTATAAGATTCCATTTTAATAACTATATTTTTGAGTACTTTCTATGTGCCAGAAGCTTTACTAAGTGCTTTCATGCTATATCAGGAAAGGACAGGTCATGCTGCTGTAGTCAACACCATCAAAGATCTCAGTGGCTTATAAAAATGCAGGTTTATGACCTGCTCACACTACAGGTATTCTGCACATCAGCAGTGGGATTCTGCTCCCAGTACTTATTCAGGAAGCAAATTGACAGAGCAGTCACCATCTTGAACATTTGATCACCATATGCTAGAGGGAAAGAGGTCTTTAGAGGATTATGTACCAGGCCCAAAGTGACACCATAGCTTCCATCCACAATTCATTGGCCAGAATGTCATAGGGCCCCAGCCAACCAACAAGAAGTTAGGACTTAACAATGCTACCATGGACCTAGGAGGTAGAGATCTCCCATCCAACAGTGCTAATTCCTACAAGCCATGTATCAAATTGTTTCTCCTTATCTCTGAGAAAGGCTTATAGAAATTTAGAAAATGCCCATAGTTACACAGTAAAGGAGTCAGAATTTGAACCCAGATCTGCGTGATTCCCAAGCCTGTGCTCATAGCCACTAAGATATGCTACCTAGCTGCTCAATCCTGGCTCAGGATTTTATATACAGCTATGAAGAAGCTTTACTCAGTACCATGCAGACTAACATGGCAATGGAGGGACAGCCTTACCTGTGAGGGAAAATATTCTTTTAAACCAGCTACCTGGGCTGTCTAGCTCATTTCTACTGGTCCACCTTGGCAGTGTTACCCTTCAGCTTGCCAGCTAGCTACTCTCTTCCCCAGTTCACTTTCCACTGTCAGCATTTTCCCCTCCATCTCTGAGGTTTATTTGCCTCAGCTACTCTCTCAGACAAGCACATCAGAGACATGGCTGGTAGACTTCTTCCACAAATGCTGACCACAATGATCTTCAGATGTGTTAGTACAACTGAACTGGGTAGTATGCCTATGTTCTCAGAATCTATTTATAGCTCAGAATTCTGTAATCCAGCTTTATCATCTTCTGGATAATCTTGCCAGGACATTCCACTGTCATGTTTCTCATCAGTCAGCTGGTAATACTCAGTGAGTCCCTCCACATAAGAGTGGCCAGGCACAACATCATTGGGGTGGTTGGAGGACTGCAAAATCTTGTGCACAGAGTGTGCAATGATATATATGTCTATTTCTATAAAAGAAAATGAGTCACGAATCAGAAACACTAATCCAGACTTTGGCCCCTAAGAAACAGATGAAGGAGCTAATGGATGAATTCCTTACTCTTTCTCAATCCCATACCTCTACCCCAAGAATTGTTCCCAGACAAGGTGCTTCTCTGTGGATTCTCCAGAGACACTACACATGGCAAAGCAATCAGTTTGATTTCTTGCAGGACAATAACACATCACCTTGTAATTGCATTTGCTCCTTCCCCACTTTCCTTCCACTCTGTTGCAATCCTAGAATTGTACTCTTTAATAAAACATTATCTTGTATTATTTGCCTCAGTCTCTTTTCTAGGAAACTATACTTAAGATAGTAGGATTATGAGATACACATCCGCAAACTCTTCTATAATGGTATATTCATGGATCCAAAGATGCAGACCTATGACTTGGCATCACCATCATGCATTGTCTTGCCCCCACCTTGACCCAGGTGAATGTCAATATTTTAAACTGTGACCACAGCAGAAAGTCTTGAAGGTCTCCCTTCTGCCTCTGAACATTCTTTTCTCTCTGCTTATAATGCCCTTGTTTCATTTGCAGAAACATAGTCACCCTTTTAGTCTCTGATGCCACAAGCTACCTCCCTATGAAACCGTTACTTCACAGATTCTTTATTACCCAGGGCCGGATGCTCAATCTTCCCTACTGATCATACAATTTGTTCTTGTATAGGCTTTATTAGCAATGGAGGTAGAGTTGGGTTTTTTTAATTAGCATATGCTTTGTATGATATTAAAATCAAGAAATGATCTGACAATAAAAAGGCTACTTGTGAAGTAATGTTATGCTTAACTTCTACTCTAAAAAGATGCTATAACCTTGCAACTAAGATTTTCCCAAGAAAAAGATTAATCAAACTATCTATTGCTTTTCAGAATTGATAGTTGCTGCTTCAAAAGTGAATTTACTTAAGTACTGGATCAAAACAAAACACAACAACAACAACAACAAACCCAGAGGACAAAATGAATTGATTTACTTTGGTTTGCATCCACATTTCGGCCCTGAGCAGCTCCAAAAAGAAAATCAGAAAAGGTGGTGATTTGCTAAGAAGTGAAATAGCCAATTTGAGGGATCTGCTGGGTATGCTGAGTTCTTTCTTAGTTCCTAGGGAGGGAATGTAAAAGGCAGAAGCCAGGAAATCAAAGCAGGCACTGAATTCAAGGTAAGTTTTGTTCTATATTTGTCACATTCTAAATGAGTACTCAATGGAGAACAAGAGCCCTGTTTGTTTAAAGCACATCTTTTCAATTTTCAAAAGCAAAAGTAATTATGGGGAAAAATTTCATTCAGGACACATGTGTGCTTACAAGAGCCTCTGTGTCCTTTCTCCAAATGTAACTACCAAGGCTTTTCAGAGCTGTCAGGACTGAGTGATCCTGGTGAACTACTGCTTTTTTCCCCTAAATAAAATGTGAGCTAAAAACCCTTCAGTTGCTGATAGCATCCGGGTCCACTACCGCATTAAAACCATCTACTTCATTTATAAAAATCTGCTTACATATCTTAAAACAGGAAGTGCTTTTGATTTTTATGGTTCCCATTCTATCTTAAGACTGTCTTTCATACATTTCATAGTTTTCATAATGTTCTTGGAAGCCCAACTGTTGACCCTGTTCATTTTGTATATATTGTTATCTTTTTCATTTTCTAGATACCAGCCAACTGTGCCATCTCCCACTCCTTTTTAAGTTCCTCCAATGTCAGAAATTTCTAGGGATTTTTACTCCCAGGTCCAATATGGCTGCTGTCTTGCATCACTGTCATTGAGAAAGCTACCCTTTCTTTATGGGGATTGCAGGGTGCTCTCAGTGTTTATTCAGGTGACCCCCTGAATATAAAGGCATGGTTAATATTTATCTCTATGATGTAAATTATCAAAAAAAAACAAAGCGGGAATTTTAATATCTGAAAAAACTATAATGGAAGGCAAAAATGGCATGGGGAACAAAGAGGTATGGTAATACCAATTAAAAATAATAGGTAAGTTATAATAACCTTAAACACATATTCATCTAACAATATAGCCTTTGAATACCTAAAGCATCAAATTATAGAGTTAGGTAGAGTCTGTTGTCTTCTGTCCATTCTCTTATTTGTTTTCTGACTGAGTTTTGAGAGGTATTTATATAGTCTAGATTCCAATCCCTTACTAAATGTGATTTTCACGTTTTTCTCCGACTCTTATTTTTATTCTTTTAACAATATCTTTGGAGAGAAGTTTTCTATTTTGATGAAGTTCAATTTATCATTGTTTTGATTTATTGGTTTTACTTTTAGTGTCATAGCAAAGAAATCTTTATTCTAATATCACAAAATTTTCTCCTGTGTCTTCTTTTAGGAGTTTGTGTAGTTTTGGGGGCAGTCAGTTGGTAGAGTATGTGACTCTCAATCTCAGGGTCAGCGTTCAAGCCCCACATTGGGCATGGAGACTTTTTTTTTTTTAATTTTTATCTATTTGTGACAGAGACACAGAGAGAAACAGAGCAAGCAGAGGAGGGGCAGAGAAAGAGAGAGACACAGAATCCGAAGCAGGCTCCAGGCTCTGAGATCTTAGCACAGAACCCAGTGCAGGGCTCAAACTCATGAATGGCAAGATCATGACCTATGCTGAAGTCAGACACTTAACTGACTGAGGCACCCAGGCACCCAGGCATGGAGCCTTCTTAAAAAAAAAAAAAAAAAAGGAAGGAGTTTTTTTGTTTTTGTTTTTGTTTTTTTAATTTTAGGACTTACATTTAGGCCTACAATCCATTGAATTAAATTTTATAAATGATAGAACGCATGAACACAAGTTTTTTTTTTTTCTTGGCACATGAATACCCACTTGTTTCAGCTAATTTGTTAATACTTTCTCCAATGAATTGCCTTTGCATTTTTGTGAAAAATCACTTGCTTATACATATGTGGATCTATTTCTAGACTGTGTATACAGTTCCTTTTGATCTTATTTGTCTATTTTTAGGCCAATGTCATGGCTGTACCTTTATAATTAGTAGTGAAATGTGATAGCCCCTAACTTTATTCTTTTTCAAAGTTCTTTTGGTGCTTCTAGAACCTTTACATATAAATTTTATATGTAAAATATATATGTATTTTATATGGACATATGTATATATGTCCATATAAATTTTATAATCAGCTTGTCAATTTCTAGGGAAAAGTTTGCTTAAAGTTTGGTTTAGAATTACATCGAATCAACAAATCAATTTAAAGAAAATTGCTATCTTAACAAGACTGACATAAACAAGACTATCCCATGTAGTTATGGTATGTTCTCCTATCTTATATACTGTTGGATTTAATTCTCTAAAATTTTGTCTAGAATCTTTA
Organism: Neofelis nebulosa; assembly: GCF_028018385.1. Lineage (NCBI taxonomy): Eukaryota > Metazoa > Chordata > Mammalia > Carnivora > Felidae > Neofelis > Neofelis nebulosa. The sequence goes on from NC_080782.1 coordinate 220,509,641, forward strand.
CTTCTGTGATCATTAGCAACATTAGTCTGTAGCTTTTTTGTTTTATGTTTACTTATTTATTTTGAGAGCAAGTGTGAGCATGAGTGGGGGAGGGGCAGAAAAAGAGAGAGAGAGAGAGAGAGAGAGAGAGAGAGAGAGAGAGAGAGAGAGAGAGAATCCCAAGTAGGCTCTGCACCATCAGTGCAGAACCCTACATGGGGCTTGATCTCCATAAACTATGAGATCATGACATGATCTGAAATCAAGAGTTGGACACTTAACTGACTGAGCTACGAGGCCCGCTGTAGTTTTCTTTTCTTATCATCTTTCAGAATAATACTGACCTCTAGAATAGTCTGAGTAGCATTCCTCTCCCTTCAATTTTCTGAAAGAGTTTGTGTAGAATTACTATTATTTATTTCTTAAATGTTTGGTGAAATTCACTCAGGAAGCCATCTATATTGCCCGGAGTTGACACACATGTGTGCGTGCGTGTGTGTGTGTGCAGGCTTCTAACCAGAAATTCAATTTCTTTGAGTGACATAGGCATTCAGATTATTTTTTGAGTTATGGCTGTTGTGACTTTCAAGGACTTTTACCATTTGATCAAATCATCAGATTTACTGGGGTGAAGATCATCACAATAGTTCCTTATTATCCTTTTAATATGTGTAGAATTTTTCAGGATGTCACTTTTCTCATACTTTATCATTTTCTGATCAGTCTGACTAGTGACTTATAAATTGTATCAACCCTCTCATTGAATGAGCTTTGGTTTCACTAACCAAAAGTCAGGTGGTTTTTTTGGTATGTGGTTCTTGTTTTGTCTTGTTTCCTTTCCTTTCTGCTTACTTTAGGTTTCATTTGGACTTCTTTTTCTATTCTTTTATTGTTCACTTACTTTTTGCTCTAAAACCTCTAAGATGATTAATTGATACTGACCTGAGTGTATGAGGTTAATGCCCTTTGAAATATTGGACTGCATGCTTGGAACCTGGATGTTCAGTTATTGCCTCTTTTTTGCTTCACTTGTTGCAGAGCATTTTTCTAGGTGCCTATATCATAGCTTATTATATGCTAGTCTGTGATTAGATGAGTTTTGCTTGATTTTTTTTTATTTGACTATTTCCCAATTAGTCTAACAACTGTGACAGGAAAGACATTTTTCCAACTGTCACCCCAGAGCTCTTATTTCAGAGCCTTGGTCTGAGAAATTCTTCAATAAATGTTTGTTAAATTGATTTGGTCTAAAGTGGCACAAGTCAGTTTTCTGAGGTGCCACAAGCTGATATTCTGGCATCCTAGATCTAAAGTCTTTCAATGAAGCCAGCTTAGGTTAATGGTGTCAACCCCAGCCAACTCTATAGAAATCTAAGACTGAATTTGAGATTTTCAAAGAATCAAGTCCTAGAAACTTGAAAAAAATAAAGTTAAAAACTGATGTGTTATAATTTCTTCTGCATTGTAATGGGGAGGAAATTCAGGCTGAGAAGCTGGTGGGCAACTGTTCGTTTTTTTGGAAGTTCTCTGTTCTTATAGATAGTTATTTCAGCCTCAAGCAAAGATTCTAACTGTAAAAAACACATTAGACTTTAAGTAGGTTCTCTTCCTAAACAGTATGAGGCTTACCTGCCTGATCTCTATCACCTTGTATTTTCCACTTGAGCTTTGTGGTCTGAGAATGCAGACTGGAGATGACTCTTAATAATTTCTTTTAAGCCACCACTGTCATTTTATACTTGAGATGACCCTACTTTCAAAGCCCTAGGAACATGTTTAGAGTACAAATTTCAGATGACCTTGAACAAGTACATTGACCATAGATAAATGACCAATAAGCAAAAACTGTTTCCTCCTCCAGTTCTGAGTAAAGTCAGGAAAGTCTCCTAGTTTCGTTATTTCACTATTTTTTCAATTATAAAATGGCACTATGTGGCAAAATATACCTCTCACTGTTTACCTGAACTACAGACACCAAATGAGGGGCACGGGGGGGGGGCGGGGGGGATCATGTATGGAATTGTGAAAAAAATCCTGTAGAACTGGTTATATATATTGGTTAGCATAATTGAATAGACTGAGCAGTAGATAAACCAATGTTTGATTTGGAAAGAAACAGTTGGTGGATAAGTACCTAGAAGAAAAAGCTGCCTGGAAATCATGTTTTGACCAACTGGGAGTCTGCATGACCACAATAAAGAAGTAGGTTTTTAGGAGAACTACACAATCAGGAAGCAGGAGAAAACCTGTTAATTCTGTCCTGAACAAATTACCCTGCAGATAAGAAGTTTACTATAAGAAAATTATGTTAGAGAAATTTAGAGTCACATTTAAAATAGGGTTTGGTGGCTGAAAGACATTTTAGTCTGGCAATGAATATCCCAGAAGAATCTCTCCCCCTTTATTTTACTTAGTATCTTTGGCATATAGCTTTATTCATTCACATAATGAATGCATATCTGTGTACATATATGCGAACACGTACATATGCACATGTGTGCATGTGCACTCACATATCTGTGCTGAGAATAGGTGCTTGGCCCTAGATACATTGGTGAATGAAAAAGGCATGGAACCTGCCCCCTAAGGTTAGTTTCCAGTGTCAATTTTAAGCAGGAGAATGACATTAGGTTTGGAGAGTCTCTGAAGGCCAGAACTGACTATATCAAATTCATCCAGGTCTAGCACAGTGCTTTAAAAATCCTAAGTGTTCAATTAATGCCTGGTAAATTAATGTTTTAATAATGTTAAATTTTTAATAACTTTTCATGATCTTAAAATGCTTCAGGCTGGAGTCACTATCAAAGCTGTGATTTGTGCCAAAAGAAATTGTTCACCATGAACATATACATGTCTATTATAGCAGATAGATAGAAAAAAAAGATACACACACTTTGAGCATTATCATTGTTCTCAGGTGCAGTCAGCAGAATCTACTCTAGATAGTTAGATCAGAAAGGCATTTATTGGAGAATGTTAAGTGGTATACAACATCTCCAGGAGGGCCAAGAATCAAGAGTAAATGCTACACAACCAAGATCAAATGCAGACAAGAGAAACATCCTACCCACTGTGAGACCATTGCAGGGCAAACCTCAATCCTGCCACAAGCCACACTCTCCCCAGATTTTCCATCAGAGCTTCCTCAGAAGAACCAAATGCTTCAATCACAGTGCCCACACATCACTCACTCACTTCTTCCAAATCTCATGTATGTATAAAACCTGAGCTACATATGGAAGCTGACTGCAAGGGAACGTGGAAATTCTAGCTATTAACTTTCTAGCCTTCCCAGTACCTAAAAGGCAAATGAAAAGGGGAACTGGAATGAGTAATATACAAACCAATGCATCATGAAATTGCCTTGGGTTACACTAAGACATTTGTTACAACCAGCTGACTAATTGGGACTGCGTTCCTAGAAGAGAACCATAGTTAAAAGTCCAGGGAGACGTTGTCATTGCTAGAATGGTGCTGGAGAGATGGATAAATCCCTTCCGTTACTCCTATTCCTTATCCCCTGGGTGCTAGTAGCAAGCAAGAAGTAACTCTGCAGATGTGGAGGATCTTAGTTTTTAAAAGTGGCTGAGTTGCCTTTCCTCAGAGGAGAATGATGCCTGCATGGCTGAATTCATAGAGCTGTTGAGAAAATAATGTATGGGTGTGTCTATAGTTGTCTCATTCCATATCCCTGGTCTCACATCCATCGTCCGTTCCTTCTCAGAGATTCGTGTCCACCAATGGCCATATACCAGCCTCATCTCTACTTTTATCTCACCTGCCTCAACTGAATCAATCACCAAGATTAAACATAACCCACTTCAACAATTGCCCTGAAATCTAGGCGCTCTCTTCCATCTCCACTACTGAGTCAGTTCAGGTGCCCGTCCTGTCACATCTAGGTTTGTTACAGGTGTTCTAACTATTCAGCTTGCCTCTCATCTCACCAACTTTCCCCCTGTCCATCCTGAGAAACAAATCAGATCATGCCACACTCTCTTGCTTAAGCATTATTTTTCACTGTTATTGCATCAAAATTCATGCTGTGAAAATACCACTGTCTGAGCAAAGATCCCCTTTCTAAAGAGGGGGCAAATAATTCCAGTGGAGACCCCTACAATCACTTGTTGGATGTGATCAATGTTACAAGTTCGAAAAGGTGGCAAACTCATTAAATGATGCTCTGGTGGTCACTTCTAAAGATAGATCAATATTAAAACTGGAATATTCTCTTCATCGAAGATGTTTTTCCTATCCCCTCCAAATAATTCCTCTATGTGCTCTTCATCTCATTAGTAGGCAACTCATTCCCACTTTTCAGCTTCATTATTTCACCTTACCTCTGTCAACTTCGTCCTAGCCAGCCTTCACTCCTGTCATTTTGCACTGACAAAAAGCTAGGACATTCTAGGTTTTACCTTTGTATTGCACCAAATGATACAACCCAGCCATATTCTTGATGCCATTCAACCCACCTCATGATGTTGTTGCTTGAGAGAAGTCCTCTATATGTCTACTACCTAATTTGGAGCCTCCATTTGGTTTTTCATCACCTTTACCTCAAGACAGTTATTTCTCTGACAACTATGGAGCTGAACAAATTACCTCTAATAAGCAAACCACGTGACACTTTTTAAAGTTAATTCTAGGGGCTCCTGGGTGACTCAGTCGGTTAAGCATCCCACTTTGGCTCAGGTCATGATCTCGCGGTCCGTGAGTTCGAGCCCTGCGTCGGGCTCTGTGCTGACAGCTCAGAGCCTGGAGCCTGTTTCAGATTCTGTGTCTCCCTCTTTCCCTGGCCCTCCCCCATTCATGCTCTGTCTCTCTCTGTCTCAAAAATAAATAAAACGTTAAAAAATGGTTTTAAATACAGTTAATTCTAGGTTATTACTTTATTTTTACACCCAGGTAGTTTTTATACCCAGGTAGCTTTAAACAAAAAGAACACAATATGCAAAACAAGTTATTTAAGAACAGAGATCAGCATTCACTTCTAATGCCTAATTATTTTAAATAAATACCTCACTCACAGAAATCACAGAAAATCAGAAACTGCCTGTCAGACTGTGAAGAATGAAAGATGCTTGATCAAGAGGGAAAAATTCTTTTTAAGGGATAATTGGGAGAAGCATATTTAACGTTTCTAGAGAGATTTTGTACCTCTTGATGTGGGTTTGGAAAAAATACATATCCTTCCACTGAAAATACACTCAGTATTTGGCCATTTCTGTTTTCTTTGGAAGCCCCTCCTCTGCTCCCTAGCTGGATACATGTCCTCAGTAGTCTCTCCTAACATTCTATCTCTCATCTCTCTGCAGGCTTTCTCTAGTTGTATCTCCTCCCTTCTCATGGCTTCGTTAAATATCATCAATATGATGATAACTGCCATATTTATATTTCCAGCCTGGAATTCTCATCTGTGCTCCAAGACATGAGCCTCTTGACTAGTCTACTTGGTTGTCCCAAATACAACTTACAATCAACCTAGAGTGAAGCCTTGATTTTCCCCTTCATAATTTCTCCTCCTCACTGCCTAACCTCTGTAAATGACACTGGCATTTACCCAGAAACTTCAAACCCAAATACCTGGGAACCACATTTGGCATCACTTCTCCATCATACCCCACACCCAGTCCTTCATCGAACTTTGGCAATACAGACTCTACAACTTAACTCAGATTTGCTCATTTCTTACCATATCTGTCAGCACTCTACACTAAGCCATTGTCATCTCTTGCCTGCACTACCTTGATAGACTATCATGTACAGCCTTGTTTACTCTCTAAACTTTAGTTTGAAAAGCAATCATAGTGATCTTTGTAGAACATATATCGGCCTGCATTACTCTTGTGTTAAAATATTTCAATAGGTTGAGAGATTATATTTTTCAAAGATGGCCACAATAACCCCCATCACACAAGCTCATATGACCACATGTGATTATGACTCTCCACATCAAGAGGCAGAGTATAACTCCCTTCCCCCACTTAGTCTGGAATAGCCTGATGACTCACTTACAATTAATGGAAGGCCGTGTACGTGACACTGTGTGAATTCTGAAGCTAGGTCCAAAAGAGCCATGAAGCTTCCATCTGATTTCCTTGAGACCCTTATTTTGGGGGATGCCAACTGTAAAAATCTGACTACTCTGAAACCACCATTCCATAAAAGTCATATATGGGCATTCCAGTCCAGAGCCTCAGATGAGCTCCCAGCATCAACAGCCAACCATGAGGGAAATATCTTACCCTTCCAACTCAGTTGAGACTTCAGCTGACAGTAGCCCCAGGCAACACCTGAACATAATTTTGGAATAATTTGTTATATAGCAATAGTGACTGCATTAGCTTCCCCTTGTTCTCAAAATAAAACCCAAGATTCTGCATGATCTGGGTCCTGGCTAGTCCTTCAGTCTCTTTTTGTGCCTTGCTCACCAGGCTTCAACCACACTGACCTTTGCCTAGTCACAATTAGGAACTTTGCTGAGGCTATTGTTCTCCTGCCTTAAATGCACTCTTTACCTGGCTAACATCAGCTCAAACCTCCAAGTCTTAACTGTCATTTCTTCAAGAAAGCTAAAAAGACACATGGCAAGGAGGGAAGGTTTCTTTATTGTGATGTTGTTGTCAAATGGAAGAAACCTGAACAAAAGCATCCAGTGATGGGACCTAGTTGATCGAAAAGGAGAGATTGATGACAGGGCACAGAAAAGATGATTAATGGACAATGGTGCACTGCAGGCATTGACTCCCTGTCTCAGATGTGGGAGAGAAAGAAGAAAGGGTAGGTAGCATGTGGATACCACCTATATTCCCTGCAAATGTACTCCACCCAGCCAAGACTGACCTGTAGTGATTGTATCAACAGGCTCCCATGCTTTCTGATTGCCCTTGAGATCAGTCAGTGAGAAGCCCCCTGGCAGGGGGCTGGTGGGAGGCAGGAGAGAGAAGTGGGAACATTTGGTGCCCCATCCCTCCCTATGGGGACACTTCTGGCTGGCTGTTTCCCTCACCATGCAATAGTCAGGGCTCCTCTCATCATAGCCCCCACCTCCTCACACTGGCTCCATTAGGATTCAAGGAGCTACTTCCTTTCCCCACTCAAGTTCCCTCTGTTACTAGCACCAGGTGATTCACTATTCCCTGGGGTTTCCTATGCCCCACCAATGCCTTTGTAAATAGTCTGTTTATTAAACCGTCCTCAAATTATCCCAGTTTCAGTGTGACATCTGTTCCCTGCTGTGTTCCAGTCAGATATGAGGAGGAACACTGATGAGTAAGTAGGTAGAAAGGGCAAGGAAATGTGAAGCAGGCAACAAACTCAACATCTGATGCTATTCCAGTTAAAATAGAAAACTGAAAAATAAATGACTAAAACAATATTACCATTAAACCAAGGAGTAAAATGAAAGAGTTGAGGGGTTGTCATCTGTATAAACATATACATAGAGAGAGAATGCTTATAGAGGGGGGGAAAGTCTCTGCTATTAGACAATGGAATCAAGATTTTCTTTTTTTTCCACTTAAAGCTCTGAACTAGCAAAGTTCATGAGAGATTATGGAAAACAAACCAGATGAGTCATTTTATTCCTTTTCAGTTACCCACACATAGCAAACTTAGAACATCACTCTTGCCATATACATCACAGTGGCCTCCGCAAAATAGAACACCTTATGGTTTTTTTTTTAATTTTATCTAAGTTTTCCTGAATTCAAAAATAAAACTTTTGGCTGTTTAAATATAATTTATTTACAAATTTGTTTCCATACAAGACCCAGTGCTCATCCCAACAAGTGCCCTCCTCAATGCCCATCACCCACTTTCCCTTCTCCCCCACCCCCATCAACCCTCAGTTTGTTCTCCTTATCTAAGAGTCTATTATAATAAAACATTTTTTTTAATAAATGCCTGAATCAGGACAGATGCACTGTGCCTGAGATCCACTGAGCCTGTGTCAACTCTTGAAATAACCCTGGCTCCTGCAGGAGGAATAGCAAAAGTGTAAATGAGAAATTCTAGTCCAAGTTGATTTGCCATCATCTTCAGCATCCCCACTAGGCTATTTTTAAGGTATTGTTGTTGCTGTTGTTATGTTGATGGTGAAAATGATGATGATGATGGTAATGATGATGCTCTGACTGCTGGAGGGAAATGCTAAGAGCATTTATACCATTTATGGAGCATTTACTTTTATGTCAGACAGTGTTTTAAGAAATCGTTTAAGTCAAATGTTATCCTCAGGACAATCCTATGATGAAAGACATTTTTACTCCTATTTTCAGATAAGAAAACAAAAGCACAGAGAAGCTTGGTAAGTTGACAAAGTCACTCATTCATCAGCTGTAAAACAAAGAAAATCAACAGGGCTTCAGGATCATCAGGGACAACATATAACTGAAATGCTTGAGAGAGGAGGTTTTGTTTTGGCATTTTGTTTTTTTCTTTTTAATAATTTATTGTGATGTTAGCTAACATACAGGGTATACAGTGTAGTCTTGGCCTTGGGAGTAGAGTCCCGTGATTTGTCACTTAAATACAATACCCAACGCTCATCCCAACAAGTGCCCTCCTCAATGCCCATCTCCCATTTCCCTCACCTCCCAACCCCCATCTTCATCAACTCTCTGTTTTTTCTCTGTATTTAAGAGTCTCTCATGGTTTGCCTCCCTCTATGTTTGTAACTTATTTTTCCTTCCCTTCCCCTATGGTCTTCTGTTAAGTTTCTCAAATTCCACATGTGAGAGAGGAGCTTTTGTTTTTCCTTCCTTTTTCTTCTTTTTAACTGCTATGGAATAGTCATCAACCTGGGGGAATTTGGATCTATCTGACCTCAGACTTCTCTGGGAAGTAACAAAGAAACTTATTTTCACCCCGCTGTCTCAGACAAAGATGATTCCTAAGTGGGGGGGATGGGGGTGGTGGTGCTGGGAAAATGGTGGAGTAGAAGGACCCTAAGCATACTTCATCCCATGAATACAACTAGATAGTGTGCCTATCTAGTTGTATCCTGCAATAGGTTCCTGCCTTTAGTGAGACAGCATTACAAATAGCCTAACAGTATGCAAGTAGCAGTTTGAAAAACATCTGGAGCATAGGGGAGGGAGAATTATTTATTAATCTCACAGTGTGTCCCAACGGGGCAGGGTGGCTGAGAGACTTCTCCAAAAACCAAAGAGCTGGCAGGCTCCATTTCCCTGCCCCCGAGCATAAACACACAGCCACCTGTGGCCACCTGTGGGAACCAACATGACACCCACATTCACTATAACATGCTTATACCAAGCCCCACCCCGCTGGGCTTTAGTGGATCCAGCCTTTCCAGTCATGCTTGCCTCAGTCCTGGCACTGTGGGTCCCCTCTCCCAAAAGGCTGGTGCAAACCTTGCCAATACTGCACACTTTTTACAGGGCCTCAGTCCAAGCAGTGGCAGCAGTGGACCCTGCAGAAGACCTATGTATACCTTGTTAAATTACGCATCCAGCAGACCCACCCTAGCTAGCCCTGCTCAAGGTGGCAGCAGGGGCAGATCTCATTAAACTGGAGCACACCTTGTTAAACTTCACACCCCACCCTAATCAGCATGATCCCAGGAGCAACAGTGTCCTCTCCAATATGCTGTTGGTCAGAGTCCATTTAAACTGGGGCCAAAAACCTGACAGTATGCCAACAACCCCACCAGGGGGAAACACCACTCCAAAGGGACTCTACCCTAGGGTGAGGTAAGATAAACATCACACCAGTTAGACTGGAGCCCCAGAAATGAGCTGAGGGCAGCAGTTGGTCTGATGGCAGGCCCCAGCCAACATGAAAACTTCACAAGGGACAACACAGCAAAAGTGCACTGCAGATTGGTGCTACCTCATCTCTGGCAAATGCCTTGTCTGACTCAACTTAAGCCCAAGGCAGACCCAGGCTGGTCCACTAAAACCACAGGGAACAAACATTGACCAAAATAAGCAAAGAGAGCCACTGCAGATGACTGGGCTAAAGGACAAAGTGGCCGAGACACAGCAGCAGGGCTCAGGCAATACACAAGGGGATACCCCTGATGCTCCAGGTTCTAGTGAACAGGGGACGTTGCACTACAGAGCACTAAAGGAACTCTACTTTATAAGGCAATTCCTTTCAAGAGCTAGAGATTTATCTGACTTTCCAAACACAAAGAAATAGAGTTAGGCAAAAAGAGAAGACTGAAGAGTATGTGCAAATGAAAGAACAGGAAAAAATCACAGCAAGAAACCTAAGCAAAGGAATATGAGGAATGTGCCTCACAAAGAATTTAAAATAATAATCATGAAGTTACTCACTGGATTTGAGAAAAAAGTGGAGGACCTCAGTGAGACCCTTAACACAGAGATAAAAAATGAACCAATCAAAGACGAAGAACAGAGTCACTAAGTTCCCTAGGTCTATTTTCATTTTGCATCGTTTTTTGGGGTTTTCTGTTGTTGTTGTTGTTTGTTTGTTTTTCTTTTCTTTTTCTTTTAAGGAACTCAGTGGCTCCATCAAGCATACTACCATTCACATTATAGGAATCCCAGAAGGAGAAGAGAGAGGAAAGGGGGTAGAAAATTTATTCAAAGAAATGATAACTGAAAACTTCCCTAATCTGGGGAAGGAAACATATACAGATCCAAGAGACACAGAGACTCCCCTAACAAAATCAACCCAAGGAAGTCCATACCAAGATACATAATAATTAAAATGGCAAAAAGTAGTGATAAAGAGAAAATTTTTAAGGCAGCAAGAGAAAAGGAAACAGTTGTATATAAGAGAAACCCCATAAGGCTCTCAGTGGAGTTTTCAGCAGAAACTGTGCAGGCCACAAGAGAGTGGCATGATATAGTTAAAGCACCGAAAGCAAAAAATCTGCAGTCAAGCATACTCTATCCAGCAAGGCTATCGTTCAGAAGAGAAGGAAAGAGACAGTTTCCCAAACAAAAGTTAAAGGGATTCATGACAACTAAACCAGCCCTACAAAAAATACTAAAGAGGACTTTTTTTTAGTAGAAACTAAAGACCATAGGCAAGAGTAAGAAAAAGAAGAAGCACAGAAGCAGAAAAAATAAATATATCTATAAAGATCAGTCAAGAGGTGTACAAAATAAAAGGACCCCATATACCTAAAATGTGGTGGGGAGAAGAGTAAGGAATGGGTTCAAACTTCAGTGACCGTCAACTTAATATAGATTGCTATATGCAGAAGATGTTCTGTACAAACCTAATGGTAACCACAAATCAAAAACCAGTAATAGATATACAAAAAATATAGAGAAAGAAATCCATGTGTATCCCTAAAGAAAGCCATCAACTTATGAGACAAGAGAGCAAGAGAAGAAAGGATCAGAGAAGAACTACAAAAACAACCACGACACAAGTAACAAACTGGCAACAAATGCATACCTATCAATAATTAACTTTGAATGTTGATGGACTAAATACTATAATATATAAGTGATTAATTACTGGGTTCTACTCCTGAAACCAATACTACACTGTATGTTAACTAACTTGAATTTAAATAAATAACTTTAAACTTAAAAAAAGACATAGGGCAATGGAGTGAAAAACAAACTAAAACACATCTATATGCTGCCTACAAGAGACTCATTTCAGATCTAAAGATGTATGCAGATTGAGAGTGAGGGGATGGAGAAATATTTATCATGCAAAAAGATATGAAAACAAAACCAGGGTAGCAATACTATATCAAACAAAATATACTTTAAAACAAAGACTGTAACAAGAGACAAGACACTATACAATAATAAAAGGAACAATCCAACAAGAAGACATAACAATTGTAAATATTTATGCGCCTGATATGGGAACACCCAAAAACATAAAACAGTTAATAGCAAACAAAGGAAGTAATCAATAGGAATAAAATAATAGTAGGAGACTTTAACATGCCTTTTACATCGATGGAAAGATCATCCAAGCAGAAAATCAACCATGAAATAGTGGCTTTGAATGATACTCTCAACCAGATAGACCTAAAAGATACATCAGAACATTCCATCATAAAACAGCAGAATGCACGTTCTTTTCAAGTGCAGAGTGAACATTCTCCAGAAGAAGTCACATATTAGGCCACAAAACAAGTATCAACAAATACAAAAATATTGAAGTCCTACTGTGCATCTTTTCTAACCACTATGAAACTAGAAATAAACTACAAGAATATATCTGGAGGAAGCAGAAATACATGGAGGTTAAACAACATGCTAGTAAACAATGAATGGATCAAACAGAAAATAAAATAAGAAATAAAAAACACATGGAAACAGATGAAAAATGAAAACACAATGGTCCAAAAATCATTGGGATGCAGCAAAAGCCATTCTAAGAGGGAAGTTTACAGCAATACGGGCCTACCTCAAGAGGCAAAAAATCTCCAATAAACAATATTTATTACACCTAAAAGAGCTAGAAAAAGAAGAACAAACCTTACACCTAAAAGAGCTAGAAAAAGAAGAACAAACAAACCCCAAATCAGCAGAAAGGAAATAATTAAAATTATAGCAAAAGTAAATGATACAGAAATTTAAAAAAACAACAGATCAATGAAAACAGGGGCTGGTTCTTTGAAATATCAACAAAATTGATAAGCCTCTTACAGACTCATGAAAAGAGAAGACAGAGAACTCAAACAAAATCACAAATGAAAGAGGAGAAATAACAACTGACACCACAGAAGTACAGAGGATTATAAGAGACTATTACGGAAAATTATATGCCAAATTAAACACCTAGTAGAAATTAATAAATTCCACAAACATATAACTGACCAAAACTGAAGTGGGAAGAAATAGAAAATTTGAACAGACCAATTAACAGCAACAAAATTGAATAATAAAAACTCCCAAAAAACAAAAGTCCAGAATCAGATGGCTTCATGGGTGAGTTCTACCAAACCCTTAACAAGAGTTAATACCTATTCCTCTCAACTTTTCCAAAAAATAGAAAAGGTAGAAAATCTTCTAAATTTATTCTATGAGGCCAGCATCACCCTGTTTCAAAACTAGATAAAGACACAAAAAAGAGAACTACAGGGCAATATCTCTGATAAACATAGATCCAAAATTTTTCAACACAATATTAGCAAACTGAGTGCAACAATGCATTTTAAAAAAATCATCCACCATGATCAAGTAGGATTCATTCCTGAGAGGCAAACATGCCTCAATATTTGCAAATCAAGCAATGTGATGCATCAATAAGAAAAAAGATAAAAACCATATGATCATTTCAACAGAAGGAGGAAAAACATTTGACAAAGTACAACATCCATTCATGATAAAAACCTTCAACAAAGTAGGTTTAGAGAGAGCACACCTCATCATAATAAAGGACTTATATGAAAAACACACAGCTAACATAATTCTCAATGGGAAAAAAACAGAGAACTTTTCCCCTAAGTTCAGGATTTCCAAGAGAAGGCTTTCCACTCTCACTGCTTTTATTCAACATTGTACTGGAAATCCTAGCCACAGCAATCAGATAACAAAGAAACAAAAGGCATCCAAATTGGTAAACAAGAAGTAAAACTTTCACTACTTGCAAATGACATGATACTATATAGAAATCCCTAAACACTCCACCAAAAAAACTCCTAGAACTGATAAATAAATTCAGTAAAATCACAGGATACAAGCCAATGTACAGAAATTCATTGCATTTCTATACACTACCAATGAAGCAGCAGAAAGAGAAATTAGAAAACAATCTCACTTACAATTGCACCAAAAATAATAAAATATCTAGGAATAAACTTAACCAAAGAGATGTAAGACTTATGTTCTGAAAACTACAAAACAAAGATGGAATAAATTGAAGATTATACAAATGGAAAGATATTTCTTGCTTATTATATTGGAAGAACAAATATTAAAATGTCTATACTACCCAAAACAATCTACACATATAATGCAATCCTTATCAAAATACCATCCACATTTTTCACAGAACTAGTACAAATAATCCTAAAGTTTGTATGAAACCACACAAGACCTCAAATAGCCAAAGCAATTTTGAAAAAGATGAGCAAAACTGGAGGTACCATAATTCCAGATTTCAAGTTACACTACAAAGCTATAGTAATCAAAACAGTATGGTACTGGCACAAAAATAAATGCATAAATCAATGGAACAGAATAGGGAGCCCAGAATAAACCCATAATTATATGATCAGTTAATCTTCGACAAGGGAGTCAAGAATATGCAATGGGGAAAAGTCTCGTCAACAAATGGCTTTGGGAAAACTGGACAGGTACATGCAAAAGAATGAAATTGGACCTCCAGCTTACACCATACACAAAAATAAACTCAAAATGGATTTAAATGTGAGACCTGAAACCATAAAAATCCTAGAAGAGAGCATAAGCAGTAATTTCTCTGTCAGCCACAGCAACATTTTTCTAGATATGTCTCCTGAGGCAAGGGAAATAAAGCAAAAATGAACTGTGATGACTACTTCACAGTTAAATGCTTTTGTACAGCCAAAGAAATAATCAACAAAAATAAAAGAGAATTTACTGAATAGAAGGCATTTGCAAATGATATATCTGATAAGGATTTAGTGTTCAAAATATATAAAGAACATGTACAACTCAACACCAAAAAAACAAATAATCCAATTAGAAAGTGGGAATAAGATATGAATAGACAATAGATGGCCAATAGACACATGAAAAGATGCTAAACATCACTCATCATCAGGGAAAAACAAATCAAAACCACAATGAGCTATCTCCTCATACCTGTCAGATTGGTCAAATCAAAAACTCAAGAAACAAGTGTTGATGAGGATATGGAAAAAAAGAAATCTTCATACATTGTTGGTGAGAATGCCAACTGGTGTAGCCACAGTAGAACACCATGGAGGTATGGAGGTTCCTTAAATTCAACAATAAAACTACCCTATAATTCAGTAATCACACTACGGATATTTACCCAAAGAAAACAAAAACACTAATTCAAAAGGATATATGCATCCCTCTGTTTATTGCAGCATTATTTACAAGAGCCAATTATGGAAATAGCCCAAGTGGTCCAGTGATAGATGAATGGAAATCAAAGAAGTGGTATGTATGTATGTATACACACACACACACACACACACACACACACACACACACACTGAAATATTATTCAGCCATAAAAAGAAAGACATCTTGCCATTTGCAATGACATGGATGGAGCTAAAGAGTATAAATGCTAAGCCAAATAAGTCAGTTAGAGAAAGACAAATACCATAAGATTTCACTCCTATGTGGAATTTAAGCAACAAATAAACGGGAAAAAAAAAAGAGAAAAACCAAAAAACAGACTCCTAACTATATAGAACAAACTGATGGTTGCCAGAGGGGTGGTGGGTAGGGGGATGAGTGAAACAGGTGAAGGGGATTAATAGTACACTTATCTTGATGGGCACAGAATAATACATGGAATTGTTGAACCACTATAATTATGCACCTGAAACTAACATAACACCCTATGTTAACTATACTGGAATTATCATTTTTAAAAAATTAAATTTAAATTAATCACAGAAATGAAAAAATTTGAAATAAAATTGAAGCATGGTAATGGCTGCCCAACTCTGTAAATTTATTTAAAAATTTAATTCACATACTTAAAAAATGGAAAATATTATAAATTATACTTCAATAAAGCTTTTAAATATTAAGTGTGAAATAAAATTAAAAAATAAATGAAGACACTCACGGAATAGCATGTTACTTGTGGTTAGTTTTACCAATTGAAGCATATGCTGTACATAGATGTCCACTGAAGTGCTTGGATCATCTTCATAAATAGCTTTAGGAACACCATGCTTCTGATCAAGTTTTGGGGTGATGGTGGGGTGGTCCAGAGTCAACGACCAAGAAAGAATTCCTCAAGGTGTCTTTGGTGCAAAAAAAGGTGATTTTATTAAAGCTCGGGGGACAGGACCCATGGGCAGGAAGAGCTGCTCTGGGGTTGTGATGGGTAACTCATTATATATCCTCAAGGTATGTACCTTCCAAGGAATTTTGGAAACAAGGTTTCCAGAACCTTGAGGGGCTAGCTGTTGCTAGGGAAACTCCATAAATTACCACTTAATAAAACCACAGTCTTGAGACCCTTCAGATGCATATCAGGGAGCCAATAAGGTTGGAGCATGATTGCCAGCGTATATCCTGGAGCAACTGAGATAAAGGAGGTAGATTTACAGGATCCTTGAGGTTGGGACAATGTTAAACCAAGGTTCTCTTTTGCCCCTAAAGAAGTGTCCTCACTGAGGCAGTTGAGCTCCTAGAGGGAGGTCACTCTGCCTGTTTCAAGGACTTGTCAATGGGCTGAAGGCAGTAAGGGAATTTAGTTTTAATTTTTTTAATGTTTACTTATTTTTGAGAAAGAGAGAGAGAGACAGAGTGCAAGAAGGGGAGGAGCAGAGAAAGAGGGAGACACAGAATCTGAAGCAGGCTCCAGGCTCTGAGCTGTCAGCACAGAACCCGATGCGGGGCTCCAACTCACTAACCGTAAGATCATGACCTGAGCTGAAGTTGGACGCTTAACCAACCAAGCCACCCAGGTGCCCGGGGAATTTAATTTATTTGCCTTAGTTTCCCACATCAACATGGCAAGCACTTAAACCCCTTTCCTTTGTTCTTGGGTAGCCAGGAGTGTCAGGATCCCACCTGGGGGGCTGAGGGGCGAGGTGCTAGCTTGTGCTTTGCCCCTCAGCCTGCCTCATGCTTCCTCATCACTCGTAAGTTTGATGCTTAGGTGACCCAAATTCTTAGGAAGATTTTTTTTTTCTTTCAGTCTGTAATACAAAGTGTCTGGTTTTGCTACATGACTCTTGTCCAGAGTGCTTTTTCTATCAATGTTTGGATTGTAGGTTTTGTATATACTACCACACTGGTGGGTTCTTTCTCTAACTCCATTTTTTTTTTGTTTAAATTTTCCATTTTGAAAGTAACATATGCTAATTCCTTAATAGATGAGAGTAAAACAAACCTCCCATTGGCCCACCATCCAGTAAAAATAACTTAAAAATAATAACCAGTATTAATAACTTCCCCCATTTCTTTCTAGTCTTTTTGTTCTGCATGGTTTTCTATAGTATATAGAAGCTCATGCACAGTAATTTTTAATAATGTTTATTTTTTCAGTATACTAATGTATGCAATTATAGATTTTCAAAATATAGAAAAATATACATTAGAATTTCGCCACTCAAATTTCATTAACTGAAGGGTGATTTGCTGGATCTTCTGGGTTGTAGGTACACAAGGTTTTGTTGAGGGTGGAAATTAAAACTCTGCTTCAACATGGCTTTGCAACTGCTTCAATACAATGATGTGTTTGCACAACAGTAAGCTTTAAGTTGTTCTGTGGCCTTTCTTGATACAGTGGAAAGAACTACCAAGGCAGCCTTGAAGGGATTTTCCACTTCTTTGTGTTATTGTCTTTGTTCAGAGAGCAAACTGAGATGACAATATTAAAAGAGTTCTCCTTTATACCACCACTGTAACCAAGGAGAAATTTATCAGAATGGGGGCAGGGTAAGGGGGGTTGTGGCATGGAAACAAAATACAGAAGTCAGAAGTGGTTTATTTAAAACAAATCTAAGATAGTTCAGGAGAGTGAGGAGGAGGAGGAACCTCACCCAGAGCAATTTCTATTTCATCTTATTCTAATTGGAGGGCTATCAGTACTCTTTGAAATTCTGATTCGTCAAGGTGGCCCCCTCTTGCCTGGTTTAGAAGTAAATATTGAGGGAAGAGATTATTCAAGTAAATATAGAATTGGCACTTTTACTTATGTATCTGTGTTACAGAGCTCCTTAATGACAGGAAGAGAGGTAATTTAAAGAGAGAAATTGGCAATTAGTTAGCTCCTTGCAATCATTACCATGTATGGGAAAAGGACTCCAAAGTCAGTCCCATGCCAATGACACATGGCTTATAACCTCTCACGCCCCGTTACCATTTCTAATATGACCACCCTCTTCTCTGTCATCAGCTCGTTCTTTTTCCCTTACAGAGTCATTAAAAAGTAAAGGCTGAAAGCCCTTCACCTCCTCCAGGGCAGAGCAGGAGAAAGAAACTCAGACATCATCAGAACCTACTCTCCAGGGCTGATTGTGTCCCCAGGGAAAGACATCACTTCTAATCAGTTCTGAAAGCAGTGGCTATTCCCTTTTACAGGGAAAACAAAATCATCCCTCTGTGGAGTTCTAATAGATCTACTTAAGATTTCAGGGGGGTATAAAAGAAACTGTCTCAAAAGGAAAGAAAGACAAGTGAAGACTTTGCAAGTAGATAGCTTATTAGAGAGGAACACTGCTCCTTTGGAAGGTGACATTGTGATGTTGCCCTCATGGCAATGAAAAGAGCAATGGCCTGTCAGTCAGAAATCAGGAGTGCAGCTCTGCACTTCCTCGCTGTGTGACCCTGCGTAACTTACTTGAGCTTTCTGGTCCTCAAATGTCTCATTTAATCAATGAGATATGTTAATAACACTCCTTGGTACAGTTAGTGATTCAAATGAAAATGCATTTGAAATGTCTTTGCATTATGATTATTATTTTCAGGATATGATATTGAACAACACAGAAATGGGTTACTACCTTTGAAATCTAAAATTTAGTACGGGAAATATATCAAACAAGTAGGCAAATGGACATATTGCTGAGAAGGTGGAAAGGGAGATGAACTTGTAATTGATGATCAGGGAGAAAGACAGTAAATAATCTGAAACTTGAAAAATGAGAAAGTGCCAGTCATGAGTAAGAGTGGGGGTGGGGGGAGGTGCTGAAATTCTGTGGTAGATAAAATAGATCAGTGAGTTGAAGACACTAAAGTAAGATTAGTGACTCTGTAACACACTAAATGAGCGGGAGAGTAGCATGAAATGGGAATGGAAAGAGATTCTGGAAGCTTCTTTTTTATCTTTTACATACATTCTGAGATAGAAAGATTGGGATGGGATAGTTTGCCCAGAGCTGGAGAACAACACCTGACAGCTCAGACTCAACAATAACAGACCTAAATCCCAAAGTCTGGCCTCACTACCCTCAACAAAATTGCAAGTGCTCATGTACATTAGGCCCATAACATTCCAACACTCTCCCACTGGCAAGATATAGGAAGACAAGAAATTAATAATATTTCATGATGACCACTGGAGACACTACTCAGGTCACTTCTCCAGTGTGGAAAGGTATCCACTGAGACTCCTTTGAAAGAGAGCTTAAACTCTTTAATCTCAAATCAGGAGCAACAGAGTTAGGCCCTATCTGCCACTTTTCCATCCTGGCTATTTTCTGCTACGTGCTAACCAATCTGAGCATTTGATCCAACCAGTTGGAAATGTTAATTCATTACTTATAGGCACCCCTATCAGGAAACTATTTAAAAATAATCATTGCTGCCCAATTTGTATAGGAGATGCACTTGTCTGTTTAAGGCGCAGACCCAGAATCTCTCTTCTTTACTCTATGGCCCCACCCTAAATAGTCAAATCCAAATCTCTGGCATAAAAATCAGGAATATTGGGATAAGGCCCAGATCTATTCTCTGGCGCTGACCTCTCTCCCACATGCCGAAATGCTGCTAACCATATCCTGGGTAACTTTATTAATTTATCCCATTGGCAAATTGATCACCTTTCTCCAAGCCAGCTCCTCCACAGTGAGGTCATTACCATCTAATACCAAACTACTCAACCAAGAAATCTGGGACTCACCTTTACTTCCGCTCTTCCACATTCAGTCAATCATTGGTCTCTATAGCTTCTACGGCCTTAATACCTCTTGAGTCTTCCCTCCTTCCACCCATCCTGTTAGGTTAGGCCTTCACCATTTTTTGCTAGATCTCCCAACTTCCCTCTGACCTACCTCCATTTGCCCTCCACAGAAATATCGCGATGTCTTTATCAAAGGCAGACAGTTATGTCAGATCTCTGCTTAAAATTATTCAATGTATTCACTAACCCCCTAGCTTTCATAACAATGGTCATATGCCATTACTCAGGACCCAAGACCCCTCATGATCTCTTTCCTACCTTTCTGGCTGTGCTTTCCTCAGCCCTTACACACTTTTCACTCCAGCCCAGCTAAACCATTTGAACTTCCCTATACATGTACCTTGCAAGTTTGTTTTTCCTGCATTTATTTTTCCAGGTCTTCACTTAACTTTTTTTCTTTATCCACCTAAGTTATATTTAATATATTGCTAAAATAAGCAAACACTGAAACAAAATTACTTTTAGTCTTTTAGGGTATTAAAATCATGGAAGCCACCTTCCACTCCAAAAAGTTTTCTTGAAGAACAATTTCAAGTTTCTTTGGATGTTCAGAACTCAGTTCAAGCCCCCTGTTTGGTTTAGCTGTGCTTCCTCCGTGTCCCCAAAGCACCCTGTTCCTATTTGTACATAACACTCACCACACTGGGCTATGCTTACTGGTTTACTTGTTTGTCTCACTAAATGGACTGCAAGAGCATCTCTCATTTGTTTCCCCAACACCTAAAACCATGCACAGTGTAAACACGTATGCAGAATATTTAACCAGTGGAATATTAACTACAAGCCACAATATAAGTGATCTGAAAACTATGAAATATATGGGGAAAAATGATTGTGGTTTTATCTGAGAATGTTCCATACACAATATATTATGGAAGAGTTTTGTTCATAGTATTCCATCAAATGAAACTCTAGGTAAAGATGTATTTAAAACACGAATCTTCTTTTCTATTCTTGCAGTCATTGTCAAAAGAGTAAAATATCCTGCCACAGAGAACTATCCTCTTCTGATAGTGATAAATACAGGGAAAATCACTGCAGCGACACAACTCAAATCATTTGCAGAATGCAAGTCCACAATCTATTAACCTAAATTCTGAAGACAGAATTCAGAAAGTTCTGAAAACAAATGTTTTTTGGAAACTAATTTGGCAGCAAAACCTGGCCTGACCTAAACCAAACTGATGACAAAACTTAATGCAAGGGCTATTTTAAATTTATTTATTTTTTATAATGTTCATTTATTTTTGAGAGAGAGAAAGAGCAGGGGTGGGCAGAGAGAGAAAAAGACACAGAATCTGAAGCAGACCCCAGGCTCCAAACTGTCAGCACAGAGCCCAAAGCAGGGCTTGAACCCACAAACTGCAAGATCATGACCTGAGCTGAAGTCCAACACCTAATGAACTGAGCCACCCAGGTGCCCCTGCAAGGACTATTTTAAAGTCATTATTTATCACATCCTTGGGAGTAAAATTCAATACTAATTCAGTTCAAATTTTTCCCCCAATAATCCTTCTCCAATTTCACTCTAAAATCTGGTTAGTAAAAAAGGATAAAAGGTCAAAAATATAAAATAAAATAAAATAAAATAAAATAAAATAAAATAAAATAAAATAAAATAAAATAAAATAAAATATAAAATAAATAAAATAAAATAAAATAAAATAAAATAAAATAAAAAGTCTGGTTAGTAGTGGGGCACATGGGTGGCTTAGTTGGTTAAGCATCCGACTTTGGCCCAGTTCATGATCTCACAGTTTGTTGGTTCAAGCCCCAAGGCAGGCTCTGTGCCTGGAGCCTGCTTCAGATTGTGTGTGTGTGTGTGTGTGTGTGTGTGTGTGTGTGTGTGTGTGTCTGCCCCTCCCCTGCTCACACTCTGTCTCTCAAAAATAAATAAATATTTTTTAAAATAAAATAAAATCTAGTTAGTAGTTAGATAGATAATAAATAAATAAATAAATAAATAAATAAATAAATAAATAGAAATGAAATGAAATGAAATGAAATGAAATGAAATGAAATGAAATGAAATGAAATGAAATGCTATTGTGTCCTTTGTCCTCAAAAGTCTGGTCCACACCTCACAATACTTTAAGGCTCTTTAACCTTCTGTTCTTCCATTCCATACCTACCACTGGTCAGAACTCTTTGTGTCTGCCTCCAAGCTAATGTAAAGAAAGAATATTTCTTTACCTAAGTTCTATTTAATACATGGCTGAAATAAACAAAAAAGAATAGAAATGAAATTGCTTCTAGTATTTTGGAGTGTTGAAATCATGGCAGCCACCTTCCACTCCAAAAATTTTTATAATAATTCTAGTATTTTAGGATAAAAGAACATCTTCGAGTTTCTCATTCTCAATTACTTATTTTTCTGGTCTAAGCTAATTGTCTACCCAGGGATTCCAACTTTATATCAGCAAAATTTCCAACTACCTTTAAAAATTAAAAAACAAACAAAACCATGGTATTAGAGGGAAAACAGGAGAATATTTTGTACAACTTCAGAATAACAGAGACCTTTATAACTTTTATACCTTACAAAATTTAAAAACAAATATTTCAAAACAAATTTTAAATAACCGATAAATTTGACTACTTTTAAGTTAAAATTTTCTGCAAAGCAAAAACACCATAAGCAAAGGCAAAAGACAAAAGATAACTTTGGGAAATTTATGTATCAGTTTAATTAATACATAATGAATTCCTACCAATAAAAAATAGAAAAGGCAAAAGAAATGAATAAATAGTCACAGACAAGGACCTATATATACTAAATATAGGAAATGCCTTCAATCACATTCATAACAACAATGCAAATTAAAATACACTGTGTTTTTAATTTATGCAATTGGCAGCATTTTGAAAATTTGGACACAGCTTTGTTGACAAAGCAGTGGCAAAAAGATGAACTACTCTTCCATATTGCTGGTGAAAATGCTGTTTGGAACAACTCATATAGAAGCAATTTGGCAATATCTATTAAAATTACAAATGTGCATATTTGAAGTTGCAATTCCACTTTTAGGAATTTATCATACAGATAGATCAACAGATTGTAAAAATGACACATGTATATGGTTATTCATTGCAGCACTGTTTGTAGTGGAAAAGATTAAAAATTACCTAAATTTCCAGCAATATGAAGTCAGCTATTATCTTACTTACATCCATTCAGTAGAATACTTCACAGCAATTTTAAAAAAAAGAAGGAAGCTCTTTGTGTACTGATATGGAAAGATAGCCAAGATATTTTTTTAACGAAAGAAGAATAAAAGCCCTGGCCACAACTGTATCTGATATATACAGATGTTCCAGCTACAATTCTCTAAAATGTCCCTTCCAGAAACCTAATTTTGAATGTCAATCTCTTCTTGAACTAAACTTAGAGAAAAAGAAATTTAAGGTAAAAGGACAAATGTAAGAGAAATCATATATTTTCCAAATGAACTGCTCAAAGAAAGTCTCCTTCATACTGAAGCTTTTTTAATTCACTCCTTTACATTCTGGATTAAATTGGCTTCCTACATTATTATAAATTTCATTAAGTCCCCATATCTATTGAAGAGTCTTTTCACACACTCCGTTTTAAGACAACCATTTATATAGTACCATTATTTTTGAGCACCAAAAATACTCTGAATTTGTGAATACTCCTGATTTGAATGGTGATTCATTTGCAGAGGTAATTAATTCTATCAGTTTCAACCCACAGGATTAGAGGCATTTTGCACTGGTAAGAGGTTCTCCTACCTTTCTGACAGCTCTCTTACTCTTGGCTGACTTATCTTCTTCCTTTCCCTGTTTTTCAATTACTGGTATTCTCAAGGATCTTTTCTCTCTTTATAATGTCCCAGGCAGTCTCATTTTCTTCAAGAGCTTCACCATCTATTGTAATGAAACTGACTTCCATTAACTCCATCTAGGTGTCCTATGACCCCTCAAGCACATATCCAAAACTGAACTCTTTTTCTTCACCCAAACATCTTTTCTCCTCCTGAATCATAGTCTCCTTTCTTCTTTACCCCTGGTATCCAACCAGTTGCTGAATACTATTTTTCTACCTCTCAAATATCTAAGCCAGTAGTCCATCCCCACCACCCCCACCTGGTTCAGAGCCACTTCATGTCTCACACCAACAATTGCAATAGCTTACTAATTTGTCTCCTTCATCTATCTAACCTGTCTTTAAATCAGTCCTTGGCACAGCTATTATAATTTCATCTTTAAAGTAAAATCTTGATCATAATACTTCTTTCCAGGATCGTTGAATGGCTCCTTGTCAGCTATAGGAGAACATCCATACTATTACCTCACCCAGCATACCAAACCTCCAGGAACTGGCTCCTCTCTACCTTTTAATTCATATCCCTCACCACTCCCCTAAACCTACTGTGCAGGTTTCAGCCTTACCCTTCCATCCAATTCTGAGACCTACCAGGCTGTTTACTTCATTCTCTTTGTCCTGAAAGCCCTCCTCTACCCTTCCCACATCTCCTTTCACTTAGTGAGCTCCTAGCCATCTTTCAAGACCACCTCAAATGTAACCACTGTTAAGCACTCTGGACATCCCCAGAATTGTCTGTTGTACCCCACCTCCATCAGAATGCATATGCTGTGTAGTGTCTGCTTGTTTAATGAAAATCTATCCTAACCTGCTGGTATGATAGCATCTCAAGAAGCAGGGTCAGCTTCCTTATCTCTTCATCCCCACACTTAGCACAATATCTAGTACTAGGGTGTTCGATAAATTATGGTTGAATTAAATAACAATATCTAATGTATGTTTGGTTCTTAAAGCTCCAATAGCATAGTGAGTTAAAGAAGAAATGTTCGAAAGATTAGAAGTGGAGTGTCTTAAAAAGCAAGTAAAAGAAGAGAGAGAAAGAGTTTAAACAACTACCATGGCAAATGTCCAAGAAAGAGGGCTGAAAATGATGTATGTGACATAAGGAGTGGGGGTCAGAAAAGTAGCATAATGAATAGATGTCCCCCAAGAGATCTAGCGGTAATAAGCTTTCTTCTTTTGCCAAAACCAAGCAGAATATTAGGACTATTGCCTTGTGCTTTCACTTCTTCTGAAATCACTACAAATTTATAGACAGAGTCACTTTTTGACTGCATTAACATCCTTTAGCGTATTAATCAGGCTTCTAGTATACCCCATTTCTAATTCCATTCTTGCACCTCCTGCTGGTAGCCTCAAGTGTTCAACTTCTCTGGTACTAGGAAAATAAATATCTGTCGGGATCATTTCCCAAGTAATTCTGCTTTCCTATGTCAAAAGAAAGTCGAGCAGCAATATTTATACTGGACAAACTAGACTTTTTTGTTCTATTTTTTTCCTGTTTTGGTATCTGGGTACTACCAGCTTCATGGAATGATTTTGAATGTGTTCCCTCTATTTCATTATTTGTAAGATTTTGATAAAGTTTGTTCTTAATAACTTTTTTAAATGTTTTGTAGTATTCACCAGTGAAACCATGTGGTCATGGGCTTCTCTGTGCTGGGAGATTTTTGATTCCTAACTCAACTTTCATTCTTGTTATTGTCTAAGAAGATTTTCTATTTCTTGGATTAAATATTCATGGCAACTTGTGCATTTTTAGGAATTGTCTGGTTTTTTTCTAAGTTATCTGATTTATTAGTATATAATTGTTTATAGTAACTTGTTATCACATTGTGTTTATCTGATGATTGTCTTCCATTTCTCATTTTGGTTTTTGAGGCTTCTCTGTTCCTTTTTTTAATGTAGTTAAAGCATTGCCAATTTTGCTTATTTTTTTTTGGAAAAACTGGTCACTATGTTCAATGTTATGTATTTGTTTATTCTGATCTCTATTTTATTTCTGAATTTTCTTTTATTTACTTCCTCTGCTAAATTTCAGCTAAGTTTCTTCTTTTTCTAGTTCCTTGTGTTATAATGTTAAGAAAAAAAAGTTCAAATAAACAACTTAATACAAGCATTTATATGATAAATTTCACTCTAACATCTGCTTTTGCTACATCCCATAGGTTTTGGAATATTTTGTTTTTCTTTTGAGACCTATTCTGATTTTCCATTGATTTATTTGGCCCATTGCTTATGTAGTAGTGTGATGTTTAATATTAATATATTAAATATTTAATATCTATATTGTAAATTTTCCGGCTTTGTTTTATTGTTGATCTTTAGTTGTGTGCCATTGTGATTCGAATGATTTGATTTCAATCTTCTTAAATTTGTACTATTTGTTATGTTTCTTATTATGTGAGTTAACCAGGGGATTCTTCCATGTGTTCTAAAAGAAAGTGTGTATTCCATCTTTCTTGGATGGAATATTTTAGATGTATCTTTTAGAATCATGTATTCTGAAGTATGCTTCAAGTAAAAATTGATCTTGTTGAAAAAAAAAAACCTTAAGTAAGGGTACTTGTTTAAAATAAAGTATATCAGAGGTGAGGTGGGTGGGGGAATGGGTGAAATAGAGGAAGGGGATTAAGAGTATCCTTATCATGAGGAGCACTGAGAAATGTATAGAATTGTTGAATGACTATATCGTACATCTGAAACTAATATAACACCATATGTCAACTATACTGGAATTAAAATTAAAAACTTAACTAAAAAGAAAAATAAAACAACACTCCAGGTATCTAGCTGCTTATCTAGATCCTAGTCCTGAAAAATTTGGCTCCTGAATCATTAAACCCATTGTCACAAGGAACTTGAGTTAGCCACTTTTTCTAGAACATAGCCCAGAAAAGGAGGACTATATCGTTCCTAGTTTTCTTCTCTGGTACCTTCCTGTCTATCTGACAAGATTTCTCTAAGTGGTCCCCTTTTCCCATCATTTCCTGTCTCATCAGTAAATATAGCTCTATTGTGATGGTCTTTGTAACTCTGGCACCTGCTTCAGGTCAAACTGATTTCTGTTTATCAACTGTCTCAAACAATGTCCTTTTTCTCTCCTTACTTCTCTTCTGCTTCTTCCTCCTGACTCCCTTCTAATCTTCCTCCCCACTTCCCTCTCCCTCTCCCACATACAAACACAGAGAACTCATACACACAATCTCCATTATTTGTCTTTCTCAACAACTACTAATGTTCACAAAGCACACATTTACACTTAAGATGGCGCCAGCCTTTCAAGACAAATGCACTTTCAGTTCCAAACATGCTTTTGGGAGACAGACTTTTGCTATCAAGAGAAAATGCCTGAGAAACAAACACTCTGGAAACTGACTGAAAAAAAAAAGTTCAGGCCAAAGTAAGAGAAAATTTTATTTTCTTCGTGGTGTTCCCAGAATGTATACTGGCCTCTGTTCTAAAATTCAGTGCAGCTGTGTAGAAGTAACTGAAGCAAAAGATTTAGATTCACAGTGGGGTGAAATATCTATGGCTTAATAAAAGCCAGCAGAACAATTGCAGAAAAAAAAGGAAGAGATGCAGAGGGAGATAGTTATACAAAGCAGTTTCAGAAATGTCTTGACTCTGCTCTCATAAATAAGTATATATATGGCCAACATGTACTAGATGGGACTCGATGTCTCTATTATTTTTAAGTATCTTTTTTCTCAACCTAAGAATTGTTGACATAGTATTATACCATACAATTCCTATCCAAGTTATCACAAGATTATATTCCAAATATATACACTTTTTGTTAATTACATTTTCTTTCAATCTCTTGAAATCCAAGATATTTTTGTTTGCATTCATTTCTGAACCCAATTCCTATCCAACCCATATTTTCTCTACACACACACACACACACACACACACACACACAAAAGCAAACAAAATTATGCACCAACAGAACTCATCCAGTTCTAAAGTGATGAGATTAAATTTACACATTCTCATCTACCTATCTCTTTATGTAACCTTCATGCCTAGCACAGAGCCCAACACAGGGCTTGAACTAACAACCCCAAGATCAAGACCTGAACTGGGATCAAGAGTCATAACCAAGTGAGCCACCCAGTTGCCCCTCACCTTCTCATCTTTTTTTTAATTTTTTTTTTTACATTTATTTATTTTTGATAGAGAAAGACAGAGCACAAGTGGGGGAGGGGCAGAGAGAGAAGGAGACACAGAATCTGAAGTAGGCTCCAGGCTCTGAGCTGTCAGCACAGAGTCCCACGTGTACCTGGAACTCACAAACCACAAGATCATACCCTGAGCCGAAGCTGGACGCCCAACCGACTGAGCTACTCAGGCGCCCCGCTTCTCATCTTTTAAATCTCAGTTTAAATGCTAACTCCTCAAAAGACTTTGCTAGAAAAGATCTAGTTACTCCTATATAGCAGCAAATTATTTATTTTCTTCATGCAGTTATTCAAGTGTGTAATTTCAAAACTGTATTTCATTGTTATTATCTGATTTTTCCAATAAAACATAAACTTTATGAAGGCAGGGACCATTTCTGTGTCTCTTGCTTTGTAGCCCCATCACATAGGATTGTGCCAAATACATTGTAGAGGTTTACTAAATATTAATTTAAAAGTATGTATTTTTAATTTTCTGCAAACATAAAAGTATGTATGAGATGAAGGGATTTAAGAAAATCTGCTTACACAGAATTTACCACCCAAAATTCTTGATGTTAATACACAAACAAAACCAATTATAACAAAGTAGGAAACCAAAATGAAACAAATAAAATTAGCAAGTAACACAATTAACAAAGACATTTTATCCTTGATACTCCAAAATGGATAATGGATTAAAAAGTTTTCTAATAATGTTTAACAATACATGAAATATGCACACTTATTATCTCAGTTTCTAAGGACCAAGAGTATGGGCCTAGTTGGGTCCCGTGACTCATGATTTCACAAGGTTCCAATCTAAATATCAGTGGGGGCTGCAGTCTAATCTGAGTCCCAACTGGAAGGATCGATTTCCAAGCCCACATAGTTGTTACCAGCATTTGGTTTTATTAAGTTGTTGGACTGAGAACCTCACTTTCTTGCTAACCATTGGCTGGAAGTCACTCTCAGATCTCTGCCTTCCCAACATAGTCATACCTTTCCTCAAAGCCAGCAGGAGAGAATATCCTTGCAGGACAGGGTTTATAATATTATATAATCACTTACATATAATCACATATGTCTTATCACATTTGTCATATTCTATTTGTTACAAGCAAGTCACGAGCTCTACTGACACTCAAGAAAAGGAGACCACAAGGATCAGAGAACCAGGAAGCAGGGATCATGGAGGCACCCTATAGTCTGCCCACCACAAACAGAACAGTAATTATGACCCCAGTTCATCTAAGAATATTAAGAAATAAAATATTTTCTGGTAGTAAAGAATTTGTCCAACCTCACAGGCTCTTCCAAAGTTTTATGAATATTAAAATAATTCACATTAAATATTTAGTAATATTTACTAACTTACATTAAAATATTCACCCAAATGATACTCTATGGCAGGAGACTAATTAAAGAATTGTGAATGTCTTCAGAGTTTTATCAAAGACAGATGGAATAAATAAGTTAGATGATGCAAATAGCATTAAGTAGCTAAAGATTCTATATACAAGAAACTAACTGAAACCCAGAAGTACATGTGGGAAATTATATCACAACCCTTTATTCTGTCCTCATCTTTGTCATGGTTCACTGTGAATACAGTAGATGTCCTTGCCCCATTGGCTTTGGAGTTGGTCATTTGACTTGCCTTAACCAATCAAGTGTGAACAGAGATGACAATATGCCAGCTGTTAGCAGAGACTGTAAGAGACTGTAATACTACAAGCTTCAGTTTGCCCCTTTTGCATTCCTGTCCTCCACCATGAGAAAAACTCACGCCAAAGAAGATCCCAGAATGAAAGACACATCAAGCTTAGCAAAGCCCAGGAGAGCCATGGCCAGCCCACCATTAGACTTATAAGCAGTGAATCAATATTTGTTATCATAAGCCACTAAATTTTGGAATTATTCATTATACTACATTGCATCAGCAAAAAACTAACATAGTGCAGAATTTTTCAAGTAACTGATCAATAAAATGAGAAGTAACTTAGCATATCTCTACAATTAAATTGTTTTGATAAAAGTGTTTATATGTGTTTTTATACCACACATTCTGATCTCTGGCAATATTATCATTAATTTATTACCATTGTTGAAGAGCAAGGTACAAAAGGCAAAGAGGCCTATTAAATGCCAGAATTAAGCTTCTCACTAAGGCAAACATAGACAAACACAGTCTTTGCTTACAAGGTCAGAAGCCTCTACCACTGAAACTGATAGATTGGAGAGTAGATCTGAACAACATCCGTTCTCCTCACGTAGTGGGGAGAGAGGCCAGAAGTGTTAGCCTTAGGAAGTTTCTAGAAGAAAATAGGAGAAGGAAGTCTTTCGTAGTCTAAAACCATTAATCTCTCATACTCTGGTATTTGCACAACATCCTAATTATAGCACTGATTAGAGCTACCTTGTATTCTAGCTATTTATGCCTTACCTGTCCCTACTACTGAATTGCAACTCCTTAAAGAGCAGAGACCACAGTTTACTCATTTTAAAAATTCCCGTGACACACAGTACCCGCAAAAAACAGGCACTCAAGAAATGAATTGAGGAGCACCGAGGTGGCTCAGTTGGTTAAGCTTCTGATTTTGACTCAAGTCTTGATTGTGCAGTTTATGAGATCGAGCCCCACATGGGGCTTTCTGGTGTCAGTGCAAAAAGCCCACTTCAGATCTTCTGTCTCCCTCTCTCTCTGCCCCTCCCCTCCTCTCTCTCTCTCTCTCTCTCTCTCTCTCTCTCTCTCTCTCTCTCTCTCTCTCAAAAATAAATAAACATTAAAAAAGAAAGAAATGAATTGCATTTCTATGTTCTTTGATAAAAGTAGTTTCTTGCCTATCAGTGAAAAATAACTAGAGGTAAGTAACTAAAGTGCTAAATGGGAGAAAAATTGGTTGAGTTTCATTTTAGGCAAAATGTAGGAAATTCTCTTGTTGTCTTGATGACAGAAGGCCAAATTCCCCATGCCTGGAGACCTAAGACTTCAGACCCAGAAGCATTAGGTTCATGCCAAGATCAGCTCTGATTTTTGGCAGCACTTGTAGAGAATTATCTTTGATGAGTTAGCTCCACAATACTATAAATGTTATTGGTAAAAATCATTGTTCATATATTAAGGAATATATAAAATTTTGTGTATCTAGTTTAGTGAAACATATTGATCTCCTGGAAGATTTGAATATAACATACTCCAAAGTGCATTTCAAATTACCTCTTAGATTTTCTGACCCATAGTCTGCCATGTTTAAATAAATATTAGTATAAGACTGCTTTCCAAGAGTCAGGCTTCAAAAAAAAAAAAATAACCATGCGTTCATTCAAAGATAAAAAAAAAATCATGTAGTCTGGCACAATAAAAAGTACATTTCTGTTCTAAAAGGAAACTTCAGTAATTGAAAATTCCTAAACTAAATAGAGAATATTTCTTTCTGA
The DNA here is from genome assembly GCF_028018385.1 of Neofelis nebulosa. Taxonomy (NCBI): domain Eukaryota; kingdom Metazoa; phylum Chordata; class Mammalia; order Carnivora; family Felidae; genus Neofelis; species Neofelis nebulosa. The sequence continues at coordinate 220,540,871 of NC_080782.1, forward strand.
TAATTGGTTCCAACTTCACACAAGTGAAAGATGCTGAGGTCAGATTGAACATATTCTGTGATTCAGCCATGTACTCAAGCAGGAAATGTCCTAGGTTTGGGAAATACCCAGCAAAGAGTTGTCTGCAGCCAGGTACGGCTCTATTCTCCAATCAGGCTAAAGACTGGCTTTCAGCAACCCACTTGACAATTCTGATTGAGATGAGATTGCAGTCTGCAAGGGGTCAAGAAAACTTATATTCTAGCTGCCTAGATCACAAAAATGTCAAAAAGTAGGTGACAAGAACACGAAGTTTGTAGAGAATAAGAAAATTAGATAGCCCTATCTCCTCCAAGCATGGTAAAAGGTAAAATGTGGCTGAGAACAAATATTAGCTGCCAGGTCAGACCAATGGGCCAAAGAAAAAAATCAAAATTGAATCCAAAAAATCTTGAGACAAATGAAAATGGAAACACAACAAACCAAAACTAATGGAATGCACTGAAAGCAGTTCTACCAGGGAAGTTTATGGCAATAAGCACCTACATTATAAAAAAAGAAAGATCTCAAATCAACAACCTGATATTACACTTCAAGAAACTAGAAAAAGTAGAAGAATGTTAATAGAAGGAAGAAAATAACAAAGCAGAGCAAATATAAATAAAATAGACTAGAAAAAATAGAAAAGATCAGTTTCTAATATTGAGCAAATTTTTTTTTTTTTAATTTTTTTTTTCAACGTTTATTTTATTTTTTGGGACAAAGAGAGACAGAGCATGAACGGGGGAGGGACAGAGAGAGAGGGAGACACAGAATCGGAAACAGGCTCCAGGCTCCGAGCCATCAGCCCAGAGCCTGACGCGGGGCTCGAACTCACGGACCGTGAGATCGTGACCTGGCTGAAGTCAGACGCTTAACCGACTGCGCCACCCAGGCGCCCCTGAGCAAATATTTTTTAAGAAAAATTTTCTCTATAAAAACTAGAAAAAAAACAGAGAAAGAAGACCAAAACTGGAAATGAAAGAGGTGACATCACAATGGTTAACACAGAAATACTAAGGATCATAACAAATTACTATATGCAATTATATGCCAACAAATTAGACAACCTAGAAGAAACCAGAAATTCCTAGAAACATACAACCGACCAAAACTGAATCATGAAGAAATAGAAAAATGGGATAGACCAATTATAATTAAGGAGATTGAACCACTAATCAAAACCTTACCAATAAACAAAAGATTTTGTATCCTCACCAGGACCAGAGGCTTCACTGATGAATTCTACCAAATATTTAAAGGAGAATACCAGTCCTTCTCTAACTCTTAAAAAAACTGAAGAGAGAAAACTTCCAAACTATTTTAAGAGACCAGCTTTACCCTGATTCCAAAATCAGACAAGGACACTAGAAGAAAGAAAAAACTACAGAGGCAAAACTCCTAAACAAAATATAAGCAAACTGGGGTGCCTGGGTGGCTCAGTCAGTTAAGCGTTCAACTCTTGGTTTCACCTTGGGTCACGATCTCATGATTCATGTTTGGGCCTCACATCAGCCTCTGCACTGACAGTGTGGATCCTGTTGGGATTCTCTCTGTCCCTCTTTCTCTCTGCCCATTCCCTGCTCATGCTGTCTCTCTCAAAAATACATAAACATTTAAAATATATATATATAAGCAAACTGAATTCAACAATACATTAAAAAGATCATCCATCATGATCAAGTGGGATTTACTCCTAAGGTACAAGGATACTTCAACATATGCAAATTAATCAATGTGAGACACCACATTAACAAAATGAAGGATAAAAATCATATGATCATCTCAATACATGAAGAAAAAGCATTTGAAAGAAATCAACATCCTTTTTATGATAAAAATTCTCAACAAATTGGGAATAGAAGGAATGTATTTCAAAATAATAAAATTCACATATGACCAGCCCACTCTTAACATCATGGTGGGCTTTTCAATGGTAAAAACCTAAAAGTTCTTCCTCTAAGAACAGGGACAAAACAAGAATGCCCACTCTCACGACTTCCACTGAACATAGCATAGCAATTGGAATTGGTAGCCATAGCAATTAGGGGGAAAAAAAAGGAAAGAAAGGGCATCCAAACCAGAAAAGAAAGAAATTACAGATCGCATCATTTAATACACAGAAAATCTAAAGATTCCACCAAAAACACTGTTAGAACAAATAAATGAATTTTATAAAGCTGCAGGAAACTAAATCAATATACAAAGTTCAGGTATATTTCTAAACACTAACAATAAGCTATCAAAAAGAAAAATTAAGAAAACAATCCCATTTATAGTAACATCAAAAAGAATAAAATACTTAACCAAGGAATGGAAAGTTCTGTACACTGAAAACTATAAAATATTGATAAAAAAATTAAAGATATAAATAAATGGAAAGATATTCTGTTTTCATGGATTAGAAGTAATGTTGTAAAACTGCCCATACTACACAAGTAATCTACAGATTCAAAGCAATCCCTTATCAAAATTCCATGTATTTTTCATAGAGTAGAAAAACATCCTAAAATTTGGAATCACTAGGACCCAAAATGGCCAAAACAATCTTACGAAAGGAAACAAAGCCTGAGACATCACACTTCCTGATTTCAAACTATATTACAAAACTATCATAATCCAAACAATATAGATGAGCATACAAACAGACACATAAATCAGTGGAAGAGAACCGAGAATCCATGACAAACTCATGCCTTATATGGTCAATTAATTTTGGACAAAGTATCCAAGAAAATACAATGGGGAAAGAGCAGCCTCTTCAATAAATGATGCTCAGAAAATTGTATATCCACATGCAAAAGAAATAAACTGCACCACTATCTTATACCATACACAAAAATGAATTAAAGACTTGAAAATAAGACCTGAAACTATAAAACTCCTACAAGAAAACATAGGGGATGAGCTCCTTGACAGTGGTCTGAGCAATAATTTTTCGATTTAACATCAAAAACAAAACCAAAAGCAAAAACAAACAAGGGGGCTACATCAAATCAAAAATCTTCTGTGTAGCAAAGGAAACCATCAACAAAATGAAAAGCCAACCCACAGAATGAAAGAAAATATTTGCAAACTACATATCTAATATCCAAAATATACACGAAACTCCTATAACACAATAGCAAAGAATTTTAACATGGGCAAAAGACCCGAATAAATATTTTCCCGAAAAGAAATAAAAGTGGCCAATGGGTAAATGGAAAGGTGCTCAAAATCATTAATCATCAGGAAAATGCAAACTGAAACCACAAAGAGATATTATTTCATACCCACTGGAAAGGCTATTATCAAAATGACAAGAGATAACCAGTGCTGGTAAGGATATGAAGAAAGGGGAATTCTTGTATACTGTTGGTGGGAATGTAAAGTGTACAATCATTATGAAAACATTATGAAATTTCCTCAAGAAATTAAAAATAGTGCTACCATATGATCTAGCAATCCTACTTTTGGGATATACATAGCTAAAGAAATTGAAATTAGGAGCTCAGAGAGATTCCTGCCCTCCCATGTTCATGCTCTTCGCAACATTATTCACAATAGCAAAGGTATGGAAACAACCTAAATGTCTGTCAACAGATGAATGGATAAAGAAAATGTGGCATATATACACAATAAAATATTATTTGATCTTTAAAAAGAAGGAAATCCTGCCATGCGTGACAAATGGATGAATCTAGAAGGTATTACGCAAAGTAAAATAACCCGACGGAGAAAGACAAATACTGCATGGTACCTCTTATATGTGGGAATCTTTTCAAAATACATATGTATATCAAATCATCACACTGTATACTTCAAATATATTACAATTTTATTTGTCAATTTTATTCCTTGGTAAAACTGGAAAAAGAAAGTTCTTACCACAACAAAAGAAAGTTTTAAAAAAGAACTAGAATGTATACATCGTGATTTTTTTTTTAAGTTACAGTACTTCAAAGAGAGGAGAAGCACAACCAATTATGGGAATTTAAAAAAAATTCCATAAAGGAGGTGGCCTTTCACCGAGGTCTAAAAGATGACAAGAATTTGACAGAACCCAGGCTGTGGGGCATTCCTGGTCAGAGGAATCAGCATCAGACAAGTTCAGGAATCACAATGCCTAGAGCACAAGGGGAAGCAATGACTCTCCTGATTATGTAGGAATATGAAAATAGACAGTGAAGTAAGCCTGTGAAGGTGATTTGAGGTCATTAAAGAGAACTTTCAATAAGATGCTAAAGAATTGGGGCTTAATTGCATAGACACTGGGGACTATTGAAAGTTTCTGAGATTAGCGTGGATGGTCACAGCTGGGCTTTAGGGAAGAAAGTCTGATGCAGTTGTAGAGGATAGAGTCAAGGGGGACAGACCTGGAGGCAGGGAGCACAGCTGGGAGGAAACATTTGCAGCAGGCCAGTGTGCAACTTACATCTCATGAGAATAAATCCCGAGGTGCTATCACCACCATTAACAAAACTATTATCCAATTACATTTTAAAATCATTACAAGCACCATAAGACTGAAATTCCTATGGCACTTTATAGTTAGTAATCAAGTACTTAGCTGATGTTAGGTAGAAACTAGATGTCAGCAGTGGAAGGAATGCGGGAGGCAGAGTCCCAAATCCTTAAAGGGGAATGATAGAGACATAAACGGGGGCGAGGATGGTAAGAAATAAGGTACATTAGAAGCCTGGGGGCACAACATCCTGACCCAGTGGCTTCCAAGACCTTGGGGCTGAAAGATCAAGAGCCACAGGTGTGGAGCATGAGCTTTCCTCTTCCACCTCTGCCCCAGGGTAACCCCTAGACTCATTGTAATGCATTTGCTCAGCGGGACAGCCCCACCTGATAGAGAAAGGTTTCCATGATGGTTCTGGTACAACCTTGTAAAGGGTCAAAAACTCCCCAACCTGTTAAAGGACTTGCCCCAAATTATTAGAAGCAGCCTCCAGTAGAGACCACCCCACTGTAGCCACAGCTCCTCCAAGCCCAAAGAGGTGCAAAAAATATCCAATACCAAAACAACCCTGGAGCCACCTCAGGCACCCTGCCCCTCTCCCACCTTGAGAGTGTACTTTTGCTTTAATAAACTCCTTTGTGCTTACTACTTTCCTTCAGGCTGTCTTTACTCCAGCATGGATAGTCACATGAATGTTTTCGCGGGGGAATTCAAGGGCTGAGACCTCCATTCACACAGGGCAGACTCTCCCACCAGAGACACTATGATAAATTGAAGGAGAGGGGATGTTCACATAAAAGTCAAAGTGGTATACAATGAAAAGATCTTAAGATATTATATACTTAATTATAGGGATCACACTATATTAGATCAATTTGTCTATCAAGAAGGTAATAGCTAGTTTAATGGCTTTTGATAGTCTGAGCCTAAGACTGAAATATACATGGTAGGTAAGGAAATTATACTAAAAGTTATGATAGATGTAGATACAGTACATTACATTATGCAAGTGTTCACAAATGAAGATTGGTTGAACAGCTGAATTAATCAGATCCCCAAAATAAGAAAGAATCTTGAGCTGATATTTACTACCTATTATTATTTTGAGACATCATTCATTCACTCAAGGAATACTTACTAAGCACCTACTATGTTCCAGGCATTGTTCTAAGTAAGTGCTTGGGATATGTGAATCACTAAAACAAATATCCCTGTAGTCTTGAGGCTTATATTCTAGCAGGGGAAAAAGAAAAAGACTATGAACAGAATAAACAGTCAGCATAGTATATTAGAAGGTGACAGATGCAGGAAAAAGGAAATAACAACAAGGTATAGGGAGTCTGGAGTGTTGCAATTTTAAACACAGTGGTTCAGGATGGGTGTCTTTAGGAAGGTACTACTCAAACAAACTTTCCATAACAGATCATAGATAAAAGCTGTGGCTTCAAAGACTGATAACAAAAATTGCACCCAGGATGCCAAAGAGTCTATCATCTGAGGTTCTAGAAGACATCAGATCCCAAACTTTTAGCTTCTACAGTAAAAGCAACATGGAAGGATAGCTGGCATTCTCTTAAAGCTGTAGGTCCACTCACTGCTGTTGTATTAGCAAGTAAGTAGTACATGAGACAGCAGACAGCACAGTTGTGTGGGCACTGCCTACCACTCTTCTTTGACACCTTCCTTTCACTATCACCCCCCAATACTCCCCACCACCTACCCCAGCCAACCCCCTTTCTGTTTGCACTGTATGATTTGGCTATTGTGTGTCACAGTCCCAGATTTGAGTTTCAAATAATCAGGTCATTCAGACTTGCTTTCTGCTGTTAATCAGAATTCCTAAACGACTCACGGTAGTCAGCAAGGATTTTTTTAATCCAGGGCTTACAACAAGGAGAGAGTCTTAGCTTTCTGAGAGATTAGACACTTATGCATTATGCAAGTCAGTAAAGATGTAAGTAGGAGTCCAAGTGCAGAAGGAAACAGAGCGCAAGCTTCAAGAGATGGCAGAAAACACCTGGGACGCATCTATTATAGAATTAGCCAGCAATCAGCTTGATAGACATCAGCCAATGTGCGGAGGCTAAATGGAGAAGTAGCCAAAAGCTGTCCTGGAGCTGAATCTACATCATCCAACAGAGAACTGGGGAAATGTTAATGGATCTGTGAAGAACCTCTTTTGGCAACCTCAGAGGCTGTATCTCTAATTGTAATTCACATTCAAGTTGACTTTTATAGGCAATGTTTTTACACAAAGAGAACTTTAATAAAAATTAGAGACAGAGGAAAAAGGAAAGGATTTATGTTAAATTGCTTTCCTTTTAAACTTCCATGGGAATGGAACATTTCAGGCATCTCTAACAAGTTAAATAAGTTAAAGGATGCGCCTAAAGCAACCCAGATCTGTACTTGGACGTGTTATAAAACAACAATGATTGTTTTTAAATGGCATCTAATCTTTTGACAGATCTATCTCCAGATCCTTCAGCTAGCACCCAATGACTTGATATAATTGAACTATTTCTGATGAAATGAATTGAAGGACTCAGAGGAGAGATCAAGGGCCACATATAAAGCCACACATAAAGCAGTTTAATCCTTGCTTTGTTCTGTTTGGTAACTTCACAATGCCAAGTGGTTTAAAAAAAAAAGAGGGCTATTTTTACAAAGGGAGAAGATCTTGAGACTATGAGGGCTGGAGACTAAGAGGGTTGGAGAGTCGGGGGAACAGGCAGTAGAGCACGTATCTCCAGAATGGCTTTTTAAAAACATAAATCAGATCATGTCATTCCCTAGTTTAACACCTTCCAACGGTCTCCCTTCCAACCAGTCAAGTCAAACTCCTCCTAATGGCCTTCCTTCCTTTTCCTTGCTCATCCCTCACCTGCCAAGCTGGCTTCTTGCTACTCAAACATGCTAAGCTCCTTCCCACCCCAGGGCATTTGCACATTCTTCCATCTGCCTGGTTCACCTCCTGCCTTATTCTCACTTACCATTTGGGGTCTGCCCAAAAGTCACTTTTTCTAGGAGGTCTTGCTTCACTTTCATTTGTGAACATCGGCTTCCACTCCCTTCTCTAATTCAAACACTCTGTAATCTGCCCTTGCTTCGTTTTTCCATGACTTATCTCCATCTGAAATTATATGAATTCTTTTTTGCTTATTTTCTACCTCCCTGACTACAACATAAGCAGAAATTGAGGTGCCACATTACCCTTGAAAAACTAGGAAATAATAAGGAGGGTTAAGTACCCAGAGAGAGCAGCAAGGATGGGCTAAGAAAAAACTTAGTATGTACAATAATTTAAAATAGTCATTACTTAGTAAGGCAGAAAAAGAAAACACATTTCAGAAGCTGTAGAAATGTCCTGGAGGAAGTACACATAGGAGTGAAATTAAATGGTCAAATAAGGGAAAGCTATTAATTAGCACCTATGAGATTTTCTTTCTTTTCATTCTAACTGGGATTTGCAATTTATACATAAGAAGTTACCAATACCTAAGTAAATTATATAGTCAGAGGAGAGAAGTGAAAATAGATATCAACTAGACAACAGTAAAGTCTAATTATATCCAATATGGTGAAATATTAAGTATGATAATTTCCAGGCTTTTCAAGTTGAATAAAATCTCGTATCTGGCACTCTCAGATGTTGTTGCTTCACAACCTTGAGAGTTCCCCTGGTGAAAAGAGAACCTGGTTCCTGGCCCAGAGAGCAAGGAGGAGAGATGGAAGAAAGGCCATTGCAGACTGGAAGGTGGCCATCTAAATAAGCAAGAGAACTTACTTACCAGGCTTATCTTGGGCAGCTGGGAAATGAGTAGATGTCCACACCTGCCTTCCAGAATCTTAAAAGTTTATATAGAGACCTGCACTGAGTTCAGTCACAATTTAGCCCAGATGGTCTCAACAACATGTGGCTTTCTCAAGGAAGCGTCCTTGAAAATGGCTCTGGCTGTGGGAATAACCAGTGAAGTGGAAGGTATATTCCAAGGATGGGGAACAGGTAAGCAGCCTGATAGCCTAGGTGTAGCTCCTAGGTCAACAGGCGGTCACATCCTCTTGACCCCTTTCAACAAACATACATTTATTAGTGTGAATACAAAGTGTTGTAACTTTTTTTGTATTCACAAACATGAGTATGTTTATTTAAAACTGAATAGGAACCTATTCTGTCAGAAAGTTTATTCTTTTGTTGTAACATAATGTTACATGAGTTTCCGGTATACGACCGAGCCATTGAACAACTCTGTGTACTATGCTATTCTCCCCACAAGTGTAGCTAAAAATGGTGCAAATTATGAAGAATAACATGGCAATAGACAGCTATCAATCCCACTTTTAAGAATTTATTTCACAAATACACATATTTGCACAAAGATGTAAGGAAGTTGCTTTCAGGATTAATTGTAATAGTGGGAAACAACAAAAGGTCCATCATTTAACTTGGTTGATAAGTTGTGATGATTCCTTATGTAAGATGCAAAAATTAGGTCAGGTAGAAATGGAATGGAATTATATCAAAAATAAATTGTTTTTAAAAAGCAGTTTGCAGAAATAGGCACAGTGTAAATTGTAAAAATAAAGATTGAATGCACAGGGAGGTATGCACAGAGAAAAATGAAAGAAAACATGGAATATCTTAAAGGTTTTGATTCCTCTGGGCAGTGGCACTAGGAGATAAAGAACTTTTACTTTTCACCTTATATCTTTCTGCATCATTTGGATTTGTTTACTGTAAATAAGTATTGTTTCATAATGGAATACTAGCTAATAGAAAGAGAATAGCAGGCAACTGCATGTGTGATCTGACTCCTGCTTAGTTCCTATATTGCCATTTATCTACCTTCACAAACTCACCTATTCACATACAATTCACTCTTTTCTTTCCAGCTTTATTGAGATATTGCTGGCATATAACATTGTATAAGTTTAAGGTGTACAATACTATTTAACACATATGTATTACAAAATGATTACCACAATAAGCTTAATTAATACATCCATCACCTCACATAATTACTTTCTTTTCTGCAATTCTACTTCTGGGTATATATTTGAAAAAAAAAATGAAATCACTATCTTGAAGAGAAATCTGCACCCCTATGTTCATTGCAGCATTATTCACAATAGTCAGTACAAGGAAACACCTAAGCATCCAGTCATTGATGAGTGGATAAAGAAGATGTGGTAAACATTTACAATAGGATATTATTTAGCCAGGAGAAAGAAGAAAATCCTGTCATTTGTAGCAACATGGGTGGGCCTTGAGGGCATTATGTTAAGTGAAATAAGTCAGACAGAGAAAGACAAATGCTGTATCATCTCACTTATATGTAGAATCGAAAAAAGCCAAACTCAGAGAAAGAGTAGGGTGGTGGTTGTCAGGGACTTGGGGGGTGGGAGAAATAAGGAGATGTTGGTCAAAAGGTATAAACTTCCAGGTATAAGATGAATAAGTTCTGAGGATCCAATGTATAGTGTGGTTACTATAATTGATGATACTGTATCATATACTTCAAAGTTGCTATGAGAATAAATCCTAAATGTTCTCCCTGCATACACCACTTGCTGGGACAGAAACATCATCTCCAGAAACATCAGCTCTCCACCCAGACCTAATATCCCTTTAAGACTGTATGCACAGATGCAACCTCATTTTAGCAGTTGTCCCTGACCTCAGAAAGCTGAGCTGGAGTGCCTCTTCATGTGTACCTCCCAACTACCCCTGGCTGACCCACCACACTGCCCACCCCCCTAAAAGTTGTGGCTATGTCACTTTTATGCAATCATGAGAATCTCAGTATGCACGGCTCTTTCTTGGAGGAGTTAAAGTTTGGATCCCAAACTTCAGACACTTCTCCACAGAGGTTTTTAGGAACATCCTGTGTGGGAGGGAATACTGTCTTGTCTTTACAGGTGAAATGTCCTATGAGCCCTTTAAAGCAAGGATCATGTCTCTATAATCCCCAAATCTATCCCTCAGGCACACAGTAGGCTCTCAATAAATACTAGTAAAAGGAAGACTTAAAGCTCATGTTGAAAAAAAATCTGAAAACCTGCTTAAAGTATTTACATTTTAAAAAAGAATAGCCCATCTTTCAAAAGAAATGTTCTAGCCCCTCAGAGAGAGCTGCCTGTCTGGTGGGGCAGATGTGGCCTCCTTCATGTAAGCTTAGTGCTAATTCCCAGAGCCTGGGCTTAAGAGACTACAGAGCACTGTGCTCTCTTTAACTCAGGTGGCCCAAGGACATTTGATTGAATGATTATCTAGACATGTAGGGTATAATCTGCCTCAGGGTTGAAGTCTCCAGTTAGCAGGAATTCCCAAGGTGTCAGTATTAATGGTCACAAAAGGACCTCAAATGAATACAGGAGAAAATGGCTTATTAAAAGGTTAGAGAGGAAGGGAGCCAAAACATAAGAAACTCTTAAAAACTGAGAACAAACTGAGGGTTGATGGGGGGGTGGGGTGATGGGTATTGAGGAAGTCACCTGTTGGGATGAGCACTGGATGTTGTATGGAAACCAATTTTGACAATTTCATATTTTAAAAAAAGCAACTATTTTACCATAAAATAAATAAATGTTTAAAAATTTTAAAAAAAGATAATGTAGATCCATATTGGTTGTCATCTTTGAATCTTCCTTTATTCTACTCATCAACGTATTCATCAAGTTCTTTTGATTTTGTTCCTCCTACATATATTTTTTAAATGTTTATTTTTGAGAAAGAGAGCACAAGCAGGGGAGAACCACAGAGAGAAGGGGACAGAGGACCCAAAGTGGGTTCTGCTCTGACAGCAACAAGCCCAATGCATGGCTTGAACCGTGAGACCATGACCTGAGCCAAAGTTGGATGCTCAACCAACTAAGCCACCCAGGTGCCTACGCCCTACACATTTTTAAATATGGCCCTCCCCCTTTACCCCAGCTCCTTACCAAGAAAGACTTCACAGTGTCGCTGTGATCAGGATCCCGTAGAACAATATTCTGGCCTCTTCTCTCGCAATTCCCTGCCTTCATCCATTCTTCCATTCATTCAGCAACGATGACTGATCATAAACCATGTGCCCTGCGTCCTCAGGGAGCTGAGTCTATAACAATAAGCAAGACAGGTAATGTGTTTGCCTTCAGGAACAATGTTTCAACCACTACAAACTGCTTCCAACTTAGCCCCTTAAGGGCCAACTGCCTAAATTCCCCTCCACCTGGTTAACCCTTAATTGTTTCATGCCTCACCTCCTCCAGGATACCTTCCAGAATTCCCACATGCTGTGTTAAGTGACCCTGTGCTGCATTTCTAAGGTGCCTCCTCCATCTGGCAGGAAATAAGCCACACATTTAGTGAGGGCACCCAGGGAGGCCCTTAATAAAGTAACTGTTTACAAAATGTGGCCAGGGTCAAGAGATACAAAAGGATAGCAAAGCCCTGAGGCTAGTAACACCAGAGAGCTGTCATCTCCTCCTAGGACTGGACCAGCAGGGGAAGAGGCAATTACCAAAACCTTCAGAAATCAGTAAAATTATAAAGGAGGACCAATCACTTAACAGAAGCTGTGCTCTTAAGTAAAAGAACTCATATAACCTATGATAACCAGGAGAAAAGCCAAGGAATGCCTCAACCTGATTGCCCTCCCTCCCTCCAATCTCTTGGTAGTGCTTTCCTTTGCCCAAACCCTACCTGGAGCCAGAGGGTAAGAAACCTTCTGATTTATTCACGGGGCTCAAAGCATGATGGAAAAGGGAAGAGAGTATAACTGGAAGGGCAAACAAAACATCCAACGCAATTTCACTCATTGTGCTTACATGGTATAATGGCTTTCCCAACTGAACTGTCACTTTGATGGAGAAGACTCAGGCCTCTTTGATTTCGGAATTGAGATGTGTGTTAAGTTCATCAACCACATGAATAAGATACAATTAGAGCTGTCTTCCAACCTCCTTTAATCCTTTCCCTTTGTCTCTACTCTGAAAAGAAAAAAAAAAAAAATGGAAGCCACTGAAATGCAGCTCTACTCTAGCCTTCACATGAAAACACTCCGTCTGTGCTTCATTGGGTTGAATATACTGAATTTTTTTTAATTAGATATGACCCTTCTGGGCCACAGAGTGACTGTGTGCATACACTGCATACTCTGATCAGCATTCCCAAGTCCTAGAAGCTCAAAGGTCACCCAGCCAGGACTTCTGTCCTGTCAGAGGAATGGTGGGGACCTCAGTACTCAGCCAACCTGCCCCAGTGTGGCCAAAACTCCAGTGGCAGCCACCTGGGCCATGAACATCCTTGCTCTCTTAAAAAAAAAAAAAAAAAAAAAAAAAAAAAAAAAAAGGATTGAGGGTTGCAAGCCTGTTTTCAAGGCAGGTTTTAAAATAGCACATGATGAACACATATTACAAGAAAATATTGAAATCTCTGATGTCTCATGAGAAAATCAAAGGAAATGTTCACCACTAGCATATTTGATATTACTGAGCCCCTTCTTCAGGCCAGCAGTGTGGGTAAGAATCAGGATGAGATCTGAGCTCATCTAATTGCTGAAGGCATATGCTGCACCACAAGCTCAGCTTGTCCCTTTTAAGCTCATTGTTTTTACCAAGTAAGTTCTTTTTCCTCTCCAGTGCTGCTTAATTTAACCAGAGATTAGAATTCTAAGCCCTCTGGGAATGATCAGAACTCTCCTCCACCATGATGTTTCATCCAAGGGAGTTAAGGCAAAAGGAATGTGTTTTTTCCCAGGGTCTCCCATAGCTCAAGAAAATTTAATCACATTCTCTCCTTTGACATCTTCTTAAAAATCCCTTCAGAAGCTTCCCAGAACTTGGCCCCCAAAACTGATCTGAGTTTAAACAGGCTTAGTGGAGGGCAGTTTTTGCCCCCACCCTAGGCTACAGTGTAACAGGTTTACCAAGCACCCCCATAGGGGTTGAGAGCATTTCTGTAAGGCAGCCTCCTTGCAGAGGTGGCCTTTTCAGACCTAAGGCTCTCTCTTTTGCAGTTATTTTGATTTCTGTAATGACCCACCTGCCTGATGCTAATAATCACTCTGTGTGCTCCACCCACATAACATTCTCTCCAGTTCAGGAATCTAAGCTTCCTTTATGTTCTAGATGAAAACTCCACATTTGTGTGAGTTAAAACCATGCTGATTCAACTCAATAGACATCAACCAAGTGTCTTCCATGTACAAGACATTTGGTGAGAATTTGGGGGAAGGACACAGAAGAGTAAGACACAGTCCCTTCAGACAATTTACAAATGACTTGTGTTGAGCAAGAGAAGCACAAATACTGAGGAAGAGGTAAGTGACTAAGAGAGGGGGCAGAAAGAAGTGGTATTTCAGCACGAGAAAAGAAGAGGTCCCTTCCAGCTGGAGCATCTCACGAGGGGCTTCCCAGGGGAGGGAGAATTTTCTATGGTCCCAGAAGGGTGTGGGCAAGTTCCAGGAACAGAAACTACTACAAGCAGAGACAGCAGTGGCATCATGAACAAATGTCTCCTCTACTAACCTGATTCAGGCATCCATTTGTTCATGCAATAAGCATTCATGACATGCCTAGAATGCCTGCACTGAGGATATAAAAACAAGTAAGAGTAAGACCTTCCACTACCAGTTTATAGGCTGGTAGGGAAGGAGAGGTAAACAGTAGTTGCTATACTAAGGGATAAGCACAATCATAGAAATTCAGCCCATGGTGGCCAAGAGAGATCCCCTCTAAATGGAGAGGGAAGTCTCCACAGAGGGAGAGCCATCTGAATTGGATCTGGGAGAATGAGTACATGCTTGATAAATAGGCAAAGAGGCAAGGTATTTCTGGCAGAAGGAAATGCAAAGACATGGACACGGGAAATGACGTGGGATACCAAGAAACTGCAAGCCTTCTAGCCTGGCTAAAACACAAGTTTCATGAAAGGGAATGGCAAGGAAATGAGGTAGAGGGTCAGGCATGAACATAATCCACAAGGTCCTCTTATGATGGCCCAAGAAGTTTCGAGTTTTACCTGTGAGATATGAGCCTTAAGAAAAGCACTAACCGGATCTGATTTACATTTAGAAGAAGTCAAGAAGCTCTAGAGAGGATAAAGTATATTGTCTGGAGAGGGAAGAATAGGTTAGGAGAGAATTGCATGGGTACAGGCAGGAGGTGATAGCGGCCCAAGCTGAGTCAGCTGCTGTGAAAATAGACAAAAGAAAGAATGAATTAACAAGGTGCAATGATTCTTCAAAAAGGTAAAGTAAAGTGAGCACTCGAGATGCCCAATGGATTTGGAAATTAGAAAATCCTTAGTAACTTGAGCTCAAACAGATTGGGGTTTTTCTCCAATTTGGAAAATGTATTTTTGAGATTTTTATTAAAGTTTAGCATGCACACCAAGAAGTACACATAAATTTACAGTGTGAACACATTCACATAACCAGGTTAAGAAATAGAACAATACCAATACCCCAAAACCTCCCCTTGGCCCATTGCACTTATCCTGCCAAGGATAAACATTAGCCTGACTTCTAACACTATACATTAACTTCTCTATTTTTATAACCTTTTCAAAAAAATTTTACTTACTTTCTAATTGAAGTATAATTAAAGTACACTATTATATTACTTTCAGGTGTACAATAATTCTATAAATTACTCAGTGCTCACCATAATAAGAGTATTCTTAATCCCCTTTATCTATTTCACCCATGTTCCCACACACCTCCCCTCTGGCAAACACCAGTTTCTTCTCTGTATTTAAGAGCATGTTTGCTTGTCTCCTTTTTCCTTTGTTCATTTGTTTTGTTTTGTAAATTCCACATATAAGAGAAATCATTACAGTATTTGTCTTTCCCTGACTTATTTCACTTAGCATTATACTCTCTGGGTCCATCCATGTTGTTGCCAATGGTAAAATTTCATTCTTTTTGTGGCCATTTAATATTCCATTGCATATATATACACCAGATTTTTTTTTATCCATTCATCTATGGATGAACATTTGGGTTGTTTCCATATCTTAGCTACTGTAAACAATGCTGCAATAATTTTCTTTTTTTGTAGTGCCTTTGTCTGGATTTGGTATCAAGGTAATGCTGGCCTCATAGAAAATTTGGAAGATTGTCTTCTCTTTTTATGGAATAGTTTGAGAATCGGTGTGAACTCTCCTTTCAATGTTTGGTAGAATTCACCCATGAAGCCATCTGGTCCTGGACTTTGCTTTGTTGGACGCTCTTTGATCACTGATTACTTGTTAGTAATGGGTCTCTTCAAATTTTCTATTGTCTCCTGAATCAGTTTTGGAAGGTTATTTGTTTCTAGAAATTTATCCATTTGTTGTAAGTTGTCCAATTCCTAGAATATGATTTTTTATTCTCTTATAATATTTTGTATTGCTGTGGTATTATTTCTCTACCACTTCTTCTTTTTTTCCCTTTTCAAACTTTTATTTAAATTCTGGTTAGTTAACATATAATGCAGTATTGGTTTCAGGAGAATTCAGTGATTCATCACTTACATACAACACCCAGTGCTCATCATAACAAATGTCCTCCTTAGTACCCATCACCCTTCTAGCCCATCTCCCACTCACCTCCCTCCATCAACTCACAATTTGTTCTCTGTCACTAAGAGTCTCTTGTGGTTTGTTTCCCTCTCTTCTCTTCCTCTGCTTTCCTAGATGTTTATCTGCTTTGTTTCTTAAATTCCACATATGAGTGAAATCATATGGTATTTTTCTATAATTTTTCTTAGCATAATACACTTTAGCTCCATCCATATCACTGCCAATTGCAAGATTTCATTCTTTTTGGTGGCTGAGAAATATTCAGTTGTATATGTATATACCACTTCTTCTTTATCCATTCATCAGTCCATGGACATTTGGGCTCTTTCCATAGTCTGGCTATTCTTTATAGTGCTGCTATAAACAATGGGGTGTATGTACCCCTTTTAATCTGTATTTTTGTATCCTTTGGGTGAATACCCAGTAGTTTCTGATTCATAGAGTGCTTCTATTTTTATTTTGAGGAACCTCCATACTGTTTTCCAGAGTGGCTGCACCAATTTGCATTTCCACCAAAAGTGCAGGAGCGATTCCCTTTCTCTGCACCTTCACCAACACCTGTTGTTTCTTTTGTTTTTAACTTTAGCCATTCTGACAGGTGTGAGGTAGTGTCTCATTATGGTTTTGATTTCTATTTCCCTGGACATAAGTGATATTGAGCATCTTTTCACATATCTGTTAGCCATCTGTATGTATTCTTTGAAAAAATGTCTATTCATGTCTTCTGCCCATTTCTTATTTTGATTATTTGTTTTCTGGATGTTAAGTTTGATAAGTTATAGATTTTGGATACTAACCCTTTATCAGATATTTCATTTGCAAATGTCTTCTCCTATTCCATAGGCTACCTTTTAGTTTTGTTGGTTGTTTTCTTCACTGTACAGAAGGTTTGTATCTTGATGAAGTTCCAATAGTTCATTTTTGCTTTTGTTTCCCTTGCCTCTGGAGATGTGTCAAGTACAAAGTTGCTCTAAGGTCAAAGAGGTTTCTGCCTGTGTTCTCCTCTAGGATTTTGATGATTTCCTGTCTCACATTTAGGTCTTTGATTCATTTTGAATTTATTTTTGTGTATAATATGAGAAAGTGGTCCAGTTTTATTATTCTGCATGTTGCTGTCCCATTTTCCCGACACCAAATGTTGAAGAGTCTTTTTCCACCAGTTATGCTTTCCTGATTTGTCTAAGATTAGCTGACCATTTAGTTGTGGGTCCATTTCTGGGTTTCCTATTCTGTTCCACTGATCTCTGTGTCTTTTCATGTGCCAGTACCATACTGTCTTGATAATTACAGTTTTGTAATATAGCTTGAAGTCTGGAATCATGATGCCACCAGCTTTGCTTTCCTTTTTCAGGATTGCTTTGGCTATTTTGGATCTTATACGGTTTCATACAAATTTTAGGATTGTTTGGCTGGGTGAGTAAAAAATAAGGGGACTATTTGATAGGGATTGCATTGGATGTGTAGATTGCTTTGGGTAGTATAGACAGTTTAGCAATGGTTGTTCTTCCAATCCATGAGCATGGAATGTTTTTCCATTTCTTTATGTCCTCTTCAATTTCTTTCATAAGTGTTCTATAGTTTTCAGACTACGGATCTTTTATCTCTCTGGTTAGGTTTATTCCTATGTATCCTAGTTGAGGCTAGGACTTCCAATACTATGTTAAATAACAATGGTGAGAGTGGACATCCCTGTCTTGTTCATGATCATAGAGGAAAAGCTCTCAATTTTTCCCAATTAAGGATGATATTAGCTGTGGGTCTTTCGTATATGGTCTTTATGATGTTGAGGTATATTCCATCTATCCCCACTTTGTTGAGGGATTTTATCAAGAATGGAGGCTATATTTTGTCAAATGCTTTCTCTGCATCTTTTGAGAGAATCATATGGTTCTTATCCTTTCTTTTATGAATGTGGTGTATCATATTGATTGATTTGCAAAGATTCCTTGCAGCCCAGGAGTAAGTCCCACTTGATCATGGTGAATAATTCTCTTAATGTAATTTGGATTTGATTTGCTAGTATCTTGTTTAGAACTTCTACATCCATGTTCATCAGGGATATTGGCCTATAATTCTCCTTTTTAGTGGGGTCTTTGGTTTTGGAATGAAGGAAATGCTGGCCTTGTAGAAGGAGTTTGGGAGTTTTCCTTCCATTTCTGTTGTTTGGAACCATTTGAGAAGAATGGGTATTAACTATTTAAATGTCTGGTAGAATTCCCCAGGGAACGTACCTGGCCCTGGATTTTTGTTTGTTCAGAGTTTTTTGATTCAAAATTCAATTTCTGTTCATATTTTCTATTTCTTCCTTGTTTTAGTTTTAGTAGTTTGTATGTTTCTAGGAATTTGTCTACTTCTTCCATGTTGCCCAGTTTGTTGGCATATAATTTTTCATAATATTCTCTTATAATTGTATGTGTTTCTGTGGTGTTGGTTGTAATCCCTCCTCTTTCACTGTGATTTTATTTTTTGGGGTCACTTCTCTTTTCTTGTTGATAAGTCTGACTAGGGGTTTATCAATTTTATTAATTCTTTCAAAGAACCAGCTCTTAGTTTCACTGATCTGTTCTACTTTTATTGTTTCTATATTGTTTATTTCTGCTCTAATCTTTATTATTTCCCTTCTGCTGGCTTGGGCTTTATTTCTTGTTCATTTTCTAGCTCTTTTAGGTGTAAGGTTAGGTTGTATATTTGAGACTTTTCTTACTTTCTGAGGTAGGCCTGTATTGCAATATACTTCCCTCTTAGGACTGTCTTTGCTGCATCCCAAAGGTTTTAGACTATCATGTTTTCATTTTCACTTGTTTCCTTCTAATTTCTTATTTCCTCTTTAATTTTCTGGTTAACCTATCCATTCTTTAGTAGGATGTTCTTTAACCTCCACATATTTGTGGTCTTTCCAAATTTTGTCTAATGGCTGATTTCAACTTTCCTAGCACTGTGATCTGAAAATATGCGTGGTATGATCTCAGTCTTTTTTTACTGGTTGAGGATTGATTTGTGACCCTGTATGTGACCTATTCTGGAGAATGTTCCACGTGCACTAGAAAATAACGTGTGTTCTGCTGCTTTAGGATGAAATGTTCTGACTATGTCTGTTAAGTCCATCCAGTCCAATGTGTCATTCAAAGCTATTGTTTCCTTGTTGGTTTTCTGCTTAGATATCTGTCCATTGCTATAAGTGAGGTGTTAAAGTCCCCTAGTATTATTGTATTATTATCAATGAGTTTCTCTATGTTTGTTATTAATTGATTTATATATTTGGGTACTCCCAGATATACAAATTTATATATTTGGGGCATAAATATTTACAATTGTTATATATTCTTGATGGATAGACCCCTTAATTATGATATAATGCCCTTCCTCATCTCTTGTGACAATCTTTGGTTTAAAATTTAGTTTGCTGATATAAGTATGGCTACTCTAGCTTTCTTTTGATGTTCATTAGCATGATAGATGTTTCTCCATCCCCTCACTTTCAATCTGCTGAGGTCTTTAAAATGAGTCTCTTGTAAGCAGCATATAGATGGATCTTGTTGTTTTTTTTATTCTGACAGAATATCTTTTTATTGGAGCAGTTAGTCTATTTACATTTGGAATGGTTATTGAAAGATACTAATTTGGTGCAATTGTGTTACCTGTAAAGTTGGGGTTTCTGGTGATGTTCTCTGTTCCTTTCTAGTCTGTGTTGCTTTGGTCTTTTTTCTGCAAAGAGTCAACTTTAATATTGTTGCAGGAGTAGTTTAGTTGTCACAAACTCCTTTAGTTTTTGCTTGTCTGGGAAACTTTTTATCTTTCCTTCTAATCTAATGACAGCCTTGCTGGATAAACTATTCTCACCTGCATAGTTTTCCCATTCAGCATGCTGAATATATCCTGCCATTCCCTTCTGGCCTGCCAAGTTTCCTTGGAGAGATCTGCTGTGAAACTGAATTTTCTCCCCCTGTAGGATAAGAAGTTCTTTCCCTTGCTGCTTTCAGGATTCTTTCCTTGTCTGTGTATTTTGTGAATTTGGCTAAATGTCTTGGCAATAGCCAGCTTTTGTTGAATTTAATGGGAGTTCTCTGTGCTTCTCAGATTTTGATGTCTGTGTCCTTTCCCAGAATAGGGAAGTTTTCAGCCATAATTTTCTCAAATAAACCTTAAATTTTCTGTCCCTTTTTCTATCTCTTTATCTTCTGGGACTCCTATGATACAAATATTATTACATTTTAAGAAGTAACTGAGTTCCCTAAGCCTACCTTATGATCCAATACCTTTCTTTCACTCTTATTTTCTTCTTCATTATTTTACATAATATTATCTTCTATATCACAGATTCTATATCTTCTGCATCGTCCATCCTCATTGTCATGGTATCCATTCAAGTCTGCATCTTGGTTATGGCATTTTTAATTTTGGCCTAACTATATTTTAATTCTTTTATCTCTGCAGTAAGGGATTCTCTAGTGTCACCTATGCTTTTCAAGCCCAGCTAGTATTCTTAAAATTGTTGTTTTAAATTCTAGTTCAGATATCTTACTTCTATCTGTATTGATTAAATCTCTGCCCCCATTACTTTTACTTCCTGTTCTTCTTTTGGGGTGAATTCCTCTGTCTTGTCATGTTTCCCAGAAAAAAAAATAAAGAGAAAACAAAACAAAAATCTAGATCCTAGGTATGTTTTTGTCTGCTTGTTAAAAGAAGCTAGGTCCAAAATTGTGTGCGTGTGTGATTGTGTGTGTGTGTGTGTGTGTGTGTGTTTTAAATGAAAAAAGAAAAATAAATAAAATTTTTTAAGTTTTAATTTAAAGATTAAAAAAAAAAAGGAAGCTCCTATTTCCTCTAGAGCTGAAGCTTTGTAGCACTCTATGACCAGTAGACTTTGTGCTTATGAGGGGTTTGTGCTCCTCTTCTGTAGGAGAGGCCTGTTGTGCTCTCAGGGGAACTTGCCCTGGCACAGGGTTGCGAGGCTTGGTGTAAGTGACTCTGTCTTCCCCTTGGTGGCACTGCTTTTCTCACTGAATTCAGAGCTGATGGGTGGGGTGAAAATGGCTTCATCCTGCTCTCTCATCTCTAGAACAGGTAGTTAGCACCTACCAACGTTCAGGAAGCCCTCAAAAAAGAGCAACCCCCTCTCCCCCGCTGTGTACCTGGTCTCCATCTGATCCCTGCTTTCACCCTGCCTGTGTCTGAGCTATCTGCCTACCAGGCAGCACAGCACTCCTGGGCTTTATCTCAGGCACACAGCTGGATTCCAAAACTCCGAATTTTATAGATGCATGAGGTGAGGGCCTGTGCTTGTTCTCTGGGGAAGGGTCTCATTACCCTGCAGCAACATACAGGTTTGGCCCAGAAATCAGTCAGATAACCATGGAGCAGCTTGGACTTTATGGCAAAGCACAGCAAAAAGCCAGCATTGAGACTCACTGCCCTCAGCTAGAACCCCCATTCCTATGCTAGCAAACAGGGCAGTTCAGTGGTGCCTGCCAGGTTCCTTGCCCCCAGAGAGGCTGCACCCCCTCTCCCATATGCACTCGAAGCAGGGGAACTGCCTCTCCCTGTTCAACCCAGGGGATCTTTGGACCTTCCCACCTGCTTCCTGGTCTCCACCCTCCTTCTCCACCAGAGAGCACTGCTAAAACCACCAAGGCTAGCTACCTTGGTGATGTCACAGACCTCCAAAACCTCAGACTCTGCACTCTGCTGTTTATAAAAACTTGCAGTAGTCCTCCCCTCTCCTTTCCTCAATGTTTTTGAGGAAGAGTTTTTTTCTTGTGCAATTCCCCACATGTACTTCCACTCTTCCTCTCTCTTTCTCCTTTCTCTCTCCACAATCAGGGCTCCCCCTACCACTGCAGCACCCACACTTTTGTCCCCCAACTGAAATCTCCATAGTTCCTACTTTTCATGATGTAGCAGCTTTTTCACCTCTAGTTGTACATTTTTTATTTCTCACCCAATTTCTTGGGTGTTCAAAATGATTTTATATTTATCTGTGTTTGAGGGATGAGGCAAGCCTAAGGTCTCCCTACTCCTCCATCTTAACTCCTTCCCTTCTCCATTTCTGATTTTATTTCAGTCATCTCTCTTTTTTTGATAAATCTGGACAAAGATTTATCAACTTTTGATGTTTTCAAAGAATCAGCTCCTGGTTTCATTGATCTATTTTATCTTTGTTTTGTTTTTTAGTCTCTGTTTCATTTATTTCTGCTCTAATCTTTATTATTTCCTTCCTTCAGTTGGCTTCAGGCTTTACTCTTTTTTGTAGCTCTTTTAGGGGTAAGGTTTGGTTGTTTATTTGAGGTTTTCTTATTTCTTGAAATAGGCCAGCATTACTATAAATTTACATTTTAGAACAGCTTTTCCTGTATCCCAAAGATTTTGGACTGTTGCGTTTTCATTTTCATCTGTCTCTAAGTATTTTTTATTTCCTCTTTGATTTCTTGGTTGACCCATTCATTGTTTAGTGGCATGTTATTTAGCCACCAAGTATTTGTGTTTTTTCCAGATTTTTTTTCTTGTGGTTGATTTCTAGTTTAATACTACTGTGGTCGGAAAAGATGGATGATAGGATTTCAAACTATTTGAGTTTATTAAGACTTGTTTTGTGGCCTAATATGCAATATATCCTGGAGAATGTTCCATGTGTGTTTGAAAAAATGCATTCAACTCTTTTGGGATGGAATGTTCTGAATGTATGTTAGTTCTATCTGGTCTAATGTGACATTCAAAGCAACTGTTTCCTTGTTGATTTTCTGTCTGAAATATCTGTCCACTGATGTAAAGTCCCCTACTATTGTTGATTGCTGTCAATTTTTTCCTTTGTGTCTATTAATAGTTGCTTTATGTATTTAGGTGCTCTTTTGTTTGGTGCATAGAATTTACAATTGTTATATCAACTTTTGGATTTTTCCCTTCTTCATTACATAGTGTCCCACTTTGGCTCTTATTACAGTCTTTGTTTTAACATCTATTTTATCTGATATAAATATTGCTACCCCAGCTTTCTTTTTGCTTCCTTTTGCACAGTAAATGTTTTTCTATCCCTTCACTTTCAATCCACACGTGCTTTAGGTCTGAAGTGAGTCTCTTGTAGGTAGCATACAAATGGTTCTTACTTTTTGATACAGTTACCCTGTGTCATTTTTTATTTTTGTACTTTGTACATACTAAATCATATAACAAGTCACCTTTTGTATCTGCCTTCTTCACTCAACATTATGTCTTGTGTGGGTTTTTTACTGAAGTGTAGTTGACACTAGTTTCAAGTGTACAACATAGTGATTCAACAAGTGTATACCTCATGCTATGCTGACAAGTGTAGCTACCATCTGTCACCATACATTGCTATTACAATACCATTGACTATATTCCCTATGCTGTATCTTTTATCCCCATGGATTTTTCATTCCATAACTAGAAGATGGTACCTCCCACTCCTCTTTACCAGTTTGCCCATTCTCCCAAACCCCTTCCTTCTGGCAACAATCAGTTTGTTGTCTGTCTTTATGAGTGTGGTTATTTTTTCGTTTGTTTATTTGCAATGGTTTGATTTTTAAATTCCACATATAAGTGAAATCATATGGTATTTGTCTTTCTCTCTCTGATTTATTTTACTTAGCATATCTTCTAAGTCTATCCATGTTGTCACTAATAGCAAAATCTCATTCATTCTTATGAGCAGTTTTGATAAAATTATGGAGAATATTAGTCTGAGAAATGGTTGGAAGGTGAGGAAGCAGGAGCAATGAGCACAGATGTCTCATTCAAGGAGGTTGACTTTAAAGGGAGTGAATATAAATGGGTGATATGCACCTGGGGTTGGAGTGCACTTATTAAGATGATAGATATTTTAGCATCTTTTTTTTTTTTTGCTTAAGAGAATGTAGTGGACATAAAGGTTTAAAATATAAAGTTAAACCCCTAATCTCTAGCTCTGTTTAGAAGAAAGGAAGGGGTGACTTTAAAACCACACTTCTCAAACTTTAAGAATGTGCATACAACTCTGTGGCTGTTGTTAAAATGAAGATTCTGGTTCAACAAGTATGGGATGGAGACTAAAATTCCACATTTCTAACAAGACCAGGTGACGTCTATGTTAGTGGTCTAAAAATTACATATGAGCAAGACCTTAGTTATAATAAGAGGGTCCCTTCAATATCATAAAGATAAAAATTCTCCCCAAACTACTTATAAATTCAAAGCAATTCTATTTAAAATACCAACAGTATTTTCCATGAAAATTGATCCTGAAATTCACTTTGAAAGAATAAAAGGCCAAAATAGTCAAGACAATTTGAAAAAAATAAATAACAATGAGTCACTCACCCTTGAGATGCCATAGATGTTAAGACAAATTGCAAAGCTATAAAAGTTGTAGTGTGGGAACAAAGAGAATCACACAGACCATGAATAGAATAAAATATGCTTAGACAAAAGGTCCTTCATGTACACAGTGAAAAAATTGCGTTCTAATTTTATACCATACAAAAAGGTCAATGCAAATAGATTAAAGAACAAAGGTATTTTTTAAAAAATCAAAGCTAAACTTAAAGAAAATATAGCATAGAGGAGGAGTTAAGATGGCAGAGCAGTAGGGGGACCCTAGGTTTGCCTCATCCCTAGAACATAGATAAATATTAAATCATTCCAAACACCCAAGAAAATTATCTGAATGCCAAAGAACAAACTGAGGAACTTGAGGGAGAAAAGAAGCCACAATGTGGCAGGTAGGAGGTGCAAAGACATGATTCCAGGGAGAAAAGAATAGTGGGTGCTGCAGAGGGGAGTGAGTCTTGATCTCAGAGAGACAGAGAGAAAGTGGCACACAGGACTGCACAAGAGAATACTTCCCCAAAACCAATGACTTGGAAATGAGAGGGGCTGATTATTGCAAGTTTTTATAAGCATCAAAGCCCAAACTCTGAAGTTTTAGAAGTCTACACCACCTCTGGGTGGACCCTGGAAGGCATAGCAGTACTCCTGTGGGGAAGGAGGGCAGAGGCATGGGAGTAGACAGTGTAGTAGTCTAAGAATCCCCTGGGTCACACTAGGAGAGACAATTTCCCTTCTTGGAGTGCATTTGGGAGAGGTGGCATGGTCTCTCAGGGGACAAAAGAGATGATGGGAGCCAACATGCTGCCCCATTCATTAGCATAGGAACACAGACCCCTTTTTGAGGGCAGCAAACCTTGGTGTTGGTTTTTTGCTGTGCTTTACCATAAACTCCAAGCTGCTGCATGATCATGTGACTGCTTTTCTGGGACTAACCGGCACAACTGCAGTGTGAGGAGACCCTCCCCCAGAGGATCAGCAAAGGTCACCATGCCAGGTCCCTAAAATTTGGAGTTTGAAACCCAGCTGTGTGCCTGAGATAAAACACAGGCAGACAGCTCTGGCACAGGGTGAAGGCAGGGATCTGAGGGAAGCCAGGGACACAAGAGGGGAGAGTGTTCACTCTTCTGTGAGAGTTTCCAGAACAGTGGCAGGTGTGAACTCCATGCTCCAGGGACTGAAGTGTGGGATGATGCCATTTCTCCCTACTCCCCTGCCCCTCAGCACTGACAGACTTCAGTGAGCAACACAGTGTCCCCAGTGGAGGCTGGAGCAACTTACACCAACCCCTACCCACTGCGCCCTCCAGGTGCATCTTTTCTAGGCAAGCCAGCCTGAGAACCAGGGCATCAGGCCCATCACCCAGAAAACCAATACAATTCCCCACACACACCAAGTCTACTGATCATGGAGATCTGCAAATCTCCAGTTCCAGGGGAAACAGGATCTAGCCTCTTAATAAGCAGACTAAAACACACTTATTTAAAACTTGCCACACTGTGGACAAGGTCCAAACACTCCCCACTGCAGTCAAGGACAAAATCTGCAGACGACTGTCCTGAGGAAGAAAGCAGCCAAAATACAACAGCAGAGTGCACGCTCTGAAATACTTCCTGAAGCATCAATCCATGGACAGTACAGCACCTCTTCTTAATATAGCCATCACTCTCAGTCAGGAGCAGAATATATAACAAATTTCATAACACACACACACACACACACACACACACACACACACACACACACAACAATAACCTAGATAAAATGACAAAATAAAGGAATTCACCCCAAAAGAAAGAACAGGAAGAGGTCATGGCCAGGGATATAATCAAAAGAGATATAAATAATATGTCTGAATCAAAATTTAAAACAACAATTGTAAGGATATTATTTGTGATTCAGAAAAGCATAGAAGACACTAGAGAATCCCTTTATGTACAGATAAAAGAACTAAATTCTAGTCAGCCCAAAATAAAAAATACTATAACCCAGATGCAAAACTGAAAGGATTCGGTGACAATGAAGATGGACAAAGCAGAGGAACAAATCAGTGATACAGAATATAAAATTACAGAAAATAGTGAAGCTGAAAACAATAGGGAAAGAAAAGTATTAGATCACAAATGTAGCCTTAGGGAACTCAATGGCTCCATAAAGCATAAAAACATTTGTTTCATAGCAGTCACAGAACGAGAGAGGGAAAAGGAGAAGATTTATTTGAGAAAATCATAGCTGAAAACCTCACTAATCTGGGAAAGGAAACAGTCATCCAAACAAGGAAGCACAGAGAACTCTTATCAAATTCAATAAGGCCAGCCAAAATGAAGACATATCATAGTACAATTTGCAAAATATAGAAATAAAGAAATAATCTTGAAAACTAACCTTACCAACAGGGAAAGATAAGTCAGGTTATCAGTAGATCTCTCACAAAAACCTGGCAGGCCAGATGAGACTGGCAGGATATATTCAACATGCTGAAGGGGAAAATATGCAGCCAAGAATATGTTACTGTATTGTGAACAGAAGAAGAGACAACGAGCTTCCCAGACAAACAAAAACTAAAGGAGTTTGTGGCCACTAAACTAGCCCTATAAGAAATATTAAAGGGGTCCCTTTAAGTGGGAAAGAAACACCAAAACCAACAAAAAACTAGAAAGGAACAGAGAAAATCTCCCGAAACAGTGACTTTACAGGTAACACAATGGCACTAAATTATCATCTACCAATAATTACTATGAATGTAAATGGACTAAATGCTCTAATCAAAAGATATAGGGTATCAGAATGGATTTAAAAAAATAAGACCCATCTATATGCAACTTAAAAGAGACTCATTTTAGACCTAAAGACATCTGCAGATTGAAAGTGAGGTGATGAAGAACCATCTATCATGCTAGTGGAAGTCAAAAGAAATCCAGAGTAGCTCCACTTATATCAGACAAACTAAATTTTAAACCAAAGATTGTAACAAGAGATGAAGGGTTTATATAGTAATTAAGAGGTCTATCCACCAAGAAGATCTAACAGTTGTAAACACTTATGCTCCCAACTTGAGGGACATACATATATAAATCAACTAATAACCAATATAAAGAAACTCATTGAATACAATAATAGTAGGGGACTTTAACACCCCACAATCAACAAGAAAACAATGACTTTGAATGATACACTGGACTGAAAGGACTTAACAGACATGTTCAGAACACATTATTTTACAGTGAACATGGAACATTCTCTACAATAGACTAAATACTGGATCACAAATCAGCCCTCAACCAGTACCAAAAATTGGGACCATATTAAGCATATTTTCAGATGACAACACTCTGAAACTTGAAATCAACCACAAGAAAAAATTAGGAAAGACCACAAATACATGGAGGTTAAAGAACATCCTACTAAAGAACTCCTAGCCAGACTTATCAAAAATAAAAGAGAAAGGACCCACATAAATAAAATCACAAATGAAAAGAGATTACAACCAACACCACATAAATACATATAATTATAAGAGAATAGTATGAAAAATTATATGCCAACAAACTGGGCAATATGGAAGAAATTTACAAATTCCTAGAAACATACAAACTACCAAAACTGAAGATGGAAGAAACAGAAAATATGAACAGACTCATAACCAGCAAAGAAATTAAATCAGTAATCAAAACTCTCCCAATAAACAAAAGTCCAGGCTTTCTAGGAGAATTCTACCAGACATTTAAAGGAGAGTTACTACCTCTTCTTCTCAAACAGTTCCAAAAGAGGAAATGGAAGGAAAAGTTCCAAACTCCTTCTATGAGGCCAGCATTTCCTTGATTCCAAAACCAAAGACCCCACTAAAAAGAAGAATTATAGGCCAATATCCCTGATGAACATGGATGCAAAAATTCTGAACAAGATATTGGCAAATCAAACCCAAAATACATTAAAAGAATTATTCACCATGATCTAGTGGGATTTATTCCTGGGCTGCATGGTGGTTTAATATTTGCAAATCAATCAATATGATACATCACATTAATAAAATAAAAGCTAACAAAGGATATAGGAGTGCTGATTTGAAAGGGCACAGGCACCCCAATGTTTATAGCAGCACTATCGACAATAGCCAAAGTATGAAAAGAGCCCAATTGTCCATCAACTGATGAATGGATAAAGAAGATGCAGTGTGTGTGTATCCATGTATGTATGTATGTATGTATGTACATTGTATAAATATACATACACACAATAGAATATTAGTTGGTAATCAAAAAGATTACTATTTGCCATGTTACCATTTGCAACAACGTGGATGGAACTATAATGTATAATGCTAAAGGAAATAAGTCAGTCAGAGAAAGCAAGTATTTTATGATTTCACTCATATGTAGAATTTAACAAACAAAACAGATGAACAGAGGCGAAGGGAAACAAAAATAAGATTAAAAAAATAGAGAGGGACAATGTCACTCATCATCAAGGAAATACAAATCAAAGCCACATTGAGATACCACCTCACACCAGTCAGAGTGGATAAAATTAACAACTTAGGAAGCAACAGATGCTGGTGAGGATGTGGAGAAATGGGAACCCTGTTGCACTGTTGGTGGGAATGGAAACTGGTGCAGCCACTCTGGAGAACAGTATGAAGTTCATCAAAAAATTAAAAATAGAACTACCATACGACCCAGCAATAGCACTACTAGGAATTTATCCAAACAATACAGGAGTGCTGATTCATAGGGGCACATGTACCCCAATGTTTATAGTGCTTTTTATATAAAATGGAATACTACTTGGCAATGAGGAAAAAAAATGAAATCATGCCATTTGCAGCAATGTGGATAGAATTGGAAGGTATTATGCTGAGTGAAATAAGTGAGTCCGAGAAAGACAGATATATTTCCACTCATATGTGGACCTTGAGAAACTTTACAGAAGACCATGGGGGAAGGGAAGGGGAAAAAAAAAAGTTACAGAGAGGGAGGGAGGCAAACCATAAGAGACTATTAAATACAGAGAACAATCTGAGGGTTGATGGGGGGTGGGGGAGAGAGGAAAATGGGTGATGGACATTGAAGAGGGCAGTTGTTGGGATGAGCACTGGGTGTTGTATGTAAGCGATGAACCACAGGAATCTACCCCAAAAACCAAGAGCACACTTTACACACTGTATGTTAGCCAATTTGAAAATAAATTACATTAAAATAACAATAATAATAAATAAAATAAAATAAACAGAGAGGGAGACAAACCATAAAAGACTCTTAAACACAGAGAACAAACTGAGGGTTGCTGGTAGGGTATTGGGTGGGGGATGGGCTAAATGAGTGATAGGCATTAAGGAGGGCACTTCTTGGGATGAGCACTGGGTGTTATATATAAGTGATGAATCACTAAATTCTATTCCTGAAATCATTATTACACTTGGTAACTAACTTAGATTTAAGTAAAAAATAATCAAAAGAATAGATAAATAAATAACCAAAAGGAAAAGAACCATATGATTATCTCAAAAGATGCAGAAAAAGTATTTGACAAAATACAGCATCCATTCTTGATAAAAACCCTCAACAAAGTAGGGACAAATGGAGAATACCTCAACATCATAAAGGCTATATACAAAAGACTCACAGCTAATATCGTCCTCAATGGGGACAAACTGAAAGGTTTTTCCTCTATGGTCATGAACAAGACAGGGATGTCCACTCTCACCATTGTTATTTAACACAGTACTGGAAGTCCTAGCCTCAGCTCTCAGACAACAGAAAGAAATAAAGGCATCCAAATGGACAAGGAAAAAGTCAAACTTTCACTATTTGCAGACAACATGATATACTACGTAGAAAACTCAAAAGACTCCATCAAAAAATTACTAGAACTGATACACAAATTCAGCAAAATTACAACATATAAAATCAACGTACAGAAATCTGTTGCATTTCGGGGCGCCTGGGTGGTTCAGTCGGTTAAGTGTCCGACTTCAGCTCAGGTCACGATCTCACGGTCTGTGAGTCCGTGAGTTCGAGCCCCGCATCGGGCTCTGGGCTGATGGCTCAGAGCCTGGAGCCTGCTTCCGATTCTGTGTCTCCCTCTCTCTCTGCCCCTCCCCCGTTCATGTTCTGTCTCTCTCTGTCTCAAAAATAAATAAACGTTAAAAAAATTTAAAAAAAAAAAAAAAAAAAAGAAATCTGTTGCATTTCTATAAACCAATAATGAATCAGCAAAAAGAGAAATCAAGGAATCAATTCCATTTACAGTTGCACCAAAAACCATAAGATACACAGGAATAAACCTAACCAAAGAGACAAAACATCTATACTTTGAGAACTATAGAACACTAATAAAAGACACAAAGAAATGGAAACAAAAAATTCCATGCTCATGGATTGGAAGAACAAATATTGTTAAAATATCTATACTACCCAAAGCAATCTACACATTTAATGTCATCCATATCAAAATATCACCAGCATTTTTCACAGAGCTAGAACAATCATAAAAATTCATATGAAACGTCAAAAGACCTCAAATAGTCAAAGCAGTCCTGAAAAAAGAAAAGCAAAACTGGAGGGATCATGATTCCACACTTCAAGCTATATTACAAAGCTGTAATCATCAAGACAGTATGGTACTGGCACAAAAACAGACACATAGTTCTGTGGGACAGAAAACAGAACCCAGAAATGGACCCACAACTATATATTCAACCAATCTTCAACAAAGCAGGAAAAAGTATCCAATTGAAAAAAGAAAGTCTCTTTAACAAATGGTGTTAGGAAAACTAGATGGCAACAAGCAAAAGAATGAAACTAGACCACTTTCTTACACCATACACGAAAATAAATTAAAAATGGATGAAAGACATAAATGTGAGACAGGAAACCATCAAAATCCTAGAGGAGAAGACAGGAAAAAATCCCTTTGACTTTGACTATAGCAACTTCTTACTAGACATGTCTCCAGAGGCAAGGGAAATAAAAGCAAAAATGAATTATTGGGACTTCATCAAGATAAAGAGCTTTTGCATAACAAAGGAAACAATCAACTAAAAGACAATCTATGGAATAGGAGACGATATTTACAAATGACATATCAGATAAAGAGTTAGTATCTAAAATCTATAAAGAATCTATCAGACTCAACACCCAAAAAATAAATAATCCAGTTAGGAATTGGGTAGGAGACAGGAACAAGTATTTTCCAAAGAAGACTTCCAGATGGCTAACAGACACATGAAAAGTTGCTCAACATCACTCATCATCAGGAAAATACAAACCAAAACCAAAATGAGATACCAATGAGATATATGTTGTATATACATACACCATGGCTTCCTTCCATGCGGTCTAGACTAGATCACAGAATGGACACAGGAAGGGATTGATGAATTGGAAAGGCAAATAAAAAAGAGGAACTGGGGGAATTTAAATGTTTTCTTGGCATAAAGAAGATATTTTGTATGAGTATGGAAGAAATCAGGAAGGACATGAAAGTATGGTTGAGGTATAAATACTGACATTTAAGACATCAGAGATTGGGTTCCTGGGGTATCAATCTTCCAGCCTTGGAAGTGGGTTGAATCTAGCACATTATTAATTAGAATATGCTATATGCCATCATTTTATAAGGTACTAAGAAAGAAAAAAAATGAAGATTATTAAGGTATAATACATTCTTACCACAACTTTTTATAAAAAAAAAAAAACCTTTAAAATTTTAGATGCAGATTTTTTCACATATCTCTCCTATACATTTATTTAAAAGGAAAAATATATACTTATAATAAATTGTTTAAGGCATTCCCCAAATTTTTTCACACTGGATGTAGCTCTGTTCAAATTACTTTTTGACTCATTGATGGTCATGTTTTTCTGCACATTACTGTCCTTTGTGTCATTAAGAGCAGCATTTGTCTCTCAGGCTTTCTTTCAAGCCCTTTACCATGCAAACTACCAATTTTAATACTAGCACTTTTTTTTCTTTTTTAACTTACCAGAAAGGGTAATCAGAAAGTTCCCAGACAGGAGCACCTGGGTGGCTCAGTCAACTGAGTGTCGGACTTAGGCTCAGGTCATGATCTCACATTTTGTGAGTTCAAGCCCCACTGCTGCTGTCAGTGTGGAGCCTATTTTGGATTTTCTGTCCCCCCCACCCTGCTCCTTCCCCACTTGCACTCCCTCTCTCAAAAATAAATAAACCTTAAAAAAAAAAAGTTCCCAGACAAGAGCCAGGATTCACATTCCTTCCTCAAATTGTCTTTAAATGGTCTGTGGCTGGAAATGTTGAAGGCTTACAGATGTCCCATCATGCCCTGAAAAATAATAACCAAGTCCCTAAACTTTATGTGAGTTTGTTCTTTAATTATTTGAACATATATCCAAATTACATTAAGAATTAACATTTTTGGTGATTTATGCACAGCTACAAGCAGTCAATATCAGATTACATTAAGCCAATCTTCTATCAATTCAACCATCATCCATCCATATTCTTAAATCTTTGAGGAATATCTTATTCTTAGATATTGTTTCGTGGACTAAATTAAATATGGCTAACAACCTCTGGCCTCTGAAATTTTACATATTATTACAGTAATATGATGCTTTTCCCTACCCATGATCAAGTTCTTTATCTCTCTCATACCCCTAACATAAAAATTTCTAAACATGCAAAAATTATTGAGACTTCATCAGCATTTTCCATTTGATTTAATTTATACTTTTTTCCTCAGTTGAATCACATGTTGCTGAAAATTAATCTGCTTCCGTTCAAAGTTAGCAAAATTTTCTCACAAATTGATGTTTAGTGATGCAGTGCCTTAAGCATCATCATCTTCAACACATAGCCTCCTGTGGCTTTAAAAGTTCTTTTCATGTATTCTGAGAACTTTGACAATTTTTCCATCTTTATTTGCATATCTAAGCATGGGGCTGGCAATCCTTGTATATATATCTCAGCAATAAAATATAACAGTTTTTTTTTTACATTTATTTATTTTTGATAGAGACAGACAGAGCACAAGTCGGGGAGGAGCAGAAAGAGAAGGAGACACAGAATCCAAAGCAGGGTCCGGGCCCTGAGCTGTCAGCACAGAGCCCGACGCGGGACTCGAACTCACCAGCCATGAGATCATGACCTGAGCCAAAGTCAGACGCTTAACCGACTGAGCCACCCAGATGCCCCAAAATATAACAGTTTTATCTACTCATGGGAGTTTTCCTTCCTTAGGTCCTATCTTGGCTCTTACTGTTCAAGTGAATATGGAATTGTTATCATGCCTCCAACTACAAATATCCCCTTAAGTAATATTAAATGTACATGCTGCTGCTCTGTTTCCGTGTCTATTTGGGTTCATAATGTATCACTTTAATGCCAACTATCAGCATAACATTTATTAAGGTATTTAAAATAACAATCAAACCAACACTGTACATAACTCAATTGCAGCAACAATAATATGAATAGCTGTGGCCCAGTTTGTTCATGCAATGACAGGCAATGCCAACTGCATCACAATTCCTGCCTGGCCCACAACAACTGTAAAACTCCATCCATTTTAAGATTGATCCCAGTTTTTGAAATGCAAAAATGTACATTTGAGAGCCAATGAAGTATGATGATAGGGGATTTTGGGTGTTAGTAAGTCTCCACAAGGATGTTGAAGTGGTCTCGGATAATGGTGAATCTTGAGACGGAAAGGCCACTTACACATTTAAGCACCCACTTCTCCATTTCCATTTGTCCTTTTCTGTAAACATAGGGGTAATTCAAATACTAATGCCATTTGTTGCATGATTCTTGTATGTCAGGCATTGTTCAAAGTGCCATATATGCATGAATTTCCACAGCTCATGTTTAATCTTTACAACAACCCAGTGAGGTTGGCACCATTATCATCCAAATTCTTCTGAGAAAACTGTGGAACAGAGAGGCTAAGTAACTTGCCTATGGTAGTAAGTGGCAGAATCTGGATTAAAATCCAGGTAGTCTGAATGTGAATCCATAGTTTGACCATTATGCTTCTCTATTCATACCTTCCCATGTTTCCCAGCAGGGTCAATGGATCTGCCAAAAGAAGTGCCTTATGCCCCTCCAGACCCTTTATTATTGGCACCCATCTTCTATCCCATCCTCTGTCATGCCTACCTGTGGTCTCAGGTACAAT
The DNA here is from genome assembly GCF_028018385.1 of Neofelis nebulosa. Classification (NCBI taxonomy): domain Eukaryota; kingdom Metazoa; phylum Chordata; class Mammalia; order Carnivora; family Felidae; genus Neofelis; species Neofelis nebulosa. The sequence continues at coordinate 220,575,353 of NC_080782.1, forward strand.
GCAATGTAATGGCAAAAACAATAAAAGCTAACATTATAATAGTATGTACTTTACAATTTATAAAACATTTATATACATCATGTAACAACCCTCACAACAGTTCTGTCAGGAAGCTATGATTTCTCCAATCTTACTAAAGATATAGATGTTCTATTAAGGCTAAGAATAAGTACCTATAATGAGACAAAAAATGCAGTGGATGGAATAGACATTTGTCTCTCTCATACATTATAGTATGGAGCTTTGGAGGTGCAAACTGGCAGGGCAGCTAGAGGTCATGAAGACATCTTGAGATTCAGGTCCTTCCATCTTATTCATCTGCTATCCCCTAGGGGTGTTGTCTTCATCTACACCGTAGAAGCTGGGTCATCCTGCCCCACTAATACAAGGAGAAGGAGAAAGAATGCATGGTAGGCAATTTCCCCACACATCACCTCTCCTTACATTCCACTGGAGAGAACTTAGTCATGATACCATACCCAGCTATGAAGAAGGCTGAGAAATGTGGTCTCTAATTGGGCAACCATGTGCCCACAAAGAAAGAAGGAAAGATTTTAGAGTACAGCAGATGCTCAGAAAGACTATGTGAATTTCCTAAGGGCACTTAGCTAATGAGTCAGAACTCAAACCCAGCCTTCCAACTCCAGACCTAGGAGTTGATTTTCCTACACCAGAACACCTTCATGATGAAAACTTAAAAGACACCTTAAATAGCATCCCTACCCAATTTACAGAGACTAAAGTCAATCCTGTTTCAATTAAGGCAAGATGAGCAGCCTAGGAAACATGTCCACTCTAAATGGGCAACAAAAGTCCCTGAGGATCAGTTTCTCTCAGAGGTCCCAGCAGAGATGACAAGTAACACAGTCACATTACACTCTCAATGACTTATCCAGATCCTTTTCTTTTTTACACCATTTGGAATGGCAGCTTTTCCGTTATTTCTGTTTTCTCTGCACGTCTGTAGCTCTTATTAAAATTTGCTAGTAGATGGGATTGAAAAGGAACAGCTTATCTGAGCAGCTGTTAGTCAGCGACAGGCGGCACCTGAAAGCAACATTATGACATTTTTGGAATGGGAGATTTGGAGGTGAAGAGAGACAGGGAAGATTTTGGAACCCTTAGACTAGCACTAAATAAAAAAAGATTTGAGGTACACTAAGATATGTAAATATTTAATGATGGTTAACATATGGAAGCCAGTAATGTCTGGGTAGAATGCACTGAGATACATCCAGTGAGAACATTACAGAGGAGAAAGATGATGTGTCATCATTAATGTGACCTTTCATCTTTTCTCTTAACTGGGTCCTGCCCCTCTTGGATCACTGAAGCTCATCTGCCCTGAGCTTGCTCTTACTCTCTCATTCTCTCCCTCTCTCTGGGCTTCAATCCCCTGGCTTCCAGGACTGACTGCAAATGACCCCTGCCATCACAGCATGACACTCCAAAGAAAAAATGTCACCTGTCCTGACATTGAATTTCACCCAATAACAGAGCAGTTTTGCATGTATATGGCATTTTACATGGTACAAGGTTGGTGGTGTTCAGTGCAGCACTGGCCAGGTGTCTTGTGTAGACATAGCCCTCTCCCTTCCAGGGGTCACCTCCACTTCAGGGTGTCTTCAAGGTCAGGAATAAGAACTTAGTGACTAATGCCTCTCCACCCAGTCTACAGATGGAAAAAGAGGCCCAGAGTGGCAGAATAGCTAGACTTACCTCTTTGAGTGGACAGACTAGAGCAGCACCTCTCGAAGTCTGATGTGCGCATGAAGTAGCTGAGATTCCAGATCCTTCACTAACAAGTTCCTAGTGTTTGCCACCCTAGTCCTTATTCTTTGTGCATCACTCCTCATTATACCTACTTCTCAGTCTGTTGAATGAACTCCGTATTTCATAGAGCTCTGCATTTCAATTCTATAACCAAATGTGATTTATAAATATGAGGTGACATGGGAAGTCATTCTAGAGTTAAGAATCTAGTCCTTACATTCTGATGTTAACACTCCAAAGCTTTCCATTCACTCCAGCTTTCCTCAACCATTAAGTGAGTTTTATGAAGATGTTTTCTTAGTCTAGACCTAACATACATTCCGAAAATCTGAAGTTAATTTCTTTTGCCTTCATTTTCCTTAGGAAATTCTTACACATATCAGTGAAAGTCTGTTTTTAACTATTAGGGAGGGGAACAGAAGACAGTTCTTATTCAGGATTAATATTCCATTTTATAGTTTTGAGTTTTTAAGCCACATTTAGTCATGTGGATAATTTGCCATAAGAACTTTATTTCCTCCAATTGCTACAGACATCTTAAAGCACACAAGTTCCTTATCTTCTATTCAGTGTGTTGTTGTCACTTTGATCCCCTAAAGTTCAAGGACATTTTTTCAATGTCCATTATGAGGCAGCTGGGAGATCCCAGTGGTTCTCAAGGAGCACCTTCTAATCACAGAGACTTCAAGGTGACTGATTTCATAAAACAAATGTGCTGCTTATGACTGAATTGTAAGTCTGGCTTTTCAAAGCACCTACAGGTAATTCACAAACAGTCTCATTGAAAAGTGACATAAGAGACTATTAAAAACTGAGAACAAACTGAGGGTTGATGGGGGGTGGGAGGGAGGGGAGGGTGGGTGATGGGTATTGAGGAGGGCACCTTTTGGGATGAGCACTGGGTGTTGTATGGAAACCAATTTGACAATAAATTTCATATATTAAAAAAATAAAAAAAAATTAGATGAACAAAATAAAAACATTAGATATAAAAAAAAAAGAAAGAAAAGTGACATATCTGTTAAGATAAATTGCCCTGAAGATGAGACAGTATACCCTCTCCACTTCCCCTCTATATCAAGAGGGGATGAAAACAACAGTAACAGAAAGATATTTTCTCAACATCAGTTTAAGATAATTATTACTGACATTGTATCATATATTAATTTTTGTTATCCAATGAGAATTAACTTTCTCACCCCTGGAAATATATTGTGTAATGCCCCTTGGTTTCTTTAAAATCAAAAGCTTTTTTCCAGGCAATTTCATCAGTATATTGTGTTTATTTACCCAATTTCTTCTCTGTTTCTATTTCTTAAAGTTTCTTAAGTCACACCATCTATTATTAGAATATATTTTACTAACGTTCTAGCAGTGACGTGGACATTTATCCTTTAACATAATGATGTATGATTCAATGCAGGCCATACATATCTGAGCACCCACGTAAGCAAAAAAATATTGTTTAGACACTGTGTAAACAAAGATTGTTTTGTTTTTTTTTTAATTTTTTTTTCAACGTTTTTTATTTATTTTTGGATAGAGAGAGACAGAGCATGAACGGGGGAGGGGCAGAGAGAGAGGGAGACACAGAATCGGAAACAGGCTCCAGGCTCCGAGCCATCAGCCCAGAGCCTGACGCGGGGCTCGAACTCACGGACCGCGAGATCGTGACCTGGCTGAAGTCGGACGCTTAACCGACTGCGCCACCCAGGCGCCCCGAACAAAGATTGTTAATGACAAATGACTCCAGAAAACAACAGCCAATCTTCTGCCTATTTCAGTCATCCATTCATTCCTTAAAAATTTTTTGAATGTCTTTCATGTGACTGACACTGTGAAAGTCACTTGGATATCAGAGATAAATGGGGCATGGTTTCTACTGTCAAGATGCTCAAGGCTTATTTTTTTAATTTTTTAAAATTTATGTATTTAAATTCAAGTTACTTAACACACAGGGTAGTATGGGCTTCGGGAGTAGCATTCAGTGGTTCATCACTTACATATAACCCAATGCTCATCCCAACAAGTGCCTTCTTTAATGCCCATCATCCATTTAGCCCATATCCATACCCATCTCTCCTCCAGCAACCCTCAGTTTATTCTCTGTATTTAAGAGTCTCTTATGGTTTGCGTCCCTCTAAGAAACAAAACTGATGAACACAGAGGAAGGGAAGGAAAAATAAGATGCTCAAGGCCTATTAGAGAGTAAGACTATTAAAGACAATTGTCCTTCAGTGTAATAAGAGCTACTGCAGAAGAATTCAGTGTTCCTGTGGGATTACACTGAATGATCATCTGACTAACAAGGTCAAGGAAGTATTATACAGAAGACACTTGAGCTTGATTAGTAGGATTTAGCCATTCCTAGAGGGAGAGAAGAGGAAGTGGGCATATCTGACTTGGGGGATAGCACCTGAAAAGGTCAAGAATTTATGGAGGCAATATACATGGACTTCAGGTGCATCTGAATGGTTGGGAATAGAAAGTGACAAAAAGTGAAAAGTGATGTGCCTAGAGAAACATTGGAAAGGGGACAGAGAAAACTCAGTTCCAGTCTTTCCAACTCCAAACACTGGTGCTTCTACCATACCAAGCTGTTCAGAGCAACTATATGAAAAGCCATACATGCCATACATTCTGTAGGAGGCTGGAGGAAGCAGAAGTCATGTTAGGTTGGCTCAATCATGGAAGGGTCTATAGAGTAAGAAGAAACTTCACTGCATCTGATTCATGTTGAACAGTTGGAAAGTGTCATGGTGTGCATGTTCCTGTGTCTTTTTTATCCTTTTCCGACTGGATCATTTCCAATAGCATATAATGGGCTCAAGGGATTACCATCTTAAGAAAACCTTCCTTGGGGAACCTGGGTTGGTTAAGTGTCCGACTTTGGCTCAGGTCATGATCTTGCAGTTCGTGGGCTCAAGCCCCACATTACAATCTATGCTAACAGCTCAGAGCCTGGAGCCTGCTTTTCATTCTCTCTCTCTCTCTCTCTCTCTCTCTCTGTCTCTCTCTCTCTGTCTCTCTTTGTTCCTCCTCCATTCATGCTGTCTCTGTCTCTCAAAAATAAATAAACATTTTAAAAATTTTTTTCAAGAAAATCTTCCTTGACCCCACATCCCACACCCCCTTCCACTCTACCTTATTTCCCTGCTGTTCTTCCTGTGTAATTTTTTGCAGGGCCTTTTACACCAGACAGTGTCCATGTCCTTACCTCTAGTTCTATCCTCAATGATTCTAGTCTGGCTTCCCACCATCAACCTGAAGAAGCATCTCTTATCAAGGTCATTGATGCTGCCATGGTTATCCCACTAGTCAATAACATTTGAAATAGTGACCACTCCTTCCTTCTTGACCAAATCTTCTGTCTTTCCTCCTTTGACATCCTATCCTGGTTTTCCTTCTATTTCCCCTTCTACTCTGTCAAACACCTTCCCTATGCATCCTCTAAATGTTGAAGACCTTAAGGCTCAATCTTTGGCTCATTTCTCCATTCTCTACTCTCTCTTCCTACATAATCTCAACAATCCTTCTGGAGTTAAATGTGTTATGCTATTGACTCTGAAACTTGTACCTCTAGCCTACGCTTTACTGAAATTGGAGGCAAATGTCTAAATTCTTACTTGATGTCTTCACCTGACTATCCCATAGGCAATTCAAATTAATATCTCCAAAACAGAATTCATCATCTCCCCACTTGTCCTCTACTTCTAGTCTTACCTATCCCTTTAGCTGTTCACCCAGGAAAATCATGGAGAGTAAGAAGGAACAAAGGAAGACAGGAAGCAACCAGTTTATAAAGGACCAATGATGGAAAAGATGAAATCTGGGATTAAAGATGGTATATTAGAGGGGCACCTGGCTGGCTCAATTGGTTAGGTGTCCAAGTTCAGCTCAGGTCATGACCTCACGGCTCCTGAGTTCAAGTCCTACTCTGGGCTCCATACTGATAGTGCAGAGCCTGCTTGGAATTCTCTCTGTCCCTCTCTCTCTGCCCCTTCCCCTTTCATGTGTGAATGCTCTCTCTCTCTCTCAAAATAAAAAGGCTATTTTTAAAAAGATTATATGTTAGATAGACTATCACCAGCTGCTTTAACAAATAAGTCGTAAAATTCTAGTGACTTAACACAAGAGAAGTTTATCGCATACTTATGGCACTGTCCAGGCATTTGCCAAGTGTCTTCACGTGGTAATTCAGGACATAGTCACCTTCTGCCTGGTGGCTCCACCATCCCCTTGGACCTCAGAGTTCTTTGAATCTTGTCAGAGGTCCTGAGAAGAAAGGGCTGAGAATGCACAATCATTTCTTAAAACCCCAGCTCAGAAGAGAAGCATATAACTTCTGCTCATATTCTATTTGGAGAAAACTAATCACACAATCCTGCTTTGATTCAAGGAGACTAGGAAGAGTAGTCTCCAGCTGGACAGTTGCCCACTGTGGAAAGGGAAGTACACATGTGTGGTGGTTAGCTAGCTGTCTCTGCTACAGCCAGATAACCCACGGAACCCAGAACTGGGGCTTATCTGAGGAAAAGTAAAGATCTAAGGAGAAATTACAAATACAGTGAAAAATAATTTTCATGTGAAGCAAGAAAAGAGTATTATATGAGGATAGAGAAGAGAATTGAGATGTTACGATACTATAAAATTTTTACGAGGGGATTTCTTATACCTTCCCTTGTAAGTTAACCTGAAGCTCCTGCTCTCTGGACTCCTACAAGCTATATTTCTTTAGGGTATGAAAAAGTACGATCTCTCCATGAGACTACCATGGAAGAAAAACTGAAAACTGGATTTCTACTAGCTCCTGCCAGTGTTTTTAAACGAATGAACACACAAATATGTTCTGACAGTTGCAAGAACAGGATAAATAATGAAGTAGATCCAGAAAAAGATATTGTCAGCTAATTGTTCTCCGCTACTTTCTTACGTTCCCTTGGATGTCTGTTACAAATGAAGTTTTTAGTAAATGTAGTTTTCAAGGTAGCCTGACATCTTACCTAGGAATTTGGCAGCCCTGTGTAATGAGCTGCCAGAGAATGGGATGGCAGGTAATGAAGAATTGAGTGCTCTAAACTCCCTTCCTCCTCTTTGACTTCATGTTCTAAGAAGTGGGTCATGAACAAGAAGAGAACTTTATTCAAGTGTCGTGACAGATCAGCTGCCAAAGTATATCCCTGGGTTGGAAGAGACAGAAAATCACAAAGTCCTGCAGGGCATGGGTCATAGAGGGAATATCAAGGTCACAGACAATAGCCAGATTGGCAGCCATAAGCCTTTCTCCTTCTGAGAAGTTTGGCTTTCCCACAGAATCAATGACCTGGGATACTGGCCACACCAGAATAGAGAACATAGACTGGAAAGAAATGGGTGGTGTCATGTCAGGTGGAGATCAGTAGAGTCCCAAACTATGAAATACAAGAGTCTAAATCCTCCTCAGGACAAATATTCAGGGGATAATATTCTAATATGATGTTCTGTAACTTGTTAGAAATGAAAAATAAACAGCTGGTGGCATTTTTCCATAAGTCAGGTGGCTATGGGACATGTTCTCACCCACTTAGTTGCCAAAAAGACTTCCAACTAGGTTGCCATGGAGACAACCTAGAAATCAAAGACATGACTTAAATTATTAAAATCTACTAATCCAAGAAGGAGAAACTCTGATTGAATAGGTTTTCACTGAGACTGGCAATACTTACATCAGGGAAAATGAAGAATTAAAATCTTTTTCTACATTGTTTATGAGCTGTGACACCAGGTTTATATCACTGTATTCACTATTAGTTTAGACATAGAGATTTTTATAGCACAGTAAATTCTTCTTTCAGTTTATCAATGTATATATGATTTATCATGTATATTAGTCTCACACATAACAAATGTGTTAATCAATGCCCCCCCAACAAATAATCTATGTTCTATCCCAGTTCAATGTCAGAAGATGGCATAAGAATACTTCATTGGTAGGAAAATCTGCCATTTGACTTGTGATGCTGGTGGCTTGTGAATTAAATACAGTCATGAACATAAAACAGCTTTTGCACAGAAGGCCACCCTGTTCAAAGTCTATCCCCCAGGAATCTAGAGAGCATCTGGATAGAATTCTAGCATTCTAGGGCTTAGGTATTCAGTGGCACTGAGATGAGTTAAAGGACAATGTCTACCACTAAACACCCTTGCTTAGGCCAAGTAGAAAACTTGATGTATTAGATAGATGGTACGAACTTGTATCTTCCCAAATCCCTCCTACTTAAAATTGCCCGCCTCACTAGTATAATAATCTCTGCCCTTCCTAACTACTCAACCAGAAAACATGATCTTAGAGTCATTCTTTTGCTTTAGACAGCAAATGTACAGTCAGTGTCTCCAGAGGAATAAGGAAACTCAAAGAAACCACTTTGGTTGTTGACAGAGAAGACAGACAACCACCAAACAGGTATTGTGGACCAAAGCAAATCCTTGTAAGACTCATCAAACAATAATGGGTGAACAAGAGGTTCTCCTTTCAGAGAGGAAAGGAAGGCAGAAGTGGCATGAAATTTAAGGAATACTTACCTCCTAGGTCTTCTCTCTTAGAAACAAAATGGCACCTTATATGAAGTGGAAATTAACTAAATTTACTAAAAATGAAGGGATTCCATTCCTCTAGCATCCAATTCCTCTTCCTGACAGTACCTGCCTCTTTCTCCTATCCTTTCCCCCATATCCCCTACCTACAGTTGTTTCTAACCACCACTGCAACAAACTATAGAAAAGAAAAAGATAATAAATAATGGAAACTGCCAATATCCATTCATCCTTTCCTCCTCACTTAGAGAATCCCAATTTTGTTTTTGGAGGCAATATGACCACTGAGAAATATTCATCTCCTCAGACTCTATTCCACTGTGGAACACCATGGAACATAGATCTGGCCAGTAAGATATAAGCGGAGTAGGGAAGCTCTTGTTTCCCTAGTAAAAGTATTTGTTGGAATAATCCTTCTCCTCCTGCCCTTTCTTTCCTCCTTTCTTCTAGAATGGAAATATGAAGCTGTATTGAGCAAAAGGTTAATAGAACTTTGTTATCATCTTATATCAGGAGTAGGAAAACCATGGCCCAGGGGTACTAGTGGGGGGCTAGAAGGTGCCTTGGTTTTTAAAGTTTCCCTTGAGGACCCAGCTTAGACTGCAGACTAATTTTTATGTAAAAACAATAAAGCTCTTTTGATGAAGACATTATGTCTGTTTTATGCCACTAAAAAGTAATGTTGTCCAATATGCCATGGCTGTTATTTGACAGTGTGAGAATTTCCATGAGCGGAGACACATTTAAATATCAGGGAATGATGGAAGAGATGCCCAAAGGTACATGTCTATACCAAATCAGGAGCTGTGGCTTAATGGCTTGGCAGGATTTTCAAGGATTTGGAAGGAACAAGGTTAGAAAATTGGTGGCTAGGAGGTCTAGGAAGGAGGTATGTAGACAGCTATTTTTGAATAGACACAGAATGTGAAAAATATTTTTGTCCCATGTGAATGATCTCAGAGGATTTTAACATACAGGTGGTTTGGACAGCCAATCCATAAAGAGTCATCAGCCTCTTTCTCCAGCCACCCCTGCCATTGCCCAACAAGCTCATGAACAAAATGGCCATGGCAGCAAGGATGGAGGTTATGCATGGGCTCAAAACCACAGGCTTCCACTTGCCAAGGCCAACCTGGCTTCAGCTACTGCTGAGTGCCCAATCTGCAAACAGCCAGCAACTATGTGAATGGATTCAGAAGCAGACCTTCCTACAGTCAAGCCTTGAGATGATTACAGCCCCAGCCAACAGCTTCACTGTAACTTCATGATAAACCCAGAGATAGAAACATCCAGCTGAGCTGCTTCCTACTTTCTGACACACAGAAACTCTGATATAATAAATGTTTATTATTTTAAGCTGCTAATCTTGAAGTAGTTTGTGACACAATAGTAGGTAACGTATATTTAGAGTGAAAAACACTGTGACCAGAGAGTCCCAGATAACCTAGATGTGATAGTGGTAAAGAACTCCAAGAGATATACTCAAGGCTTTTTTTAATTTTAGTTTTCTATCTTGGTACTTTTTTTTTAATTCTTACATTATGTGACAAATAGAAGCATGCCTTATGGCTAAAGTAGCTGATTTCCAAAAAATGAAATTTCTTTTTTATTATTTCCTCAGAAGATTCTATCTGGATATTGACAGCTTGGAGAAAGTTCCCCTTAAGTGCCATCTCTTTCACCTGTCAGCTGTCATCCAAAGCACCATGATGATGATAGGAACTTATAAAAATAAAAGAAAGAGTGGATGATCAGAGTCATAGAAACAGCTGTGTGATATCTCTGACGCAGTAATAGCCAAGAAAAATGAAAATTTATAATGGCTATGAGAGTTAAAATTGAGAATTCATAAAACCATGACAAAACCAGAATGAGTAGGAACATCTCAACTTCTAATTCTTTCTCACTCTGATTGATTTGCCCTTCCTGTAGAACAGAGTGCAGCCACCTCTGAGTGACCAATGGACTCTGACATGAAACCAAACCCGACTTCCACAGATCTTTTAATCAGGAATAATTTTTATTCATGTATCAGTCCCCAGCCAGCTGACACTCAAAGAGCAACCACAATCACTTTCAATGGATTTATTTCCAGGTATAAATCTATGTCTTTTTAATTGCATTTTTGTTGTTGTTGTTCAGAAAAAGATTAATTCCGTGACCTTGCAATATAATTTTCCTCTTTGATTTTCTAACAAAGAAAATAGGTCTTTGGAGAAATCATCACTATGGACAAGTTTCTTTTATCAGAAAGCTATTTATTCTCCTTTCTCTCCTATCTAGTAAAGATACGCATCTTGTACCTTAGCTCCAGAACTAGAGTCCTTATCTCAAGTCTGTAAGATTTAATCTATTTCATTTTCTACCTTAGGTCTGCAATTATTCACTACAAATCACTTGCAAATAACCTTTGGTTACTTTATCACTTCCGGATATCAAGAGATCACTGCAATTTTTACCTCAATATTATCCTATAGGAATTAAATTTTAAAACAATGTATGATCTTCACTGTGGCAGTTGTCACATCTCCTAAAAGAATGTGTTAAACTACCCATTGGCATGGTTTTCAGATCTAGGGAAACCAGTTGCTCGTGAGCTAAAATCAATTTGCCAAGTAATGAAACAATCATCCTTACCCATTTCCCTAGTTAGTATTTTCCATATTCAATGGAAATTCTGACCTCTTCTTTCTGTCTTCCTCTAAGCAAATGATTAAAGACAAAACACTGACCTTGGGTCTCTAAGACCCAGACTCTCCAAACTTCACCTAATGTCACCTGACCTTTTTCTATTTAAGATTGGTTGTAAGGCCCTACAATTACACAACCAGCAAAGGCAGACACAGCATTAATAATTAAGATAGGAAACCAAGCTAACAACATTGCTTCAAAGTTTGGGAAAATGTCTGAGATAGGAATCACAGGAGAGGGAAAGCACTCAAGAAATGTAATTTCTTACCATTTTATTTAGCTTATGCATATAAATACATGGTATATTCATTCCGAGTTTGTAGTAACAAATTACTCCAATGTTGGTGACATCAAACAACAGAAATTTATTCTTTCACAGCTATGGAGGCCAGAGGTCTGACATCAAGTTGTCTTGGAAGTTTGTGCAGGAGCATCCTTCCCTGCCTCTTCCTGCTTTTGATGGTTCAAGGCATTCCTTGGCCATCATTCCAATATCTGCCTCTGTGGCCCCACTGTCTCCTTCACTTTTCTGTATCTTCTATCTGTCTCAAATAACCCTCTTTGTCTTGCAATTGGATTTAGGGCCCATCTGGGTAATCTAGGATAATGATCTCCTAATATCAAGATCTTTAATTACATCTGCAAAGGTCCTTTTCTCAACTAAAGTAACATTTACAGGTTCCAGGAATTTGACATGATCATTTTTCAGATGCTCATACATGAGTATATGGATAAAGGTAGGGACATACACTCAGGGGAACCTATTTCTGTGCTGGTTGAAGAATGAGATATTGGATCAGTTGAGTACAACCACAGCAGGTTAGCATTTTTTGGTGTCTGCTTTGTGCTCGTCATGTGTGATTCTGTGAAAATACAGAAATTTTAAAACTTGGTTCAATTTTCAAACTGTTAGAATAGAATAAAATACACTTGATGCTAGAAACCTGCTAATGCACAGAAAAGAAAGAGCATGTGGGCACATGAGTTAGAAAGAACAGAGTTTAAATCCTGGCTGTACTGAACTCCAGTTGTATGATTATGGGTGAGTTAATTTGTTCATTATTTTTTTAAAAAATAAATAAATATTGTGGTTATAAGAGTAGTTTGGAGAGATGTATGGAGAGGGAAACTAACCACTGAAGTAGAGCCTTGCTATGGTCCATGGGAGAAAGGGGATTTAACGCCTACTCATTAGCACTCTTAGGTATGTTATACTTTCGACTTTATTACCACCTCACAATAATGCTAAGGCATAGCTGTGTAATCCGCAATATATAGGTGAGCAGAGAGGGTGAATAACTTGCCCAAAGTCTCACAGTTGTTGACCAATACAGCTGGAGTCCAAATGCATATCTTTCTGACCACAAAGTCCATTGAAATGAGAAAAATGATTAGGATGTGTTGACTAACCTTATTGTGCTAATCATTTTTGTAATATCTAATCATTAAAATGTGCACCTTAAACTTACACAATGTTTAATATCAATTATATCTCAACAAAACGGGGGAGGGAGAGAAATTGTAAAAGCGCTCTTTTGTGCATTCAATGGGAGTTGCATGCCCAGGTTATAGATAGAACATAATGCTTACTTGGATCAGGGAAGAGAGTAAAGAAAGGCACAAGGGCATTTAAAGCAGTGCAAAGACTTGAAAATCTAAATCAGTATCTAAAACTGGTTGGTGTCTACAATAAAGGATTAAATATGAGAGCTTGGGAAAAATAGGAAAAATAAATGGTAAGGCTTATAGATTGAAGCTCACTGTCTAAAATATCCTTTCTGGTATTTATTCAGATGTCACCTGTGACATGTTGGCCATGTTCAATGCATAGTGAGAGGTCCTGAGACGTGTAAGAAAATAGGTAAGTCACAGCTCTTGCCCTCAAGAAGCAACCGAAAATATACTAGGTCAGTCATCTGGAGGTTTGGCCATGCGGCAAGAGGAATCCAGGCTAGCATCAAATTAGGAACTTCCCAGTTATCTCCTATCTCAAGTCTGAATATCTAGAATAGAGGGGTCCTAAATGTAGCCACAGATTTTGTATATTGTTCCCATTCCATAGGATCTTCCCACCTCAACCACAACCTGCTGCCCAGGCTTTCTGCTAACTCTACCTCCACCCCACCTCCAGCCACCTACCACATTCTGAAGGGAGGAACTGGAACAGTCGTCCTGAATTCTAACCACTGAGCTAGGCGACCTCACATACTTGCCTAGTTCTTACCAGTCCCCTTGGGAGTTGTAACCAGTTACTGGTTCTTCTCACATGAAGGCCAGACCCAAATATCATTCAAGATGCCAGTGCCTTTGCCCTTTTGTGATTCAGGCCAGTTCTCTGGGTAGTAACACCAGCCTGGATTTGACTGAAGGTTTTTCACATTTGTTCAGACTTCGCTGCAAGGGACAGGGTACCTGCCACTTCTGTCCTGATAACTTTTTCTATTCCCATCCATCTGGCCCTCTCACAGCATATGCCTAGCAGCACTGAATGGAGGTGTTTGTCAAGTGACTGAGATGCACAGGGAGCTGTATAACAAATGAAGTAAATTAACAAGGAGCTACCCAAAGGACGAATGAAATGAGCAGGGTAGTGTATAACAAACGAGTGAAAAGACCAGGGAAGGGAAAGTTTGGAGGTCTCAGTGAGGGTGGAGAGCTAACACAGGCAGAGGCAGGTACATGGGCTGTGGCAGAATAACAGAATCACTGAATTTAGAGGGTTCTATTTCCTTACATGCCTGTCTTCACATTAGTGAGTCAACTTCTTTCATGTATTTGAAGAAATTTTTTTGTCATATTATTCTCAGGTCACCTAAAATAGAGGTGGGGTCAGCACTCAAAAAAACAAAGTACTCCTGTGATTTAAAAACAAGCTATTTCCCAGGAAGAGATGGATGAGTTAAACTGTTCTATACATGTTCTGCTCAACCATATCAATTTCTTGGGTGGGTTGTTTTCCTAACAATTGTAGAGAAAGTGACCCCAAGATTCCCAGAATCAATCATGGCTAATCTCAATAGTGTGTTATTCCAGGAAATGCTCTGATCTAACAAAGGTTTCTTTCAAATGACGCCTCGATTGCCTAAAATTTATACCTACCCAATGCCCTGGTACCTTCTGTGATTCTGAGTCAGTGATAATTTTCTTGAGTTTTCTAAGCTTTATTATTAACAGAGCCAAATCCAAAGAGGAGGCAAAACAGGTTAAGGGGACATCTCTCCTCTCATAATTCAAAGAGTGTCAGTATAAATCACCCAGATGATGACAGATAATTACAAAACAGTATTTATAGCTAATGCCTAAGTATTCAATCCAGTTTATGGATTAGACTCTCCTGCCCCATTACTTTACCTATTTTCTTTCCATCTCAGTGCTTCCCATCATCACCAAATATTAGATTAGCAAGAAACAAAAATAAAACTCAAACTAGTCTGTGAAGAACCTAGGATCTCAAAGATGGTTGGTAAGGATTAAAGCAATTGACATTTTTGGATTAGCATAAATTTCTACCATCCATGCTTTCCCTGTGTTCACCTGTGTTTACTAGCATAGTAATCCTTTCAGATTCTCCACAAAGTAAATACTTATACCTAAGGCTCTTCTCCGCATCTAGGGTGAGGCCATGGTGAAATGACATGACTTGGTATGAAAAAAGACAGTTGTGCTAATTTCACATGAAAGTCAGAGGAACAAGAATGGATCTGTGCCTTGCAACTCCCACAGCCCACAGACTGCATAAAAACCACACCCAAAATGTACACCCATCCCAATGCTGAAATGCCCTGAAAGCTTCAATCAAGAGACCTTTCCTGGAACAGATCTAGGAAAGGTTACCCATGGTGGGCCTACATTCTCCCTCTTTCTTAGGAAGGACAGCACATTTATTCCAAACAAATTTAAGAGATTTCATCTTTCCTGTTTCTTTCTTTGGCATTTTCCAGGCAAGTAGATCTGAGGGTGAACTTTAAAGTGTGATTCGATTACAGGATTTTTATACTGGTTGTGAGGCATTGCTTCCCTCAGTTACCCTCTGTCCTCTTGAGTCTGCAGAGTGGTGATTTGAACCTGACTCACTTGCTCTGCAGGGGAGGATAAAAATGATGGTCATAGTAATGCCTTTTGGCATTTACCAAGAATTTGCCATCCACAAGGCACTGTACCACGTTCTCTGTGGTTTATTTTATGAGCTGATTACTATAAGGCACAACCAGGAAACGGCTCTATTTTTCTCCTGTTACTGGCATGCTACATCAAAGCTTACTGTGCCCCCCCAGACAACATCTCAGGCAGTTCCCACCACTTTAATGCAATTTGAGACTCACTCCCAGGTATTAAAAAATTCAGTAGTATCATATAAAAACAGCAATATCATATCTTATTTACAATTTCTTCCTTGCTTCCTAATTCAGTTCTGGTCCATGGGCCAAACACATGCCATAGGTACATGATCTAGTCTCTCACACCGTTTCCACCTTTCACTTTCCATCTTTGCCCTCTTCCATACTCAGGGAGGCAGGGAGGTGGGGACGATGAAGGGGAGCAAAATACAGAAAATCCCCCTGAGATCACTGTAGCCAGACGTCAAGCCTTCAAGTTATATAGGGGCCTGTCCTTCAGAGCCTCCCTGACAGACGTGTTGAATTTGGCACTGACCGGTTCTCTGACCTGGGCCCTGGGCTCTCTGAACAGCCTCTTCTAGTCCCCCCACCAATCTCCTATTCTCAGCAGTCCAACCTTGGCCTCTAATTGCTGCTGTCTCCCTCCCCCTTGCAGGTGCCCTTTTGGGGGAAGATCCCTTCAAGATGGCTGGTAGCCTGTTTACCTCTACTGGTGATGATGATGGGAACTCAAACGTCATTATAGATTGGCCCAGATGCAGTGCTCCCCTGCCCCTCTTCTCTACCTCTGAGGGCTGTTCCAGACAGCCTACCCACTTCATAACTCTCTATGAAGGAGGCAGGCATCAATCTTACTCTCCAATCCCAGGGACACGTGAAGTTTCCCACACCTCTCTCTCTCTCTCTATGCCCCATCCCAAAAGTAAACTACCCACCAGGCCTCTGCCAGGATTGAGAGACCAGCACTCCCTTCTGTAAGACTGCTAGTCTCTACAGAGGTCCTCTTGGAAAGGAGTTGTGGGGCGGGCGGGGGGGGGGGGGTGTAGTGTTTGGAACAACCCGGAATAAAAGCCAAAGAGTTTTCCATTAATATGGATTTCTTTCAATAAAATCCTTTCAAATGTCTTTTCTTTTTTTATAAGCAAAAACAGATGAAACAGATTGTTACTTGCTGATCATATTCATCATCTCTTAGTAAGACTGCCCTAGATGTGTCTCTCCCTTGTCTTTAGAATGTAAAACTTCACATTCCATATCATGTTCTATTATACATATCCAACACAGGTGCCCACTTCCCTTTATTGCTCATATTCCAGGTCTCATTAACACATGGAGACAAGCATACAGCTTTACACAGCTCTAAGTGGTCACTCAGGAGCAGTCTTTAGCATCAAGGATTCATACCCCATCCCTCCCAGCTTCCCCTGGGCAATTACTCACAGTCCTGATGTCCACACATGGAAATCCCAACTCTATCTACCCATAGGATGAAGCTTCCTCTTTAAGATACAAAGGAGATGGGGCACAAGATTCCCTTTTCTCTTTACCACCTGTCTTTCATATCCCCAGAAAGCCATAACAGGCTGTACATACATGAATTTCTTCACTAAACCAATTTTTAAAGGGAATTATAACTTGGGAGAAGGAGAGATTAATTGTAACTATTCCCAGAGTCTAGAGGAAAAGTCCCCAAGAAAATCAGCCCTTCACAAGAAGATCATTCATAGATGCTCCCCCCAGATTCTAACCTGGTTGCCCTACCTGGAGGGTCCTGATTTCCTCTCTCTGTAATCACTTATTTTTATAAGTTTCCAACCATGAATTCCATTCACCTCTCAATAAAACTACCCCTATCCACAGAGAGGAATATAACTTCCTGGATCTTACCTAATAAAAATATGTGTTTTTAAAGTGCTTATGTGTTTCATAAGTTTTATTATAAAATATTTCAAGCAATGATAACACTATAAAGTACCCTATTCCAAGTATCCATGCATCCTCTACTCAGCTTTATCAAATATTATCATTTTGCTATATTTGCTTCAGATTCTTTTTCTTAAAAATAAACATTTTACAAGTGTGGCTGAATCTCTACCACTCCACCACCCCAAATCCTGCACCCATTCCATATTCTATCCCCAACCCCACCGTGACAAGATGCTCTACAGGATATTATGTTCTGCCTCATATTTTTCCTTAGGCTTCAATCAATCAGGCTATACTATCCTATGGTTTGATTTCCATGATATCAGCAGGATTTCCATGCTTCTCAAAACAATCTGGAGAGGATGGAATCCCCTCAAGATGCCACTGTATAAAGTGGACACAGGGTCTTTCAGGCTGGGTTTCCCTTGTGATTTCCCATTCATTTATTCATTTATCAATAAGTGTATGTGCCAGGCACAGTTCTATAGTCTGGGAACACAATAATGAACAAGACTGGCAAAACCACCACACCTAAAGAACTTGCATTCCTATGCAGGAAGAGAGACAATAAAAACGTAAATCAAGGATCATGGGGCACCTGGGTAGCTCAGTAGGTTGAGCATCTGACTCTTGATTTCCACTCAGGTCATGATCTCACAACTCACGGGAAAAAGCCCCACAGTGGGCTCTGTGCTGACACCACAGAGCCTGCTTGGGATTCTCTCTTTCTCTGTCTCTCTCTGCCCTTCCCCCACTTTCTCTCCCTCCCTCAAATTAAATAAATAAACATTTAAATATATATATGTATATAAATGATGGGTGCCTGGGTGGCTCAGTCAGTTGAGCATCTGACTCTTGATTTTGGCTCAGGTCATGATCTCAGGGTCGTGGGATTGAGTCCCACACTGGGCTCCAAACAGAGTGTGGAGTTTGCTTAGGATCCTCTCTCTCTCTCTCTCTCTCTCTCTCTCTCTCTGCTTCTCTCCCCCGCTTGTGTGTTCTCTCTATATATAAAATAAAATGAAGTATAATAAAAGTAAAATAAAAAATATTTAAAAATATAATAAAATATATATGGTGTATATACATATACCAATAGATCAGATAACCATTACCAGATAATGGGTAAATGTTTAGTAGAAAAGGGGGAGAAAACCATGATTGTAGGATAGAGAGTTATGAGAAGCAAGAGGGGTCATTTAGCTAGGAGGGGTGGCCAGGTCCTCTCTCTTAGGAGATGACAATGGACCTGCCTAGGACTTAGATGATGAGGGAAAATCTGGAAGAGACATGTTCCAGGCAGAGAGGACCACGAATGTCAAGTCACAGATCCAGGATTGAATTGAGAATTCATCAAACAGAAGGACAACCTATTTTGCCTGGTATCTGGAGGGAGGAGAAGACAGGAGGCAGAGGAGCCCCCAGAGCCTGGGCAGCTTGTGAGATCAGGCACGTGCAGTCAGCGCAGGTGGGGTCAAGGCTGGGGTGATGGGAAGTAGCATCAAAACCTGGCTCAGAGTTGACATCTGCACTTGCTGCATCATAATTAGCAATATAGCCCCTCTGACCTTTGGACCCTGTTAGACACTGGTGGGCAGAATAGAGTCTGGCTCTTTTCCTGCTTGCCCCAGACCCTACAGAATCAAGAAGTGGGCCTTAATGTACCTTAATGGTACCTTTCAATAGTTTTCTCAAGAGGCTCCAATAAATGGCTCATTCTAAGAGCCCTATTATATTCTTCCCAGAAGTCTTGACTCTAATTAGTCTGGGAGAAGAGGAACAGGATGGCCTGTCTTCTCAATATATAAGCATTCCTGCATCTAATCCCCCCGCAACCCAGTGACGAGGGTATCACAACCCTGTTTTTCAGGCAAGCCATCTGAAGTTCAGAAAGTTTCATCAGCTCCTCAGAGGGGCACACAGCCACACCCAAAATCAAACACACTACTGTTTCAGTGAAACATGAATATATACACTAGGTAAGATAAAGATCATAGGTACCAACATGTCAGTTCTGGTCAAGTTTTACTACCAAATAATTACTTTTTAAAAAATCTCTTTGTTTCAATGCTTTTGGATGCAAGGGATTATGAACCTATGCTTGGGTGACCCTAATGTGCTCATCGGTTAAGTGGGAAACAAAACTATCCTGACCGGGTCACAGATTTCCTGGGAAAAACAAAGGTAACAAGAGCCATCACTGAATACTTCCTATATAGTAAGCACTGTTCTAAGTCCGTCTAAACTCTCACAACCCTAGCAAGCAGGTAGGTACTTTTACTATTCCCTTCCAGCAAAGGAAATGAAGCACAAAAAAAGGTTAAGTAACCTGCAGAGCCAAGATTTGAAAGTAGACAGTCAGTCACCAGAGACTGGAGTGCATAAGCCGCTGCCCTGCACCACCTCATGGAAATGTGGACTCTGAAAAGAAGCCTAGACTTAGAAGCAACACGATGCAAGGCAGTAAGTGAAAAAGAAATTGCACCTGTCACTCCACAAAAAAGATGTTCCCGCTGCAACCCACAAGCAGGGCGTGAAGGTTCCCAGTGGAATGAGGGACTGACAGCCTATCAGCCAGAGGTCAGACCACATCTGTGACACAGCGAACTTTCAAATGGCCAGATCTCTGGCCACCAAGCCCATGTGTGACCTCCTGGCACGAGCTACTTCAGAAAGACCCATGATGTCTCGTCTGGTGAGAAAGGGAAAGGGCTCTGTGACACAGGAATACAAAAAAGTGGCATTCATTCACAGGCTGAACTACTGTTAGAATCACATCCATAGCAGGGAGATATTGCCACAAAAGTACAGAAATTGACATTTGCTCATGACCATGTCCAGCTTTCTCCCTATTGAAAAAATAAGTACAGGAGAAGACAGAGGCCTCTGGGGAGATAAAATGTCTCCCTTCCTGCTTATTTCACTTTTAGGTTTCTTGCTATAGGAATAGGGAGTGAGGGTTGCCACAGAAAGAGAGTCCTTGTCCTTCCAAACAAGCAGAAATCATGCTTTGCCTGGAAATTTATGAAGAAACACTTGCTTAGAATCTAGTCCTTATTCATGAGTTTTCATCATTACACAAGTAAAATATAATCACCATTTGTTGAACCCTGGCTAAGCTCTTTGCAGGCATTATGGTGGAGAGTCTCAGACTGTTGAAAGGTGGGCATTATTAACACCATTTTATAGAAAATAAACCAAGCTGTCCTTCAGTTGTGGGCAAGATGCTCAGTCTGCTGCTTTGCACGATTACCTCGCATTTCATGCGATGACACCAAAACCCTAAGGCACCTTTATCCCCGTGTGACAGGCATGCAGGCCAAGGCTCAGATATGGAAAGTAGCCATTTGTGATGTGCAAGACTTTGGAGGCACGTAGCCTGGTTTGAACGTACTGGCTAAATGGACACCTAAGTTCCTGAAATCTCCCCAAGCCTTATTTTTCTCCTCCATAAAATGGGCCAGGGCAGTTCCTAGGAGTGGAACATCTCAGACATCCACGATCACACAAGTGGCCTACATCTTAGTAAAATGCAGGCTCTGATTCAGGGGATCTGAAGCAGGTTCTAAAAGCTGAATTTCTCACAGGTTCCTAGTAATGCCCATGCAACTGATCTGCGGACCACATTTTGAGGAGAAAAGCTATATAGGGTTTTTAAGACTTAAATGAGATTTGATGCACATAAAGTTCTCAGCACAGGGGCACTTGGGTGATTCAGTTGGTTAGGTGACCAACTCTTGATTTCGGCTCAGATCATGATCTCATGGTTCATGAGTTCAAGCCCTGCATCAGGTCCTGCACTGCCAGTGTGGAGCCTGCTAAGGATTCTCTGTCTCCCTCTTTCTGCCCCTCCTGTGTGCTCACTGTCTCCCCCCCTCCCTCCCTTTCTCTCTCTCTCTCTCTCTCTCTCTCTCTCTCTCTCTCTCTCAAAAATAAATAGAAACTTTTAAAAATTAAAAAAAAAAGTTTCAGTGCAGTGCCTGGCACATAGTAAGCATTCAATAATTATTAGCTGATATTATTATTATCAGCTCTAAATTATTGGGTGGCTCAAAGCTAATGATTGGATATTCTATAAAGTCTTCTTTATAATGTTCTGGAAAGTTCTTGAAAGAACATGGTAACAGGTAGAGCAGTGTAGTGTAATGAAAAAGCATTGGAGTTAAGATAAAAAGATCTGGATTTGAATCCTGGTGTTACCCTTTGGGCAAGCTTGAAACCTCATAAGATCTTTTTATTTTTTTAACATTTATTTTTAAGACAGAGAAAGACAGAGCATGAGTGGGGGAGGGGCAGAGAGAGAGGGAGACATAGAATCTGAAGCAGGCTCCAGGCTCTGAGCTGTCAGCACAGAGCCCGACACGGGGCTCGAACCCATGAACTGTGAGATCATGACCTGAGCTAAAGTTGGTCACTTGACCAACTGAGCCACCCAGGCACCCCTATTTATTTTTATTCTTTTTAATGTTTATTTATTTTTGAGAGAGAGATAGATAGACACACACACACACACACACACACACACACAGCACAAGTGGGGGAAGGGCAGGGAGAGGGAGACACAGAATCTGAAGCAGGCTTCAGGCTCTGAGCTGTCAGCACAGAGCCCGATGCGGGGCTCGAACTCACAAACCGTGAAATCATGACCTGAGCCAAAGTTGGACACTTAACCAACTGAGCCACCCAGGCACCCCAGAAACCTCATAAGATCTTTTAAGATAATAATAGAACTAGTTGAGGGAACTGTTGTGAGAATCCAATGTAACAGCATCTGGGAAAGTTCTCGAAAGTAAGCCCTTCAGGTACTGTGTGTGGAAGGTAGAAGGTGGTCTGATTCTTTCTGTCCAAGTGTAAACATTTTCCAGCCACTAGCCCCACACCACCTCTCTCTAGGATGTCAAACTGCTGGTGTCTGTGATGTCAGGAGACACAGAGGGTAATGCAGACCAACCTTGACATCTGGTGGGAGAAACAGATACGAGCCATTTCACATGCTGCCTCTACTGTGCATGCATAAGGTCATGGAAGAGGAGGAGGAGAGCCTTTAGGAGCGAAAACTGCAGAGGAGAGATAAAAACCCTGGCCAGCTGACCCAACCCTCAGCCCACACTATATTCCCTGCACCATGCTTCCTCCTAAAAGTCACACTGAAATAGTTGGTCCATGCACGATGCTAACAAATACTGAAGGCAGTGAGGGGCTGGCCCCAGATCTGAGGTCTCACTCTCAGAGGGATAAGACCATGAGAGCTAGATTCAGGTTGGGGCCTGGGGAGAGCAACCCAAGAAGGCATCTGCCTGATTTCCATTTCGGTCTAAGGTAGAGGGAGGGAAAGGACAGGTACCCACATGCAAATGTCACTTGGCACCTTGAGAGCTGCCCTGTGGTCCATGTGGGACACTTGAGAATCAGAAGGAACAGCCCAATAGATTTCTCAAGGTTTATGGGATGGTTCCCAATGCTATCATTTGAAGGTCTTTCCATCAAACATGGCAGGCAACGTAGCAGAAAAGATAGGCCAAATTTACAAGTTAACAGTTTATAAAACTGTTAACAAAGAGTAGGCATCTATATGAAATTATATATTTGGTACTGTAACAAAATGGCTACCATCTTGAGCAAAACAATCAATATTAGAGTTGAAAATGTGAAACTGGGTTCAGATTCCAGCCTATATTGCTGGTTAATTACAGTAAAACCGAATGCTTAGCAGCATGACCTGGGGACCTGCAGACATTTGGAGGTGGGCAGCCCTCATGAGTCAGACGACAGGAGTCCAAATCCTGACTCAGTTTCTTTCTAGATGTGTGATCTTAGACAAGTTAATTAACCTTTCTGGGTCGTACTTCCCTTGCTCATAAAAATGAGGCTAACGATAGAACCTACCTCATAGGATGGTTGTTAGAATTAAGTGAGTTGATATCTGTAAAATGCTTAAAATAGTAAGTAGACAACAGTAAGCACCAAATAAACAAGCTCTTATTGTTTGACCTTAACAAATCAATTGACCTTTCTGAGTCACTTTTCCTCAGCTGTAACAGAATAACATGCTAACAGTGAAAACAAACAAGGTATGTGACATATTCTGAAAAAATAAAACAACTAGATAAGCTGTGAAATGATACAATTTTTAGTATTACAAAAGAGGTTTTTAATTTTGTGCCACATTTCTATTCGGTAAATGGGAGCCTCTGCGTGCATTGTCTCTGGAATGAATATTCTATGATTTCTCTAAATGTCTGACATCTCCTCCAGGGCCTCGACCTGCCAAGAGCTTTCGTTCTACCACATCCAGAGATCATTGGGAGGAGGAATCAATTAATACAAATTTGAAAAGAATACGAACTCTAAGTTAACCCACCTCTTGGAGCAGGAACCAATCTGTGACAAAATAAGTCCCTCCCAAAGGTGTAACCCCCTATTTTAAACAAATTTTCTTTGTCCTCTACACAAGTCCAAATCCTTGACAGGCACAAGATATCAGACTGAGGGAGCTACTGAGCTCATGCTTTGGATCCACACTAGACTTTGAAGTCACCGATTTAATGAGGGAGTGATTCTGACTGGGCCGAGTTCTATGTACACAGCGTCCTTGATACAGAAAGGTGATCCTGCCGACCCACTGTGGGCAGAGAGCTTATTCTCGTACAAGGGATGGATTTATACCACTTCCTGCACACTGGGGACCACCCCACCCAAGTGACCAAATAATACAGGTCTACAAAAACACCAAGAAACAGTCTGGGGTCCTCAGTTCTTCCCCAAGAAGGAAGCAGTGTTTTATCATCTAATCCAAAGTGACACCCAGTCCTCCTGCCCTATGCTGTTGGTCACACAAACCAACCCTGGTACAACGTGGGGACTAAGGACATGATGGTGTGAACACCAGGAACTGGGGACCATTGGGGGCCACCTTGGAGACCTGATAGGGTTACTGGCAAAATCAGTAAGTTCTTAACTGTAAAGGTCCTAGAACAGTATCAGTACTCAGTGTAAGGACTCAGTAAAATGTTAGCTATCACCATCGTGGTGGTGGTGGTGCTGTTGTTGACAGCATTAAGGGTTCAGTTGGTGACTGTGAAATGTCGACAGCAGCCAAATCGCTCAGAAAATCAGCTCCACCCCTGACCTCATTAACAACTTAATCTAACCAGTCTACATACACGATTTTCTCTGCAACTTGCCCCTCAGTTTCTTTGCTTTTCAAGTGTGTTCCAAGTATCAAATGCAGCACACAAACCTTAAAAGGAAGTCTCCTCCTCCCCTGATCATTTGAGAGATTTATAGATGGACATATCAGAATACCCAAAAGAACTCTTTAGGAGTTTTGATTCTTTCACATAATAAGAAACCTGAATAAAGGTGGTGCCAAGGTTGGCTCAGGGATTCAATGTGTCATCAAGGATTCAGGACTTCTCCACCTCTCCCACCTGCCATTTTTGGTGCAAGAGTGGTGGATCCCTTTGTGACAGCAAGAGGGCTATAGTGAATTTAATCACAACGCAGGGCACAGGCAAGAGGGGAGGGCGCTGGAGCACATGGACAGTAAGAGAACTTTCCTGATAGGTCTCTGTATTGTTCAGTTGTTTTTTTTTTTCAAAATTTTTTTTTAATCCAGGAGGAAAGCTTTTCCAGAAACTTCCCAACAGACTTTCCCTTGCATTTCATTAGTCATATGTCAGTCATATGCTGACCCCTAGCTGCAAGGAAGACCAGAAAATTATCTGATATTTTCTGAGATGGTGGCCTTCATCAGAGCCATCTTGAGAGAACAAAGTGGGACCTGGCTGTTGGGGCAGTAACCAAAAGACTGTCATGCTCCTTCATGCAGGTTCTCTCATTTGAGCAACTTTGCTATCATTCTTTCTACCTAGAATAGAAATATGCATGAACCCGGAAGGCTGTGAACCAAGCAACTCATCTGAAATTGATTAAGTCTTATTTGCCTAACATCATCCAGAAATTGCACAGACCTGAATTTTGCAGATAAGCTTTCTCTAGAAGTGCTAAAGCTTACTGTATTTTTACCACTCTTATGACAGTCTTTACTGAAATGCTTTACCTCTATGTCCTATTTGGGGGGGTGTCTGAACATAATTTCACACTAACTGGGGGAACTTGGGTGGCTCAGCCGTTAAGGGACCTACTCTTGGTTTCAGCTCAGGTCTTGATCTCATGGTTCATGGGTTCAAGTCCTACATCAGGCTGTGTGTTGGTGGCACAGGGCCTGCTTTGGATTCTCTTTCTCTCCCTCTCTCTCTGCACCTCCCCTGCTCATACTCTCTCTCAAAATAAATAAACTTTAAAAACAATTAAAAAATAATTTTACACTTCCTGAATGGCAGAACTGCCATTATGGTTATCAATTATTGCACCAGGAATAAACGCTCTAATACCCCAGGAGGCTTTCTCTGCTCCAACACCAAACATCCCCATCTTGCTCAGCCTGCTCCAGGTAGTATATGCTGCACCTTAAAATATCTGTGGCTTCTGTGGAAGTGCCTTGTTTTCTGCTGCCACTTCCAACTCCTCAGAACTTCCAATGACAGTACCTGGTACTACACTTTAATCAAGACTTAGGACAGCATGGAAAAAGACCAGGAGAAAGCCTAAGGAGTCAGGCTTCCCTGCAGGGACACAGCAGTAAGGAGGCTGCCTCACAGATTGCAATGGAGCATTGGAAGACAGGTCTGAGTTGGTAGAAGGGATGTCACCACTGGGTGCCAGGGGAGTGCAGGAGGTCTGAGACGGGACCTTGAATTCAAGGTCTCTCCATGGTGTTAGACAGGGCATCTTGGACCTAGGGGCTTTGGGAACTCAGTTCCTTGTTTGGCAATTGCTTCCAAAGTTTGAAATGACCTCAGTGTTCTCACTACTCAAGTGGGGGTAGCTTAGATAGTTTGCAAAGATGAATCAAACTTTACAATTAACCAGCTAAATTATTCTTCCTACCTCTCTGGCTTTCACCTATGAATATAATTCATGGAGGCGTATAAGCAGGACCCAGATTAGACTTCCTGGCCTCTCTGTGCCTGAGTTTAATTCCCTGGCTGCATCAAACAGCATCCTCCTTTTCAGGCTGTTTGATTGATGGCCTTGTCTTGGGAGGAATGTAAGGTTAGCTTTGGCAATCCCTGTGTTCTTGATTCTCCTAGGGTGGAAGTGCTGTCTCAAGATTAAAACCCTCTGTGTTTCAAGGCACCTGGGTGGTGTTTCAAGGCACGTGGGTGGCTTAGTCGCTTAAGCATCTGACTTCAGCTCAGGTCATAGTCTCACAGTTTGTGGGTTCGAGCCCCGCATCGGGCTCTGTGCTGACAGCTCAGAGCCTGGAGCCTGCTTCAGATTCTGTGTCTCCCTCTCTCTCTGCCCCTCTCCCACTTGCACTCTATATCTCTCCCAAAAATAAATAAAACATAAAAAAAAAACCCTCTGTGTTTCACATGCTGCTTTACATGATACATGGGAGGCAAAAGGAGGTTAAGTCTGTTGTGAGTTCTCACTACTTAAAGGGAAATATGGGTTAGCCATCGACTGGCTGGTGTTTTCTCACTTGGACTGGTGAAAGGGTCTTTGCTGTCATGCAGGGTTTAAATTTGCAAAGCAAGCACGTCATCCAATTGTTGCTTTCTCTCTACAAATCAGAGCAGATTTGTAGGGATCAAGGATTTCTTCAGACAGGGGTTAACTGAGCATAGTTTAGCACATGATTAACCAAATTAAACTTTGGTTATAAAAATAACTCCACTCATTCATCATGTACAGTCAGTCTTCATTATTCATGGATTCCATGTTTGCAAATTCTTTATAACCCCAAAATCAATATTTGGGGGGCTCTTGTGGTCATTTATAAAAATGTGCAGAGTGGCAAAAACTTCGAGTCACCTGATTCACATTTTCCTAGTGTTCCTAGCTGGTGCTGCACCTTCTTACTCCAGCTCCCATACTGGAGGTAGATGTCCTTTATGCTCTCTACTTAGTGCCACACTTTCACATTTTTGTGTGAAAATGGCTCCCAATCATTGGGGTGCTGAAGTGCTGTCTAGTGTTCCTAAGTAGAGAAGGCTGTGATGTACCTTATGGAGAAAACACACGTGTTACATAAGCTTCATTCAGGCATGAGTTATAGTGCTGTTGGCCATAGTTCAATATAAATGAATCAACCATCTATATTAAATAAGGTGTCTTTAAACAGACATACACATAAAACAAGTTTATGTATTGATCTATTAATGAAAATATTGTGACCAGAGGCTCACAGGAACTTATCCTGCATTCCCCCAGGAGCCAACATTCATTATGCTAACTTTGTGTTCACGGAGAACACGACTACTGTGAATCATGAGAATTGACTCTATTGTGAATGTTCTATTTTAAATGAACTTAAATGTTCCTGGACCTTTCATAAAACCAGAAGACTTTCTGAATGTAGACAGGCCTCCAACTCTCAAATATGTATTTGTGGTAACAAAGGTTTAATTTATTCCTGATCTAGACTTCTTCAGAATAAATTAAGAGGTCTTCTGTTTATCTATCAAAACTAGTAGAAGTACTATAAACAGAGCCCTGTCATGAAGAATAAAGGAAGATTGCAATTTATTAGTAACTAGGAGATCAAATTAAAGTTTTCAGTTCCTATGTGCATTAAGAAAGTCCCCACAAGCCTCAAGAAAGGCCATAGGCAAAGGCACTTCAGGGAATGATATTTCCCATTTTCCAGTTTTATTATGGCATATCTCCCAGCATTCCCCCCGGTAGATGAAAAATTCAGCCAAGGTCACAGAGAGAAAAGAGAGGGGAGACCTACATTCTCCTCTAAATTTAACCTAGAAACTCCTTTAGAGGGCATTACTCTAAGAAAACAGATTCATGACTTTTTATTATCCACTTTAAAATTTATAGCATCCTAGTTGAAGCCTTTATCATTGTGCTAGATTATACTGCCACAGCCTGCCAAGCACTCCCTCTGCCTTACCTCACCTCACGCCTTCAATTTTTTACAACTCCATATAGATTTCTATCATCTAAGGTGCCCGAAGTTCTCAGATAAAGTCCAAAATCCATAGCCTGGCATTCAAGACCACCTGAAATTTAGTTCCAAGCTATGACATTTACCTTCCTTACCTCTACTTTCCAATACACAATCTCTTCTCCAACCCACTTAGCTCCCTGTTTCCACATGTAACTTGTTTCTGCTCAGCATAATGACTGAGTGGCTGAGACTCTAGAGCTAGGTTGTCCTGAGTTCAAATCCTGGCTCAGTCACTTACAATATAACTTGAGATAAAAAAAACAAACAAACAAACAAACAAAAAACAAACCCCTCAATGCCTTCATTTAAAAAATAAGGTTAATAAGAACACATATCTCAGAGATATGGTCTGATAATTAAATGTTATTATGCATGCAAAATACTTAGCAGTACCTAGCACATTAAAGGTAATGAATAAATATTAACATAAAAAATAAACATTGTAAAGTCCCACTTCCACATTTTCACCTAACAACCTTGAAATATTGTCCTTCCTATAATTTCCATTTTCCTTCCCAACTCCTAAATTTACCTTTCTTCACAGCTTTGGCCAATGAAGTAAGTCTCACATCTTGAGGTTAAGGGTAGGGAGGAGGAACAAGGAAGAGTAACAAGGAGAGTATACGTGCCAGGTTTCCTGGGAAAAGTGGAAATAGAAGCTCTACTGTTCTACAGTTGGCAAAATTTTTCTGTAAAAGGTCATATAGTAAATGTATTAAGCTTTGTGGGCCATTCAGCTTCTATCACAACTATAGCACAATGGCACCCATAAAAAGCATGTAAATGAATGGCTGCGTTTCAATAAAACTTTATTTACAAAAATAGGCAGCAACAACCCAACAGAAACATCAACAACCTGATCCAAAAATGAGCAAAGGACTTGAATAGACATTTCTCCAAAGGAGATATACAAATGACCATAAAATGATGCTCAGCAAAACTAATCATTAGTAAAATGCAAATCAAAGCCACAAGATACCACTTCACACCCATTAGTATGGCTGTTATTTTAAAAATTAATTTAAAAAAAAACAGAAAATAGCAAATGTTGGCAAAGATGTGGAGAAACCTCATGCATTGTTTGCAGGAAAGTAAAATGATGCAGCCACTGTAGAAAACAGTATGGTGACTCCTCAAAACACTTAAGCATAGAATTACCATATGAGCAATACTCCTTCTAGGTATATACTCCCCAAAAATGGAAGCAAGGAGCATTATTTGCAAGAACCGAAAGATGGGAACAACCCAAATGTCCATCAACAGATGAATGGATAAACAGATGTATTATATGCACACAATGGAATATTATTCAATCTTTACAAAAAGAAGGAGATTCCAACATGCTATACAACATGGATGAACTTTAAGGATGTTATACTAAGTGAAATAAGCCAGGTACAAAAGGATAAATATTGTATTATCTAGGTACCTAGAAAAGGCAAATTCAAAGAGACAGAAAGTCAAACAGAGATTCCTAGGAGCTGGGAGGAGGGAGGAATGGAAGTTTCACTGAACAGCTACTAATTTTCAGATTGGGAGGATGAACGAGTTCTAGGGGTGGAAGATGGTGATGGCCGCGCAACAATGGGAATGCACTTAACACAACTGAATGTACATGTAAACATAGTTAAAATGGTAAAGTTTGTATTAAATATATTTTACCATAATAAAAGAAATACAAAAAAAATTAAATTGTTGAAACTAGGCAGCATGCCAGACTTGTCGGTAGGCCATCATTGGTGTATATTTGTGAAGAAGCATATGGTTGTTAGAATAGGTTAGGCTATGCTGCACTAACAAAGAATCCCAGAAATTTCAGAGGCTTAAAACTACAAAAGTTTATTTTTCACTCATACCAGATGCCCAGCATAGATTGGCAGATCAGTTTCGTTTCATGTGGTCATTCCATCGAGAGACGCCGCCATTTCTCCACCATGACTCAGGGCACACCACTGCAAGGAATAGGCAGAGCTGGAGGGTCACACACCAGCAAGTAAGTGCTCTAACCCTGAAGTGACACATGTTTCTTCCACTCACAACTTGGTGGCAATAACTACTTAGCCAACTGCAACGCAGCAAGAAAGTACAATCCTCCCATGTTCCTGGAAAGAGAAGGGCACTGGATTTGGGAGCCTATTAGAAGTCTCTTCCAGAGTAGATATTTTCCACAAGGTACTAGGATAATAAATTCAGGAACATATATATCTGTTTTACCAGGGTTTATTCTAAGTTCTTCAGTGGTTAAGATAATTTATGTTCCATTTGAATAAAAAAATGGTGAAAATATTTCTAAAAGTATTAACTATAGTGCATGTGAGGAAATTCCAGAAGCTCATTATAATGCCTCAATCCCAGTAAAAATTAAATATACACAAGGACTTCTATAGGTTACCACCCACCAGAGTAGTTAGAAAGAAGGCTAATATCTCAGCAGTTATAATACCCCTGCAAAACCAAACACATCTAGTTAGTGAAAAGGAGAAAGTCACTTTAAAGTTGGAAATGCCTCAGGGAAGCAGGACACCAGTTGGAAGGATTATCTAGCAATACCTTGCAGATTAGTACAAATCCATACTTCAAGAATATTTCTAGAACTCATAGAAGAGCCATCCTTAAAGACTAAATCTTACTAGCCTGGATATAAGACAAACTCTGAAATAAAAAGTCTTATTTCCATAATGATTTTTTTTTCAATTAGACAAATATATTCAGGCATATGAAATGCTCAGCTCCTTACCTGGTGATAAGGAATGACAAGCCTTCTTCCTTCTAACATACCCTCTACCTTTTGAAATTGAAGCCTGTATTACTACCATCATAATTGTAATAAAAATGCTTCCCTAGTAGCCCCTAGGACCCTGTCTCAGACATCTCTCCTGCTTATCCAAACTCCATAGAAATTGTTCCTCAAAAGTGTAGTCTCTTGAAGGAAAGCATTTTTTAAGCATAATATTAATAATATTTATGGTAGATAATTAAACTGTTCAACAGTCCCCACTTTTTAAATCATCTCTAGTATTTCCAACCCCTTCCCATGAGGCCGCATTTATGAGGTCTCTTAAAAGAGAAGCCGTTGAGGTATTATGAAAACAGAAGGAGTTTGGCTTTGCCCTGAGGGGGGTACTCCTACCCAATAATCAAAGGCTGTTTTATTTCCTTTATTTTCTTAAAGAAAACTAGCCTTATTTTCACGCTAACGTGGACATATAACCAGACTTCTTCTCACTGGTATTTCCAAAATGGAAGTCAGTGAGCAAGGCCAGGAGGTGGGATGAGGTTGTTCAAGATCACACTTGGGGGGAGATTCAGGTATGATGGTGTGCAGAATGGTAGGGGAGGGCTCCACACACCTCTGTTCATTGCACAGGCCTTGAAAACACTTAACACAGAAGCTGGCCCCTCCACAGCTGTTCTTTTAACCCCAGATCGCAATTCCAAATCTCTCATTTCTGCCTTTCTCTCCTGGCCTCTTTTTCCTCTCCCATGAGCACTGTCCCCTCTTGCCTCCTTCCTATCCTCATATTGTATTAGACTGAAAATAACTATCCATGTTAGCTCCCAACAAAATCCCTATAGTCAAAAGGAGGAGTTGTATCACAGAAGATGGCAACAACATTCCTTTGTAAAAGAGCTGGGAAAGTAAGAGTTCTCATCTCCTGACACCTGCATCTGAAAGGAAGCTAATATTCCTGCTCAAACAGCAAACTAAGTGCCACTCAAACTTGAGGATAAGAAAGAAGAAAACACACCCTTGCTTCACCTCTAGCTGCATAGAACACAAGCGTTGCGTGAAGGAGCCATGGTTGGCTTGTTCCGTAGCAAACAAATCACAGTTTCAAAATCCCCACACTGACTCCTGAGAGGAATCCCTTTCAAGCATGACTATGCACTTCTCTGGGCATATGACCAGCCCACCAGCCATCAGTCACCTTGCCTGCACCAGTTCAAAAGTTAGGTAATGTACTGCTCTGGAAATGTCATCTGGGCTTTTTAACATTTGAGTTCTTCCCCAAACTGCACTTTGAAGTAGCATGCTTAGAGGAATGAGCAGATAAAGGAGATATTTTATGTCCTGCGGAGAGGGACGAGTGCAATGCGGAGAGGGACGAGTGCAATTATCTCAGCAGGCATACTTCTTTCTTCCACTTCTTCCCTTTCGAAACTCTGTCATCCAACATGGGTAACTACAAAGAGAATCAGTTTGCAAAATGAAGCTAATGGCTGAGTTGACAGCAGCATTCTCAATGGAAGGCTGACATAGAAAGTGTTGTGGCCTTGATACATGGTATCTGTTCCCATAAAATGCTGGCTACATCATCCAAACGTAAGCGCACGGTCACTCTTACAGATATTAAGGACTTAAGGCAAGAGGAAAATAGTTATTTTTAAAATAAATAATTGAGGGTGTGTGCAGTTGCCTTTGGGGAACTGTGGTGGACTTCTCCCATTTAAATGGACACTCTGAAGCTGAATGTTTAGTAACAATGATAGTGCTGATGGTGATGACCACCTGAGAGCAACAACATATGGCTTCACCTGGAAAATACTTCTTTTTCCTTAGGCTAACTGCTAGGTGCCAAACATTCTGTAACTTTGGTGTGGAATCCAGAAGCTTGCTTCTAAACATAGATGGCAGTGCTGGATTTACATGAGACTGCCTGGAAAAGACAAGGTCACGGGAGCCAGACCTCCTGAACAAGAAAGCTGGTGACCACCCATTGAGGACTCTGAATCTTTTTAAAACATTGATCATTCCCATTGTTTTCCAAAAGCCAAAGCGTATTAGTGATATATTGCTGCATAACAAATTACCTCAAAATTTAGTGGTTTTAGGGGCACCGGGGTGACTCAGTCAGTTAAGTGTCCAACTCTCAGTTTCGGCTCAGGTCATGATCTCATGGTTCATGGGTTCAGGTCCCACAACAGGCTCCATGCTGATGATGCCGAGCCTGCCTGGGATTCATTCTCTCTCACTCTCTGCCCATCCCCTGCTCTCTCTCTCAAAAATAAATAAACTTTAAAAAAAAAAAAAAACTTAGTGGTTTTAAACAATAAAATTTTTCAGCTTCAGGAATTTAGAAGCAGCTTAAACAGGTATTTCTGCCTCAGATTCTCTTGTGAGTTAGAATCAAAATGGCAGCTAAAGCTGCTGTCATCTAAAGGCTTCCATGGAGCTATAGGACCTGCTCCCAGCTGGCTCACTCACACGTACCTGGCAGCTGGTGCTGACTGTGAATAGGAAGCCTCAGGTTCTCCCCACATGAGCCTCTCCTCAGGTACCTTGAGTGTCCTCACATCACGATGATGAGCTACCCACTTGTCAGGAGTCATCTAAGAGAACAAGATGGAACAGCAATGCCTATTATAACCCTGCTCAGAAGTCACACACCAACACTTCTGGAACATTCGATGTGTTAGAAGCCAATAACTAAGTCCACCCACATGCAAGGGGAGGGTGAGTTAAGACAGTAGGGGAATTAGGCAGCACCTCTTAAAACGAGGAATGTTGAAGAATTCATGGACATATTTTTAAACCACCACATAAAGTTACATAGTCCTTACATAAATAACCCACAAATAGAACTTCTTGTGTTTAGCAAAATGATCTCACTTTTTAAAAAATGCACATCTATGGAGCATTTTATAGGCATGACTTGAAAGTGATAAAATACCTTGGTCACAGTCATTCTTCATGTGTGGCATGCTTATTGCTTTCAAAATACAGAACTCATATAGAAGTCCTTTACAAATGAAAGGATTTGTACAACGATAGCTCAACATGCCAGACGTCAGGCTGTACCTCTCAACTCCAAACCCACCCTTGCACCCTGGGCTGTGTGATGCTGAAGTGTGATTCTGTCACCCCATCTGCTCCTTTGCTTGCTCCTCCTTGTCAGGCCCTGCCAGTCCCAGGGTGACAGGGAGATTGCAAAGCTAGAGGAGGGAGAAGGGATTTGCTCCTTCCTGTTTGCTTCTTTGGCATTTTCTTCTTGCTTCCTGTGCTACCCCTGCCTGTGTCACCCCAGCAGCAGCTCCCACCCAAGCAACAAGTGGACCCAGTGCTGTGGATCCAGCCACATTGCAAGCACAGAGATGCCAGCACCCACTGGCCAGTGTCCTTGCCTTAGAAGTCAGAGCACGTTGGGGTACCTAGGTGGCTTAGTTAGTTAAGTTTCTGAGTTTGGCTCAGGTCATGATCACACGGTGTGAGTTCAAGGCTGGCATCGATCCCCACATTGGGCTCTGAGCTGACAGTGCAGAAACTGCTTTGCATCCTCTGTCTTCCTCTCTCTATGCCTCTCCCCTGTTCATTCTCTATCAAAAAATTTTTAAAAATTTTTAAAAAGAAGTCAGGGCACCTTCTCCAAGCTCAGAGACACCAGACTCAATGAGGCAGCGGCTCCTTCTCAGAATTCTGAGTTTTTGCTCCTTGGGACATCTTTTCCATCGTTCTAAATTTCAACAATTCCAACCTCTTCTCTTTGTTCCATGATACCTCCATGATAACTTGGCATAGTTTGCCTTTCATTTACATCATTAACCATTCTCTATACCAAATTCTCTCTGTTAAAACAATGCAAGTTGTATGGTTTCTATCTCCTGACTGATGTACTCATGTATTTTCCCAGAAGAACCAGGAGAGACGTATGATGGATGGTGTTGTTTGGAACGTGGAAATTAGGTAAAGTCACAGGGGAATATTAGCATGCCCTCACCAGTGCTTGGGATCATTTAAGGTCATAGAGCAAAACCATCAGTCATGAAATGGGGAAATGTTATAATCCCAATGCTTTAAACATGAAAAGCTTTTTACTGATAAGGTTTTGTGAGGTTTTTTTTTTTTTAAATCAAATCAGACACATAGAGAAACACGAATACATCCAGAACTCCCCAGAGAGGGCTACAGGAGGATGAGGAGTCTTCTCCTGAGGGAAGAAGACTGGAGAACAGGCTGTCCTGGTGCTCACAACTCTCTAGCCATATATACACTCTGCTTCAGAATCACTCCAATGTGAAAATCAGGAATCTTCTGTCCAGTGACCAGCCACCCCATGACAGACAAATGAAAAGCGACCCTGTGTCACTTTGCTGCACACGGCAAAAAAACCTACTGCATCTTCAACCAATAGCCAAGAACCTCATCAAGCTAAGGCAATATTGTCCCAAACCAGCAGGTATAGGTAAAAGGAAAAAGTAAGTTCAGAAATCTAGTTTAGAAGGAAACCGTTAACTGAATTAAAAAAAAAAAAAAAATCCACTCCGAGCAGAGAAAGGCACAAAAAGGTGGGGCACAGAGGGTAACACCAGAAACAGACTGGTTTCAAGGTTAAACCAAAGATGACCCAACCATCTGGTTGTGACCTTATAGAAGTGCTAATAAAGAACTTTCTGATCTCTCTCCCACGTCAGTCCACCTTTTGCATTTCAACGACCAACGATGTTCTTTTTAGTGTTTTTATTCCTCAGATGTAACTATGATTTACATGTGCACCTTCCTAAATATATTCTGGGGGTTAAGAAGACATCATCACCACAGCTACAAATTAGACTCAAAGCCACTCCCTTCACTCAGTATATAAAGGAAAGAACATGAAACATGAGCAAAAAGTCACTAACACTTATGAATCCAGAAGTCAGATAAACAGAAGGAATTTAATGTCAGTTGCAAATAACAGAATATTAAATCAACCATAATAGCATGTATTATAAAGTTATAAATACATACACAGTAACTTCTAGAAAAGAGCTGCTATAATTTAAATTTTATTATACAAGTACTTATTTCAAAATTGCTGAGCTGAAACTAAATTACCTCTTCAAAATGGTTAAGTGGTTGTTCTTGGTTTGGGCTGAAATTTTGTTATATGACTGAGTAAGTATAAAATCTGTTTCAATACATTCGCTTTAACTGCATGGGTCTCTTAACCAAAAGGGATTTAAAGAATTGGTACAATAAACTGACAATTTACCTACACTAAATCTTCAAGAAAATGTTACCGAATGTGACAAGTTTGGTGAAAGGGTCTTAAGTATTAGAACTTTGAGGTATTTTCAGAAGACGCAGTTTAGATCTGGGCTAACATCCAAAACCAGACCACCACTCTCCACAAGCCACATCAAGAAAAGGCATAAAATCAGCACAAAGGCAGGAGGACCCCACACTGTGCACATTCCCAGAGGAAGGAAACATGTACAGATATTAAGAGCATGGTCTTTTAAGGAAGATAAACTGAGCTGCCAGCTTGCATTAAGACTAATCTTTTTTTTTTTTTTCAAATTAAGGTATTTCTGAGAGAGATAGAGAAAGAGAGAGAGAGAATGAATGCACGTGAGTGGGGCAGGGGCAGGGTGGGGGGGGAGAGAGAGAGAGAATTCCAAGCAGGCCCTGCATTGTCAGCGCAGAGCCGGGCACGGGGCTCAAACTCACAAACCACAAGTTCATGACCTGACCCAAAATCAAGAGTTGGACACTTTAACCAACTGAGCCACCTGGGTGCTCCAAGCCTAGTTTAAACTATCTTCTAATCTCAACTTGTTCATCTGCAAAATGGGACCACCCGCAAAACTACTCTAATACCCGAGATGTCCATGTGACCAAATTAGATGGGCACTTTTCCACGATGGCTTGCTTAGCTTCATACAACATAGCTAATACTGTCTCCTTTTGGGAAAACTCTCCCCAAGCTTTGTAGAAGAGAGGCATTATCCTCTCTCCATATTCCTACTTTGGTTCCCAGTGGTATGAGCCAGTCTTTCCTGTAAATATATGACTTCCATCAAACCACACTTACTAGGAAGCAAGGGCATGGTTGTAAAAGGTCACTGCTCATGCATACCAGTCCCCTGCTAGCTATGGCTAGCACATGCCTCCCAACACCAGGGCCCATGTGCTGAGCCTATCGCCCCCACCTCCACCAACAGGCAGGGCCTCTGCACAGGAAAGATGCCCACCACTGATTCTTCCTTGCTCTTCGTTTCTCCTCTCTCCACTCATCCCTGGTTTTTTCTCTCCCCTACTTCCTACATTTGACTGTATGACTGAGGTAGGACTGTGTTGTTGTTCTTTTTTAATTTTGCCAGAAATCAAGGAGATGTTCTTGATTCCTCCTGATTTTTATCCCTGGCCACAATCAGTCAACACCAATTTGTGCTCATTCTTTTTTTATACTAATCTTGACTCGATTAAGGAGAGTCTCGATCCCCACAACCACCCTCTATTTCACCATCATTTCTCACTGGACCATGGAAATAGTTCCATGTGATAGCAATTGTTAATGTTATATGTCAACTTAGTAAGCTATAGTGCCCACTTGTCTGGTCAGACTCTGGTCTACACGTTGCTATGAAGATACTTTCTATACATAATTAACATTTAAATCACTAGACTTTGCCTGAAGCACATTATCCTCCATAGTGTGGGTGGGCGTCTCTAGTTAAAGACCTTCAGGGAAAAGGCTGAGGTCCCCAAAGAGGAAGGAATTTGAACTCAACATCAATTCTTTTTTTTTTTCATGTTTACTTATTTTTGAGTGAGAGACAGAGTGTGAGTGGAGGAGGTGCAGAGAGATAGAGAGGGAGACACAAATCTGAAAGTGACTCCAGACTCTGAGCTGTCAACACAGAGCCCAACGTGGGGTTCAAACCCACAGACCATGAGGCCATGACCTGAGCCGAAGTTGGACACCTAACTGAGTCACCCAGGTGCCCCATTAGACTCAACATCAATTCTTACTGGAATTTCCAAACTGTTGGCCTGCCCTGCAAGTTTCCAACTCACTAGCCCAAAAAATCACATGATCCACGTCTAAAAACAAATCTATGTGTGTGTGTCCAGATAGATATGTTTATATCCTATTGCTTCCATCTCTCTAGAGAACCCCAACTAGACTAACACAGCCCCCAGGTGGTTTCCTCACCCCACTTTCCTCTCCATTCTCTACAGGGAAAGCTGAATGTTCTTCCTTAAGGCACATACTTTATTGTATCATGTCATTTTTCAGTATAAAACACAGCTATGGCTTCCCATCGCACTTAGAAAAATAAAAAAACAGAATCCTTAAAATTCTCCTCAAATCTCGACATAATCTGATCTCTGTCCTCAGGAGCCTCATCTCAGCCTCTGGCCACTTGGCATACTCTACATGGGCTCGTTCTGCCCTCAGTCTCTCAAATGTACTGTGCTCCTTCTTATCTCAGAAGCTTTTCCCTCTGCCTAGAGCTCACTCCCTAACCCTCTTCATGGAGCTTCCTCTAAATCCTCCTCAACTGGAATTTCCTCAGGGAGCCTCTCTCCCTGACCCCCAGAAGTAATAATAATAGTCAAAGTTCTGCTTTGTGCCAGTCTGTTCTAATCACCTTGCACATACTAATTCACTTAATCCTCACAACTCCATCAAGTAGATATTAGTATCCCCATTTTCCAGCTGAGCAGAGTGAGGCACTGAAAGGCTTAAGTAATGTGCCCAAGATCACACAGCTGAGGTGGGATTTGAATCCAGACACTTGGACTCCAGAGTCTGTGAACTTCACAAGTGAGATCATCTTTCCCCGGGCAAATCCTCCTTTTATTTTCCTTCACAGTATTTATTGAAACTCATAGCATATATGCACATATCTGGTCACTTTCTAGCGCCCACCACCATCCTATCAAGTAATATGAAGACAGAGACCCTACTTGTTTTGCTCGTCTGCATACCTGGTTCAGTGTTTAGTCTATATTTGTTCTCAGTAAATATTTGTGGTTGTATATCCTCATGCCTCCTTTCCCCAGCTTGTCATTTACAGGTAGCAAATTCTCAAACTCACCCTCAGTGCTTCCAAACCAGTTAGGAATAACAAAGGGAGTCCAGATGAAGAATCAGACTAAAATCCTCACTGTCTGACTTTGGCTCTGTTTTTGTGAGCTGTGTTCATTGCATGGAACAGCCTCCATAGCAACACAGATACCTGTGGGATAAGACTGGAGAATTCCCCAACCCCCAAAATTTCACCCACCATCTACTTGAAATATAATCATTAGAGATGCTATTCCTTATAATCTCTCATTACAACTCAAATAGGCCCTGGAATCTGAGAACTGGAAGTCATTATTAATTAATATCTCAGGTAGGATTATAGGACACCCTGGGAATGCAGCACTGAGTCGGCGTCTCCAAAGCAGATGGGCCTGGTATTTGGAGCTGGGTCACTAGTCGAGAGGGAGGGAGCTCTAGGTAGAGTTCACATCACCCAGAGCTGATTGTGCCTTCTCCACAGTGTTCAGCTGCTTCCTAGTAAGCCCTACAGGAGCTACCTTGACAAATGTCAATGCCTTCTATGGTTTGCAGAAAACCTCTAATTTTTAGTTTTATCTGATGATGTAGCCATGCAACAAGAAAGCCACCCAATTTAAAAAGTGAGAAATTTAGCTAATCAAGAATTTGCTTTCCCTTAAAGACACCAAACTGGTTAGGTTGGTTCTTCACTGATTTAATGACAAGTCATATAGCTACAATCCAATTAAACATTGTTTCTTTCTACCTACCACCCTCCCCACTGAGAACACTGGAATACAATTTAGTACATACTAGGATTAAATTGGGAAAATTTGGATGATGGCCGTCAAGAAACATCAAAAGGTATTAGTTATTCTCTTCCTACTTCTCAAATTTATACCATCCCCTTTCGATGGTGCTATGCTAACATTTTAAGACAAAATACTTATAAACTTACTTTGCATTCAAACTGATTGTCTCAGGAAGGAAATACTGATCTTGTAATGACTACACTGATTGCCTTTTAGGGAAAGGGAAAGAGCCCAATTTGTTGTCAGAAGAGTGCCAAAGAGTCTTGAACCCAACTTACTAATCCTGGAAACACAAGTAGCTAAAATTCTTTGAGGTTAACCTAGATGGACATACAATTAGGTTGTATTTACTAATTAGTGGGGAAAATATGACAAATAGCTGTCTCAACAATTTTCTAGGAACATCCTAGTAGAAGACTCAAAATCGTAGCAATTGTTTTTAATATGGAGACAAGCCATATTGTCATTCTCAAAAAATGAGATTTTGATCACCTTTCATTAGCACAACAATTATAGTCCAGTAGAAAAAAGTCTAGATGTGTAGTCAGGCTTGGCTTCTTGGTCCAATTCCATAACTTTTGGCTGAGTGATCTTGGAATCATCATTATATTTCTCTGTGGGGAATAAGCTTAGGAATTCCCTGAGCTGTGCAGATGGGCTAACAAAGCATAAAGGTTTATATACACAATGGAATACTACGTGGCAATGTTTATATACACAATGGAATACTACGTGGCAATGAGAAAGAATGAAATATGGCCT
Organism: Neofelis nebulosa; assembly: GCF_028018385.1. Classification (NCBI taxonomy): domain Eukaryota; kingdom Metazoa; phylum Chordata; class Mammalia; order Carnivora; family Felidae; genus Neofelis; species Neofelis nebulosa. Next base: position 220,615,791 of record NC_080782.1, read on the forward strand.
TTTGTAGAAACGTGGATGGAACTGGAGAGTGTTATGCTAAGTGAAGCAAGTCATACAGAGAAAGACAGATACCATATGTTTTCACTCTTATGTGGATCCTGAGAAACTTACCAGAAGACCATGGGGGAGGGGAAGGGAAAAAAAAAAAAAAAAAGGTTAGAGAGGGAGGGAGCCAAAACATAAGAAACTCTTGAAAACTGAGAACAAAGTGAGGGTTGATGGTGGGGGGGAGGGTGGGTGATGGGTATCGAGGAGGGCACCTGTTGGGATGAGCACTGGGTGTTGTATGGAAACCAATTTGACAACAAATTTCATATTTAAAAAAAAAAAGAATTAGAAAGCCACAGGATGAACACACCCAAGTGTGGGTAAACAAGATTAGGTAAACAAGGCAAAGGTCCCCAGTATAGGACAAAGGTATAAGAATAGGAAATCTCAGGATGGAGGCATCCGAAATTAGGTAAACAAGATTAAGGAATCAGGGCAGAAACACCCCCAATTTAATACTATGGCAGAGAGCTGCTTTCACAGGAAGGAAGGACAAAAATAGGAAAACAGGACTTCAGACCACAGCAGGGCCAAGTTGCCCAGAGCAGAGCTAATTAGCAAAAGTAAGGTACCTTGTTGACCCTGAGGTAGCATGCTCTATCTGTCTTATCCCCTAGGCAAGTTAAGATAAACAGACAGCACCTTTCTGTTTCTTTCTGTCAGAAACAACCATCTGGTTAGTGCCAGGATTTTGTTTTGTATTGACCCAAAAACCCCTAACTCCGCATATCTTCAAAGCCCCCTTTCCCTCACACCCATGAGTTAATGTTCACAGTTTCATTGTCTCTTTGTGCACGTCCATCACGCTTCTAAGCCTTCTGATCCTAATAAAAATTGAGGAAGGACCCTTACTCGGGGCTCTTGTCTCCTCCCAGACATTAGCCTCTCTTGCATTTCTACCCTCTATCCACTCTCTTACTGGACAAGAGAGAACTCCAGACCCAGAGTCTATGACATTTCTCAAAAACTCAAGGGGAGAATTTTAAGAAGTAGAGGATGGCTCATAGACACAATTATTTAACTACCTTTATAAAACAGAACAATTAAAATGTTCCTGATTCTAGTTCCGTATGCAAAATTTCCAGGATAAAATGTAATACTTCAAGACTGCACCCAGGCCACCAGGAAAAGTTCTGAAAGACTTTCAGAGAAGAACATCCAACACAAATGACCCTCAGAATCCTGCTGCCCACATCAACCTTTCTGATTGGAGTCACTGGCTGAAGAAACTTTCCTAAATGACCACTTCTGGTGTTCTGCACACTAAAACAAAAATCAACTTTTCAAAATTAAGCTTAAGTTCTTCCCTGTGGCCCTCAATTGCCTAACCATCCTCCTTACTTCATTAAGCATTGGGATTGCTTTTCTTGTTTTTGTTAGGGAATGTTTATTGAGTGCCTACTGTATAGCTGGCACAATGCTAAGTACTTCGCACGCAGGATTCCCAAGGGAATAGTTCATTTATATTCAATCTATAAAGCAGGACATTGTGCTATATTGGCTAGAGATTGAGTTTATTGGGAGTATGAGAGAACAGAGGTAGTGCTTTAGGATCATATTTTTTTCCTAAGCTTTCTTTAAACCATAATCTATCAATCTTTCTACTACTCTAGACTTAAATTAAAGAAAAAAATGTTTAAATATGTTAAACACATAATAATTTTGGGAACTTTATATGAAATTTTCATGTGGCAAAATCTCCCAATACAGTTGTAGGAGGTGAGATTCCACATTAAAATATATCAAGTAACAGAACAGCTTTGAATATTGGAAGCATTTATGTTACAGATTGGCATTAAAACTTGGGTGACTGATCCTAAAGTTCTCATCGAGGGTTCCAGAAGGTTTCTGTGAAGTTTCCTATGCTGAGAAACTTTCACAATTTCAAAACAGAATTTGTTGTCTCATCAATTTCCCTGACAATGTTCTTGCATGCTGTTTCCAAATAGACAAACAAATCATTTTGCAAATGGCAAATGGTGAAGTTGTACTTATTGGAAAGATAAAAATGAAACAAACCTGCCAACTGAAAACATCAAATTTCACAAGTGTTTGATAAAAAATCCACTATTGATTGGATTTGATCCACATACATGTCAGCCACCTAAAAATTCTGCTCCATGAAGGATTTAAATGACTGTATCTGAAATCATTTGAAAGAAGTAAAAAAAAAAAAAAAAAAAAATTGGTCAGTCCAAGTAAGTGAAGCCCTTATTCACTTAGTAGCATCATAACTGGTGTCCTGGTGCCTCTATTTTCAAACCAAGGCACATCTTTATGTTTCTTTTTTGCCCACTTCCTTTTCCACTGGGCCCATCCACATTCTGTCCTATTGTTAGTATCTACAATTCTGTAGATTTTGTTCCCAAATATTTGTTGATCCCTCTAATGGGAGAATTTTGTTTCCTGTTCCACTGGTATCAGGTCTGGCTATGTGGTTTGCTTTTATTCATAAAATGTGATGAAAATCATGGTGCCATTTCCAAGTTAGAGCCTTAAGAATGACCCCATCTTATCACCATCTCTCTTCTCCCTTTGCCATGAGCACAGCCATGTCCCAAGTACTGGCAGCTCCTTGACCTGGATCCTGGACAGAAAAGAGCATGGAGTAGGGTCACCAGTGACATGAATGAGAAATAAACCTTCTTGGTTGTTCTAAGCCACTGAAACTTGGGAATTATTAATCCAGCATTCCTTAGCCTCTAATTGAATGATATAATCAATTATCTTCACACTTTAACTGTATATCTCCAAAATAATTTTGAGAAACTATGGATCACCTCTAAATTGTTTGTTGACAACTAAAATTTCCCGTCTGATGTCCAACATGTGCAAATGTTGTCATTTCAATTTTTGTAAATTGTAAATTTTTGATTTTTGATTGTTTAAATAAAACCATTACATCACTCTTTTAAATTGCCCCAAATGGGTAAAATATCATATTATTATAAGACCTACCATCATCTATTTTAAAAATACATAAACAAGTTTTGATAAACATCATTCTCTTTTCTATGCACCTCTCTGCCCTCTAACATGAACACAGTCAGGTGCCAGGTAGGAGCTGGTCTTGGATCCTGGAGTGAAGACAGTATGGAGTATGTTGTCTTTACATGTTTTCTCTCATGAGCCTCTCCCTAGGAAGTATTGCTTTCACAGATATCAAGTAGGGGACAGGAAAGCATTTCATCTTTCCTGCTACACATTTGCAATATATGTGAGTTCAGTACATTGTCACAGACGCCTAAATACCCTGTTTGTAATGCCACAATTTGTACTCAACAGAAATAAGTAAAAGAAAAGACACAAAATCCCATAGCAGGTACATGGGGTTTTGATTAATGGAAGCATCATCAATACTGATATGTGTCATTTGATTGGAGATTTTCACACCCCTGAACTATTCAATGTGCTATGATTTCAGATGTGAGGCAGTATGACTTCTTTTGGGAAGTGGGAGAAAGGTAAAAAAGAAGAAACTATACTGCTTCCTGAATTTGCAGGCACTTTTCTAAGCCAATAAATTTGAGAAAAAAGTATGTATAGACATATAACAGACTATGTATGGACACTGGGAATACAAAGAATTGATGCCCTTTGTGTGCCCATGTACCTTTTGGAAAAGTCTCCTAATCTCTGTCAGGTTCCTGGACCCTGATTTGAAGACTATGGCTGCCAACTCAAGGCAATTGAGAAATCGAATTGGCAGTGCTTAAGAAATAAGGTATTTTGGGGCGCCTGGGTGGCGCAGTCGGTTAAGCGTCCGACTTCAGCCAGGTCACGATCTCGCGGTCTGTGAGTTCGAGCCCCGCGTCAGGCTCTGGGCTGATGGCTCTGAGCCTGGAGCCTGTTTCCGATTCTGTGTCTCCCTCTCTCTCTGCCCCTCCCCCGTTCATGCTCTGTCTCTCTCTGTCCCAAAAATAAATAAAAAACGTTGAAAAAAAAAATTTTTAAAAAAAGAAATAAGGTATTTTATTCTCTAATATTTGTATTAGTCTTCTGTACTGCATAACACAGGCAGCAGCAGCAAATGACACATATCTATTGTGCCACAGCTTCCGTGAGTCAGGAGTCTGAGCACGACTTAGCTGGGTCCTCTGCCCAGGTCACGAGCCTGCAGTCAAGGTGTCAACCAGGGCTGCAGTTCCATCTGAGTTGCAAACTCCTCTTCCAGTCTCACTGGTTGGTCACAGAAATCAGGCCCTTGTGATTATAGGACCAAGGCCCTCACCTCCTAGGGGCTACCCACCATTCCCTGCCATTTGACTCTCACCCCAACACATTAGCTTGTGTCTTTAAGGCCAAAAGGAGAATGCTTCTGCTGCCTCTTCTATCTCTGACCCCTAGACCCACTTATAAAGCATTCAACTGATTAGGTCAGACCCACCAAATTAATCTCCCATTTGGTTAACTTAAACTCAGCTACTGCAGGGGCTTACTTACATCTGTAAAATCCCTTCGCCTTTGCCATCTCATGTAACATAATCAAGGAAGTGGTATCCCATCATTTTTGCCAAAATATACTGGCTAGAAGCAAGTTAAAAGCCCCACCCACAGTCAAAGAGAGATTTTACAAGGACATGGGTCACTGGAATTCATCTTAGAATTTTGTCTACCATTCTATTTAAGCCAAAAATAACATTAGACTTACAAATGTGACAACTGTGGAGTGTTGTTTTTTGCTTGTTTTAAATGTTAATTTATTTATTTATTTTGAAAGAAAGAGAGAGAGCAGAAGAGGGGGAGGGGCAGAGAGAGAGGAAGAGAGAGAATCCCAAGCAAGCTCCATGCTGTCAGCACAGAGCCCAGTGCAGAACTTGATCCCGTGAACCATGAGATCATGACCTGAGCCAAAATCAAGAGTCAGACACTTAACAGACTGAGCCACCCTGGCACCCAACTGTGGAGTGTTTTCAGTTTAGAGTGTAAGTCAGAGAGAGACAAATACCGTATAATCTCACTTATATTTGGAATCCAAAAAACAAAACAAACAAAACAAAACCAGACTCTTGAATACAGAGAACAAACCGGGGGCTGCCAGAGGGAAGGTGGGTGGGGGAGATGAATAAAACAGATTAAGAGGTATATCCACTTATCGAATAAGTCACAAACATGAAAAGTACAGCATAGGGAATATAGATAATAATACTGTAATAACACTGTATGGTGATGGACAGTTACTACACTTATTCTGGTGAGCACTGGGTAACGCATAGAATTGTCAAATCATTATTTTGTATACCTGAAATACAATACTATATGGTTTTGGGGTTTTTGTTTTTGTTTAAATGTTTTTTATATGTATTTTGAGAGAGAGGGACAGAGAGAACAAGCCAGGGAGGGGGACAGAGAATCCCAAGCAGGCTCTGCATTGTCAGCACAGAGCCCAACGCAGTTCTCGAATCCACGAACCATTAGATCATGCCCTGAGCTGAAATCAAGAGTCAGATGCTGAACGGACTGAGCTACCCAGCACCCCATCACTGTATGTTAATCATACTTTAATTTACTTAAGTTTATTCATTTTTGAGAGAGATAGTGAAAGAGCAAGTAAAGGAGGGGAAGAGAAGGAGAGAGGGAGACAGAATCCCAAGCAAGCTCTGCACCATCAGCACAGAGCCTCACACAGGGTTCAAACCCAAGAACCTTGAGATCATGACCTGAGAAGAAATCAAGAGTCTGACACCCAACCAAGCCACCCAGAGGCCCCAATCATACTTCAATTTAAAGAAAGCCAAAAACAAAAACGAACAACAACAAAACAACAGCAACAAAAACTGAAGGAAGTCCCTCGGGCACTCATTATTTAATAATCCTTATAAGGATCGCCAAGAAAATTAGTTTAAAATATAGATGTCCCAGGCCCCACCTCAGAGATTCTGATTCCCTAGGCAAAAAATCAGCCAGAAATCTGCTTTTTAAATAACTTCTCCCTGATGATTGTGGCCCAAGGGCTGAGCTCACACTGAAAGTCACTAATATAGTGCTTCCTAATTAAAGAATGGCTTATATTTTCCCAAGGCTCTGCAGTTTGGACCAGAGAATTCCTCCGCACGTGTGTAGCCCCTCTCATTTATAAAAGGCTCCACTTCTCTGCTTAACACCTAGTGCATTGAGCAACCTTTTTATAGTTCTAGAAAGTACCCTAGGCCTAAAGTCCTTCTTGTAAGACTAAGCTGATAGCTTTATCTCCAGTTTAAACCATATATAAAAAACATGTTCATAGTATGGAGTGGATATGAACCTAGCTATTTCTCCAACTATAGTTTCTACCATTCTTAAGAGAAGAAAAGAGAGGACAAGAGCCTAACTCTCCAGTAGGCCAGGATCTTCCCTCAGGCAGCAACCCTACCTTACTGGCACATTCCCCAAAGGGGCCCTTGCTGAAGGCAGGGGCTCCCTGGAGTCCCCAGGATCAGGAAGAGGGTGAGAAGGGAGTGGTGGCCCCGATGATACAACTCCCTACTTTCCTCACAGACCCTGTGTGACTAAAGATACAAGGCAGTGTGCAAGTCAGCATGGGTTAGGCTGGGCTGAGAAACCTTCGAGTGCCAGAACCTTTCAGAGTAGGGAAACACTAAACGTATTCTAGAAGTCAGTGAAGGCATTAAGAACATTTGCTACAGACACCCAGAGGGAAATTAGGCTTCATGAGGACAAGTCAGAGGGAAGGAACCCACAGCACTTGATTCACTCACTGAGGGCTTACAAGGGACAGCACACGCCAGAGGCATTTTGACAGCCCTCCACGTTCTGCACCAGAGAAAAGAGGTTAGCATTCTCACAGCCTGATTTTGCTCCTTCTTGGACAGACCTTCAAGCTCACCATGCTCCTCTCTATAGAGGATCGCTTGTGATATATAAAGGATGTTTTAAGAAATTGTTCTGTAGTCCGTCTTTACCCAAAAATCCCATCATGCCATTTAGAGTTCTCCAGTACAACTTGACCTTGACTCCCAGAAAAGATTCTCAAATACTGAAAAAAAAGAGGCACATCAGGAAAGTCTATAAGGCATGGCTCCCAGGGAGTAGGAAGTAATGCATGTAGCTCAGTCATCACGTGGCAACCCAGAGAAGAAAGGTGACAGAAACCAAAATTTGCAGTCTCACAAGTGTTGGGGCAAAAAGCTACATTGTTCTGCTTTCACCCACAAGTTAAATAGGAAGTTCAGAGCAACTGATCCAGGCAAACTACTTAGCAGGTAAAATTAATGCTATTCCGACCTCCCAGGTCCTATCCTATAGATAGGACCTGATATCTTCTCTGCCATCATTTCTTTCATGTATGTCCATGCTATCTTGTCTTGTATTTCACAGACTATAGCCTTGAATCCTTTTCCTATCAAAACAATTTAAAAAGAATCAGAAGCTCATGGGGGGAAAAAAGAGAGACAAAGCAAGAAACAGACCCTTCACTATGGAGAACTGATGGTTACCAGAGAGGTCGGAGGTGGAAGATGGGTTAAACAGATGATGGGGATTAAGAAGTACATCCGTCCTGTCCTGGTGAGCACCAGCTGTTGTATGGAATTGTTGAATCACAATATTGTACACCTGAAACTAATATTACACTGTAGATTAACTGCAAATTAAAAAAAAAACTAAAAGAAAAGAAAAAAGAAACCAAAAAAAAAAAAATCAGAAAGTCATTTATATGATCTTAGACAACAGGTTAAATTATTATTATTTTCACTGAAGAAAGATATAAAAATTTTTAATGATACCTTTATAGTGAAGATTAAAGCAATAGTCAGCAGACAAGACATATTTGTTATTGTAGGATTTTTTTAAGGGAAGGCAAAAAAAATTTCCAAAATCATTCCACATAGGCAGTCCTGTGGACTTAAGGCTTTGCGAATACTTAAAAGGAAAATATATGATTTTCCCAGTAGTATTTCCTCCAGTCACTGTGGTTCTTTGAAAGAAAATATCCAGAATTCATGTTTCATCTCCAACACGTAAACAGCTTAGAAGTTGTCACTCCCATCCTTACAATAAGAAAAAGCTGGATAAATTTGATAAATACTTGTGCACAGGATTTTGTGTAGACAAGTTTTTAAGTCAGTTGGGTCAATAGCTAGGAGTACAACCACTGGATTGTTATGTTAAGACTCGGGGTGCCTGGGTGGATCAGTCGGTTAAGCATCTGACTTCAGCCTAAGTCATGATCTCATGGTTCATGAGTTCAAGTCCTGCATCGGGCTCTGTGCTGATAGCTCAGAGCCTGGAGCCTGCTTCAGATTCTGTGTCTCAGATTCTGTGTCTCACTCTGTCTCTGCCCCTCCCTGACTCACACTCTATCAAAAATAAACATTAAAAAATTATTTTAAAAAATATTATATTTGGCTTTGTAAGAAATTGCCAAACTGGCTTCCAAAATGTTCTACCATTTTGCATCCCTACCAACAATGAATGAGAATTTCTGTTGTTTGTATCCTACTTAGCAACTGGCATTTTCAGTTTTTTGGATTTTAGCCTCTCTAATAGGTTTGTAGTGGTAGCTCATTATTGTTTTACTTTGCATTTCCTCATAACATACAATGTTTAGCATTTTTCATATGCTTATTTTGCTATTTTATTTGGTGAGGTGTCTGTTCACATTGCTCACCTCACCTATTTTTAAAATTGGAGTGTGTTTCTTATTGTTGAATTTCAAGAGTTCTTTGTATATTTTGGATACAAGCCTTCCATCAGATATATTTTGTAAATATCATATTTTTTTTTCTGCCTGATCAGTTTCTTTTAAGATTTCTTGCAGGACAGATCTGCTAACAATGAAATCCTTCAGTTTCTGTTTGTTGAAGAAAGTCTTCATTTCTCCTCAATATAGAATTTTAGGTTGGGTTTTTTTCCTTTTAACACTTTAAATACTTTGTTCTGACTCTTCTTGCTTACATGATTTCTGATGATTAAGTCCACTCTAATTCTTATCCTGGTTCCTCTATAGATAAGATATTTTTTCCTCTTACTTCTTTCAAGATATTCTCTTTGCTTTGGGCTTTCTATAGTTAAATTATTGTATGCCTAGGTATAGATTTTTGGTTTTTATCTTGCTTTGTGTTTTTGAGCTTTCAGGATTTGTGGTTTGAGGTCTGTCCTGATTTTGGAAAATTTTCATACATTATTACTTCAAATATTTCTTTTGCCTGGTCTTTCTTTTCCTTCTGGTATTCCAATTCCATGTATGTTACACTTTTGAAGTTTCTCACAATTCTTGGATTCTTAAATTTTGTTTCATTCTTCTTTTTCTGTTTTACTATCAGTTTGGGAAGTTTGTATTCACATAATTCAAGCTTAATAACCCTTTCCTTGGCTGTGTCAAGCCTACTGATGAGCCCATTGAAAGCATATATTCCTTCTATTACCATCTCTAATTTCTGGCATTTCCTTTGCTTCTTTGGGGTTTCCATCTCTCTGCTTTCATTAACCCTCTGTTCTTCCATCTCGTCTACTTTTTCCATTAGAACCCTTAACATATGCTTAATAATTATTCTCAATTCCCTGGCTGGTAATTTCAACATCTGTGTCATATCTTTTTCTGGTTCTGATCATTGCTTTGTCTTTTCAAACTGTGATTCTTTTCTTGCTTTTTGACATAACTTGAACTTTTTTGTGTGTGAAAGCCAGACATGTTGTATTGTGTACTAAAAACTGAGGTAAATCACCTTTTAGTGTGGGAATTTATGTTAATCTGGCCAGAAGTTAGGCTATGTTTCATGACTGCTGTAGTTGTATCTGTCAGAGGGATCAAATTCCTCTACTGTCCTTGTTTGTCTCACCTGTTGACTTTGGAGAGGGTTCTGAAGTATTGCTCCTCTGAGACAATCCACATCTTGCATCTTTTCACCTGTAATTTAGTTGTTATACAGGATCCCTGTTTGTGTGGTCATAAGGGACAAACGAGGGTAAATGTTCTATAATCTTATGTTAAATCTCAGTCTTTTAGTAGCCTTGTATCTCTTGTCTGTGAACTTCACAACTTTTTTTTCCCCTAGTGCTATAGCTCTTCATTTCCTTCCTTTCTCCTATTCCTTTGCCTGGCTGCAATGTTCCAATCTACTCCCTTGAATCTCTTATCCCCGTTGACTATGTTTCCTATCCCTCTCCCCATATTGAGACAGGAAGGCTAGAGCTGTCTGGAATGGGAGTAAAGCTCTTTACCCAGCTGACAGGAAGCTCAAAAAATCTTTTCTCCTGGAGAGAAAGTCTTTGTTATGGATGGTTTGGGTATATTTCACGATTGGTACTCTTCTTATTCCTGTGAAAGAGCAGTGAGGGGATGTTTGCAGGATTTTATCTTAATAACCAGTGAGATTTCTGGGGGTTAGCCACACAGAGATTTGAGGACCCCCAAGAAGCTTTTCACTGTCATGTCTCATGTCCAAATGCAGCCTCCAGCAATACATCAAAACCACCATTCAAATATTTCTACTGTTTTATCACTCTAGTGACTACTACTCCATGGGTGACTCTTTGTATGCACCTATTTCTCCTGATTTGGGGGCAAGACGTTCCCCTCCAACTTTGATTCTTTGATGGGTGTTAGAAAAGTCATTGATTCATAATTGCCAAAAACTAGAAGTAACCAGGATATCCTTCAATAGGTTAATGGGTTAACAAACTCTAATACATTTTGAACATTGAAATACTATTCAGCAATAAAAAAAGAATGAGCTATCGAGTCATTCAGTGACACGGATTAGTCTTAAATGTATTGTGAAAGAAGCCAGTCTGAAAAAGCTACCTACTATATAATCCTATTTGTAAGACATTCCAGAAAAAGCAAAACTATAAACATAGTAAGCAGGAGAGTGGTTACCAAAGGTTTGGGGCATGATTAAATAGTTCAAGCACAGGGGATTTTAAGTCGGTGAACTATTCTATATGACACTGTGATGGTGGATACATGAAACTATGCATTTTTCAAAACTCATTAACTTGTGCCAGAAGCACAAGGAGTAAACCTTATACATACAAATATTTTAAAAATTATTTAGCAGGGAGATCTCAGGATAGAATGCAAAATGTAAAGAAAAAAGTATCTAACTATTACAAATGTCTGAAACAACATCATTGAAGGGAATGGAGGGAAAAGGTGCTGACCTAAGTGACTTTGGAAATAAGTGGAATCTGTAAGACAGAGATGAAAGAAACTATGCATAAGACTGTATTCTAATTGATAAAGTCGTTTCCCATGGGAGGAGACATTAACAATTTGAAACCACCATACATGCATATTGAAATTAAACAAGTAAATGGAGGGCAGATAGTGGGAGTCAGGTTTCTCACTGCCAGAGTGAAAGGCTACATATAAGCAAGGGGTAAAGGCTATAATAATCCATTTGGCAATGGACTCAAAGACATCATTATGAACTCATGCTTGGCTTGATATAAATATGGATAGTTACATACAGGATTATTTATAGACACGTGTATATATACAAGAGCCCAGAAGCAACAAAAGATCACCAACAGATTCAAGGACACCTGGAACCCAGATCTTGGTTTCTAACACTACTCTTCAATAAAAATAAGGATTTCTTTTTTGAGAAATGGCCGATTCTAGAGCTGGCAAGAAATATATAAAATGAGTTTGGAGTATTTTATAATACCAAAAAGTATGGAATTATTAAAAAACAAAAAAACAACAACAAAACACACACACACACACACACACACACACACACACACACATATATTGGCGGGGAGAGGGTTGCCAAAGAAGTTAACTGAAAGAAATCCCAATAGCCAAAGCTGGAAAAATTTGAGTGCCAAAATAAATAATGTAGTATTAGATTATAATCCAAAGTATAAAATAAATATCTATGAGGCCATATTGATCTAAGAAAATGATTAAATAAATACATACATAAATAAGTAAATAGGGGAGAATAAACAAATCATCCATGCAGAGGAAGTCCATATAATTTGTGTAGATACTGTGCCCTCAAGGATGTGGAGTTTAACTCCCCACTCCTTAAGTATGTGCTGTGCATAGGGATTTCCCTCCAAAGAGGGGAAAGAGGGAATAAAAGTAAGTTTACAATGGAGAAACTTGACAAACACTAACATCAGTAATGATAAGTTATGTTGCTAGTATGTATACCTGATGATATAAAGAGAGTGGCACTTCATCTCTGTGGTTTTCTTCCACAAAATCCATAACCTGGCCTAATCATGGAGAAAACATCAGACAATTGAGAAACGCTGTACAAAATATCTAACCAATACTGAAAATTTTGAAGGTCATCAAAAACAAGGGAAGTCTGATAAACTGCCACAGCAAAGGGGAAACTAAAGAGTCATCCCATCTAAACATAATGAGTAACTATGTGGTATCCTGGGTGGGATCCTAAAATAAATACAGGTCATTAGGTAAAAACTAAGTATATTTGAATAAAGTGTGGATTTAATTAACAATAATGCATTGATGTTGGTTCATTAATTGTAACAAATGTGCCATATCAACCTAAGGTATTTATAAGAGAAGAAACTGGGTTTGGGATATATGGGAACTCTCTGTACTGTTTCACAATTTTTCTGTAAATTTGAAACTATTTTAAAATGAAAAGTTTATTAAACAGTGTTCAGCATACCATAAAAATTATGAGACATACAAAGAATAGTAACAGATAACTGATAATAAGAAAAATCAAAAAACAATGGAAGGAGACCCACAGATAAAAAAGTTATTGAAATTAGATGATAAGGACTTCAAATTAACAATTAGAAATAGATTAAATAAATGAGAGGAAAGATGGACAATTTCTACAGAGAAGTGAAATCTCTTAAAACTAACTAATGGATAGCCTAAGACTGAAAAATGCCGTGTCTTAAATTAAGAATGAATTTAAAAGGCTTAGTTAACAGCAGACTGAACATCAGAAGGATTCATAAACTTGAAGATTAGTCCATTAAATGATCCAATCTGGAGAATAAAGAAAAAAGAATTAAAAAAAAAAAACAGGGGCATCTGGGAGGCTCAGTCAGGTAAGCATCCAACTTTGGTTCAGATCATGATCTCACGGTTCATGAGTTCAAGCCCTGTTTCGGGCTCTGGGCTGACAGCTCAGAGCCTGGAGCCTGATTCAGATTCTGTGTCTCCCTCTCTCTCTGCCTCCCCCCACACACTAAAATAAATGTAAATAAATAAATAAATAGCACAATGTGAAAGGCATATTGAACAATACAAAGTTTTCTGACATACATTAGCTGGAATGGCATACATACAGATGAGAGAGAGAATGAAACAGAACAATATTTGTAGAAATAATGGCCAATAATTTTCCAAAACTGGTAAAAAGACATAACATCACAAGTTCAAAAAGCTCAGCAGAACAGGATAATTATCAAGCCAAGCAATAAAAACACAAAGAAAACTATACCCAGGCACATCAGTTAAGTGGCTAAAAAAACAAAGATGAAGAGAAAAGTCTGAAAAGCAGTCAGAAACTACTATACCTATTACATTCGTATCAACAGCAATAAGAATTTTGGCTGATTTCTCAACAGTTACAGTGAAAACTAGAATGACACAATAATGTATGATAAGAAAAACTGCCAACCCTAGAATTCTATACCCAGTGAAATATCCTTCCAATCCAGTGCCTCCAAACAGAACTTACCTTCTCTCCTTACAAACCTTGTCTTCCTCTGAAACTCACTACATGCAATATGGTTTCAACATCCAGACTCTTAGGGCCAGCCTTGCCTTCTCCTCTTTTTGACTCTCACAATCTCACCAATTTCTATCAATTCCACTTCAGAAAATCATCAGAATTCAACACGCCTCTTCAGCCTCACTAATACTGCACTCTTCCAAGCCTTCAACATTTCTTGCCTAACCTATGACAACAGTTCATTGTCTAGGGCTCTCTACCACTGCTGTCTCCCTACAAAGTTCATCTTCCACACAACCTCTGAAATTCGTTTTCTAAAAACAAAGTCGATCCTGTCTCTCTGATGCTTAAAGATCTTTTCTGACTTTCCATTGCTTTTGAATAGAATTTACATATTACAACATATAAGATCCTTCACAATCTTAACCCCAACAACCCTTCTACCATCTATTCTTGCATATTCTTTTCTTCTTTTGTTGTTATAAAAATGTAAAATAATTATAGGCTTATGTCTTTTTCTCTTTTACCATATATTAACTTCTCAAAGTAAGTGACCATGATCATCTGGAGAATGTTCTGCTAAAGACTAAAACTTGAAACGGTGGAGGAGAGTAAGGAGTCATCATCTTCTATATCAGGGGTTTCCAGAAAGTCATATTGAGTCCTCACAAGACAGAAAATACCATGGAATAAAAGGTTTATAATGAAGGTTTAGAGTCCCTGGAAGCCATCAGGGGAGCCATTAACAGGGGAAGTTATATAGTCCTATCCTCCAATAGTTAATATAGTAAGATCCTTTGTAGGTAAAGAGCCAGAAGGGTGAAAAGCTGTCCAACCCCTAATAATATAAATTGGTTGCAAGACATAGGGGACTATTTCACAAAGAACAGATCAGAGTCAGTCCATTAAGAGTGTTCTTGGGGCTTCTGGTGCCTTAGAAAACGACTTTATATGGGACAAAAAGAAGCATCAAGGGCTATGTCCCTGGGAACTCAGGGCACAATACAGATTCAGTGGATTACCCACCACACAGACATTTCTTCCAGGATTCCCAGTGCCTTGCACAGATGTGAGCCACAAGCCAACCTGAAGACTGTCAAAATGACCAGTTGTCCACAGTGACATCATGTGGCCAAAAGGAGTAATGGCAGTATCTGACCCATCTTCTGTTCCCCTGGCTAACCTTAACTTTCAGATCATGTTAGTTCTCAGGGTTCATAAAAGGGTGTACCCTAAAAAGATAATGTTGAACTTCCTCCTAATTTGGCATGCGATAATTTCAGTTGTTGCTATTGTTAAAATGGAAAAATAAAGGGTTTATGGCCATAATTGTCCTCTAGTATCTACAGTGATACAAACTGGGGAAAAAAATATTTGCAACTCCTACCACTGAAAAGGAATTAAAAAAAAAACAAAAAAAAACCCTAGAATCTTTTGTATCAAGGAAAGTGTATAGGAAACACTGGCACTCTGTATTGAAGAACCCATCAAAACTGTTCTGGCTAATGTAGAGGTTGGAGGCTTGGAGCCCCTGTGACTCAGACTCCTCATATGCTTGCCCAGCCTCAACAGCAGCCTTTGACCCCCTCCACAGAACCCAAGAGCTCCACAGAACATAGTTTATAAATCACTTTCTTGATGATAGAAAGACCATGAAAATTTTAAACCAGAGGATGGCATCACCAGATCATCCATGAAGGACACAGAATGTTTTTAAAGGTGTGTGTGTGGGGGGGGGGGGGCAGGAGACAAGGCAAAATTGGGGACAATACACCTGGATTGGAAGCATTTCATGGAAAGACAGGCAAACCTTTTGACCACTTTGATGCCATGAGTAATGTTAGATATTAATACCCATAAAATGCGCTGAACTAAGTTTATTTCTTTTTTTTTTATTTGAGAGAGTACAGTGGAGATGGGGAGAGAGAGAGAGAGGGAGGGAGGGAGAGGAGAGAGGAAGAGGAAGAGGAAGAGGAAGAGGAAGAGGGAGAGAGAAGAGAGAGAGAGAATCCTAAGCAGGCTCCATGCTCACCATGGAGCCAGACACGGGGCTTAATCCCACAACCCTGGGATCATGACCTGAGCTGAAATCAAGAGGTGGATTCTCAAACAACTGAGCCATCCAGAAGCCCTGAATCTATTTCTAAATCCTTGTCAAAAGCAGTCATAGGGAAAAGAAAATAGATCTTTAGGTCCTAGTAAGAAAGGATTCATATTTGACTACCTTGAAAATATGATTATCATCAAATTCTTCAATTGAACACTTTTCTGTTGAAAAGGTCTTTTATGCAAGATTTTTTTTCCTGAAACATAGCTCGGAAAAATTATTTTAATCAAAATGAGCCTAAATTCTGCTGAAAATGAGGAGATTTAAGCCTGTTGTGATGAAAAGTCATGTTTCCAAGCTAATTTTTAGGAAAAATCTAATAAAAGAAATACTTAACAGAAAAGTACAGAATGCCTGCTGGGATAAAAATGAAATGAAGTTTCCAAGCAACTTCGGAGTAAAAATACAGTAAAAAATAATGTTTTTAACAGAAATTATGGAATTTAAGCATCTTGTAATAAACATGTATTTTCAAGCTGGTTTTGAGACATATCTAGGAAAAAACATTTTAAATAAAAATGGAATTTAATCCTGTTGTCTTTTCCAAACTGGTTTTGAGGGTAATTTCAGCATAAAATGGAAAAAAAGAAAAAGAAAAAAGTACCAAATTTAAGCAGTATTGCAAAAAAGGACAAAAACACAATGGAAGCATTATGAAACAGAGATGAAATTGTCCCAAACATGCCAAAAAATGACAGCCTTTGTATCACACTGGTGTAATCTTGCAGTGAGGCAGTTTCTGTAGTCCAAGGTGATTCCTTGGAAGGGTCTGAGCTGTGAGCTGTGAGCTGTCAGCAGCCTGGGGAATGAGTACCTGGGTCCCTGTGGGGGGTTTGGGTAAGTGCTTGGCAACACTATTGGCAAAGAGCACAAGTGGTAAATTTAGGGAATTTAGGAAGGAAAAATGTGGGACCACCTAATAGAGAACTTTAGGTAAGTCAGAGCTTACCGATGTCTCACCAGCTCAAGAAAAGATGCCTTAATGAAGACTCAAGTTCTCAAAAAGGCATCAAGGTAACAGTGTTTCAACATATTTAAAGACAGAAAAGGGAGGGAGGCTAAATAAGGTAGTTTTATTCATTTTCACCAGGTGGAAACTCTGACAAATTTCAAGCCCACATGCTATTGAAATATAAGTGATGGCTAAGGGTAACAAAAGCAAGTTAAATCACATCTTTAGAAGAGAAAATCTAGAATTGTTCTAATGCATCTGTGCTGTAACTTGCACAGGATATGGAGGAGAATTTTTTCCTGTTTTCCCAGATTCAAGGCTTGCCACCCCATACTGAGTCCAAGAAAGCATCACAATATATAATTGAGGCCAGACACTCCCATAGAACACCTCCTCCCCCAAAAATTCACTGTCCACCCCTGTTAGTCTACAAATGCATACACAGGAATCAAAGAAACCACTGGACACACAAGTCAAGAGAATTTAGTATTCGTGATGAGCTTGTCCCTCCTTTCTCTGTGCTCCCATCTCAATTCAAGCAAGGAGACAAGAGAATCATTCTACTTAACCAGCAAAGAGATATTAGCATTTCATTCCCTTGTTGGGCAATGGTGCTTCTGATCTCTTCTCTGTGTGCTATTTGAGAAAAACACAAGAGTATGGGAACAGGGTCGCCAGATAAGATATGAATGCATGAGACTTAAACTAAAAACTTATTCACTGTTTATCTGAAATTCAGTTAACTGGATTTCCTCTGTCCTTATTTACTAAATCTGGCAATCCTATTTGGAGGGAACAACAAGGCAGAGAGATCCAGTAGCAGAGGGACAGTGGAAATTGAACACATGAAGGTAGCTGGACCTGTGCCACCTTGCAGGTGCCCATTCAAGATCTCACTGACAGTAAGGAGATTCCACCAACAATAATAACCTGAACCTGAATATCTGGGGCAGAAGCTGTGTAGGGAGAATCAGGAAGGACCAAGAAACTAGGAAGCTTTGAAGGGTTCTACAGAGAACTCTCCCTCACATATGTCCCAGAGGGAGCCAGTATGTGAACACTTGTCCAACATTTAGTCAAAGCCAGAGAAACAGTAACAGCAGAGAGAACAAAGGTACCAGTCAAATAAGAGATACTTGTGTCTTTCCATGTCCCTACAGCCAGCCCCAAAGCACCAGGGAAGACAGGACCCCAAAATGGCAGAGGTGGGGGAGAAATGAAAGAGCAAGTCCAGCGAGTCTCCTGAACCACACTGAGAAGAGGGAAGAAACGAGAGGAAATGAGCATTACATTGGATTGCATTAAAATTTTAAACTGGGCCAAACTATATTAATACTGATGCAAAACAAATTTAGTGGCTTAAAACAACAGATGTTTATGATCTCACAGTTTCTGTAGGACGTGAATCTGTATACAGCTTCAGGCTACAATCAAGATAGTGGCTGGGGCTACAACCATCTCAAGGCTCAACTGAGGGAAGATCTGACTCCAAGCTTATTCATTCATTCAGTTCCTCATAAGCTCTTAGACTGAAGGCCTTAGCTTCTCCCTGGCTGTTGGCCAGAGAACATCTCAACTCCTTGCCACATGGCCCTCTCTAACACAAGAGCCATTTTAAGAACTTTCTACCACAGACTGCATTGACTTAATAACTGCGAGTGATCAAAAAGCTACAGTACTGGGACACCTAGATGGCTTAGTCAGTTAAGCATCCGACTTGAGCTCAGATCGTGATCACACAGTTCGTGAATTTGAGCCCCACATCAGGCTCACTGCTGTCAGCACAAAGCCTGCTTTCGATCCTCTGTCCCTTTCTCTCTCCATCCCTCCCCTGCTCACGCTCCCTCTCTCAAAATAAATAAAACATTTTTTAAAAAGGCTACAGTGGGGCGCCTGGGTGGCGCAGTCGGTTAAGCGTCCGACTTCAGCCAGGTCACGATCTCGCGGTCCGTGAGTTCGAGCCCCGCGTCAGGCTCTGGGCTGATGGCTCGGAGCCTGGAGCCTGTTTCCGATTCTGTGTCTCCCTCTCTCTGCCCCTCCCCCGTTCATGCTCTGCCTCTCTCTGTCCCAAAAATAAATAAACGTTGAAAAAAAAAAATTAAAAAAAAAAAAAAAGAAACATTGAAACAATACCATGTTAAAAAAAAAAAAAAAAAGGCTACAGTACTGCCAAGTATTTCATTTATGGATGGGGAAAAAGAGACTGAACAGAGCATAACTGAAAAAGGTATTGAGAAAACTCAAACTTCTATTTGTACCCATTAAATTCAAACAGTTCCATAAATTGGATACAAAAGTTTACCCTCTTGAGCCTTTGGCAGCCATTGTATAGTAAGGAAGAGAGACAATGTGGTAGAGAAAAGAACTCATTCTTCGGAGAACATCAGAACCATTTGAAGCTCAGCCTCAACACTACTAGTAGCCATGTGTTCATTAACATCTTTGAAATACAATCTTCTCAGTAATCAGAGTTGTGATGAGCATAACAGATGATGTACATGATTACATAAAATGTCCACTGTATACATACTGGCCATTACTATCATTATCATTTGTCATTACCATTGCCGTTACCATTACACAATCCTCCATGGCTCATCTATCCAAGCTTAGTGGTGAGCAGAACCCAAATTGCTCTCATCTCTATTTTAAAGCAAGAAAAAGACAGAAGTCAGAGCAGTCATTTGTGCATAAGCACATATTTCTAGCTTGTACATGAATTTTGTCCTAAATGTATAATTTTTTTGAGACTGACTCACTGCTCGGTGTTGCGCTTTCCCAAAGAAAGTGAAAAATCATGTCTGTTGACACCTAGGTAGAGCTTGGTATGAAGTAGAATATCACTCGTGTGTATCTGCTCATAGAGTGTCACTGGGTCAAGATGCTGTGAGAGAATCCAACACAGCCATATGCAACTAGAACATCTCCACTTCCAGCAAGAGCCTCACTCCCGAAGCAACATCACAGCAGTCTTTATCTCACAGTTCAGACAATGAATAGCTGGCCAGAGAAGCAGCAAAAAATATAAGAGGGGTTTATAAGATGTTTTTCTCTCCTCCCAAACAGGAGATTTTGGGGTTAATACTAACTACCCTCCTCCTCCTCTTCCACTATCATCATCTTCATCATTATCTTCTTCTTCATCTTCTTCATCATCTTTATGATCACAACCATGACCACCACTACCATTCATTGATATCTTTCCATGTATATTATTTATCTATTGTTGTGTACAAATTATCCTAAAACTTATAGCTCAACAGTTTAAAACAACAAGTATTTATTATCCCCCAAGGTGTCAAAGGGTCAGGAATCCAGAAATAGTCTGGTTAGATTCCTCTAGCTCAGTGGCTATCATGAGGTTTCAGTGAATCTTCTGGCAGAGAGAGATTCAGGCTTCAGTGATCTGAAAGCTTAACTGAAGCTGAAGATCCACGTCCAAGCTCGCTCACATGGCTATTGTCTGGAGGCTTTAGTTCCTCACCGGGTGAGCCTTTCCATAGAGCAGCACAGCCATGGGCTTCCCCCCAGATGAACAATTTGAAAGGGAATAACCAAGACAGAAGCCACAGTGCCTTTGCATGACCAATTCCCCAAAGTTATACACTATCACTTCCACTTCAATCTATTCCCTAGAAGTCACCAAATACAGCACACACTCAAGGGGAGGGGAATTAGTCTCCAGCTCTTGAAGGGAGGAGTAACAAAGAATTTGTAGACTTATTTTTGAAACCATCCCATCATGGTACAAGGACCATGGTAAACATGATACATGTATACTCTTCTCTGGTATAAAAGGAAAAATTGTTTATTCAAGCATTTATTCATTCAACAAACCTTTATTGTGGACTTTACCCATCCAAAAATATGTTCCAAGTGACTATTTTGCCCAATCCTTTGTGCACTTTATCCCTTATTGTTTCTTGTTTCTACCTTTATTTTTTTTTCTTTAGGGTACCTATTCCAATCTCTTCCTGGAACCTTGCAATAGCATCTCTCTTCTGGCCCTCAAAACATCCCCACATTTATGTTTCTTTCAAGCCAACTTAACTCATTACAAAGCAGTATCTTAAGTCTACGCTTAGATATAACATGTATGATTTAGCCACTGTCTGCAGCAAAGATATAATACAATATTAATTGGGGAAATAGTGGACACAAGATCGTCTCAAATGTGACAGAAGACAGTCACCTTCAGGATGTGATCTGGGAAGGAGAGAAATGTTGCTGTTACTAGAACAACTCCCTCCATCTATTCTTAGGAGTTCCTGCTTAGAGGAAATCCACCAAAGTTACTCTTTAAAATGCAGGTGTTCCCAGAAGACGCAGAGGTGAAACTATTAGTGGCACACAACTCCTTGACTAAAATTGCTCCATCAGGTTAGCTATACAACCACCTGACTGGGCTCAGAAGAAATTAGACACAAAATACAAAAGACTTATTAAGACACAGAAACTTAGGAAAGGTGTAGGTTAGGTTCCCATAAGATTTTGCAGATAGCTCAAGAGATGGGGGAGAGCACAAGATACCAGAGGCAGCATAAGGGAGGTCCATCATGAATGCTTTAGTTTGGGTTCTCTCAAAAGCAGGAAGGACATGGTGGCAGGGACCCTATTCAAGAGACTCTCCCAGGGTGCAGGAAAAAAAGGGAGCAAAACGATGAGGCAGAAAATACAAGCAGAGGGTTCTGTTCTGCTGGGGTCTTCTCACCTCCCAGAATTGTGTCTGCCTACAGGAATGGAGATTAAAGAATTGTCCACAGTCTCCCTTCCCCCTTTGGATAAGGACTCCTCTAGGACAACAAATCTGTTTTTCTGATTGTACTGTGGGCTTCTGCACTCATAGGAGAAGACCCTAGAGCCAAAAGTATAAAGACATGCTGGCCTCACCCTAAGTGAGTGTTTTGTACTCTAGGGGCACCTGATCTCACATGGAACTGTCCCTGGCAGCCGGCTGAAAATCAGCAGTGAGTGAAGGGATGTGATGTAGGATGCCAGAGACATCTACTAAATGGCAGGTGCAGAAAGTGTACCAGTGAGGGGCAGAAAGGGGGTGCTGAAAACAAGCATCATCTACATCCCATTTTTACTTAGGCTCAGTGCTAAAGACAGCTCTGTTTGAACTCCCATGAAAGTGGGAGTTAATTATTACACATCCAAGAAGTATTCCTTCTAAGATGATCTCCCATAGCATAATCTCTATGGTGTGTTAAAATGAAATACCAAAAGCGCAGGAAACAAAACATTAAGAAATTGGACTTAGTCAAAATTCAGAACTTTTGAGCTTCCAAGGACACCATCCAGAAAGCAGAACAACCCACTGAGTGGGAGAAACTATACGCAAATCATATATATGGCTAGACTTGTATATAGATTCTAATAAAGAGATCTTGTCATTCCATAATAAAAAGAGACAGGCAACCTACTAATAATTGGACAAAGGATTTGAATAAACATTTCTTCAAAGGAGATGAACAAGTGACCAATAAGCACACAAAACGATGTTCAACATATATTAGCCATCCGGGAAACACAAATCAAAAAACACAGTGAGATATCATTCCATATCCATTAAGATGGCTATGATCAAAAAGAAAGATAGTAACAAGTGTTAGGGAGCATGTGGAGAAATTGGAACTCTCAAACACTGTCACTGGTATTGCAAATGGTGCAGTCACTTTAGAAACCATCTGGCATTTCCTCAAAAAGTTATACATAGAATTACCATATGACCTAACAATTCCACTGCTAGATATGTACCCAAGAGAAATGAAAAATGTGTCCACACAAAAACCTGCATACGAATGTTCAGAGCAGCATTATCCATAATAGTCAAAAAGTGAAAGCAAATTAAATGTCCATCAAACCAATGATCAACAGAATGTGATGTATGCATAAAATGGAGTCGAATTTGGCAATAAAAAGAAATGAAGTAATGATACAGGCTACAACGTGGATAAATCTTGAAAACACTATGCTAAGTGAAAGAAGCCAACCACCTATTGTATGACCTCATTTATAAGAAATATCTAGAAGAGGCAAATAAAGAGACAGAGTAGATGAGTGGTTGCCTTTGGTTTAAAGAGTTTGGAGGGATATGAGGAGTGACTGCTAATGAGTACAGGATTTGACAAAAATGGTCTAAAATTAGATACTGTTGACGGTTGCACGATGGTGAATATACTAAAAACCATTGACTTGTACACGTTAAATAGGTGAATTTTATAGTGTGTGAATCAATTTTTAGTAAAGCTGCTATAAAAGAAAATTTTAATGAAAAATCAGGTGGTGCTGGCACAAGATCAACAAGGCAATATTGGTACGTATTGTAATAAATTTATAAGAAATACTGAGCACCTGCTGTATGCAAAATACTATCAATAAAATTATAGAGGAAATACCCAGTGCATAACAATAAGCTAATCGGTCACATTACGTGAGTATTCTGATGCAAGATATGCAAGCCTGATAAACAAAGAAAAGGTTAATAACGTTTCTCTTCAATGTATGCATTTATTCACTTCTTTTAAGTGAAGGAGAGCAATCAAGTTGCATAAAATTAAAATCTTAATTGCTCAGCTCGAGGCTGTATTTTGTAAAGAAGTTTCATAAACACAGCGCATGATCAGAATCTATGGAATGTCCTGAGAGAACATCAAACACAAATGAGTTGCCACAGGATGATTCCACATAGAATTAAATACTACCGTTACAAGATTAACAAATGATTTATTTATAATTGCAGACTCTTTGTTGAGGAAAAGCTAAACAATATTTCAGTTCTAAGGGGTTCCTAAAATTTTAGCTATGTCTACTATCTCAGGAAAAAAACTCATTAGTTGAGAGACCTCACCTTTCAAGATGAGAATCTAAGATAGATTCATTGTCATTCTAATAATGAGGGGAAAATATCCCAAATATCCCTATTCAATGAGCACCTGGCCAATATCCAGCCCCTGAGGAAAGTGAAAATTCTGCTCAGTGACAACACATTATTTAACTCACCAGGGCAATTTAAGATAACACAATGTGACTCACACCTATGCAAGGAAGTTTGTCACGTGAAAGCATTTTTTTCCTTAAGAAATACCTGCTGGCCGTCAAGATAGAAAAAATACATGTCAAATTGTGAGCATGTTTAGAGAATTGCCCTGAGTGATTCTGTGACCATGTGCAAATTAGCTTCCTTCCAGATCTTTGTGGGGGTGACTTCCAAAGGCTTCAAACCAGATACATGGCTTGATGGGAGAAGGTAGCAGTTTTTAATTTGATTATATATGTAACAAATCTATATAATATTGAGTATATGATAAAAGTTAAAACTGGGGCACGTGGGTGGCTCAATCGGTTAAGTGTCCAACTTTGGCTCAAGTCATGATCTCACAGTTTGTATGAGCCCCGCATTGGGCACTGTGCTGACAGCTCAGAGCCTGGAGCCTGCTTCAGATTTTGTGTCTCTCTACTCTCTCTCTCTGCTCCCTTCCCCCACTCATGCTCTGTCTCTCAAAAATAACAACATTTAAAAAAATGTTTTTAAGTTAAAACTACATGTAATATATGATACATATAATCCATGGAAAATACACGTTTATAATTAATTTATATAAATTATATATATAATATAAATAGAAATATATTTATAATGTACACTACATATAGGAAATATATAGTGTATTTATAATTTATAATACAGTATTTATAGAGCATGTATAAATAGTTAAATTTTGAGCAAGGAAGAATCTGTAACAAAATGCTCACTGTGCCTTTCCACTAGCTGAGTTTGCACTTACGTTTCCCTGGAAGTTTCTCCAGTGCCCTCATGTTAGCACTTCATTTCACACAGCCTCCACGGTAGATAGGAGGCAAAGGACACGGAATCCTCTTTTTATCCTCACGCACTAGTTGGTTGTCTGAAATGCAAAATAAATGAGAGGGAAAGAAAAAAGTCAAACAAACTGCCAGATCATCTCTGTATAATTTCACACTTGCAATTTTACCTAAAACAGTGATTTTGCTAAAAAGGGAAGTGAGAGGGTCCTAATATGGATTTAAGAGTCCTTTCTTCCCAAGTGGAAACGGCTCCCGCACCCCATTCAACTGTTTCGAAGGTCCATACTGCTGTTTCACTTAATATCTTTAATTAGCTCCCCTCTGAGACGCAACAACAAAACTGAGCTCCTGATCATAAAATAAACAGAAAAGATTTGCCTGGAGTCTCAACTAACCAGTAGTTGGTTTCTGCCTCCCCCAGGAAGCTCACTGGACTCCTGCAGCCCCCACTGTCCCTCATTAGCAAATGTGAGGCATGCCCCGCTTTGAGGGTCTTCCCAGGTGGGGCCCCGTGTGACCTTGCGTTGGGTGTCTTCCCTGCGCTGGCCTAAATTTAGGAAATGCTTCCCAGAATGAATCCCAGCTGGATGCACTTCTCCAGGGCTCTTGTTGCTGCTTCTGGTAAGTGATCGCAGCAGCAAAGGGTATTAAATTTTAAATTATTGGGGATTCTTCTTCCTGTAACTTTGAAATTACTTAGCCTAAACATTTCTTAGGATGAGCTCAGAGCAGAACCCACTGTTCCCTAATCCTCCAGAGAGAGGCTCTGTTCTGACAAGCTTGGGAAGGAAGGAAAAAAAAAAAAAAAGAAAAGAAAAGAAACCATTATTAAGCCTCTAAATGCCAGAATACTTTCTGTTCTCATCTTACTTAGCCTTTATACCACACCTGTGAGATGTTCATCCTCATCCACTCAAAGACATGCTGAGATGAGGAAACTGAGTCCCCAAGGTCAAGCCACTTATCCTAGGCCACACAGTATGTACCAGACAGAGCAAGACAGCTGGTCTCTAAAGCAGGGGTTCTCAGCTCCTTCTGAGCCACGGACTTCTCTGAGCATCTGGTGATAGCTACAGACTGCTCCATGCACACATTTCATAAACAAATTTAGAAGCCGGGCACCCCTTGAGGACTAGCCCTGAGCCTGTAGAAATCCGGGCCTCGGAGCTTTCTTTCCTCTTCCCACGCCGCTAGGCTGCCTCCCACGGGATGAGGCTGGGGAGGAGGGAAAGGAAATCGCCCGATATTTAAAACATCTGTTTTTCTCACGCCAAGACGCTTCCACCTGCCTTCCCATGGTATTAAATTCTTTATGAGTCCTTTTCTACTGAGCAAAAGCATTTTGATCAGAAACTACTTATAGGAAGCAAAAATTAAAATGATTTCAAAACCTATTCATCAGCCTCCTGTGTTGTTTTCCTCTCTGGAAATCCCACTTGAAGTATTTATCCAAAAGAACCGAACACATGATCTCCTAGAGCTGTCTGCACTCTGATGTCCACTGCAGCATTATTCACAACAGCCGAAATGTGGAAGCAAACTACCAGTCCGTTGACAGATGAATGGACAGAGAAAATGTGGTAGGTACATACAATGAAATAGTATTCAGCCTTCAAAAAGAAGGAAATTCTGCCATGGGCTACAATATTGATGAAACTTGAGAACATTATGCTTACATTACATACATACATACATTACAATACATTCTTGTGAAGTAAGAGTTGTAAACACACACACTCTGGAGAGTAACCACCAGTAACAGTGACCAGAGATCTGGTTTTCAGGTAGTCCCAAACATGAAACACTGAAAGAACATTTTGTTTTCTGTTAGTTCCTCTATATCTAACATAACCATCCCTTGTGCTGAAAATCACTTAGCATCTCGTTTCAAGCTCAAAAATTAATTTTCACAACAGAATACATTACTCCACTAAAAGATTGCTGTCAGTAAAAGGGCCTGTATTTTCAAAGTCCATTAGGGACTGAACTGTTTTTTTTTTGTTTTTGTTTTTTTTTTTGGAAAGAGATACAAATGGGTTTCTTCTTTATAAATTAATGTAAATGCAATTTAAAATGAACTAAGCTACTTACTTATTGACACTCTTCTTGGCACAGGGGAGATCATGTTCTAAGCCCCTGCTGATCAGGTCCTGAAGATATCTCTTTCTTCCAAACTCTGCCAGGGTCTCAGCCACCTTGCTACCACTTTCCACTCACCAAGATGGTCCTAATGTTCCCCTAAGCCTGACTAAACTTTACCTGGTTTCTTCCTGACTATGGTACCCTGACTTCCCTTTTCTTAGAACATTTACTTTTGAAAACTTGCAATTGTGAATTCTTTCTCTGCCCCCTGGAGATAAAATCTCTCAGGCTCTTGCCAGGTTTACAACTCAGGAAAGTCTTTCTCAAGGATCAGGAATTGCAATCGTCAAGGAAGATAACAACCCTATCTCCCAGTCTCTGTGAGAGGACAGAGGTCTAACTTCAGTTAAGTGTCAATTAGCAAACACTGAAGACCTAATCACATAGACCCAGCTCCTGCATAATATCCTTAGGTCTCCCTCACTAGCTCACTCTAACACTTAAAAATCCTTCCCCAGGGAGCCTGGGTGGCTCGGTCAGTTAAACATCCACCTTTGGCTCAGGTCATGATCTCACAGTTCATGAGTTTGAGCCCCACGTCGGGCTCTGTGCTGACCGCTCAGAGCCTGGAGCCTGCTTCAGATTCTGTGTCTCTCTTTCTCTGCCCACCCCCTCCTTGTGCGTGCACGCTCTCTCTCTCTCTTTCAAATAAGCATTAAAAAAACCTTCGGGGCACCTGGGTGGGTCAGTCGGTTAAGCGTCCGACTTCACTTCAGGTCATTATCTCATGGTTTGTGGGTTCAAGCCCCGCGTCAGGCTCTGTGATGATGGGTCAGAGCCTGGAGCCTGCTTCAGATTCTGTATCTCCCTCTCTCTCTGCCCCTCCTCTATTCATGCTCTGTCTCTCTCTCAAAAATAAAAAATAAACATTAAATTTTTTTTTAAAAATTCTCCCCCAAAGGATGCAAGAATATACAATGGGGAAAAGGCGGTCTTTTCTATAAGTTGTGATGGGAAAACTAAGCAGCTATCTGTAAAAGAATAAAACTAGATCACTTTCTTACACCATACACAAAAATAAACTCAAAATATATTAAAGACCTAAATATATGAGACCTGAAACCATAAAACCCCTAGAAGAAAACATAGGTGGTAGCAATCTCCTGAATATCAGCTTTAGCAACACAGTTATGGATATGTCTCCTCAGGCAAGGGAAACAAAAGCAAAAATAAACTGTTGGGGCTATATTAAAATAAAAAACTTTTGCACATTTAAGGAAACCATCAACAAAATGAAAAGGGAACCTACTGAATGGGAAAAGATATTTGCAAATCATATATCCAATAAGAGGCTAACAATCTAAAATCTCTAAAGAATCAAAAAACCAAACACTCTGATTAAAACTTGGCAGAAGACCTGAATAGACATTTTTCCAAAGAAGACAATACTGATGGCCAACAGGCACATGACAAGATGCTCAACATCACTCATCATCAGAGAAATGCAAATCAAAACCATAGGAGATATTACCCTACACCTCAGAATGCCCAGTATCAAAAAACAAGTAAAAAATAGCAAGTGTTGGTGAGGATGTAGGGAAAAGGGAACACATGTGCACTGTTGGTGGGAATGTAAATTGGTGCAGCCACTGTGGAAGATAGTATGGAGTCTCCTCAAAAACTTAAAAATAAAAATACCATACAATCCAATAATTCCACTACTGGGTATCTACTGAAAGAAAAGAAAAACACTAATTCAAAGGGATATATGCATCCCTATGTTTATTGCAGCATTATTTATCATAGCCAAGATATGGATGTAACCCAAGTGTCCACTGATAGATGAATAAAGAAGAGGCCATGTGTATGTGTGTGTGTGTGTGTGTATATGTGTGTGTGCGTGTGTATGTATATATAATATATATAGTGCAATATTGCTCAGCCATAAAAAAGAATGAGATCTTGCCATTTGTGACAACATGGATGGACCTAGATGGTATTATGCTAAATGAAATAAATCAAAGATAAATGCCATATGATTTCACTTATATGTAGAATCTAAAACACAAATGAATGAACAAACAGACTTTTAAATACAGAGAACAAACTGGTGGTTGCCATAGGGGAGGTGGGCAGGGGGGCAAAACCGATATAAAATAAATTGAGATGAAAACTACAGCATAGGGAATACAGTCAATAATGTATGGTCAATAACATTGTATGGTGACTATATTTATCATGGTGAGCACTGAGCAGTGTATAAAATTGTTGAATCAATATGTTATACACACCTAAAACTAATATAGGACTGTATGTTAACTGTACTTCATAAATACATACATACACACATACATACATAAAAAGTCCCATCTTCGGTTTGAATGGAATTGCTTTCAATCTCTCTCCCCTATTGCTATAGTCTTGAATACAGTCTTCCTTGCCTGTACCTTTGTTGAGTGCAGTTTTTCTTTGACAATGCACCTCTCCAGAACCACTACCATCCACTCCATTTTTTAGGCCCTTCTTTAGGACTAGAATCAGAATAAAATGATGGAATTTGAGTAAACTTAGTGAAACACAAAGAGATGAATTGATGTATTTTCAAATCTAAAAGCCATTACAAAATTGTTTATCAGTCCGTATGCTTCACGCACAGACATACACTATATGCCTACAAATATATCAATCCTCTGAGGTTTTTAAATAGGCTTAGAAAAGAGTCATTAAGGGCATATACCGGAATGATTAAAAATGGTCATTTCTAGGCAGCAAGATAATGGAATTTTTCTTTTCTTCTATAAGTAGGCCATATTTTCTAAATTTTCTACAAAGAATTGCATGTGGGGGCAAATTTTTTTAATGGGAAAAAAGGGAAGATTTCAAATAGTAAAAAGAATTCTCAAATGCTATCCCTCAAAATAATCACACTAGCTTTTCTTTTTGCCAGCTTTCCTCCTAAGTATTGTGGGTCGGAAACAGATAATGCTAACAAAAAATATTACAAATGTATTCGCTGCTCTGAATACTAGTTTTTCATTCCTGGATGTTTCTTAGAAAACTAAAGCCTTCCGACCTTTCTCTTTGATTCTCATATGGTGAGTCCATGTAGGACCTACTGCATAGGTCCTGTGTCCTCCTCTGGTCCAGGCAAGTGTCTACCACACAGAAGTATCTGAATTCAATGCTGCAGACTTCTAAAAAGCCTCCTCAAGCCCCCTGAAGAAGCTACCATTCCCTCCAGTGAGTGATTTATATCTCAGATGTCAAAGATGCAGTAGGGCTCTACCCCCACCCCTGGCCTCAAAGTTCACAGGAACGAGGACCACTCATGTCATTCTGTCCCTCTCAAGTGAGCCAACTGACTGCCCAGAAGGGCAGATGTGAGCTCATATTCTCAAATGAAGAGAACTTGGCACTTGTTAAGGTCAAACTGTAAACAAGCTAATGCTCATCTATAGGAAGAAATTGTGGCCAGGGATGAGAGAATAAGGGGTCAACTCTATTTACAAACACTTCTAACAAATATCATATGATTTCACTCATATATGGAATTTAAGATACAAAACAAATGAACATAAGGGAAGGGAAGCAAAAATAATATAAAAACAGAGAGGGAGACAGACCATAAGAGACTCTTAAATACAGAGAACAAACTGAGGGTTGCTGGGGACGTGTTGGATGTGGGGGATGGGCTAAATGGGTGATGGGCATTAAGGAGGACACTTGTTGGGATGAGCACGGGGTGTTACATGGAAGTGATGAATGACTGAATTCTGCTCCTGAAATCATTATTACACTATATGCTAACTAACTTAGATTTAAATTTTTAAAAAATTAGTTGTATAAATTTGTTTTTACCTAAGGAGAAGAAGGAATACATTGTGAGTAAAATAAAATGGAATAAGATACCTAAAAATAACAAAATAAATAAAATTAAAATAAAACACTTACATTAAGACCACAGAAGGGAATCTCCCTGTTTTGGAGTCAGACTCCTGGGTGGCCCTATACCTATTATTTCAAATGGCGTCCCCTGCACTTAAGTAGGACACAGACTAATTAGAGCCCTGAAAAAAGCAACCAAACTGCACCAGGATTAACCAATATCTACAAGGAGAAATTTGGGAAGAATTAATCTCTGTAATAGGAAGCAGGAATAAGTCCTTGGCAAGGCAACACTTAACAGTGGAGAAGGAAAATTATTTATTCAAAAAGCCTAAGGAAACTATAGGATCTCCACTGGAAAGATGGAAAACCCCAAGCTCCAGGGAAAGCCAGGTTGAGGTGGCTATTTACAAAAGTTCTTTGCACTAAGCAGAAACAATGTAGCCTGAGTCCTCATCCTAGGAAATATCAGGTGCCAGAGAAAGAAGGCTCTCCTCCACAGAGAGAAGCATTTAACAATCACAGGTCCCCAGACTCTAATACCAACCCCTTGGTGCCACATGTGTTCTCATAGTCTGAATTTTGGGGATTTTAGGAAGGAAATCTGGTGCATAATCAACAACATTGTATAACATCTCCAGTGGGTCTGGGGCAACATCTCATTAATTTTTTTTAAGCAAAACACATGAAGAGTCACACTAAATAGTATAAATAAAAGATATAGATAAATAGACTCACATCAGTTCAAGTTTTGCTGCCAGATGGATTATGGAAAAAAGAATTCAATTTCGTGAGGTTTGGGGGTTTCAGAAATGTCCATAAGGGATTGTGGAGCTGAATTTTTTAATAGGTCTGTCTTTCCCGCCACAGACTGAGAATCGTGCCTTATTTATCTTCCCCACTACCTGGCTGATGACTGGTGCTCAGCAGGCATGTTGAATTTAATTGATTAACCCCAGGCTTTCCGTCTCGGCACCTCTCCAAAGCTCTGGATGCCCAGAGAGACCCACAAAACAAGAGCAGGGGGTACTCTGCTCAATGCACTCTGAGCCTCTTTAAATTGAAGGAGTTAAAAACCAAGCAAATTTTCTGCCTGCTTTTCACTTCCCCAATTTCAAGTGCTGCCATTGTGATCACAAAGGCCAAGAATTCGGTTTCTGCAGTATCATGTTGTTGGGAGGTTTGAGAGCAATGTTCTGGAAAACCCTCATGAAATGACAAGGATGCCTCATCTGGGGAACTAGTCGCCATAATTATTAATGCCCGTCCCTTTGAAGGTAGCAGCCTGGAGGCAAAGGGAATGACTGAAGGCATAGCGGGAATGGCAGTTTTCACCTCCCTCCCTGGGCAGGCGAGATTTCTGGGGGGACGCTTCTCTGAGCCAGGCTTCTGTGCACGGCCTCCTCGGCACCGCCCTGTCTGCCTCTCCCCCTCACCACTGCCAGAAAAGGAAAGGCCATCAGCTCAGCCCTGCCTCCTCTGTGTCTCCCTGGAAGTCACCGGAGGTCTGGAAATAGATGCGTCCTGTTGTTCTCTATGGTCCCAGTCCTTTATCATGGGGGACAAGGTCACCCTACTTCCTGGCAGTACTGGTAGCACAATTAGTCTTCTGTTTCATGAGGAAGAGAGTGTGACTTTAAACTTTAAGGCAAGGAAGAAAACACAGATTTTAGAACTAAATAGTTAAAGGGGTGCCTAGGTGATTTGGTCAGGCAAGCATCCAAAACTTCTTTTTTTTTAGTTCGATTTATTTATTTATTTGCAGGAGGAGGGGGGCGGGTGCAGAGAGAGGGGAGAGAGAGAATCCTAAGCAGGCACTGGGCTGTCAGCACAGAGCCCAACACAGGGCTAGAACTCACTGTGAGGTCACGACCTAAGCCAAAATCAAAAGTCAGAGGCTCAACTGAGCCACCCAGGCGCCCCAAACATCCACCTATTGATTTGGGCTCAAGTCATGGTCTTACAGTTCACGAGTTTGAGCCTCGCATGGGGCTCCATGCTGACAGTGCAGAGCCCTGCTTGGGATTCTCTCTCACCCTCGCTCCCTGCCCTTCCACTGCATTCTCTCTCTCTCTCAAAATAAATAAGCTTTTTTAAAAATTATAAAATTCAATATTTAAAGCAATGAGGACACCAGAAAAAGCAGCTGGGAGTAGGGAGAGCATCACAGTCAAACAGGCCAACTGGGTATTCCTACCTGCTGACACCGCGGGCTGGTCCTTTGATACGCAACAACTGTCTGATCTAGAAAACTCAACATGAAGAAATTTAAATGTGGAGAATACGTTCATTCTCTAATGACCATACTGCAAGTACTTTTTTTAAGTTACCTTATGCTTGCATTACCTAGTTAAATGCCTCACGTCTATTTTTCGGTTTTACTTTTTTGCAGTGTTCCTTAGTGTATACATATACACAGCTCAAATCAAGCAAGCAAACAAGCAATGAAATAGATTATATAGGGAAAAATTAAGTCTCCAGTACCACTCCTGTTCCAAGGGCCCTGGCCTCAAGTTCTTTTTTTTTTTTTTTAATGTTTATTTATTTTTGAGACAGACAGAGCATGAGCAGGGGAGGACAGAGAGAGAGAGGAAGACACAGAATCTGAAGCAGGCTCCAGGCTCCGGGCTGTCAGCACAGAGCCTGATGTGGGGCTCGAACTCAAGAGCTTTGAGATCATGACCTGAGCCGAAGTTGGCACCCAACTAACTGATTGAGCCACCCAGGCACCCTCCCCCGCCAAGTTCTTCTTTTCAGAGGAAACTACTGTGGCTAGATTTGGGATTCTTCCAGAAATAGTCTCTACATATATAAGGCTGTATCACTTTTTAAATGTATGCTCTATGGCACTGTACACACTATTCCACATCTTGCTCCCTCTCTTCAAATGCATTGAAATTATTAATATCCCTCTATGCTTTCAGCATGCTACCCTCTTCTGCAACATGCACAGGCCTTCAGACTTCTTCAGGGACTCCCACTGCCTATATCTGAAGACCTCAGCTTGGCATTCAGGGCTGGTCTGCTACTTTCTAACCAACCCCCATAGATGCTGCTATGAATTGAATTGGGTCCCCCAAAAAGACTTTTAAATCTTAACCACCAGAATCTGTAAGTGAGACCTTATCTGGAAATAGTCTTTGCAAGTGTGGTTAAGATGAGGTTGTATTGGGGCGCCTGGGTGGCGCAGTCGGTTAAGCGTCCGACTTCAGCCAGGTCACGATCTCGCGGTCTGTGAGTTCGAGCCCCGCGTCAGGCTCTGGGCTGATGGCTCGGAGCCTGGAGCCTGTTTCCGATTCTGTGTCTCCCTCTCTCTCTGCCCCTCCCCCGTTCATGCTCTGTCTCTCTCTGTCCCAAAAATAAAATAAAAAATGTTGAAAAAAAAAAAAATTAAAAAAAAAAAGATGAGGTTGTATTGGAGTAGAGGGAGCCCTTATTCTAAAGTGACTGTTGTCCTTGTAAGGAAAGAAGAACTACAGAGACCTACATGCAGAAATGGAAGGTCATGTGAAAAGACACAGGAAGAATTCTGTGTAAGGATGGAGACAGAGATTGGGGTGAGGCATCTACAAGCCAAGGAACACCAAACATTGCAAGAAACATCAGAAGATAGAATAGAGGCATGGAACAATTCTCCCCTGCAGCCTTCAGGAACAGCATGGCCCTTCTGCCATCTTGATTTTGAATTTCTGGGCTCCAAAATGATGAAAGGATAAATTTCCATTGTTTTAAGCCACTCAGTTTGTGGCATGTTGTCAGAGCAATTCTGGGCAACTAATACAATGCCTTTGAGCTTTTCTTCTTCCCTAATGTTTCCACCACAATGGACAACACTTGCCTCCCTCTCCTTTTCCTACCTACTCTTCACAACCCTGTCAGCCAAGCTGAGTGGCTCTTTCTCCAGAATCTTCCTTGAACCTTCAGGACACTTTTTCTCTGGCCTCCCCTGAACTACTTATTTGTGCTCTGCATAATTGTTCCCTTGAGTTCTATTGTGTCGTGTGTGCACGTCTTTCCTCCTCAACCGGACCGAAGTTCCTTGAGTATTGAAACTGTGTTTTGCTTTTTTCTTGATCCAGGATGGATTTGCAGTGTATATTCAACAAGCAATCCTTGATACAATAGTGTTAAAAGGTTACTAACTTCTGGAAATGAAAAGAAAAGAGCCCTCTGAGATTCTTCATTAGGCTTTCCACAGTATGTTCAATGTCTCAAATCTAATACGATGAAAGAAAATCTATTAAAAAGGCATTTATTCTTCACTGCATTTCAAATGTAAAATGGATTCCTTGTTGTGGGGTTTTTTTATATGAAATTCAAGTGAGGATAATCATTACAAAGTTCACTATTACAAGTAGTAAATTAAATACTAAAGTATAAGGTGACTCATGAAAACCAAATATAAATTACCAGAAATACATTTATTTTATTGTAAGACAATACCTCATTTTTTGATAATCTGCAGAAAAAGGAATCTAAAATAATAAGGACAAGGACAACATTAATGGAACCCTAACAGGCAATTGATTTAGAAAGTCTGAGAAAGTGCCCAGCCAACTTCAGACATTACTGGAATAAGAGAAGTGAGTGCACACTTATCAATAGACCAGTACTAATGACCATTGGATTTACCTAGATGCAAACTTCCTTCTCACAAAATTATTTTAGGAGTACTGCATATCCTAGAATCAAATAATCTTATGAGTCAGAAAGGACCTTGAAATTCAATATCATGTAATCTCTTACCCCATATAGAATCTCCTTCCCTTCCTCCCTGAATTTCCATCAAACCTTTGACAAACAGTTGACAACAGAAAGCTGTGTTGAAGGTCCCTGGAATCTGTTCCAACTGTGCATCCTGAAGGAGAACGCCTAGAGAGAGACCCCTCAACTCTACCTCCTCACCCTCAGCTTTAAGTCTCAACAGGAAGATTTCACATCAGAAAAAAAAAAAAAAAAAATGAATGGTAATTCTTTACCTGAGTCACCAGTCAGGTCAGCCATCTCTTGGCCCTTGAGTCCTCAGAACCACCTCTCCAACAGGTCACTTCACATTTCCTACCAAGCATCACCTGTAAGATCAGGTACTTCTGAAAAAAACAAGGGTTTGCTCACTGCACCCAGCAATGGGATATTTCACTCACACAAAGGCTGTGGGAGTGAAAGAGCAGGTTATGGAATCCTACAGCTTAGACCTAATGGGTTTCAGAATGACTACTATTGAGTCATTCCAGAAGCATCTGGATATCTAATCAGCATCTCGTCTTAAAATGAGACCTCAGCTAGGGTGGGTTATAAAGAAAAAGCATAATAGACCATGTATTAGTTTCTGACACTGCATAACAAATTATCACAATTTAGCAGCTTTAAAAAAAACCATATTTATCTACTTCTACAAATCAGAAGTCGAGGCACAGCTTAGCTGGGTCCTCTGCAAGGCTGTTACCATGGTTTCACCCAAGGGTTCAGTTCTCCTCTGGAGTCATGACTGGCAGTAAATCTATTTCCAAACTCCTTCATGTTGTTAACCAGAGTTCATTTCTTTGTGGCTGTAACACTGAGGTCCCTGGTTCTTATTGGCTATTGACTGGAGGCCACTCTTAGCTCCTAAAGGCTGCTCACAGTTCTGCCACTCGGCCCTCTCCTTAGCCTTCTGAGAACATGGCAGACTGATTTTTCAAAGCCAGCAAAGGGAAAAGAGCAAGTCTGCTAGTAAGAAACTTATTTTACCTGATGTAATCAGTCATCACATAGTGACATCCTATCGCCTTTGCCATATTCTGTTTGTCAGAATATTAGTCACACGTCCTAGCCCATACCCAAGGAGAGGGGTTTTTACAAGAGCTTGAACATCAGAAGTTGTGGTCATTGGAGGATTGCCTTAGAGTCTGTCTACCAGTGCCCCAACAATCCATATTTTTTAAAGCTCTCCAGTGACACCGATGTTTAATCAATCAGTCTTCAGAACTATTGTTAAAAGATATAGTAGAGAAGACAACACAGGGGGGAGATTACTTTGCTGTTGTAGTTTTCAACCTGGACTGTCCCTTAGAATTGAAAATACCCGTGGAGTATTTTCAAATTCTGCACCCCAAACCCATCAGATCAGAATATCTGGAAGTGGATTTGTTTTTTTCAAACACTACAGGTGTTTCCAAAGTGCAACCAAAGCTAAGAAACACTGTTTTACTGGAACAGTGGGGAGTCAGAGTCAGTCTTAATGGAAAAAGGTAATCCTTGGGGCAAGTTTTGAAAAACAAGTAGATGTTTTCTAGGTGAAACACAGGAGTGACAAGTGATAAGGCAGTGACATTTATAGTAATTTCATGAACTTGGTGGAGTCAGAGAAGGGAATGAATGTAGGAGGCAGCACTGATAAGACTTTGTGCCAAATGTAAGGTTAACAAAGAAGGAGGAATCTCAGATGACTTCCAGACCTCAAGTTTAGATGCATGAGAGAGCATATAAACCACTAACTGAGAGAATCAAGAGGAGAAGCTGGTTGGAGGATGAGAGGAGGTAGAGACGCTGAGCTCTGTTCTAAATATGTCAACTTGTACACATGTTTAGAGGCATTTTACTTTAACTTGTACAAATGCTGCATTGCTTGCTGAGTCCATTTAATATAGATGGGGCCTTGTCAACATTTTCCCAATTCATTTACTCTTCTGTTTTCTATTTTCCATAGGATTTAGCTGCCCAGCACAGAGTCATGTGAATTTCATATTTACCTCTATTTCCTACCCCAAAACGTCATTTATTATTTTACTAGTGACACAACCCCTTGAATGACCCTTCCCACCATTAAATGTCAAGTGATTATTTTGCAATGCTAGCTATTAAATTTTAATGTGTGTTGATTTAGCAATTACAAAGGTGTTAAGATTTTTGAGAACCATAATAATTAAATCCTTTTCTAAAAATCCTTTTTAATGTGTTCAACTTGAGTTCCTCAGTACTCCCTTCTAAAGGCAAGTAGCCTCCCACAGAAATGAAGAAAGACTGAACAGTTCTCTGATGAATGATGAATGATTATTTCCAAAATTTATAGAATCTAGCATTGTACACTATGTTGTGCAGTGGTTAATTATCCAAGTGAATGATGTCAATGTTTCTTTGCTTATTTACACATTAATCAGAAGTCTGACTAGTGTTAAACCTTGGAAGAATTTTATGTGCATTTGCACATAAAAATGTGGACTAAAACTCCTTCCTGCAATCTTAAAGTGTTATCGATTACTGGTCTTTAATGATTCAATGAAAACATTATAATCACTGCCCCTTCTCATAAACATTAGCCATAATAATATGTATTTTTTTAAATGCTATAACTCAGCACCCCTTATTCTCATCACTTTTTAAGGCATTTTTCCCTAAAGTATAATCATTTTTCAGAACTTCTCTAAGAAAATCACAAAGAAATCTTTCTAAAATCAAAGGAGCGCCTGGGTGGCTCAGTCGGTTAAGCACCTGACTTGAGCTCAGGTCATGATTTCTCTGCGTGACTTCGAGCACTGTGTCCGGCTCTGTGCTGACAGCTCAGAGCTAGGAGCCTGCTTCAGATTCTCTGTCTCCCTCTCTCTCTCTGCCCCTTCCCCACTCACAGTCTGTCTCTCAAAAACTAATAAACATTAAAAAAATTAAAATTAAAACCATAACATGTAAACAACAAGATATTTAAGATAGTGCTTGAAGGCTTTTTAAGATAAGAAGATTACTGTTATTTTCTCCATACGAAAATAGAAACATATCAAAACCTCAACCTCACATTTTAGAGGTGAATATCAAGGGAGATCTTTAAGGTGAGATGGAATTCCCAAAAACATTACTAACTGAAAACTCTTGGGGAAAGTAATAAATTGTGATTCAATAATACTTTCCCTTCATCATTATTAAGAATGTTCTTAAGTAGCCACAAGGTACATTTTGCTACCAAAGAAAGTGATGAGGTGTTCATAGCAAGATTAGTTTGGGAAACAAATAAATCTTCCCATTAAACTTAGAAGAACACCATACCCTGAAGGTCCCATAAATTAGGTGAGTGTGACTCAGTGAGAAGCCAAAGTGGAAAATCTATCCTGTAGGATTTTTCATTTGTAAAACAGTTTCATTTTTAAAGCATCATTACACCATTATCACATTTTATCTCAAAATCATCCCTATGATGGGCAGATGCTCATTGTTCAGAAAGAAAGGGTAGAAGCAAGGTTTGTAATAGGCCAATACATTTTGAAACTATCTTGATCGAGGTGAAAGCATTTCCTGTATGATAAGGACAGTCATTCACTTCAGACCACTAGGGCCTGAAGTCAGAGGGGAGTGACTACACACAAAAGCCAATTTACAGCTTTTCTCCTACTCACAAGACAGCCAAGCAGCAGACACTAGGGAGACTCTGGTTCCTCCTTCAGCTGGAAGTGAGTAACTTTGCTAAAGGAAAAAATAGCTCATTTCATTGTTCTTTAAGTCCACTTTCCTCTGTCCCTCACTTCTCATCCCTCTTTCATCAACTCAAGGCAGAGTCTCTCAGAACTCCAGAAAGCCCTGGGCCATTTCCATTGTTTTAGGCTCCCGGCATAATAAGACATAAAGACAATCCAAAATAGGATGACAAAGTTATTACTTAAAATTAATTCTTCTAGGAAAATAAGCCTATGAAGAGATGCTCAACACCATATATCATTAGGTTAATTGCAAATTAAAACAATAAAATACCACCACGTACCTGTGAGAATGGCCAAAATCCCAACACTGATAACCCCAAATGCTGGCGAGGATGTGTGGCAACAGGAACTCTCACATATTGCTGTTGGGAATGCAAAATGGTACCACCAGTGTGGAAGATAGTTAAGCAGTTGCTCACAAAACTAAACATACTTTAACCAGCAGTTATGTTCCTTGATTTTACTCAAATGAGTTGAAAACTTACAGTCACACAAAAACCTGCACACATGATTATACCATCTTTATTCATAATTTCCAACAGTTGGAAGCAACCAAGATGTCCTTTATTAGGTGAAGAGAGAAGTAAACCTGATACATCCAGGTAATGGATTGTTCATAATAAAAAGAAATGATAAAAAATACAAGGAGGAACCTTAAGTTCATATTACTAAGTGAAAGAAGCCAATCTGAAATGGCTACACACTATATGATTCCAACTATATGACATTCTGGAAAAGGCAAAATTATGGACACAGCAAAAAGTTCAGCAGTTGCCAAGAGTTAGTATAGAGAGAACAGATGACTTTTAGGGCAGTGAAACTATTCTATACAATACTATAATGACACATACATTTCACTATATATTTATCAAAACTCATAGAATATACAACATCAAGAATGAACCCTCATGTAAACTATAGTCTTAGGGTGATAATAACATGTCAATATAGGCTCATCAATTGTAACTCCGGTGCAGAATATTGACAGTAGGGGAGGCTGTGTATGTAGTGAGGTTAAGGGGTATATGGGAACACTCTATTTTAGGCTCAGTTTTGCTATGAACCAAAAACTTTTCTTAAAAAAATCTATTTTTAAAAATTAATGCTTATAGCACACACACACACACACACACACATACAAATACAAATGTATAACTTCATTGA
Organism: Neofelis nebulosa; assembly: GCF_028018385.1. Classification (NCBI taxonomy): domain Eukaryota; kingdom Metazoa; phylum Chordata; class Mammalia; order Carnivora; family Felidae; genus Neofelis; species Neofelis nebulosa. The sequence continues at coordinate 220,655,922 of NC_080782.1, forward strand.
GAGAGAATGTCAAAACTCAGTTTGAGGCCTATAGCAGTCAGTATTGGCAATTACAAATAACACTTTAGCAAAAATAATTTATTAAAGAATATTTGTTAGTTTGCAGAAGTTATAGAGAAACCAGAGAACTAATTGTAATAATGTACGTCTTAAAACAACTCAGAAGCAATATGCAGTCACAGGAGAGACTCCACCACTGCCACCAGCTGCTTGGTCCTAAACACACAGGGACTGAATGCCAGAAACTCTGCCTCAAATGTCCCATAAGAACCAAATGCCTCTGCCATCACTTCCCAGATCAGTCTTCCCACAGCTACTTCCTTATGTTGCTTCCTTCCCTAAGTCCTACACATATACATCTGACTGTAGCACCTAAGTCACAGTTTGGCACCCTAACCACAAAAGGTTTGAAAATAAATTCTAATTCTGTCATGAAAAAGTGGGACTACCAATGCAAGAAACTATCATTACACCTAGAAATCTGGAAGATAACTTGGGTGTCAACTTATAGCAGTTAGACTTAATATGGGACAGGTTGAGCCTGGAAAAGAACAAGAAGGAAGGAAGGAAGGAAGGAAGGAAGGAAGGAAGGAAGGAAGGAAGGAAGGAAGGAAGGAAGGAAGGAAGGAAGGAAGGAAGGAAGAGAGAGAGAGAGAGAATGGAGAGATAGAAAAAAATAGAGGTATAGAGATAGATGAAGGAAGGAAGGAAGGAAGGAAGGAAGGAAGGAAGGAAGGAAGGAAGGAAGGAAGGAAGGAAAGTGAGAGTGTGTAGCTCATTGGAGAGGTCATATGTGGAGATATACAGGTAAGAAATCATAGCATCAAGTGATAGTTAAAACCAAGAAAGCAGATTACAAAGACCAGGGAGATAATGTACAGTGAGAAAAGCAAAGTTCCAGGGATGAAGACTTTCACCAATGTTTAAAAGTAGAATAGAGTAAGAGAAAGTCATGAAGGAAGTGACAAATAGAGGTCATCAACTTTCAAGAAGAAAGAGTGTCAAGTCTGGAAAATCAGCAAAACACTCCCATGAAGAGTGAAAAATCTCCTTTGAATTTAGAGATCCAGAGAGTGTTGGTGGATCACCATGAATGTACCTTCGTTCCAACACTACTATTGCAATGTATCAAAACAGTCTGGTTCTGTTGATTTCTCCCCAGCCTTCTGAAGGCTTCTGAAGGCCAGGAATGATGTCTCATTTATCTCAGAATCCCAGCACCTAGTACAGTACTTGGAACAAGGATTTTAGTAAAGATCTACTGATCCTAACTGAACTGAGACCTGAAGTTCCCTGTAAAAGCCCATGCAATAAGCCACGGGTAAAATTCCTATAATTCAGGTTTTGGGGCCTCTTAACACTCTGACTCTCCAAGCACCTCTAATACAGAATCACTCATTTGTAACATCTTTAGATCACAAGGTTCAGTAAGAGTTCCCTCCCTCATTTTTTAGAACTATCACCTTTCAAATAAATTAATTTTCTTCTCTTTCACAAGGTAATAATAGTGATAACAATACAAACAACAAACATCTGTGGAGTACTTTACATTTTACGAAGTGTTTAATGCTCATAACTCCCATGTAATACCAACAAAAACCCTGTGAAATGAGTATTTTCACTGCCCCTATCTTATAGAGATATTACATAACTGGTCTAAAACTTACACTTAAAAAGAGATTCCCCCCTGAATTTGCCAAGGTCCTCTGGCTTCAAATCCCAAGCTCATTTCTCTTTGCCACACTAGCTGGGGTGGCTCGCAGAGATTTTTGCTTCTATCTCTTTATACCTCCAGGCTCGTGTGTGATTAGCATTTTGCTAGTTGTCATTTATCATCCTGGCATCTGTTGCTGGAGCTGCTAAGGGTATGTATTAGTCATTTCAAGGAATTCAATTCAAATCCTGTGAATGAGATGATTTCTTAAGCTTTTGGGGGGAAATTTTTCAAAGGCTCACACCTTGATGTATTGGGGAAAGAGGAGCCTTTTTTAGGTATTTGGGGATCAGGATTCCAGCCTGGCCAGTTCACATGACTTCTGATTCCCTGCTTACATTTGGAGAATGCAAATGTGGGTAGGCCCCAGGGTAAATCCTTAGGGCTATTGGGTTGGTGACAGATTCTGCTTCACCAGGTTCTGATGACACTGCAACTGACCAAGGACCCTAAAATCCTGGGACTGCAGCAATAGAGATAACAAAAGTGACAGCTGCGGCCCCTATTTCCCCAAATTTTACAAATTCCTCCTCTCTCAACTCTGAGCAGAGAACTCAATTTCTAGGCTACGTGGGTCAATACCAGATAGCCCTGGACAAAAAGCAGAAGCAATTGAGTAATTTCTCTCAAAGCAACTCAAGCAAAGCTGTGACCTGAGCTGCTTGCCTTTTTTCTTTTTTTTTAAACTCAAAGGTGTTAAAAAATCCTTCAGTTACTCAAATGAAGAGGAAATTGGGATTATAGTCTTTGATTTTTAAATATTTTATCCGAAAATATTGGACTTTCCAAATTTTGAATTTTGGACTCCTTTCCAAAATTCAGCTCTCAGGGTGGCTCTGTCCTAAGGATATGAACTCAAAAGCAATATGTGCTGGGATGGATGGCCAGCAAACTGGAGACACAAGGCAAAACTGGACAGGACTGGAACAATAGGCCTGGTGGCAAAAGCTGGCCAGGGCAAAGTCAAGTTGGATCATCCAAAGTGCCCAAAGAATGTAGCAGGCTCAGGTATGGCCCTAGGATTCTCCTCTGGCAGCCAGCTCAAATCACTGCGTGGGCCCACGAGTTAAAGGATAATGCCATATCAGACAGAATTGTGTCACCATCCTGGAAAAGACATGACATAACAGAGAACTTTGCCACAGCCCAAAAAACATAGTTTGAAATCCTGTTGCTTCTTCTTAGCAAATAACTGGGGCTCCTCTTGAACCTGTTTCTTTCCTGTGAGGTGTATTCATAGCTATGACTTTTTAATTATTGTTGATTAAAGAAAATGTTCACTTAACCGAAGACCATGGGGGAGGAGAAGGGGAAAAAAAAAAAGAGAGAGAGAGAGAGAGCCAAACCATAAGAGACTCTTAAAAACAGAGAATAAGCTGAGGTGCTGATGGAGGATGGGAGGGAGGGGAGGATGGGTGATGGGCATTGAGGAGGGCACCTGTTGGGATGAGCCCTGGGTGTTGTAGGGAAACCAATTTGAACAATAAATATCATATTAAAAAAAAAAGAAAATGTTCACAAAGCACCTTGCACAATGCATCAACAAAACAGGAATGAAAGAATGAAAAATATTGTAATGATTCTTAAGATCTGTCCTTTCAGCACGGGACCAATGGTAGTAGCAGGGAACAGAATGTGGAGAGCACAGGAGACTGGCCAAAACTAGCAGGATGGTATGAGAATTGGCATTTGGGAACTTTAAAAAGCATTCATTTCATTAACTACACCAGGCTGTGCATATTACCCCAAGGTTTAGAGGGTTTTTTTTCCTTAAACACACAGAAAACCAAGTCATACACAAAAGCAGTTATTATCACCATTAACATCCTCCTAGTAGAGTCTCTTGAAGATAAATTCTAGCTCAAGTTCTAATTCTTGAAGATAAATTCTAAGAAAAGAAGAGATGTGTATGTAAATGCAAGATGCCGCTGCCTACTATAAATCATTTCTGACAAAAAGAGAGGTCTATAGTGAAACTGACCATGATATTCTGATTACAAATTGCTTCCAAGGACACACAAAATAATTATAAAGTAAGATAAGAAAGCCTGTGTAAGAGAATGAAGATTCTGAATTGCTTTTCTTAAAAGTTTTGATACGGGTTTTTCTGAGTACTTCTCCATTCCAAATAATAAACCTTCAATACAAGCACTTGTGACTTCAAACATCTGTATTCATCATTGAAACATATTTCTTCAGTAAAGACAGGCTGGGAATGCAAGGAAGATAAAATTCAAATAAGTTTATTTTCCAACTGTGCTCAAAGAAGCTGAAATAAATATCCAAAAATGTTTCATTTTTTCATGCAACTCCTAGCTTCAACCAAAGAAAAATCAAACAGTATATTAACAGCATCTGTAAAAATGGCAAAGGCAGCCAACAAATAAGCCCAAAGACATAGAAAGAAGGATCTGAATCTAAGAGCTGAGAGAAAACTTGTTTTTTTAATGTTTTTTGTTCTTTTTTGTAAAATTAATATTTTAAAATACTAATGGCCTAGAATTGTAGTTATCATTTATGGAAACATAAACCACATTTAGTTATACACTTTTCGCATTTCACTTCTTAAATTTACTCTCAAGTGAGGGAGGTATACAGCTGGACAACACACAGTATGATCTGCCAAGAAAACAGCTTTAAAGTGAAGCTGATAGTTATTGTCTTGCTAATGGCAGGCAAAAGAACTCCTCATAATGATAGCTTTCACTGCTCTCCAGCATGAAGTGGTGAACATTTTCAAGTGCCCCCAAAGAAAATCCAGAAATTGGAGAGAAGAGCTTTATTTGGGGGAAAAGAGGCAGAAAAGTTCAGAGGCCACCAAGCAGAGGATAAAATAGACTTGTCTAGTGAAGATGTAAAAATTGCATGATGTGAATAAGGTAAATCTACTCCTCTGTGTCCACTATAAAATCCTCTGTGAAACTTTCTTGGTCTACCAGGTTTCTGGGTAAGTAGATTCTTCAAGAAAGAGGCGCTAGGTCTGCACACAGGCAGTCACAGGTAGAACACAGAAAGGGTGGTTGTGGCTTCTGGAGCGAGGGGATGAAAGCACAGCTGATGTCCGGGTCACAGAATGGTGCACAACCCAAGGACCAGTCAGCAGGCCTCCACCCAACACCTGACCCATGCTTAGCAGGGACCTTGCCAACTAATGTAGGGAACAAAGGAAAGATAAGTCATGGAAGGATAGAAAAGAAAATGAGCAAAGAAAAAACCCACTCACAAATTACCACTTGCTAGGCATAAGAAACCACAGAATGAAACCTGACTTTCCAAATACTCTCAGCCCAAGAAGCAGCCTATTCACTAGAATAACACAGGAATCTAGAGATCCAGTATGGAATTGTACCTACAAATATACTGAAATGGAAACACATCTTTTTATCGGTCTTGTATGCTTTACAGCTGGCAGTCTTTTCCAACCCTCATCATCACTTCTCAGTCTTTCTCACTTCATTTTTCTATCTCAGAGTACCAGAAAAAACTGTAGTCCTATATGATTCGGTATTTGTGGCTCATACTGCGGTTTTCCATTAAAGGGACACCAAGTCCAGGAATAAAAGAGAGCCATCTCTCAAAATAAGGTCTTAGAGTACTGAGTGCCTCCCATAGAGTCAATTTTGAGCCAGAGGTTGTGAAAGATCTAGAAAATGTCAGTTCCCCTCTATTAATAAACTGATAGGTCAGTTTAGTGTAAAAGTTGGTAGTGTAAAAGAATAACTGTAATGGGCAGTGAAATTTACTTGTTCCTGAGAGGTAACATCTAAAGCAAAAGCAAAAAACTCACAAACAGCAATATTTGTGTAAAAACAAGAACATTAAATCAATACAAGGTACAGAAAAGACAAGAGAAGCTAAGTGTATGGTCATGAACCAAAATATAACACTGTATTAAAAAAAAATACAGCTATTATTCTTAGGCAAATTTGGCCAAGAGGAGCTTGTCAATTAAGTTTCAAATATCATACCTTTCCAACTTGCAAAATTTGGTGTTTCCACGGTGCCATTTTGTTCCTGCCTCTACTGACTGCAGAAGGCTCCCACTCTCCCTTCTGTATTAGCCACAATCCAAACTCAACCACTTTCATAACTATCAAAGGCTGGTACATGCTTTGCTTAATAAATACCTTACCAAGGTACATAACTTGTTACTTAGAGATAGAAAGGTAAAAAGCAACTTCTTCAGATGCCAATGAGATATTTATCCCCAGATGAATAACTAGATATCCCATCAGCTTTTAGAGGAAACCCTCATTGCTAAGGAAGGATTGAACTTTTCAACCTTTATCTTTGTGTTGCTGATCTTCCTGACCAAAGGTACTGAAGCAAAGTGCTATTAGCTAAATTATTAGCAAAGAAGGGCCAGAAAGTTATCACTATGAAGAAATATTCAATAGAAAATTTGAATGCAGTTGACCCTTGAACAACATGAGGGTTAGGGGCACTGGCCTCCACACAGTCAAAAATCGGTATATAACTTCTGACTCCCCTAAAACTTCACTGCTAATAGCCTACTATTGACCAGAAGACTTAATGATAACACAAACAGATGATTAACATATTTTATATGTTGTAGGTATTATTTATACTGTATTCTTGCAATAAAGTAAGCTAGAGAAAAGAAAACGTTATTAAGAAAATCATAAGGAAGAGAAAATACACTTACAGGACTGCACTGTATTTATCAAAAAAAAATGCATATAAGTGGACCCATGTAGTTCAAAACCCGTGTTGTTCAAGGGTAAGCTGTAATTGAGTAAATGTTTGAGGTGGTAAGACAAATGAAGTCTTGCTAAATAAAAGATAAGGATTTTCCACGCTAGAGGCTGATGTGAAGGAGATTATCACATTACTGAATTTATAACTCTGACCATTTTATTTTGAAGTTTAAGTAGAATACAGAATTAATGCAATTAAAAGTTTAAGAAGTATTGCTAATTTTTAATTTAAATCTATAATTTTAAAAGTACTCATATTTTAAGAGTGGTATTTATTTTCTCTTATTGTTGTTGCCACAATCAGAAGGCACAATTTGATTAATAGTCAAAGAAAAATGGAGAAGCAGAAATTGAAAAATTAGGTCCAAGTTATTTAATTTGCAATAAGGCAGAAAAAAACCAGTGGACTTGCAAATGTATTGCCATACAAATAAAATGAAGTAACTGAAAAAGTATAGTTCCTTTTCAATATAGCTTCCAGAACTGGCTAACATCTCATGCCATCATTGTGGAATAAATCAGTGTATTACAAACCCCACAATCTACAAATGCAAATTTTCAAAACACTCACCATCACCCTATACTTTTCCCTACCAGATTCGAGACTCCTAAGTATTCCAAATATTCTTAGCATGAGAACAAAATCCTGTCTTTCATATCTATTGGTAAGTCTGATATCACTTGTAGAAAATTGTATGCATGCACGTGTATGCAAACCTGCCTATCTCAAGGAAATTATTTGATTTAAGGAAATTAAACACGGGCTATAATGTAGAGTATCTTAGTTCCACACTTAGCCAGTCCAGAAAAGCCCCACCAGGATCTCTGTAACATTTGTCCTCAGTGTGAATAGCAGAGCCCCCATAATTCTCTGTCAAAACCCTTGTTACTTTCTTCAGAGCACTTATCAAGAGCTGAAAACATTTGGTTTCTTCATTTGTTTCCTTGGTTGTCTGCCTCCCATGATTAGAATATAAGGTTTTCTAGGACACATAGGTTGTCTTCTTTGCTCATTGTCAGAGCAAAGAACAATGTCCAGGAGTAGATTCAAAAATAAATGGAAGAATTCTTCAGAATTCTAGTTATAATGGTTGAGAAAGAAAGAGGAATAGGCCCTGACATTGAGAAGATGGCCTGGGGCTCACAACTAGACCATGTGACTCTCCTAGGAGACAAACAATCTCACAGAATATCAGCCTCAGACTGACACTCTGAGACCATGATAAAATGGGACAAAGCAGAGCCACTTCATGATTTTGGCAAAGCACAGACAAAAACAGGTCACTGTGCCACCCACAAAGTGCCACACACCTCCCCGCTCTTAGCCAAAATGAGGGACTGCTACTTCGTTACCATGTAGAGCTTTATCCTCATTCCAGTTTCCCCTTCCTGTAAGTGAGATTCATTGAGATACCCAATCATAGTATTGCCCCATTTTCTACCGGGACCCAATCCGAAGGCAATTCCTGCTTCCTTAGACCCTCCCCCAAGTCGCCTAACTGAAGCCCAAATGCTTCAAAGTTTCCTTCTGACACCCTCTTACTGAGAGACCCATGATTTCCCATGGTAAGTGTTTTCTTTTTCTTCTGGAAGTCACAAATCCGACTGGTTCAACTGCAGGCATGTTCTTGGTGGTCTTTGGCCAAGGGGCATTAGCAGAGTATGGCAAAAAAAAAAGTAGGAGAGAAAAATTTGGCTGAAAATGAGCCAAATTTTCAGACAAAAGAGAAGTGGAACTTAGGAGTGGTATAAAATACCAGCCACTGCTAGACATTTTAATAATCGAATAATAACAGCTAGCATTACTTGAGCCTCCACGCTATGCCAGGCACTGTGTTATACCTCATCGACTTCCCACTACAACTCTCTAAGGTAGATTCTATTATCTACTCCACTTTACAGATAGGGAAACTGAGGGTTAGTGAAGTCATTTGCTCACATCCATAGCTAATAACTGATTAAATCAGCAATCAACCCCAGAGTCAGAAACATTATACTGATTTCTCTCCCAGTGGCTTATTTTCAGAGGGGGTTAAATTTTAAAGTACTATACCGCTAAACTCTCACGACAAAGATAGTGTTCAATGTGAGAAAGGCAACCTTCAAAACTCTAGTAAAGAATTTCAGCATCCCTTCAGAATATCCTGGGGGGGCTCCAGGCCTATGCCAAACCACTCTCAGACTTCTGCACTTCAAAGTAGCTTAGTCATTGGCACTATATTTGCATCATAAAACCAGCTTTTCATTGGTATATTTTTTAGAACTAAAAAATGATTGTCTTTCTGACTACTTAAGTGTTTCTCTGCTAGATACAGGTTTTGCTCCTGCCAAAGGAAAGATCATCCTTTCAATAAAAGCAACAGACTATTTTTCCAACTGTGCCATGAATGTTCCACAGCCAGCACTGAATGGAGTGACTCAACAGAACATCTCTCTCCTTTCTGAACTAATAATAACCAGAACAATTGCATTCCCAGCTAAAACAGGGCAGAAAGCTGCAGGATCTATACCCTGAAAGAAATCAAAAGAAATGGCAACAGTGTAATATCTACTCAAAACATAATTCTAGTTCTTCTCTCAGCTTTGTAGGGAAATCTTCAGCATCCCACGGAAGGTGAATTAATTGCTCTCAAATGCCAGCCCAGGTGAGCCACTGACTAGATTATGAAGACATTTGCAGTGTACTTCTAATTGTCCCTGCAAGGAACAATAAAAATAGGACCAGCAGACAGCCAGTCAAGAGGCTCTTTTCCATGTCACTCATTTGGCTCAATTCTATTGGGACAATTTACCACAAAATAAAAGAAGGAATCACGGAACCATACAACAGAGATACAGTTTCCTGCTCGGGCCTGACATGAGTGCCTGAAGTAAGACTAACTGACAAAACAAGAAGGCTAGCAAAATTCCTGAGACAGCCAGACCAAAGAAGTTTCCAGAAGTAGGAGGAGATATACCACACGAAGAGCCGTTCTTTGAAAGTTGCTTATTCTTCTCTAATAATTGAGTGACTAAAGCCCAGCCTATGAACCAAAGTCAAGTAATTATTTCACAGAATATACTAATCCATATTTATATAAAGCATAGACTAGGTACAGGAAGCCATTATTATATGGGGGGGGGGGTCTATTACATTGTTTTATATCATGAAGAGGCCTTCCCCTCAGTAAAGTTTGGGAACCATGGGTTTCCACCATATTTCTCTAGTCTGTTATTAACAATTTCATGCAAAACAAAACTTAAAAGCTTACTAAAGTCAACGTTTGTTGAACTGCAATTTAATTTCTCCAAACCTGCAACTGTCTATGGGATGTCCAGGTCACTGAAATATGGAAAAATGTAATGGAGCAGTAACAATTTAAATTCATTTTAGACGAAGACCATCAGACACCTTAAGTAAAAAGTAATCTACTGAGTGCTTACAACAGGTACCTTAACTATAGTCATGACCAAAAGTGTTCATATAATTACAGTCATATTTCCTTGTCCCTGGCTCCGGTGGATTAGTTCCCATTCATTAATTCTCTCTACAATGGGTCATTTCTGATAGCAGTCTTAAAACAGTAGGAGAAGATGAGGACCCAGAAGATATTTGCATTCTACTTCTCATTATAATATAAATTAAGATGTAAGGGGCACCTGGGTGGCTCAGTCGGTTGAGCGGCCAACTTCGGCTCAAGATATGATCTCAGGGTCTCTGAGTTCGAGCCCTGCGTCGGGCTCCATGCTGACAGCTCAGAGCCTGGAGCCTGCTTCAGATTCTGTGTCTCCCTCTCTCTCTACCCCTCCCCTGTTCATGCTCTGTCTCTCTCTGTCAAAAATAAACATTAAATAATAATAATAATAAATAATATAAATTAAGATGGTAAAATATACCAAACCACTCCTTCAGATTTATTCCAAGCAGTGTTTCTGAGATTCTGAGATTCCGCTCTGAGTATCCCATGCGTTACTTACTCTCTTATCTCCTATTTCATCTCCTTAAAGTTCTTCTTCTTAAATTCATAGACATTCCCAGAAACTCCTGAGGCTTCTTGGGATTTCCTTTAAAGAAATTATAGGAGGAAAACACACTTAAGAACAGTGATTGCTCTGGATGATGAGCAAAAAGAAGTTCCTTCTTTTTATGCTGGGCATGTGTTTCTTATAATCAGAAAAAATATTAAAAGTGAAATGTGGAAATAATAATCCTAACTCTTTCCAGGATAACTTGCAAACAAGGCAGCTTTCACCAACCTTCCCCACTCATCAGTCATTCAGATCTCACAGCATCACACAGTTTGTTAGAGAGCATTTGCACTGACATTTGGTAAAAACAAATATCCTAGGTCTGTTCCTTGTTGCACAGATTACAGAGAACTGGTCCTTCCAACATCTTCCTTGTTGCTCTCTGCAATCAACAAGGGTAGGGTTTTGTCTTTTACTTTTTCTGCTTCGTATCCTTCCTTTACCATTGGAAAGCAGGACTCGGCCTTCAGAGGCAGAAGGGTGACCCTGGGTCTGCATTCTCCATGCTTGATTCTTGATCTGCTAGATGAATCTGGGAATTTCTCTCCTGTGCACATCTATTTCCAAAACCTCTTGGAGTACTCATGGCTACGTCAGGAACTTTGTTTAAAAGAAATATTTAAATGCTTCCAGTTATGATTTCCAAAATATTATCTCTGTTGCACATGTTTCCTTTATTTTTGTGATCAATATTTTGAATATTTACATATAATTAACTGGGTTTCCAGGAATAGAGTTCTAATTTATAACATTGCTTTTAGAGGAAATAAGGATTTAATGCAACCACCATACAAGAAGAAATTAAGTAGCAAGTTTAAGGCATAAAACTCCGTTTCCTTCTTCCATTTCCACCTCTTCTTACTTTTTATTTTAACCCTTCTTAAAGCAATGACCTGCCATAATTACTTGGCCAGCCTCCACTGTCCTAATAAACAGGGAGCAGTGCAGTTCTGGTTTTCTATAAAGAAGAATCTGAAAAGGCTAATGCAGAGATAAAAGGCAACAACCGACAGTGTTGCCTGTATTCCGGGGAAGAAATATAATTAACACAATCATGCCCACTCAGGCCTCTCCTTCTTATACTGGTAAGAAATTAGATGTGCTAAAATTAAACTCCAAAGGAGTGCTGATCTAACCATGTATAAAGCCAACCATATAGAAATAGTGACAATACAGTTCTATGATCTGAATATCATCAAACATCTCTAAAACTGCTGTTCCTTTGGCATCTCTGATGACAAGCGGAATAATGCTGCATCCCCAGCCATTTGCTCAGACTGTGAAGAGCTTATAGAATCTGGTGACAACCTAGCTTCCCTAATAATTCATGCCAATTTCATTGCTTACATACTCTGCATCTTCCCTAAAAAGCCAGCCACTCACCCTCCCAGGCCGTTGTTCTAAACCTCAGGCTTTCACAGCGCACAGCACTTGGATGCATACATAGACAGGATTACAGTTATTTCTAACTTGTTTCTCTGTGGTTCAAGCTCTCAGTGTCAGCGTGGCTTCATAACATAAGAGTAGACACTAACGATCTCTATTCAATTTCTATTCTTAAGAGCAGTGGAATAATTGGGCCTGGCTGCTGGACTTTCTGGGTCCCACCTCCCCGCCCACCTCCCTGGGCCTACCCAAGCCTGTCTTTATGACTATTATTGGTCCCACTGACCTCCCTCCATTCAGCTCTTCCTGGTGCTTGGACACATGCCATAAGCATTACTGTGTGTTCCAAGAAAGAGGCTTTCCTATGGGTCATGTGTTTGGCTCCCACAATTCCTGTCATAACTTTTCTTTGAAAAGATATTTTTGTGATCTTTCATATTAAAATATTGATGAAACCAGAAGGAGACAAAAGGCAGGCTAAGAAATATCATTACAGTCCTTTACTGGGTTGGTGTGAGAGAAGTTAGGAAATATTTGTGAAAAGAAGAAAAAGAGAATGTAGCTCTAAGGACCTCTAGAGGATGTAAGTATATATTTAAAGCATTTTAAGATGCTAAGAAATGTTTAAGGTTAACGAAAACAAGAAAATGTTTTGTAAAATTAAGACAGCAAATGTCCCTTGAGGATACTGGGCACTTCCGTTTTGCACATTACTGAGCGAGGACATAGCTCTATCAGGATATTCTGAATTGCAAGTTGCAAAAACCCTGATTCAGCTGCTGAAATAAAGAAGTTTATCAGATAACATAAGAGGAAGTCAATAGATAGTTAATAGGACTGCAGGCACTAAATAATCAGAGTTCTTGTTCTCAGTGCCTACTATCCATCAGTCATTTGACTCTGATGTCTTCTATGTCCCCAGGTTAGCTTTTCTCATACTTACAAGATGGCTACCCACAGCAATGGGAACCTTCTTTATTTTCTGCTGGAAAGAGAGAGAGACAGTCTCCCCCCCCCCCCCCCAGTCACAGAATATAAGGCCAAGTTTGGGCCTAGTTAGATCCCATGTCCATTCCTAGATCCATAACAGTGACAGGGGAAATGCTACATGCTTATTGGATTGGACTAAGTAGGACCCACCCACACCTGGGGATGGAGTTGATTCCCCTAACTCACAGGACTAAATGGAAGAAGGCTGGTACCTGAACCAAATCAGATCTTGCCACATTAGAAAAGAAGGGGAGAGCAAACCACCCACATCACCCACTGCAGTACCATGATTCCAAGTGTAGGCTTTTGTGTCCAACAGACCAGCATTCAGATTCTAGCTTCAGAATTTTACCTTAATTACTTCACTTTGTTATGCCTCAGTTTTTACATCTATAAAATACACATGGTTGTTGTGAACATTCAGTGGGATTACATATAAAGAAGCAGGCACAATATATGGGAAGTAGTAAGTACTCAATAAATGATAGTAGTGGTGAATGTTCTTACAACCACTATTATTAATATCGTTGGTGATATTGTTGCTATTATTGCCATCATCATCATTATTCATTATTATAGTCCTCCTTAGCACTCCAGTTTTTGGCCTAATTTGTGGACTGGAAACTGGGGGAATATGGGGGTTCTGGGCAGCTGAGAGACCAAGGCTGATAAGCTAAACTAGTTCTTCCCACTCCCAGCATGAGAGAATTTCTCTAAGCAAATAAGAGCTGCTGTCCCCACCCTCCAGGGAAACCACTGCACAGACCTTCCCCTTTTTGAGAATGCTCCAGGTGCTCTGGCCCACATTAGGCTCCCTGCAGATCAGGACCATCTAGTCCCCTGGAAAGGTGCAGGCCCAGTCCTGGGTGTGACCCCTTAGAGGACACATCTGTGCCTTTACCAGCAGCTCCTGTCATCCGGTTTCCCAAGAGGTTCCCTGAGGAGTATCACCTGTTGATTGATATGGTTTCTGTTCCCCTGTACTTTTTATTATTCTCCTATCTTCCATATGGAAAATGTGATCTAGTGAGTCTTAAGGATATTTGCTTTGACATGACATTTTGGAAAGAAGCCATCTAACATCCCTGGGATACAGTTCTGATTGTGTACAGGTTGAGTACAGACTGGTCATAGATTAGAATAGTGCCCTATTCTACAAGGAGTTACTGTCAACTTCTAGGATTCCCAAGGAGACCAACTGATGTCTCCCCCTCCCAACCACCATCATTCTGAGACCACTTTCTGGGTCCTGTGATGACCCTTCTCCAAGGAGCCTATGCCCTGTTAGCCAGTGTAGACCTGTAGGCTTTGGAAGCAGCTGAGGTATTCATCTCCATTCCCCAGTCTGCCTCCCATTTCCTACTGTCCCAAAGCCCTTTCCTCACCACACCTCCCCACCCTGAACCTTCATCTATCATTAGCATCTGTTCCTGAGAGCCTTTCTGTTCTTTCTCATCAGTCAGTCCTGGTATTTTCCAAGAGAAAGAGCAAAATTGAAAATGATTTTTAAATGAACAGCGACATGACTGGCAAGATGGAAGGAAATGGGGATTTGGGAAGTCAGTCAGATCTGGCTTCAGATGCCAGCTGTACCAGAGCTGTGTGGCCATGGGGGAAATTACTGATCCTCTCTGAACCTTAACTTATTCATCTGTCTTCTGGAATCTTTAAAAGGGCTGAAACGACATACACGGAAAGTGCCAAGCTTAGGAGCTGGCCCAACAAGTGGCAGCTTGGAAGTGTGGTGCTTACAGCACCCATAGAAGGAAGTAGACAGGAAGATTCTATCTTAGAGGAATTCTCAGCCAAGGATGAGGGGCATTCTTTTCTCTTTGCAAGCCCCAACTCAGTAAGCAAACTAATTTTTTAAGACTGTGAAGGAAAGATCAGAACATCAGGAAGGGACATCAACCAGGATTTTTACATCAACCTCTTTCATCTTGTGCTCAGCCCTTGGCTGGTGAGTTTTCCTTCTTGAAAGCTCTCAGAAGTTTTTTTAGTGAGGATTCCCCTGTCTTTAGTGAGTCAGGAAAAAGAGTTTCTTTTTTTTTTTTTTTTTACATCAACCTCTTTCATCTTGTGCTCAGCCCTTGGCTGGTGAGTTTTCCTTCTTGAAAGCTCTCAGAAGTTTTTTTAGTGAGGATTCCCCTGTCTTTAGTGAGTCAGGAAAAAGAGTTTCTTTTACTGTCAACCACCATAGACCGTCCCTGCTCAGTTTTTCTAATAATAAGTTAACCTTGTCCCTTCAGAGAAAGAAGAACCCTTTTTGCACTGCTGGAAAACAGTATGGAGGCCACTCTAGAGAACAGTATGGAGGTTCCTCAAAAAATTAAAAATAGAACTACCCTACAACCCAGCAATTGCACTACTAGGTATTTATCCAAAGGATACAAAAATGCTGATTCAAAGAGGTACATGCACCCCAATGTTTATAGTAGCACTATTGACAATAGCCACAGTATGGAAAGAGCCCAAAATGTCCATCGACAGATGAATGGATAAATAAGATGTAGTATATGTATATTCAATGGAATATTACTCAGTGATGAAAAGAATGAAATCTTGCCATTTGCAACAACATGGATGGAACTAGAGTGTATCATGCTAAGCAAAGTAGAGAAAGAAAAATATATGATTTTGCTTATTGGTGGAATTTAAGATACAAAACAGATGAACATAAGGGAATGGAAGCAAAAATAATATAAAAACAGAGAGGGAGACTAACCATGAGCAACTCCTAAATACAAAGAACAAATGGAGGGTTGCTGGTGGGGTGTTAGGTAGGGGGGAAAGCTGAAAGGGTGATGGGCATTAAGGAGGGCACTTGTTAAAATGAGCACTGGGTGCTGTATGTAAGTGATGAATCACTTACTAAATTCTATTCCTGAAAAAATAAATAAATACATTTTGATTTAAAAAAAAAAAAAAGGTAACCTCCTCCCTCTTCCAGGGGCTATGCTCTTTCATGCTTGAATAACTGGCAGTGATATCTTCCAGTTACTTTTCATGTCCCATTGGGAGCAATGAGCAGTGGACTTCCTCTATTCTCCAATTAGAGAATTGCTAATAGGCAAAAATTCTCATCACAAGATTTGGTCAGATACAGAGATTTTGGAAGTATGGCTTGTATTTTCATCCTCTCCAAGTGTATAACTTCAATAAATTATCTCTTGTGATACAATGCTCTGTTAATGACAGTTTTATCAATGGTATCCTTTCCCAAATAGAATGTTGTAGTACGTCCATCAGCGTCCAATTAGGACACAGCAACTACTTAGTAATTTGATCAGAAAAAGTTGATTATGAAGGATTATTAACTATGACAGGGATTGCCATAATGGATTGGCTGGTGCCTCAGTCAGCTTGGGCTGCCATGACAAATTACCATATTCTGGGTGGCTTAATAAGAATTTATTTCTCACAGTCCTGGAGGCTGAAAGTCTAAGGTCGGGTGCTGGCCAATTTGGTTCTTAGTGAGGACCTGCTTCCTGGTTTGCAGATGGCATGTTCTCATTGTGTCCTCATGTGGCAGAGAGCAGAGAGGTGAAGCAAGCTCTCTCCTGTCTCTTCTTATAAGGGCACTAATCCCATTCACGAAGGCTCCCACTCTCATGATCTAATTTCCTCCCAAAGGCCACACCTCCTAACACCATCACACTGGAGATCAGGTTATAAATTTGGGAGGACACAAACATTCAGTCACTGAAACTAGTGAGAAGTAGAGAGAACTCTAAAGAATACAGAAATTATGGGAGGCTCAGCTGCTATTCCAAAGCTGAAAGAGAGCACCCAAGGAAGAAATCTTCTCCTTCAACCCAGGGTTAAGATCCAGACCTCCTGGAGAGGTCTAACTTGATGATGGAGAAGCTGATCAGGTGCTGCAGGCATGGAACTTGCTAGAAATATGCCCCCTGGGGATTCCAGAGAAATCTGTCCACAAAGAGGTGCCTCACTCTGGACCTCACTCCAAAGCCATATGAGGGTGTGTGGGGAAACCACTCCCTGAATGGTGCCTCGATGGCAGCACTCAGCTATGTAACGGTCTGGAGGGGCTGAGGAAATTGGTGACTGCCGTGCTCTAAGAACTGGGTGCTGGAGAAGCTGAGAGAAGACCAGAGCTAGGAAGTATAGGAAACCCCTTGAGATGGACCTCAGAGTTGGCAAAGAATAGTGAACCGTCCTCAGATGGTAGAGAGAGCCAGAAGGCATAGGTGCGGGGGTGGGGCACTCCTCTCCTGTGTATACTGAGAGGTAGCATGCCTCTGGGATTGAACTGTCCAATGAGGTAGCCACTAACCACGTATATGCGTTTTGATTCAAATTTTAAATAATTAAAATGAAATCAAATTGTAAAACTCAGTTCCTCAGTTATACCAGCCACATTTCAAGTGCTCACTTGTCATATGAGACTGTTGGCTACAGCCTAGGGACAGCCCAGCTCCAGGGTGCCCTGCCTGTGATCCCACCCATCTGGTCTGGGAGCAACAGAGCTATGGTGGTCATGTTTGACCCTGAGGCAATGTGTCTGGCTTCTCATAATCTTTGTGACACATGCGACAGATCCGGAATGTCCTAAGTGAACCGGCCAGAGCACCCAGGGGTTCTAGGAGAGCCGCTTTTCTTTTTTTTAGGTTTCTCATATACCGCATTACATTTGTGACCCTATTACCCCTACATTTCCCAAACTGGAGCCCCACGGCACATGTGTGAGCGTGCCCAGGGGCAAGTGCTTTACGCTCAATGAGGATTCTGAAAACACTAGGCTAAACTAAATCGAACAGGGTTTTTTTCTGCAGAGCAGGCAATGTCCACGTTCTCTATTCCCCCTATGTTCCTCCAACTCATTTCCAATGGCCCCTGCATCTCTTTGCCTGTGGGATTTCTCCAAAGCCTGAGAAACTGCTTTGCCAGTGACAGACTGGAAGTGTAAGAATTTGGGAGCAGCCCTCAACGATGACTGACAGAAGATGATGTACCCATATCCAGATCCTTTAATCTTCAGATGGCACAATTCTGAGGCCTGCACTTGCACTTTATGCTGTCTCCCAGACTTTCCCCTTGGGCATAATCTCTGGCCACCCACAGCAACGACTGGCCTGATTATACACCCTTTTCTGGCTTCTTTACCATTCTCGTAACTGCCTCCCCACTTCTTCCCTGATGTTCCCCAGATCTCCCAAATAAATGACTTGTCCTTGAATCTTTATTGCAGGATCCACTTCTAGGAAAACTCAAACTGTGACATTCTAGGTGACATCTTAGCTATTAATACACATTTTCAATCTTCAAGAGAGGAAGGACATACACAGCAGTTCCTAGACTCATGGACATTGAGTCCACCTTCGTATGGCATTCCTGCCACATCTACCCCAAACACCGTTCCATAAAAACGACTTGGGAAATGCTGGTGTGAATCATAAAGAATGGGCTCCAAACTCATAGCTCTCAAAACGAATCTGAAGGCCGCTGTAAACTCGAGTCTAAAGACATCAGTCCAACGGACTGCTGAGGCCTTTGGCCTTATCTTTATAATAGAAGTTCTCTGAAATCATAATGGAAACTAAAGAGAAATTTCTGCCTGCCTTATCCAAAGCCGTAATGCATTCACAACAGGAACTCTGTGTGCAGTCTTGTTTAAGAATGGCATCATGGTGTGAAGGGAGTCCAGAGAACGTCAGACAGGAGGACAGAGGGAGCATGAGACTTGCCACCTGAGGGTAGATGAAAAGTTAGGATTTTTCAGGGAGGAGGGGAAAGGCAGAAGTGATAAGCTAGGAATATACTATGAATAAATAGCATACATGGAATATCTGCCTCTCCTCTCATTTCAGAATATCAGCTTTCAAGTGTAGCTCTTAACGTCTGAGAGAAATAAGCTGAAGATAAAAAGAGCAATTCACTATCATATACAACTTATACCATTTATACAATTCTAGGAATCTTCCTCCACATCCTACCTCAAGAATTAAAAGCTGAATATAAAAACAGAATCTAAGAAAGGTTAAGTAAATTCCTGGTCACCAGAATCAATAGAGACGCAGGATTGCATAGTGTAAACCTTGGAGTCAAACAGGCCAGGTTTGAACAGCAGCCCTGCTGAGCGACCAGGGACATCCCTACCTCTGCCTGCACATTAGGTTCCTCATCTGTGAAATGAAAAGTACCTGCCTTTGAGAGCTGTTGTAAGGAAGACAACTAATGGATATTAAAAACCCAGTATAGCACCTCAGTCAGTAGGAACTATTACTACAGTCCATAATAATTTCCTTAAAGCAGCCGGTATATATTGTTATCTTGTTTCCATAATCTGCTGTGACCAGCCTCAGGGAAAATGATTCAATCCCCTCCCCGTGGGTCCCTAGCACCGCTGTCAAGGACAAGCCTCAGGGGTGGAAGGGCCAAGGTGGAGCAGGGGCCACCAGGACACACAATCCATTGTGCGCTCTGCACACAGCACTTGCAATGGCCTGCCTCACCCCCACCCGGGAAAGACCAGATTTGTCTCTGCTTGTCCTCAGCTGCAGCCATTAAACTGCATTAAGTCTTCCATCAGTGCACAGAAATGTCTCCAGGCTTAGGGACGTTTTCATCAATGTTCCTATTCCCCAATCACACTTCCCCTGCCTGCAAAGACAATTCTCTTGACCCCACTTCTTCCAGTTGCCTCCCAACTTCCCCGCTCTTAAAGCAGAACTCCTTGCGAGAGTCCTTTACATCACTGTCTCCAAGCCCCTTCTCCCATCCTGTGTTGACCACACTGCCTTTGGGCCTGCCCCTCGCAGCTCTGGTCAAACTGACCTTCCCATGGCCAAAGCCTATGTTCATCTGTCAGTTCTCGTCTTTCCTGATCCTTCCGCGGTGCTTGATCCTGATGGTTCTTTTCCTTGCAACTCTGTATGCCCTTCACTTCAGGACCCTTTGCCCTCTGGTTCTCCTCCACCAGCCCTGCTCCTCAGTCCCAGGGGCTCCCAGGCTCACTGAGGGCTCAGGCTCAGTGGCGGCCCTCCATTCTCCCACATCTGTTGCATCCTTCAGTGAATTCACCCATGGCTTTAAATACCATCTATAGAGGCACCTGGATGGCTTAGTCAATTAAGTGTCTGACCTCAGCTCAGGTCATGATCTTGTGGTCCATGGATTCTAGCCCCACGTACGGCTCTGTGCTGACAGCTCAGAGCCTGGATGGAGACTGCTTCAGATTCTCTAACTCCATATGGCTCTCTGCCCACCCCCCCATACTCCATCTCTCTCTCTCTCTCAAAAATAAACACTAAGAAAAATTTTAATAAGTAAATACCTTCTATAAGCTACCAACTCTCACATTTATCTCTCCAGTATGAACTTCCCCCCTTAAAATAATCAAAACTCTCCCTTTCTTGTCCCACCTAAGCATTGCTTCCTTTTGTTAGAGAAATAAAACGTTTCCAGTGGGTCAGTTCCTCCTTCAGGCCAAGTATGGACATTGACAACAGTCTCAAATAGATGCATCTGTAGCTGACTTATTACTTTTGGAATGTTTGTCTTCCTCATCAAGTGTATCAGCCATACCATTTTCATGTGTTCCACCACCCCCGGACCTTTTGTATGATGGCCCAGCTCAGGATCCTCAACAATACTTGGTTTGTCAACATTTTACCTGCACCCCAGAATATCGTTATATTAAGAACATTTTAATCACTTCAAATAATAAGGGATATAAGACACAATAACCTTTTTTAAATGTCAAGGCAAAGTACACATTTTTACGACCACCTTATCATGTCATGTAATCCAAGATTTGTTATCAAAATGCCATTCTGGCAGCAGTGGGGATGGACAGGAAACTGGTTGTGGGCCTAGAGAGGAGTCTGATCAAGAAATAATGAGGCCTGAAATAAGACAGCAACTACAGAGATAGAGGACGTGCCAGATTTGTCAAAGTCTGAGCGTATCAGGCCAAAAGGATAAGAGTGAGATAAAAAATGAACTCAGGTAAATGGCATCATGGAATAAAATTGGGAATACAGAATGAAAACTAACAGATAGGGCATAATTAATGGATCCTTGTGATCCAATGTTCCTTTTGTTTGAGAAAACAGTAACCCTCTTTCTAGCTCACAGGGAAAAGGAGTAATAATAATAACAATATACCAGGACCCTCCAGAATCGATCTCCTCTGTTCCTGCCCTTCCCATGCTAGATGGAGATTTTTCTTGACGGTATAGGAAAATATTCAGAACTTAATCAGGGCAACACTGTGATATAAAGACAAAGCCACATGAGCCCAGGCCACACCTGTGCAATCCAATAGGCATAACACTTTTAAGGGAATAAATGAATTTATCTGAACTGACAAGTTGCCCTGGCTGCACTATTCAGTGGACATGGAAAAGTCCCACTCACTAAAGAGATGGGAAGTGGTAGAAGGAAGTGGTAAGGACCTCAGCCAGAGGTCCTACCTGGGACAGCCTGCACAGACTGTGTCTGAGTACTTATGGTCAGTTTTGCTCACAGGGGGTGAATGTGAATGTTTCTCCTCTCGTCTACCTCCTCACACTTCTATGATGGTGTGCCCAAACCAGATGAGTTGGTGTCATTGCCCACAAAGGACTTCCAGAGTAGTCGTCATAACTGCAAACAACTTAGCACATACCCTTAGCCAAGCACCATGGTAGGTGTTTTACTTATATCAACTCATTTAATCCTTCCCACAACTCTATGAGGTAAGGGTGCTATTGTTATCATCCCCATTTTAAAGATAAGGAAACTGAGGCACTGAGAAGTTAAGGAACTTGTCCAATGCTACACAGAATTAGGTGGCAGTTCTGAGATTTCAAACCAGGCCGTCTGGCTTCAGGGGCTGTGCTCTTAACCATTACGCTACTCTTGGGTCTATGGAAATAAACTGTAAACAATTGAAATGGAGCATTTCTGGTATCAGGTATTGGTAGTCAGTACCTGCTATAGCACGGGTCCAGCTTGCAGGGGGAAGGTCAGGAAAGACATTTAAGCTCTTGAACAGGGTCTTGACCAGGGGCTCCCCAGTCAGGTTGGCAGTGTGAGTTCCACACAGAGAGAACCTTGTGGTCAGAGAGACATCAGACAGGAAGCTGGAAGGAGTTAGTTCAGAGTGGCTGGAATAAGGACTGGGGGGTGGGGGAGGGGAAGGGGCAGAGATGGCACTTCAAAAGGAAAAGCTAGGTAGGTAGCCACGTGCCTGAAGCCTTCTAAGTTATGCAAAAAATAAACAAAGATACCTTGCTTCTGGGTCATAGTCTTTCACTCAGTTCCACTTAGATCAGCATTTGAAGTCACCGGACAATGAGGGAGCCAGAGCCCCCATGTGACCAAATACAATGGTACTGCCTCCTACTAGCTCAGAACTGCTTTTACTCAAGGCTTTTTAACTGTCTCCTGTACTACATGTTTGAACACAGCGGTTTAACCCCCCACCAAACTGCCTACTGGGTGACACAAAGTGGTTTCCATAGTTGTACCCAGGGAGGGACTCTTTTCAACTCCGATGCCAATCAGAAGGGGCTCTCCATGGCCAAAAGAGGTCTACCAACACATTCCCTTTGCAGTCTGACAGACAACAGAGTCAAGAGCAGAGATTTAGGCTTGGAAAGCAAAGCTGCAGTATCAAACAAACAAGAAACTGTTCCAGGGAAATAGATGAAAAATAAAGCAAGGAGCCAGCCTTCTTTTTCATATGTTTCAGAGAGAAAAATCAAACGAATGAACAAAAATCATCTGTAGCAATGTATGTGCTATACAAGATATTTAAGGAAAACCCAAAGCATGTGCCTCTGCAAAGGCAAAGTTACACGTGTGCCTGACTCTGGAAAGTCATGTCCCATACAGATGGCCTTGAGAAAAGAAGTGTGTGGCATGTGGAAGAGAACCTGGGGAATTCAGGTAAATTCTAGCCCAAAACAGAAACCATTCCCTGACCCTACATACTAGAGAGGGCTTTCATTAGTTTCTAAGAGGAAAGAGAAAAAACAAAAACAAAAACAAAAAACAGGACATTTACATCAGTATCTGCTCTCTCGTAGTCACTCTCACCCTTTCCTTCCTTCAGCCCACCCCAACTCAAGTCCATTCGGAGAATAGCAAACTCAAGCCCACCCCCCACCTCCCACACATGGGAACAGCCTCTCACAAGAGGCATCTACTTGGTTGAGCAATCACAAGCCCTAGTCCAGGAATGTGCCTCCCAGATCTGAGCTGAGAGGGTCCTTCATTTGTACTAATGCTGCAGATCTAGAAGGGAAGGTGCAGAGACACAGGCATGGGGACAGCTTGGGACTCCACAGCAACCTTGCCTTTCCTATTCTTTCATCCACACAGGGTCCTGAAGGCCTTAAAAATAAAAAGGATGAGGTATGTCTAGGTGGCTCAGTAGGTTAAGCATCCAACTCTTGATTTCAGATCAGGGCATGAACTCACAGTTCATGAATTTGAGCCCCGCCACAGGATACATGCTGACAGTGCAGAACCTGCTTGGGATTCTCTCTCTCAAAATAAATAAATAATCTTTTAAAAAATATTTAATAAGAAAAACATATTTATACAGTTAAAATTCTTATATTTTTGTAAAGAAGACAGTGTCTTCCCTAGAAAATAAATAAACTGAATTTTGAGGCAAAGCAGGTCTCTCCGGGAAATACAACTGAGAAAGCATATTACAGACTCTATTACATATTCATCTTCTGTAAACAGATTCCTCCAAAAGGACCAAGAGCATACATTGGGATTCGGGGCATGTTTCCTTTCTTTGTGGAGTGAATATAATAATGCCAGAAAATGAGAACTATTACCATGCTAGACGACCCTACTTTAAAACCAAAAATAAAGTTGAAGGATTGCTAATGACACACAGGAACAGAAGTAAGACACCTTGTCTTATACCGTTTTCCACTTTCTCCATGAATCCTCTTACCCTGGATATTTTCAAAAGATGCTTCTATCCACACATATCAAAATACCATCAAGGGAAGCACTCCTGCTCCTTACCTCTCACTTATTAATCAAGACCCCCTCTCCACACAGCTGGCTGCCACAGCAGCAGGGAGACAGATCAAGCAGTTACTCAGCTCACTTTATCTTACTACTGTCCAAAATATCCATCAAGAAGCTGCAGAGGACAGAGTGAATAGAGCAGATCTGAAGTACACCCTTGCCCAGCCTCAGCCAAAGCCACGATTCAACTGCAGAAAGTGAGTAGTATAGGTAGACTCTGATATACACCTGAGTCATCAGTGACTCAAACCCCAAAACGGCCTCAGTGGGCAAGAGGGTCAACCCAGAGCTGGGCCTTCTCTCCACCCTTACCTTAGGGAACCTCCTTCCACCCCCCACCCTCCTATTGATATTGGAGCTTTGTATTAAACATTAGGGTCTATAAGACACACAGATGGGAGCCTTAAGTGAAGCAACAACAAGTTTGAGCATCCCAAGGAATCACTGCAGTCCCTGACCTCCAAGATGTGTCCAAATTTCAAAAGACTATAAATTAAGGAAATCTTGCTATATTCTTGGAGATTCAGACACAAAGCACATTAAGGGTTCTAAGAGAAAATGAAGCTAACACATGGTATCCACTTTAACCAGGGGCAGAGCCAACTTCACAGACAAGTGACGTGTGCTGTGTGGTCACACAGACCCCAGGTTTAGAAGAGTCCATACGTGGCTTGAGGCTCTGTGGTCACCATCTTGAAATTCTATTTTTTTTAAAGGTTCTGAATTTTCACTTTGCATTGGCCCCCCTGCAAGTTGCATAGTCAACTCTAACCGGGGTTATTCTCATATTGGCAACACCTCTAAACACCAAGGGACATAGTTTGCATGGGGTGCAAAGCTAAAATGAACTGAAATCAGGGAAACTCTAAAGGATATACTATCTGTCTTGTGGCTACTGGCCCACAAAATTTTCCCTCCAAATTGTCTGAATTTTTTCACTTCACTTTATCAAATGGCCTAAATGTTTCCCCACTCCACCCCACCCTCACTGGGAAAAATAATAGTGAAGAAGGAAGGGGAGCGAGAGAAGAAAAAAAAAATCTCTTTTTAAATGAAATAGCTCCAATGAACTATTGGGACCTCATCAAAGTAAAAATCTCTGCACAGCAAGGAAACAATCAGCAAAACTAAAAGGCAATTGATGGAATGGGAGAAGAGATTTGCAAATGACATATCAGATAAAGGGTTAGATCCAAAATTTATAAAGAACTTATCAGACTCAACACCCAAAAAACAAAGAATCCAATGAAGAAATGGGCAAAAGATATGAATAGACACTTCTCCAAAGACAACATCCAGATGGCTAACAGACACATGAAAAAATGTTCAACATCACTCATCATCAGGGAAATACAAATTAAAACCACAATGAGATACCAGTCAGAATGGCTAACATTAACAACTCAGGCAACAACAGATGTTGGTGAGGACGCAGAGAAGGAGGATCTCTTTTGCACTGCTGGTAGGAAATGTAAACTGGTGCAGCCACTCTGGAAAACAGTAGGGAGGTTCCTCAAAAAATTAAAAATATAACTACCCTGCGACCCAGCAATTTCACTACTAGGTATTTATCCAAGGGATACAGATATGCTGTTTCAAAGGGGCACATGCACCCCAATGTTTGTAGCAGCGCTATCAACACTAGCCAAAGTATGGAAAGAGCCCAAATGTACATTGACAGATGAATGGATAAAGAAAATGTGGCATACACACACACACACACACACACACACACACACACACACACACACTGGAGTATTACTTGGCAATCAAAAAGAATAAAATCTCGCCATTTGCAATTGTGTGGATGGAACTAGAGGGTTTTTTGCTAAGTCAAATTAGTCAGAGAAAGACAAATATCATATGACTTCACTCATATGAGGAATTTAAGATACAAAACAGATGAACATAAGGGGAGGAAAGCAAAAATAATATATAAACAAAGAGGGGGATAAAACATAAGAGACTCTTAAATATAGAGAACAGAGGTTGCTGGAGGGGTTGTAGGAGGGGGGGTGGGCTAAATGGGTAAGGGGCATTAAGGAAGACACTAGCTGGGATGAGCACTGGGTGTTAGGGGATGAATCACCGGAATCTACTCCTGAAATCATTGTTGCACCATATGCTTACTAACTTGGATGTAAATTAAAAAATAAATAAAATATAAAAAAAAATACCCAGCTCCATAAACATGCCAGGATATGAGTCATTCACAGGAGAGTATGAATTAATTGAATCTTCCTGTTTCCCTCAGCAGCCATGTTTCCATTGGATGGGCAGAGGGAGGTAGAAGGAGTGGTCTATAGCAAGGGTCCTGGTGAGATAGATACCATGGTGGTGGCCTCTGGGCAGAATTTAGGATATTAAGGTCTGGGCATTAAGGACAGGGGACCCAGAGGGCAGCCAAGGGGTAAGAAAAGGAGTAACAGCATGCTAATGGTAAATTACTCTGCCTCTTCCCGAAGTTTGCCTGGCACAGGTCAGTACCAAAGAAAAGTTAAGTTCCTTTCTCCACTCTGGACACCATGAATCCTATTCCACAAGAATTTCAGAATTAATTAGCATCATTAATTTAGTGACCTCATCTTCCAAAGATGTATACACACTGGCTTAGCACTATGCACACAAAACATGTTTTCTGAGGGAAAATGCCTTCAAATTTCCAAATCTCTGATTTACAAATTAATTTTCAGGATACCTCCTATCCAAAGGTTAAATATAACCTGAATCCTATTCAACTGATGCACAGAACCAATGAAAATACCAGGAAATACATTCCTACAAATGAGATTTTTTTACTGTGCATTGGTCCTTTCCCCAATACATTCAATTAGTAAAATAAACAAAACAATGACTTTCTCCATTATTTGCCAGTATTTCAATATTGGCGATTGAAATTGAATGATCTGATGTTTTAACTTAAATGTAATAGGTACTTTTCTTCCAGAGACTCTAAGTTCCTAATTCATCCTCATGTGAAATATGGATGACTTTCCACACATTCACAGAAACAGCAAAAACCACTTGCCCACTTGACAGAGAGATGTACAAGTCAATAGTGGGACCCAGTTTCCAGCTTAACACTTTTCTCCCCCGACTGGCCCAGGTTTCAACAATTACCAGCATGCAGACCTGTGTGGCCCATAAAGCCTTTCTCCCTGAACACCCATCTCGAGCAAATAAAACTTACAAAACACCTACTACAGGGGCATATGGGTGGCTTAGTCGGTTAAGCGTCTGACTTCAGCTCAGGTCATGATCTCATGGTCCGTGAGTTCAAGCCCCATGTCGGGCTCTGTGCTGACAGCTCAGAGTCTGGAATCTGCTTTGGATTCTGTGTCTCCCTCTCTCTCTGCCCCTCCCCTGCTCTCGCTCTGTCTCTCAGAAATAAACATTAAAAAAAAAAAAGCACCTACTAGGAGCCACTTTAAATGCCTTTCTTCTAATCCTAATGACAGTCTTTGAAATAGAAGCTATTGGCCCATTTTACAAATGGGAGAACTGAAGTTCAGCAAAGTAAGGGGTTTACCCAAAGTCATATGGCAAGCATATTGGGCTTAGGACTTGACCTCTACTGACACCATGCCACCTCCCAGGGCAGGATTTGGACAACAGGATACTCTAGGTGGGTGAAAGGAGAGGGAGAGTGAATACTGAGTGCTCAGTGCCCAGTTCATAACTGACCTGACAGTCAGGCTAGGTACCAGTCATGGGAAGACAGAAGGAGGCTCTCACTTCCCCCAGTGAAGATGACCTCAGCCCCAGGCCCCAACTTGCTTCTCACCTTATAGTATGGGCTCTGTTCCACCCTCACTACCATGCCTGGAATCTGTCATTGTATCTCCAACCCCAAGATGACCACAGAGACTCTTCAACAGACTCAAAGAGGCTAGGTTAGGACGATGTGACAGGAATGGCAGCTGCTATCAATGCTATGAAAGCTACATGGCATGTGACCATGAGCACAGAACAAGAGAGGGATCTTGTTTCTTCAGTGCTTTCTTGTTTCTCTATCATTGTGCACATGCCCCAATAACTCTTACAATAGCCCCTCAAAAATCCCCTTATATATCTTATGGAAATGTCATTATTTATGATCTTTTTCATTCCAATAAATCTCAATATGTTGGATTCTTCATTGAGCTTTACCACAAGAATTATGTAGAACGTAACATCAAGATAAAAATTGCAAATATATAAACCACTGATATATAAGTATGAACTCAATTTTACCTTTCTCTCTCTCTTTTTTTTTTTTTCCTAAAAATGACATGTATTTTCTCCTGGGTTGCTACCCAAATTCTCAATTAAGACAATGGTTCTTCTCTCTGGGAGCATATTCACATCACCTGGGGATATTTTATATGACACAGTGCCTGAGCCCCAATCCAGAAACAAGTGACTTAGTCTCAGAGATAGGAGGGCCTAGGTATTGCTTTAAAAATTCCTAGGTGTTTCAAAGAGGCTTCTAAGATTGGTAAGCTTTAGGGTAATGATGCTCATTTGCAGCACCTGGGGAGATTTTTAAACTACTGGTGCCTGATCCCACCCCCATGATTTCCACATAATTGGTCTGTAGTGAGCCAGGGAGTATTAGAGGAGCTCCCCAGGGGGCTCTAATGTCTGAGAATCACTAGAGAGCACAGAAGGGAGATTATCATCCAACAGAAAGCAATGGCAAATGAGGAGACGTAAAAGGAACAAAATTATTCATGCTCCTCTGAATAGTTGGAACCCAACACTTGTGTCCCCGCCTGTTCCCCTTCCAAATATACTAGTAGTGAAGAAAAAGATGGTTCCTCACACATCCACAGGCTGCCTTCTTTATATTTCCTCACAAGCACGGACCCCACTCTGCCATTTGCACAGGGTGTGTGGCCTCAGGCAATGGACTTAACTCCTGAAGTCTCAATCCTCCCCTCTGTAACATGGGCATGCTCACCACCTGCTGAGTAGTAGTGAGGACCTTAAAGGTGGCAATGCAGATAAAGTGATTAGCAAGAGACTCAACACATAGTAAGTGCTCAATCAGTAAGTGTTAGCTATTTTAATTACCAGTGGCCTTTTTAGTCTCTTTTTGATAATAATCACCAGTGATCATTAACACTCACCAGGCTTATTACACTCCAAGCACTCTTCAAGTGTTTAAAATATATTAATTCATTTTAAGCCTCACGATGACCTTATACATGAATCCAATTATGAGCTACATTTTATAGATGAGCAAATTGAGGCACAGAGGGGTGAGTGAGTAGTAGAGCCCATGTCTTCACATTACTGACTCCCACTTGCAGCAATGACTCTCACACCATTCTACGTGCAGCTAGCCGACCTCTCCAGTTACCTCTGCCGGCTCTCATTTCTATTCTCTGTGCTACAAGCCTGAAGTCTGAAGCACCACCTGGGATGTGACAGAGACAAACGAGGCCATGGATCATCCCAAGGTCACTCCTCCAGCCCCTGTCCCCAGTGTCAGGGAGAGCTCAGTGCTTTCTTCCCTCTGTCCATCTTACAACTTCTTTGCAGGTTTAACCCTGCTCAGATAAGTTTACCTCTACCTTCTGTTTGTTGAGAGGCATAACCAGAATAATTTGTGTGAAGGTACAGGCACAGTGTCTAGGACACAGTACTTTGAGCCAATAGGATGTCTCTGTTCCCCTTAATCAGTGTGACTTCTCAGATCTCTTGGGAATTATTTCCTCCTGAGCAGCATGCCTGTAAGTCCATCAGCCCAGTGAACAGCTATGCCTTTCACGTTGGCCCTACACATCGGCCTCTGGGCTGCCCACAGATCCAGCGCTTGGCAGTGGCAGCAAGCGTCGGAGGCAGTAGTCTACAAAGGGAAGGGAACACGGCCCCACAGAGCCTTACAGAGACAGACACTGTCCCAGCACGCTGCCGTCTGAGCGTCATTTCTTACCACCCCATCAGCCCGCTGGCCCCACCTACAAGCTGAATTAAGTCCTCCCCCATTGATCCACAGAGAGTCTGCAGAGAGCTCTGCCTTCCCCGACTTTGCACTCAACCAAGACTCAGATTCCAAACCTATCCTCCCGACCTCCCTGAGCCAGCCATTTAGATTTGTTGGTTCATTGTTGGCATTTTCCCCAAGCTGGCCCAGCTGTGTTCATCAATGCCAAAAATTACCAGTAATGTATTTTATTACTTCCTGATTGCCCAAACCTTTTATTTTAGCTCCCTAGATGCCAAATTTTAAGTCACTGGGCAGTAACGTTGCCCCTTCTGAGTCATCCACTAACTTCTTGTTTTAATGGCTCTGCTTTCTGTCTGGTACTTCGTTGTCCCTGAGCATCATTTTGGAAATTTTCCTGGCCTATTATTTTTAAGCCACAGAGTCTACAAAGCCCACCAATCTAAGTATGGGTAAGAATTATTGCCACCTTCTAGAAATCACTTATGGGGAGGAAAGGTCACATAGGAAACTTTCCTGATAAAGGCTGGGTGGCTTTCTGAAGATGTGGAATGCTGTTTCCCCACGGTATCCAGGATAGCATTAGGAAATCCTTCTCTACAGAATAATCAAAGGTAGCCCAGCTCGTCTGCAGGATTATCACACAGCAGGCGGCACAGTCCAACTGTGGGGGCTACAAGTGTAAACTCCATTGGTTCACTGTATAACTTAGTCGTGCTTCACTTCCTGACCTCAGTTCTCCATCTGCAAATGGAGATAACAATGGGATTTGCACGGAAATTAAAAGAGATCATGTATTTTCAATACGTGGCATGGAGCAGATGGTCAAGAAATTATTGCTGTGGTTACTATTACAATTTTCATTATCTTTTTGATAGTGACAGAATTTTCTTCTCTAGGAAGCATCAAGAGCTAAGGGCTGGAAAACACCTCTGTAAACAGGGAGGCAGAACTAGATGAACGTGATGTTCTCTGACTCTGGTCAGTCACCATAGAAGAGGCAGCAGAGCAGCGCCTGGGTCCCTGGGCATTCCTG
Organism: Neofelis nebulosa; assembly: GCF_028018385.1. NCBI lineage: Eukaryota > Metazoa > Chordata > Mammalia > Carnivora > Felidae > Neofelis > Neofelis nebulosa. The sequence goes on from NC_080782.1 coordinate 220,686,710, forward strand.
ACCTCTCCTATCCCACTTGCCTACTCCTCAGGCCCCCTGTCCAGCTCCCTTCCCCCAGCCCCAACTCCTCCCCTCCTTTATCTCTCCAAGGTGCTGAAACATTAGATGGCCTCCTGGCTGTTCAGTGGGAAAACATACAGAGCTTATATTTTTCTGTCTTTAATATGAAGTATTTTAAAGACTAAAAATTCCAAGAAGGGGATGCCTGGGTGGCTCAGTGGGTTGAGCATCCGACTTTAGCTCAGGTCATGATCTCATGTCTCATGAGTTCAAGCCCTACGTCAGGCTCTGCGTTGACAGCCTGGAGCCTGCTTTGGATTCTGTGTCTCCCTTGCTCTCTGCCCCTCCCCCATGCTCACTCGCACTCTCTCAAAAAAAAAAAAAAAAAATCCAAGAAGTACCTTAAACTATTAGCGGCTGGAGTGGAAGGGAGAAAATGTGGTCAGAGTGTGCTTTTCACTTTTAATTGAATATAATGTATAAGTTATTGTATAACATATATAACTTATCAGTGATTATGGCTAAAATTGGCTCTCTTCTTTGTATTTTTTCAGTATTCAAATATTATAACCTAATTCATGCCTTTTGGGGATTAAATAAATGAGTAATAAAGATTTATCATTCCAATTAAATGAATTTTCCCTGATTCAGGAATTTCACTGTAGTAAAGCTTGCTTTCTTTCCTATATGATGAATATCCCAAGCTCTGTCTTTAAGCCTTGTGAGATGGCAGAGAAAATTCACTGGCATCATGAAAAAAACACAGAGGAAGTCTGAAGAGAGAGGAAGATACGATCTTTAGATAAAAAATGAGCACCCAGGCAGTGCCAGAGGTCAGAGGCCAGTAAGCTCCTCACCCTGCAATCCTCCTGCCTTCCTTCTCCAACACCCTGTATTCTAGAAGATCCTGTATCTATTTCCTTTTAGCACATTTTATAATCTCCTTTTGCAGTTAGAGTAATTATAAAGAAATTTACTTTCTCCATATTTGATACACGGGCTTGTCTATTAGCGGTGGACGCTTGACATATATAGACCAAGGCAGTGCTCTGTGTGTCCATCGTTGTGAGCACACTGATGAATCTGGAGTTTTTCTGAGCTAAGAGGTAGGTGCCATCAGTGCTAGTACTGTCTGTGTACCCCTATAACAGGGGTATTTTACCTAGTAAAATAAAGGTAAAACTTGTTTTACTTCTATGAACTCACTTGCTTAAGTGTGCAGAAATAAAGTCACACATCCATTACAGCATGGTTTACAACAGAAACAGTAGGAACGACATAACTCCAAACATCCATACAATGGCATATATGCATTCTTTAAAAGGAATGAGGTATATCTCTAAATAGTGACGATGAAGATATCCAAAACACACTGTTAAGGGGGAAGGAAACAGTCCATTTACGTACTATAAACCTACATACCGGGGTGCCTGGGTGACAGTTGGTTCAGTGTCCGACTTCAGCTCAGGTCATGATCTCATGGTTTGTGAGTTCGAGACCCACATCCAGCAGAGCCCACTTCAGATGCTCTGTCACCCTCTCTCTCTGCCCCCCCCCACTTGCACTTTCTCAAAAATAAACATTGAAAATAATAAAAAAAATAAACCTACTTATATAAACAGAAAAGCAATTTGTTTTTATGCTCATAGAGACAGACAAAATGTAGAAAATATCTCATTTCACACAGTAAATTTTTTATATGTGGCTTAAAATGTTCCAGGCTCTGTTTTAAGCTCTTTATAAACACTAACTCATTTAATCCTCATGACTGCCTTTGACATAGGTACTACTTAACCATCTGCATTTCAGATAAGGATCAGTAGCCTCAGAAAGCCCAAGGTCATAACAAGATCCTGACTCAGGCAGTTTGGCCCAGCACCTTTTTTGTTGTTGTTGTTATTTTTTAGGGTTTTTTTGTTTTGTTTGATTTGGTTTGGTTTTTTTTGAGAGAGAGCAGAGGAGGGGCAGAGAAAGAGGGAGAGAGAGAATCCCAAGCAGGCTCTGCACTGTCAGCACAGAGCCCAATGTGGGGCTCAAACTCGGGGACTGTGATGTGAGAACAGGGCCTGAGCCGAAATCAAGAGTTGGATGCCTAACCAACTGAGCCACCCAGGCACCCCAGCATCTTTTTAACAATTACAGAATGCCCCTTCTTTCTAGTACTCCTCTAATTTTTCGTATACCCACAGTTATTGCTTTTATTTTAAAATTTAAGAATTAAGAGAAAAAAGTGGGGTGCCTGGGTGGCTCAGTCAGTTAGGTGTCCAGCTCTTGGTCTCAGCTTAGGTCATGATCTCATGGGTTGGTGAGTTCAAGGCCCGCATTGGGCTCTACACTGACAGCACAGAGCCTGCTTGGGATTCTCTCTCCCTCTCTCTCTGCTCCTCACCCACTCTCTCTCTCTCTCTCTCTCAAATAAATAAACTTTAAAAAGAGAGAGAAAAAAGAGTCTACATCCATTTGGGGCATTATCAGTTTTTGTTATAAGGCATAAACATGCATTCCTGCTTCAGGGGTCAGAGGTTTAGAACAGAATTCAGAAATATGAGCAGGTTATTTGCCTTTTAAGTTATAAAAATGGCAAAATTTGTTTCAACTCTTGATACTTACTGAAATCTAGCCCAAGAAAACAAGTGGTTTCAGAGACCCTGCTTTTGGAGATACATCCATGAGACCCTGAAAGCCCCAAGCCAAAGAGCTCTCCACTCACGTCTCTGTTCATCAAGAAGGCCAGGTGCAGGTGGGGAGAAGTGGGTCTCACTGGGGAGCTGCAGTGCCCCGCCACTGGCTGTGGATACCCGCACGCCAAGCAGGTCTTAAGAATTTCATAGTAATCGCCCTGCCCTCTAAGGTGGGCACTTAAGTTATTGGAAATGAATCACAACTTACCTCCTAGTGGTGGTTTTGGCATCTACAAGCTGGGGGACTATTACTGTTGCTCTACTTAACTGATGACATCACACAAGAAGGTCTATTAGATGTACTCAGGGGTGTGTAAGAGAAAGTGGACAACAACAAACAAGAAAATGTAATCAGCTGGTAAACAAAGGGAGAGGAAGCTTCAGTCAAAAGGATCAGACTGAGGAAGGGAACACCCCCAAGCCCCATGTATGGGACCAAAGGAGAGTGGATGAATGAGGTAAGTGATTCCCAGGTACACTCGGGTCTGGTGGGGAGGGGCCACAAAACAGCCAGGCACTTTGGATGTAAATAACAAGAACCACGGCAGCTTACAGAAAAGAGGGTGGGTGCAGTATTGCAAGGGTGAATGGAAGCCAGCGGCCATTCACAGCCAGGTAAGAACCAAACTGGAAACTAGAAATCCAACAGTCACCCCAGTTGCAGAATTCTCAGACCTGCCAAAATTCCAGGCGGTGGATATTCTTTAGCACACCTACATGGCAGAAGCAAGTGGTGTTTCTATTCGGTCATCTTCCCCAGGCTTCCAAAAATCAAGAGACAGTTCCAACATCTAAATCAAGTTGGCAGTGTCCTTGGCTCCCTGAATTATTTTGCAATCTGCAGCTCACACCTCTTAGCCTTCCTGACAGGAGAAAAGAGAGAGACAGCATTTCCGTTTCTCTGTGTGATGCCAACTTCTTATCTCTTCTCACTTCTATCTCCCTTCTTTCCTCTATGACATTTCTTTGGCTGCCCAAAAAGTCATTTACAGTCTCCCTTATGGCATCGCTGGCCCCCTCCCTCAGCCATGAACCTTCCCCATGGTACATTTCTGTAATGGTTTAATGGATTGCTCAGAGTGGGATCATTCTGCAGTCTACATTCGGGCGTGACTGCCCCCACAGCTGCAGCTCCCAGGGCCCACGAGTGACCCAGCTGCACTGTGGAAAGCAGGGTCCAGAAACCTGAGTACAAATCTCATTTCAGGAGTCCTAGTTTTCACCTGAGGACCTATCATAGCTAGGTTTCTACTAACAGCAGATCCTGAAACAAGGACTCACTGTGGGTAGTTTATTTGGGAGGCGATCCCAGGAAGCAGAAATGGGGTGGGGATGGTGGTAGGGAGACGGATTATGACAAAGTGAAAAATTCAAGCTAAGAGTATGTTATCCAGCCTGCCTCTGAAGGCAATGGGAGCTCTGTTTTGTTGGGAACCTCTGACAAGTGTTCAGATCCTCCCAGAATTACCATCCTAAAGAGTGGGAGGCTGAAGTTGGAGCCACAGACCCCATACCTCTTCCTTCAAAGACTGTCCTAGGGGTCTGTATGCATCTTTACTTTCTAGTTGCTCCTATGCATGGACCAAGAGGGCTCCTACAATTTTAAAGGCCTCTGAAGTAGAAAGGAAAAAAAAAGAAAAGCTAAGCTTGGAGCAAGATGCCTTTAGCAGAAGCAAGTAAGAACTTGCAGTAAATTCCACTGCGTTGCAGCCAAATTCAAGAGTTGGCCGAAGGGGATGGGACACAAAACCTGGGCTGGGATAGGTCTTTAACTGCTCAAAGGAACACATACATGTAGTTTAAAAAAACTCAAGTAGAGAAGAGTGTCCAGATCTTCCTGGACTTACAATGGGTTATAACCTGATAAACCCATTATAAATGGAAACTGTCATAAATTGAAAAAGCATTTATGCACGTAACCTACCAAACATCACAGCTTAGCCTAGCCGAACTTCAATGTGCTCAGAACATTGCCCACAATTTGGCAAAATCATCTGACGCAAAGCCTATGTTGTAATAAAGTATTGAATATCTCATGGCACTGATTGAGTACTATACTGAAAGTGGCAAACAGAATGGTTGCCTGGGTGCAGAACGCTTGTAAGTGTATCAGTGGTTCACCCTGGTGATGGTAGGGATGACTGGGAACTGCCACTGCCCAGCATCACAAGACAGGATCGCTCGGCGTAACGCTGGCCCAAGAAAATATCAAAATTCAAAATTCGAAGTATAACCTCTACTCAATGCATATCACTTTTGTCCCATTGTTAAGTCAAAAATCGAGGCCTAAACAAAAGCCTAAGTCTAAGGGCCCCTGGGTGGCTCAGTCGGTTGAGCATCCAACTTTGGCTCAGGTCATGATTTCATGGTCTGTGAGTCTGAGCCCCGAATCAGGCTCTCTGCTGTCGGCACAGAGGCCACTTCAGAGCCTCAGTCCCTGTCTGTCTCTCCCTGCCCCTCCGGAGCTCATGCTTTCTCTCAAAAATAAATAAATATTTAAAAAAAAAAAAAAAAAACTAAGTCAAAGCATCATAAATCGGGGATCACCTGAATAGTAAAAAGCAGGAATTTCATACTTCCCCTCCCCAGGCCAAAGCCTCCTTCCCAGAGTCACCCCCCCTTACAACCATTACTACCTTTTCTGTGAGTTACCTCCAATGACCTCCGTTTCTTACTCTTCCGCCAAAGAAATGTATTGGAATCATCCCTCGTCTCCATACCAAGGATTTCTCATGAAGCTTTGGGGTTTTTCCCCCCAATCTACCTTTTTGCCCAAGGAATCACAAATAAGATAATGAGAGAAGGATTTGACCCAGCTTAGCTCTTCACATGCAGTCATGTATGCCTCATCAGGGTTAGGAAGTACTTGGATTCACACAGTTTTATTTCCATGCCTGAGATGCCTACAGGAAACATACAGAGCTGTGGTGATGCCAAGGCAGAATCCCAGAGCAGCAAATAAATGGAATTACGTATCTGGAAATTGGTGCCACAGATATGCAAATTGCTTTGGGTGACCATCGATTCCAACAAGAATTGAATTTCGGAAACTACTATACCCAACACAAGGAAATATTTGACCACATGACAGGTTTTCTGTGAAGACTCAGACCTTCTCTTTATCCAGACAGCCTAGAGCATCATCTCATCGTGTGATGAAGGTGATGTGTCTACGGCAGAGGTATACTCTGAATTTGCCGGGACAAACACAATTGCAGATATTCTATCCAAATGGCTTATGGGGGTCCTTGTTAGAACACAAATATGGTGGCACAAGATATTAATGATCAAAAGAAGTGAACCTAGCCCTAGCATAAGAGTTCAGCCCAGCAGCTGTGTACTAAACTGTCTTGACACACTCTCAGCATTGCCCCACTTTGCATACATTTATGATTCTGAGCAAATTACTTAACCACTCGGTGCTTGGATTACTCATCAGTAAATAAAGGGTAATAGTAACATCTACTTCAAAAGGTCATTATAGGGGCACCCTGGGTGGCTCAGTTGATTAACAGTCCGACTTTGGCCTAGGTCATGATCTCGATGATCCCGAGCCCCACATCAGGCTCTGTGCTGACAGCTCAGAGCCTGGAGCCCGTTTCAGTTTCTGTGTCTTCCTATCTCTCTCTGCCCCTCCCTTGCTCATGCTCTCTCTCTCTCTCTCTCTCTCTCAAAAGTAAATAAACATTTAAAAAAATTTTTTTTAAAGATCATTATAAGGATTAGGTGAGATAGCACAATACTTCTCCATCCACCCTGGGTGAAAGAACATATTTCTAAAATTTTCAGTCTGATGTGGACTAATACTCTTAAAAACACAATAAAAATAGCCACCATATAGCAATGACAAATGCAAACTGCTAAACACAAATACCCAGTTCCCACTTCCCTCGTGTTAAACAGGTTACAAGCTTTTATCAATCATCACCAGTCTGAGGACCACACTTAGAGTAATACCGCAATCAATCGCATCCATAAAGGGCTTGGCATCGTGTCTGGTATGTTGTAAGTGTTCGACAAGTGTTGGCTTTTTTAATTAACATTACCTGAGATATATCCAATTTTATGGTAAATGCTTTTGCTGATGTGAACCATGTTGTCGGAAGCTGTCTCTGCTGAGCAGGAGGAGAGCAGGGGAGAGCTGAGCTGTCTGAGTAGCAAATTAAAAACAACAAGCCAAAATGAAATAAGAGTGAAGCCTTTAATCACTCACTGTGATAGCAAAAGCAAGAGGCTAACCTGCAGGAAGCAGCCAACTCTCCCATTCCATTCTCCCCCACAGAACAGTGCTCTAGTTGGAGAGACTGGCGAATCAGCACAGATGTGGGGTGGGGGTGGGGCATCTCACTGCCTGGGGAGCCCAGAACAAAAGTCTTCTGCAGTTTAATGGACCTGGAGTTCACAGGAGAGGGGAGGGCTGGAAGTTGAAAAGAACAGGGTATTGAATCTGAGTGCAGAGGACAGTATCTTCAAGGTTTCCCAATTAGAAGACCTCCAAATGCAAGTCCTGGCCTAGAATGCAGGCCTGCGTAACAGCATGGCTGGCCAAGAGGCCCTGAGTCCTGACCGTAACTCCCTTCACAGACTGCAGTGCACTGGCTGTACATCAAGTCTATGTGGGAAGGGTATATCAGTCAGGATTCTCCAGGGAAACAGAACAGAATGGATGTGTTCACTACACAGCAATGCATAGCAAAAAAAAAAAAAAAAAAAATGTGTTTATACATATTTACATAAAGAGATTTATTTTAAGGTACTGGCTCATGTGATTTTGAAGGCTGAAAAGTCCCACTGTCTGCTGTGTGCAAGCTAGAGTCCTAGGTAGGTCAGTGGTGTAAGTTGAAGGTCTGAGAGCTGGAGAACCCATGGAGTAGATCCCAGTCCAACCGGGAGCCCAAGGCAGGGAAGGATTGATGTGGAAATCCAACCAATCAAGCAGAGAGAGAATTCAACCTTCTTCTGCCTCCAAGTTTTATTCACACCCTCAAGGGATTGGATGTTGCCCGCCCACATGGGGAGGGCCATCTGCTTTACTCACTCTACCAATTCAAATGCTAATTTCTCCCAGAACCATCTTTGCTGATGTATCTAGAAATAATGTTTAATCTGATATCTCTGGGCAGCCCATGGTCCAGTCAGGTTGACACACAAAATTGTAATTTTCCTTCCCAAAGCCTCCTAGATAAAGCCTTTGTAATTGCCTGTGGTCTAGCCTGAAAAATATCACACATAGGGTTTTTAGGCCAGGAACTGAGCTCCTCACTGTGATCAAGGTTCTGACCCAAGAAAGGGCAAAATTTGAATGACAAACAATGCTCTTTGAGGTAGCCTTTTTAGAAGAATACTCTGACTCAACAAATGACCTTGTTTTAGGATAAGTCTTTCGTAACACAGGTGTTTGAAAATCAACAGATAACACCATTTAGGAATTTCAACTAGAAAACAAATGCAAATTATAAGAATAATTTGAACAAAAAGAAGTTTTAAATTATGATGAGAAGTGACATAGCAAAACTCTGCTCTTTATTCCTTTCTAAGGAATAGTTCTTAAAAATCATTCCATGAACAACCAACTTGGTTATTATAACTTTCCAAACAATATTTCTAATTACAGGAATCTCATTAGGTTTGCCCAGTAATTTAGTAGCGATGATTCTACCATTGCCTACTTCTTCAGTCTCTTCCTATGATTAAGATATTCTTTTTAAGAATGACCTCACCCGGTTGGGTGAAACTGAAATGTATGTCTTAAAAGTAGTAAGGGATAAAAATTGGGAAACTTTACCTGGGAAAAGAAACTTAGAAGGACCAGGAAATGATGACACAACAGCTATCTTTAATATTTCCTGTATTAGATGTATTCAAAGAGAAATTAACTGGGACCAACGAATAAAAGTAAGAGAGAAGCATTATTTGAGCTACACATACACAAACACAAATATTTTAATATAGGAACATTCAAGAGTTTTTAAGAATAGGCCACCTAATGAGAAAACCATATATCTGCAGCTCCAAGAATTTTTTTAATGATAACTGATGAAGTTCTGGGGTGATGGGAGTTTCTTGGGGTCCAGAGCTGACAGCCAAGAAAGAATTCTTGAAGACATCTTTGATGCAAAAGGAGATTTTATTAAAGTATGGGGACAGGACCCATGGGCAGGAAAAGCTGCATGGGGTCTTGATGGGTAACTCATTATATACTCTCAGGTTGGGAGGGGGTCAGGGATACAGCAAATCTCCAAGGAATTTTGGAAGCAAGGTTTCTAGGACCCTGAGGGGCTTACTGTTGCTAGGGAAACACCATTTATTACTGTTGAATAAAACTTCAGTCAAGAGACCCTTCAGACGCCTATGGGGGGGCCATAAGCTTGGAGCAAGATTGCCAGCATACATCCTAAGGCAGTTGAGATAAAGGAGGTAGATTTACTGGATCCTGCAGGTTGGGACAATATTACACCAAGGTTCTCTTTTGTCCCTAGCAAAGTGTCATCATTGAGGCAGCTGAGCTCCTACTTGTCAGTGGGCTGTAGGCAGTAAGGGTATTTAGTTTTTCATTTGCCTTAGTTTCCCACATCACCATGGCAAGCACTTAACCCCTTTCCTTTGTTCTTGGGTAGCCAGGAGTGTCCAAGGAATATCGCATGTATTCCACATGGGGAGGAGGGGAGGTTGTGCCAGCCTGTCCCATGCTCCCTCATCAATAACAATGGTGATGGGTGGATTAAAGCATGAATACAAAAGCAACACACACCAAAGGTTTTATCAATTTTATTTGTCCAAAGGTCATCATAATATTGATCAAGTTGATGAAACAAGGAGAAATAACAAAAATAAACTGGTCTCAAAACAGTTGAGATCTATCTGATAGGAGAAAATTATGTGATAAGATGGCCGATGGGACTGATCTGGGAATTCCTGTTCCTGCCCAAAGACTCTCCCGCTGGGTTCTTCTTCCTGCTCTGCTTGCCGCGTGCACCAAATCGCCACTAATGTGGAAGTAACAGACTATAAATTGTCACCCATGCTTAAGTTCAGGGATCAGACCTCTGGAGAATGATCTCCTCTGAGCCTGCTGGTGTGAAATAAACCTCCTGCCTTCCAAGATCTCCAAGTGCCGCTTGGTTCTTCCGCCGGCTGATCCAGACCAGGTTCCATAACATATTCAATACTCATTTCTAAATTTGGACTCAGGATTTACCTCATAGATAGCAGCTCTTAACTGGTATGTCAATTTGTATTTAACTTGTATTTAAACACTTGCATGAAAAATATATTTTCATAAAGTTAGGCAGAAAAGAATGTTACCCAAACTTTAGCTATATGAATTTCGTAATAGTTCTAGAATTAATTACTGACTTTTAGCATTACAGAGATTCTGTATCACCTTGAAAGTCTTAATTATCCCTCAGCATCATCAAATCCCCTCCAAACTAAGCCAAAGAATTCATCACATCCTGAGGCTTGCATTTCAAAGACTATTGCAGAAACTTAATGTAAAATTCATATGCTTCAAATGTCTGTGAATTTGTTCTGAAATTGGGTCTTCATTTCCATAAAATAACTCTGGAATGCCACAAAGCATGTGATTCTACTGAGCTGAGGGACAGTTCAGCAAGAGGAAATGAGCATAGTCTCCAACTAGCATCACTCGTGCACCAGTTAGAACGTTCTCAGTAGCTAGAAACAGAAAACTCAACTTAAACTGGCTCACACATTGAACAAGACTTATTGGCTCACATAACTTACAACTCAAAGCTGGCACATTTCTTAGGCATGATTTGTTCAAGACTCCAGCTATCTCTGGACTTCTCTTTATGGTTATCTCGTGTGTGAACTTCAAGATACCTTCACAATAGGACACAATGATGCCAGGAATTCCAGTCTTTATATCCATATTCTTCATCATCCATGAGAGAGAGAGAGAGAGAGAGAGAGAGAGAGAGAGAGAGAGAAAGGGCAAGAGAGAGAGAGAGAAAAGAGAGAAAGAGAATGGGTTTTCCTATGTCCTGGAACTCTAGTAAATTTTCTAAGGGTCACGTTGATTAGGCAACCTCTGAACCAACCCCTGGGACTATGGGAATGTCACGCACTGAATGGCTTAAACCGGGTGGTCTGAAACAATTGTGGGAGCAGAGGGGGTAGGGCAAGGTCTGGATTTGCAGCATTTGCCAATTTCGGTGGTATAAATGCTTCCTCCCCAGCCAATGTGATGAGAGAAAGAGAGAAAATTTTAAAAATTAAAACAAAATAAAAAGAACATGAGGAATGCCAGTGATATTGTCAAAGAGAAGGAAGAAGTAACAGTTTGAAAGCCCTGGGGGAAAAATAATGCCTTTTCCTGATGGTATCCTACTGAGGTAAATCCACTTGACAAAATGGTCACATACATAAAGACTACAATAATAGATTCCTAAAATATTAACAGTTGTTTTTTTCTTGGTGGTGGAATTACAAATAACCTTCATATTTTGTGAATATACAACATACCATTTTTACAATAGAAAAAAAGCAATAAGTTCTTAATATTACTTGCAAAACAAAACCAAAGCTCATCCAGGAACAGATGCCAGAACTCAGCACTCCCACTGCAGCATTTTCTATTAAATTACATGGCATCAATCAACAAGCATTCCTTTCATGCAACGGAATAGAATGAAATTGTTTAGGAAAGGAAAGGCTGCTTTGCCACATTATAAATTTGCTTTTTCTGCAATAGTCATGCAAATATTTATAGATCACCCTTTATCTGCCATAATAGTTTCCATGAATTGTTCCAAAACAATTTAGTTGGCATTCATCTTTTTAATATTCTAAAATTTTAATTGGAATAAAAATCATCAAACCGAGTATGTTTTACAGGTTAATCATCTCACTCAACTATCACAGCAGTGCTAACTCGGAACTGCAAGTCACAAAAGATTAGGAAAAAATGATGAAGTTGATGGACCAGCAAAACTATCTATTAATTATATGGAGAATTTAAATTATCAAAAACTAACTGGTTCTCCTTGCTTAAAAAATTATAACGTCTGAGTGGCAGATGAAATAAGACAGAAATTCATCTTTCTTCCTCTGCCCCTCATTCATAAGCCTTTTTGTTAATTTCACAATGGAGAATATGAAAAATTAATGAGATTTTTGCTTAAAGCATATCCCTCTAAGCTTACATTTATTTAAATTAGAAATTCACCAAAATGATGTGTGCTTTTTCAGACTCCTGAAAAACAATTCGGTAGCCTTCAAATAACAATCTCAAAAGATAGAGAAATTATACAAATATATTTAAGAAACAAGTATCTAAATCTCTATTTTTTTTCCTCTTGAGTCTTTTTTCAAATCAAAAGCTACAAAGTATTTAAATTCATTCAAGTGTACGTGCTTATTTCTGCATCTAGCATAAGATTGTATTATTTTGTTGTGTCAGAAAAGCAGCAATTATAGGACCATGACACTGGAATTCATATGCCATAACACAAATGTCCAAAGGATTTACAGTGACATGACCTTGAGAGTAGAAGATGATCTTTCTCCCTAGATATAGGTCTTCCATACCAGATTAGTTATTCCTGACGCAAAGGATCTTCTTTGTGTCATCGGCACCTTTACATACCAGTGGACATTTAAAAGGTTTTCAGTGAGTGTTGAATAAATGAGTCAGCAATTAAATGAAGCTCTGTTTTGTCCCATGCCTCAAGTTCACTAATCCAGAAACCACTTTAAACTTAAATAAGCAGAGATATAAAGCTTTGTGAGGGACACAGTCACAAAGTAGCTTCTCAAGTCAAACATGGTCCATCCATTCTCAAAACCTCAAAGAGACCACTTTCTCATTTAAGGAAGCCATAGTATCTCCACATTATTTACCAGAATCCAATGCCTAATTCAGGTCTCCAGGAGCCCTTCCAGCAAGCTATGAAGACAAGCACCAGTTGTCCTTTGGAACTCTTGAGTCCTGGGTTTGGGTGCCTCTCTGTCAATGAACTCTCCCCTATCTAGTCTTACATTCCTCCCCTCACAGAACCAACATTCTCAAGATGTGCCCCCACATGTGTTTCCCCGGTTTCTCTAGGTTCTTTTAGCCAGATTCTGTGATTCCTTTGTGAGGACCATTTCTTCCTGAAGCCAGACCCATACTTCCCTCTTCAGGCTGAGCAGAGACCTGAATCTGGTTATTGGCCTAATTAGGTAACGAGGGAGGGTGGGAGCAAAGAAGTTACCCACTTTACATGAGGCTTTGCATGGGACCCAGGCCACTGGGGTGGGGGTGGGGTTCCTTTGTAAAGGGCAAAGGAGATGCTTCTGCCAAATAAGGATCCAGAGCAACTGGAGTTTAAGGTTATCTATTGCTTGCCTCAAAATCCCCATCTTTTCTTATCAGGGTCCTAACATTGACATAGGAGACCTGTTGCAGTGTTGCATATAAAGCTTTACACTCCTACCATCCTTAAAATTAAACCCTGACGTTGATTTTTCAGCACAGTCTGTATGGTAGCTACACTGGCTAGCAGAACATGGCTTAAATGTGTCTGTGACTCTGTTTACAAAGCTGCCAATGCCATCGAAAGAAGAGGCCCCATGCCACAATCCTTACAAATTTTCTTTCTCCCATAACATCCAAGTGCATCAGCAATAGGTCTTCCAACTACACGTCTCAATAAACCACAAGTGAAAACTTTCGTAACCGACATGTGTATTAGGCAGAATCATGCCCCCACAAATGTCTATATCCTAATCCCAGAAACTATGAAATGTTACTTTATGTATTAACAAAAGAGATTTTGCAGCTGTGGTCAAAGTTAAATACTTTGAGATGGGAAGTTTATCCTGGATTTTCAGGTGGACCCAATCTGATCACACGTCCTTAAAAACAGAACCTTTCCTATCTGGATTAGATAGCTCTCTATGTGAGATGTGACCTTAGAAGAAGGGTCAGGGAGATGTTGCATAGCTGGCCTTTGAAACAGAGGAAGGGTCCACAAGCCAAGGAATGCAGGCAGCTTCTAGGAGCTGGAAACAGCAAGGAAATGGATTCTCTCCCAGACCCTCCAGAAGTAACGTAACCCTACTGACACCTTGATTTTAGCCTACTGAGACCCAGGTTGGACTTCTAACCTACCAGACTTTAAGAAAAGCAATCAATACATTTGTGTTGTTTCAAGCCACTAAAATTACGGTAATTTGTCACAATAGCAATAAAAATCTAATTCAGGATGCTGTTGCACACCAGGGTTATTAACACTCCACTCACCACCAGGAATGGAGCTCCTATGGCTTTGAGACAGATAGGCAATATGACTTCAAAATTGATCTTGAGGCTCTGCTTTCTAGGTCCACTCCTGTTTCAGTTACCTCCCCTAGAAAACAGTCTGTGACAAAATTCCTATTTCATGAGTTTCCTAAACACAAAATTTCATCAGTACACACGCACACACAGCCCTAATTCAAAATTACTATATGTTAGTAAACAAACTGTAGGCTTGATTAGCCACAGTTAGCCAAAAATCAGTGGATTTTTGGACTGCCTTAGAGAAGTTCCTCTTTTCTGAGTTCTTGTTACTAAGAACAAGAATAGGGTCTGTACTAGATTAGCACTGCTCTTGCTGGGCAGTCCTGATGTTGGATAAGACCAGATATCTCACCTCGGTCTTATTGGAAGGTCTGGGCCAGCTGTCCATTGTGCCCTTTGATTCTGGGATGTCTTAGCAGTCGATGGTGCTACCAGGGATCTTAGGTCTGGCTCTGGGTAGCTCCCCCCCTGGAGCAATGTTCTTCAACAAACATGCCTATTAACATTCTTCCCTGTGATTTCTACCTGCATGCCTTCTTAAACACACATTCCTTTCCTTATTGACCTTTTCACTCTAAAACTATATTTGTATCACAGATATACCTGTTATTACAATTAACTTAGTATTTATAGCTATTGAAATCAAAATGAGTTACAATGAAGTTCACTGCACACTACCCCCTTTCTTTTCCTGTTGGCTTTCACTAGGTTCTCTCTGGGTTTGAATTCCAGGAAAAGAAATCCAGGGTAGATCAAATGAATCATTTAAATTACTGATTCTGAGGCTTACAAACACAGGTACGGGACACTGAGAGAAGTTATAGGTCACCCTTTCTGTAAATATACAAACTACCTAAAGGAATCGACTTCCCCCTATGTAGGGCAGTATGAGGGTTGGTATAAGTCTCCAAATTAAAAGCAAAATACAAAAGTGAACTCACTGACCATATATCCTCATAAATTTAGGAGTCTGGGGAATTAATTCAAGGCCTCTTTGCACCCTATGTTCAAACCTATGAAGCTGCACAACAGTTTTCTCCCTGAACAGCCTCAGCCTGTTGGGCAATGTCCAGGGAATGGAGCCCTGAGGCCACAGAAAGCTGGTCCTGTTCAGCTAACTTCATGGTTCTAGGAACATTCATAAAAATAATGGGTGATGACAAAAGCATGTATTTATAAGAGCTATTATAAATGTTGTTAAATGTGCTCAAGTATCGAAAGCAGCTTCAGTACTTTCATTTTAAGTAAAATATAGTCAATGGATTGAAACGGTAATAGCCTGTCCAGATTCTTGAAATAAATGGAGCCTGGTAGATAAATTGCTTTATGTGGAAATTACTTCAGAGTCTACTCTGATACATACTGTTTTTGAACATGTAGAGCAAGATTCAATAAAGTTAACTCTAATAGGATCTGATATCCTATGTTTTCCTGGTGGTTCTTAAAGTTTAATACACTTAAGAATTGCCTGGGCTGATTGTTAAATAGGCCAATCCTGGTTCCCAGTCCCAGAGATTTGGAATTAGTGTATCTGAGGTGGGACCTAGAAATCTGTCTTTTTAACAGGCATCCTCTCCCTTCAGAGGATTCTGACACAGGTGGGTGACAAAGCTTTCTTTTAAAATAATCTGTGTGAGTCTATTGCTGGACTCCTACTCTGGAATCTCAGTGAGTCCAATGACCCAGCAAAGATGCAAGGAGGAATGTGATAGATTGTAAGCACAGTGTAGCAGAAACCTCTTACTGATCCTCTTTTTCTCACCTGTCACCAGTATCTTTGACCTAGCAGCCAGTGACCCATTCTTCATGGACTGTGACCAACTTGATGGGGTTACAATCCATCAGGGCTTCCTCTCATGTCTGTGTCTCCCATTCTCACTTCCTGCCACAGGGCTTCACTGTATGACACACTGTGGGACTCACCTGCACCCACACACATGTAACCTGTAAGTACTGGAGGAATTAATGTCCCATGAAGCAAAACTTGGATCTTGGGAAATGGAGGGGGCAGAGAAACTCTTCACCATCCTCCCCCGATGGACCATCCCAAGAAGCAGTCATTTACATGGTATCTTGGAAGATGGTTCCATTGAAAGCAAGCAATTATCACACCTGATACATCAAATGGCTCTCTCATTCCCTTTCTCCCCTTGTCTCTCACCTGTGTTCATTGGTATTGCACTCATCGATAACCTAAGAGCACATAAGCCTTTGCCTCCAGCTTTGCTTTCTGGAGAACCCAGGCTAAGATATATCATATAATTAAGTTATTTAACCATAGTGTAGCAAAGAATTATAAATCCAGGAGCTCCCCTGACCTGATATATTCCTCCCTCACTGAAGATTGCTGAGATCTCTGAACTTTAGACAAAATATCTCCATGAGGGACACAGGAGGTACTGAGAAGCCACATCCACTTACACAGCATGCAACCTCGATCTTGTAGGTATCATTTACATCACTTGGTAGGTAGAACCCTAACCAAGCCCAATATAAGTTGCCATTCTCACCAATCCCAAAGTCTGGACTGACCAATTTTTATAGCCTAGCATGACTCACCTGGGTTACACAAAATTCATCTAGATTAAAAGATTTATCTGTTCAATAAGAATGCAATGTGAGTTTGACATTCCGAACTTTTATCCCAACAAAGCTAAGTTCTGTTTCTCTGCTGTGTCCTTTCGTGACCTACACTAGGACATCACACCCACCACATTCCATTCAGCAGAAGCAAACCACCTGTGCAGCTCACATTCATCTTCACATGGAGGGAAAGGAGACTTCCCTTTGGCATGGAAGAACATCAGAGTCTGCAGATGGTCAGGAAACTACCACCCTGTTTTGCCCCGGAAAGGCTCACATCACAGAATCCCTAGTTAAGCTGCAGCTTTTTGAGGACAGAATTGTGACCATCACATCCTAGTGCAAAGTTGTATGTGCAGTAGACCAAGAATATAGGCTAAATAGATACACTCAAAAGCAAAGGACATTATCTTCATGGTTCCCTGCACTTTAGTTATTTCAATCATTACTAAAACCAGGTATTTACATTATAGCTCTCAATTGACATGCCAGGTGGAAAACTGAGGCCGTTAGATGAGTAACTGGAGCAAAAGTCCCTTTCACTTTAATTACTTCAAAAGACGATGCAGGAGTTTTTGACAATAGTGAGATTTTTCTCCTCCCCTCTGGAGGCAGCAGACTTTCCCCTCAGGTTTTTCTGTCAACTTGTAATTTCTCCCTGGTGGCTCTGGGCAACTCAGAGAAGCAATCTGTCACCAATCCTTTTTATTGAAGATAGAAGTCACTGTTCTAGTCTAAACTAGTCCCAGGTGAGCAGCGTGTTAACAAGCACTAACTCCTTCATTAACTTCAAATAGGCTGTCATTCCTGGAACATCCAAGGGAGTGAGAACTAGATTGTTACAGTGAGACGAGATTGGTGCCAACAATAGAATCAGAAACCCGTTGAGCATTTTCAACAAAGCATCAAGCATAGGAAGCTAAATGCTTTAGATCTATAGTACCTGAAGTCAAAAACAAAATTGAAAAGGAAAAAAGATTCTCCCACCACTCATTCCAGAGGAAGTTATGCATATTCCTAACTACATTTAACAAAGAGAAAGAAAGAAACTTCTGCCAAAATGCTTCCATTCACTCCACTAAGATCAACCAAAGGAAAAAAAAAAAAAAGTATGTTCTCCAAAAGATAAGAACCTGAAGCATAATTTGTCCAATTTGCACTATCTCGTTATAGCCAACATTCAAACTGACTTTCAAGTGAGAGTAAACCTTTTATTATATATGGCAATGGTTCAAAAGTATAAATTCAGTCTCTTTGAAAAGACTCTTACTCCCCTTACCATGAACTCATCTGTTTCTAACTTAAGAAATATGCCATTTTAATTACAGAGGAAGTGACTGTGAAAAGTCAGGTTTTGCCTATTTTTGTAAACTGAAACCTCGCAGGACACAAATTGCAGGGGCGGCCCACATGTGCTGTGCTAACTATAGACCTGACCAAGCAGCAAGACAGGAACATCACTGAGACACAGATATAGAGCAAAGAGGATAGTGGTTACTAAGAAACAAAGCAATACGCATCTGGCCTTTTTTTTTTTTTTTTTTCTTACAACTCCCACCACTGTGATAGTTACGAGAGATGCACTCATTTCTTTTATTAGCACTTAAAATGGGTAGGTGACACATTACTGAATTTACTTGCTAGGATACAGGATGCATCATTATAGAAGATGCCAAGACTACCTTCTAATGGCAAATGGGTAACTCTGGCTTTTTTAAGCCACCCCTTATAGGCCAGCCATTACAGTGGTAACAGAATACACAAGTGCTTGCGCTCAGAGGCTGAGATTAGATGTGGATAGAATTCCAGGGGCCTGGGGGATAGAGCAAAAATGGAACAGGACATCGTATAAGATGAGACTCCAGCTTAATAGCACAAGTTGCCAAGTATAGGAAGAGCCAGTGGTCTGGGTTAGGCCAGACCCACAGAATTAACGAGGTGAAAGGAAAGGACTGTGGGGCCAGGAAGCACATCTGTGAGACAGAGAAGTTTGCACTGGTACCATTCTGGTGTGCCTAGACTTCTTTTTAGCCCCAGCCCTGGCAGGCTGGGAAGTGTTCTACGCTGAGTCATCTGAGAACACCCATTTTTATGTTTCTAAACTGTCACACAGGCTTCATCACTCTGCCGCTGTAAAGCTTCTATCCAGGGCCATACAAAGTTGCTGTCCCCAGAGGTCTTTGAGAATGAGGAAAATGAGAAAAAGAGAGTAGAAGTGACAAGACGAATTCACAGACCCCTCCAGGTTTCTGCTTTCTAATAGACCTCAAATGGAATAATCCTCCTAAATCACCACATGGGCTTTGCAATCTGAAAGCCTTCTCAACAGCAACAAAGCTGAAGATCGATTTCACCCAAGCGAAAAGTAAAGTAAGCAAAGGGCATCAGAGAGAAGGAAAGCACAGAGAGGTAGCACTAGCAGCTTCTAAGATTTTTTATTTTTTTCAATTTTTTTTTTATCTGTTTTGAGAGACAGAGAGAAAGAGTGAGAGGGGAAAGTGCAGATAGGGAGGGAGAAAGAATCCCAAGCAGCCTCCCAGCTGTCATTGAGGAGCCCAATGTGGGGTTCAAACTCACAAACCACGAGATCATGACCTGAGCTGAAACCAAGAGGGACGCTTAACCGACTAAGCAACCCAGGCGCCCCGGGCAGCTTCCAAAATTAAGTGGTGAGTATTCAGGGATTCTTAGGTCAGTGTGAGGTCGTGTCAGGGATTCGTTCATTCCTTGGTCACCCTCTATCTGTCAAGAACTTCTTGGGTGTGGAGAAGAAAAGGTGAAATTCATTTATGACTTCCAGGAGCAGAAATAGAGACTTTACACCACAGCGGGCTACTTGCTATAACCCTAAGCAAATGCTGGAGGTGCATGGAGGGGCAAATGCCAGGTGAAGTAACAGTGCTCAGCATGGAGGAGGAGAAAAGCCAACCAGAGGAGGATGGGTACTCCAAAAGAAGAGCTGGCAGGTGACAGGTCTATCAGAGAAAAAGTTCTCTGACAAAGAAAGCCTGTCTCCCTGCAAAAAGACGGCAGGTGGGAGCCAAGCAAGGTCAGCTACTTTCCTGCAAGTGAAGTAATTTACAACAAGAATGAACCTCGGGGCTTTGAAACGTTAACGATTTCAGGCACACCAACGCGATAAAACAGATGATCTTTCTTCTCCTTTAACATCTCTAGTCACTAATGTTGGAGAAATTTGCCATGCAACTCATTGAATGCTAAAATTAGTATTTACACGTTTGTAAGCAAAAGGCTAATACTTGGTGTTTCTGTAATTTTAAGATGTGGATAATTGTTAAACATGGATGACTGTGTTAATTGCGTTAATTTAGAATCTTAAAATAAATATGATTAATAATTAGCATCCACAATATTACTTCACAAAAATCACTTCTGAGCGAGTGTTCCCTGCCGTGGTGGGTCTGAGAGGAGTCCGCCTCCTTGCCAATCTCTGGCAAATGTGAACAATGGCAAGCAGACACGGTCACCTCATCTCCCTGGAAGCCTTTCCCCTCACCAAGGTGGGGGCACTCGATCCTGGCAGAGACTTCGATGGGTCTTCAAATAAAACAGCTCCCTGGATGAGGGCATAGGATTCTTTTTTTGTTATAATTTGCTGGTATGAGCAAAAACATGCATCTTGAATTTGAATAGAACATGATGCAAAAAATGCTATTTTTGTCCTTAAAACTTTATCTGCCATGAAAACTAAATTTAACATAATGATCCTACTTTGGATCCTGAGCCACCAAAACACAAAACAAAAACAAAAACCATATAGATATTGGGACAATTGGAGAAGTGGAGAAACTTAAGTTATAGATTACTCTTGTATTGACATTAAATTTCCTGGTTTTGATCATTGTACTGTAGCTGTGTAAGAAAACGTCTTTATTCCAGGGGCACCTGGGTGGCTCAGTCGGTTGAGCGTCCGACTTCAGCCCAGGTCATGATCTCACAGCTTGTGAGTTTGGGCCCCGCATCGGGCTCTGTGCTGACAGCTCAGAGCCTGGAGCCTGTTTCGGATTCTGTGTCTCCCTCTCTCTGACCCTCCCCCGTTCATGCTCTGTCTCTCTCTGTCTCAAAAATAAATGAACGTTAAAAAAAAAATTTTTTTTTAAATAAAGAAAATGTCTTTATTCTTAGTAGGTACATATTAATGTATTCAGGGGCAAGTGACAGGACTTCTGCAAAGTATTCTCAAATGGTTCAAAAATAATAATATATAGAAAGTGAAAAATGATAAAGCAAATGTGGCAAATTATTAGCAATTGGTAAATTGGGGTGAGAAGTATGCATGAGTTCTCCATACTGTAGTTATAATTTTTCTCTCAGTTTGAAAAATATTTCCAGATAAAATTGTAAAAGAGTTCTACTTCTCTACCTTTCACAGAGTGCTGATTGCCTATTATCTCCTATCATCACACTGTCTTCCTCCCAGCTGCCCTCCTCTCATGTGATTTTAGTTATCACTTGGGGAGCACTTGTGTCACAAACACTGTGCTGGGTATTCTGAGGGAAATACGGAGATACAGAGTAGTGAGGTGGAAACCCTACAAGAGTGGACACACATAACCATCCTGTGAGAAAGAAGCTACCATGAGGGGGAAGGACAGAGGAGGAAATCAGAAAGCACTGGGGCTGGTTTAGGCTACAGAAGGCCTCATGTAGAGCACATCTGATCTGAGGTCAGCTCTAAGGACAGGTAGGATTGTCACAGTATAACCCTAGAGTGCAGGACAAGTGGCAGAAGGCATAGGGGTAGTTGGAATGTCATGAAAAAAAAAAAACCCTGACACGAGAAGGGGAAGGTGGGTTCCACCTGGGAATGTGCTGGGCATGAAGCAAGGTCAGAGAGGAAAGACAAGGTCAGATGCAGAGTAGCCTTAAATGACAAGAGAAGTATTTTGAATTTTAGTTTAGACACCAGGGAGTTAAGATCTTTGAGGAAGTGGTTGTTTCCATCTGAGACTGGGAACCATGTCTTGAGTTTCCTTTGTGGAATTTTACTTCACACATTACTGACATTCAATAAATAGTGGTGGTGTGATATTTGTAAAAAAGTAAACATTTACAACGTAATGCAATTTTCTTCAAACTCAAGTCTCAGGGACACCTGGGTGGCCCAGGCGGTTAAGCATCTGACTCTTGGTTTTGGCTCAGGTCCTGATTTCATAGTTTGTGAGGTCAAACCCAGGTTGGGCTCTGTGCTGATGGCATGGAGCCTGCTTGGGATTCTCTCTCTCTCCCTTTCTCTCTGCACCTCCCCCGTGCATGCACACACATGTTCTAAGTAAATAAACATTAAAAAAAAAAAAATCCCAAGTCTCAGAGATTTCTATCATTAAAATATGAAATCTATTCTGAAGTGGGAAAAATTGTTGGGTGCCTCCCATGTACCAAATGTTTTACATATTTTCTTATTTAACCTGCCCAATTCCCACATTTAATAAGTGGAGCAAAAAAAAATTAGGTAAACACCCAATATTATAGGGGACAAGACAGGCTGCTTTAGTTTCAAGCAATAAAAAAAAAGAAATCAAAACAAAACAACAAAAACCAAAAAACACACATTTAACTCAAGCATTTAAGAACTGAACAGAAAGTTTGGAAATCAGATTCAAAATTTTCAGTTAGGAACCAAAGCAGTGGCTACTGAGATGAATTTACCCCAGCTGTTTTTAATCTCTTTGTCACTCTATCCTAATGCAAGTTCTGGCAGAAATCATTCATAGCCATCCTTAGCTAAGGCATGGATGTTAAGGCAATAACATCCCAACTGTTATTCCCATCATATTGTATCCATGGTACCATAAAAAGAGAATACGTTTTCAGAGGCTGGGGTGGCCATGGATATGAGGCACTCTTATCTCCTGCTACAAGGATATCTCCTGGCCAACAGTTGAACAGGGTAGGGGTGAGAAGTGAGGAATAATAAGGGGTCATTCCAGCAAGACACGGAAGTCCTCCAGTGGACACCTTTGGCTTAAAGAATCCCCATAAACTTAGCCAAACTTTTTTCAACACTGCATTTCAAGACTTCCCACACAACTTTCCTTGCCTCTCTCTTTCTCCAGGTGTCAGACCTGCCTGTGATCTGAAGGTCTGTTCTGTTCCACCTACCTCTGCTCCCTCTCCCAATAAATCTCTGAATATCTAATCCTGTCCTGGCATCTGCTTCTCAGCAGACCAGAACTAATGCAGCAGTAAACCAAATGTTGAACTCTAGCCTATGTAACCTCAAATCTATGTTCTTTTCACTATCCTCACAGGAGCAGTTATAGGCAGGAAAAACGTGGTTACCCTAATAATCACAGAGGAGACTCCACTCTTATTTAGGTGAAAGAATAGAGGATAGGATTTATCCAGAATAAAAAAAAAAAAGCTAGTTATGAAATTCATTTAAAAAATAAAGACCAGTTAGGGGGTAATGTTTATATTTCCCAAATTATGTGACTCTTTAGGGGATTGTTTCAAAGTGCAGAGTTCCACTGGGATGTGTGAAATCTACAGCGACTTACTGCAACCCTCCTGAATGTCCAGTGGAAATTCTATTCCTATACTTGATAACAGGGGAAGAAAAGAGTCCCTACATCTCTCTCCCAATCTCACCTCCCAAACTGGAAACAGCTGCAAGAATCAAGCCCCATTGAGGACAGAGAAACAAAATGGCAGGTGTCTGGCCACCTCATCCCTGCTGCCACTGTCAGGGTGGAGGTGAAAACTGTCTTTGAGACAAAAGGAACCATTATACTGTATCTCCAACAGTTCAACCAAACCCCAGCAAGAACACAGTGCCAAGAAACTGCAGGGACATCAGTCAGAAAAACCCAATACCTGATCATTTAGCTCAACAGGGTGAAAGCCTCCAGAAGGGAAAATGATCTTTTATGGGTCGACTGGGAACTACAATGAAGTGACACATTTTAATTTGTCAGGCCTTACCACAATACCCGTAAAAGATATTTTTATATTACTGGAGCTGTGTTTGAGGGAAAATGGAGGTATTCATAGCAACAAAATCTAGATGTCTTAGGGAAAAAAACCTTGATTTATATCAAGAACCTTCCATGCACCCATTTATGTAGCAAATATTTAGCGAATGCTTCCTAAGTACATAGCTGCATAAAGACTCCTTTCTTCAAAAATTTTATAATGTAAATAAAGACCTGGGGGATGTTAAATGAAACATTTATTGCATAGCTATGTGTGCCAGACAAGATATATTCGTGTGAAAGCTTCATAGCAGTATGGGAAAAGAGGTCTCCTACCCTGAGACATTGACAATTAAGTGCAAAACACAAGGTACATGGATAGATGGATCTTGAAGGACTGTACTGGGCACAGCAGCAGCACCTGGGAACTTGTTAGCCATGCAAAATCACTGGCACCACCCCCAGGTCTCCTGGATACTCTAGAAGTGAGGCCCATAAGTCTGGATGATTCTGGTGCACACTGAAGTTTGAAAAACACTGGTAAAAATGATGACTCTGAGACTCCAAGAAGGTGGACCTCTGAGGGCAGAAGAGGTCAGAGAAGACATCTCAGGGTCTAAGTGAGATCTGGGAAATGGGTATGGGAGGGGAGAATGAGGCACCAAAGCAGGGTGTACCCATTGTACTGGGTCCTCAACACATTTTCCCCTGGGTCTTGGAGGCTTCATGCTAATGATAGGGGCAAATCCTCTCTCTTTAACTATGTCTGGTCTTATCCACTGGATAACCCAGTCTAGGATAACCCAGTCTAGTCCTGGGCACTGATACCTGATCCAATTTAATCTTTCAGTTTAAACAGTTCAAGCAGTCCTTAGAGTCTTACCAAGACAACATTATTAATTCCTCACCCTACAGGTGAAATTCTCACCCCAGCCAGTCCCTTTCAGGCTATTGCTACCTCTGTTATCTTACAAACTTGTGTCAGTATCTCTCATTCTCCCCAGTACAAATGGAAGTGAATTTTAAAAAGGAAAATGCCCCCAAGTATAGAAAATAGAGAGCATGAATTTTAATCTACCATCCCGTGGAGAATTGCACATTTTAAAGGATTATTTAAAACTTGGATGGCAGCTTGTGCCACAGTTGCAGCTGCAACTTAATAGCCAATCACAGCAAGCACTCTGCAGAAATTTCTAGCGGTTTTGCAAATAGTTCGAAGGCTCATCAACCTGTTTCTCAAAAATGCCTCTTTATTTTCCCAGCAAATTTGCATTTCATCTGCCAATGTCCTTTCCTCCTACACACCCATATTTCTTTCTAGCGCTCCTCAAGGTCCCAAGTACAGTGAGAACAAGTTACAGTTAAAACTACGTAGTTAATTAAAACTATACACTGTGACAGAAACACATCTTCCATTCCAAACTACCCAGTGAAATCAAATGAAGATTCCCCACTTTAAGCAGAGTGCACTATTCTTATTCATTCAACAGCACCTCCTGTTGGGAGAGGCCACCCACCCCAGGGGGGTGGGGGGCGGTGAACATTCTGTATGTTCTTGCTTACTGTTCCAGAATGCAAACCTCTTCCATCTCCTGATACTGAAGAAGATGAAGGTGTGGCCAAATGTAACTACCATGTAACTGTTGGCCCAGGGAGGGAAATTAGCTTGTTTCTTGCTGCCATGTTTGCTGCTTGCTCAGAAAGTTGCTGGGCGTTTGGGCCCGGGTTCCTCCGCTGCAATGTACATAACGTATAGCACCCAGTGGACTCATTGTGCCCTGCAAGGGGCTCGGGGCTGGGGAACTTGTCCCACCTTGCTGATGCTCCTGCTGTTTGCTCTGCTATGAGTAATAAACTGTGTTGTACTGATCCCTTAAGTCTTGTCTATTTTTGGCACCCAGAGAGTGGTAGTGGGTTTGCTCCTTGCCATCCTCTATGAGATTGGGGTTTGTCTTTGACACCCACTATGTGCCAAAAGGATCTGTGATAGTCGGTGCTGCCCACTATCCTGGCATCAAAGGACCAAAAACCCTGCACCCTCAGGCCCACAAAGCAGCACAAGGGATGCTTGGATGGGACTTGGAATAATACAAAATATTTTCTGAATCTTCAAGCAAGGCCTTATGACAACATAAGTGAGTAGGTGCAATGGGGGTTCATCCTTGTAGGAGACATGAAAATGCACCACCCACATCCTCCTTCAAGAAGAACTTGGTATCTGGCTGATGGAAATGCCCTCAGCACAGCAACTCCAGCTGTTTGTTCGTCAGAGTCTGCAGTCACCTCCTCTGAGGCCACATTCTTCCCAAAGCAGCCCATGTCCAGTGACTGAACCAGACAGGAGTATAAAGGCCAAGCTATTGTGGTCCAACATGGGACAACTGTGAAGGGCAAACTTGACTGCCGAGCTCCCTCA
Organism: Neofelis nebulosa; assembly: GCF_028018385.1. Lineage (NCBI taxonomy): Eukaryota > Metazoa > Chordata > Mammalia > Carnivora > Felidae > Neofelis > Neofelis nebulosa. The sequence continues at coordinate 220,712,612 of NC_080782.1, forward strand.
CAAGTTCGCTAAGACTTTAGTGAACCCAAATTGCATACTGATTCTCCTTCTGCCCGATTTTACTTCCCCTACTTTTTTTCCACAGGTGTCAATTCCTATTATATAATTCCATCCCAGCATTTGCTTCCAAAGAGCCTTCGAAAGCTGGTCCCAGAAGTCGTCCAGGAAAGCAGGCCAAAAGATGGGGTTTTGAAGCCTGACCACTCGCCATCTGGAAGGCCATGAGGACTCAGTGGCTGATACTGGAGCACAAATAGTCTGGCACAAAGTGTGGGTCCAGTTGTTAAAACACTCACTAATGGTGAACTGTGGTTATGTACAGGAAATGTATTAGCAGGCAAGATGTATGAGGTATATAGAGAAATCTGCGATATATAGAAAAAATAGTAGCCGTAGGAGAGTAGGACTGGATGATGATCAGTCAACATCACTAGTGCTCTGCAGAAAGATATGGAACACCTGAAAGCCAGGCATGAAAGCCGGAGGGTCTCACATATACAGAAACTCTCACATCCTATAACAGAATACTCTGAGTGCTGAACTTCAAAGATGGTTAAGGCTCAACCAAGGCTGATCTGTTATGTCAAGGTCAGGCCCTGGTTGTGAACACCTGGGATCCTAAACATGGAGTAGGGAAATCTTGGTGGATTCCCCTGAGGATTTTCACTCCCCAGACTCCTCTGAACCCTCTGAGAAAACAGACTTGGAATGTTCCTCCCTGTTAAGAGCTACAACACACTCCTCCTACCCCTATTGCTGGAAGACAATGTGGAGGCTTCTCCCCAGCTAGCCAACAAGTGCTTCCCTCAGGGTCCACAACCCTCTTAGCCATTATTATTAAAGTAGGAAAATATGAGACTAGGTAAGAAAGTGAGTCCTAGCTAAGATCCAGCCTATAATAGCTCCACTGAGTTCAAGAACCCATCCGGGAGCTATTTCCCCAGTCCTAGAATGTATATTTGGGATTGATACACAGTCAATTCCCATTTTTCACCGTAGTTATACTCTGTAAAGTCACTGCAAACACTGAATTAGTGAATACTGAACCATCACTCCTTAGCAAAATATGGAACTAGGTTCCTACAAGCCTCTGGTCACAATCTTTTCATCGACCAATCAACACATAACCTTGCTTCATATGTGTTTCGGTGTCAAATATCTTATTTCATATATATTGTTGATTCATTAACATTGAACTGACAGTGAGTAGCACTGTAACTTATGTCTGAAGGAAGCTTATCTAACATACATTTTCTCTGAAAGAGACGTCACCGCCTTCTTGCTCTTAGGAACACTAGACAGCCCTTTGGCACTATGTCTGGGGGCCATCCTAAACAGCAAAGTCATCCCCTAAAAAACACAACAATGAAAGACATGGTACTTCACAGACCACAAAAAGGACATTTACTTACAGTGTGAGAGTCGAAACAAGAAGACAGAGCATCACCTTATTTAACCTCAGCTATGACCATGCATGCTGGGTGACTCAAGTCTTTTATGACTCTGCAAATGTCCACTAATGGCCATGAAATCACCATGAGTATTGATTTGGGAATTAATAAGTTTTAGCAAGTAGGCGAATTTGCAAACATGGAATCCATGAATGATGAAGATTGACTGTACATGATTAATGAATGGCATTATTTTTGTAACCAAAGTTTAGTTTGGTTAACTATGTGATAACCTATGGTTAGTTAACCTTTGTCTGAAGAAATCCTTGATCCTTGCTCTGATTTGTAGGGAGAAAGCATAGGGAGGTAGCAACAGCTGGACCAGGTGCTTGCCTTGTAAATCTAAACCCTGCATGACAGCAAAGACGCTTGTCACCAGTCCAGGTGTGAAAAACACCAGTCTGAGTGATAACTACCCCATACGCTCACTCTAAGAATTCACAACAGACTAAATTTCTTTTTGCCTTCCCCACATCACTTACAACAGTCCGAGTTTGTGAAACACAGAGGGGTTTTAATCTTGAGATAGCACTTCCACCCTAGGAGAGTCTAGAACACAAGAAATTGCCAAAGCTAAACTTGCAAGCCTCCCAAGACAGGACTGTCATTCAAACTGCCTACAAAGGAGAATGCTGTTTGATGCAGCCAGGGAATTCAACCCAGGCAAAGAAAGACCAGAAAATTTAACCTGGTCTCCTACCCAAAACATCTTGCTAAGACAGAGACTAATTTTAGTCTCCACAGCCTAAACTATTTACTTTCTGGCCCTTTGCAGAAAAAGTTTGCCAACCCCCATATTAGATTATGTGGTCAAGGACTTGGCAAATGCATTCTTTTCTATCTAAGAGAGAGGGCCAGAAACAGTTTATATTTATTTTAAAGGAGCAACAGGATACATTTAAAGTTTTGACCCAGGACCCTGTTAAGTCTCCTGCCCCCTGTCATAATAAAAGCCAAGGAGACCTGGGCATCTTTCCAAACACCACATTACTCCATAACATCAATGATATTATGCTGATCAAGACAGGTGAGCAAGAGAAGATCAGCATGCTAGAGGTTTATGCACTCCTGGGCTTGAGAGATAAACCCTATGAAGATTCAGGGGCAAGTCAATTCCATAAAGAATTTAGAGGTTTAATGGTAAGGGGTGTGCTGAGTCATTCTTCAAAATAAGATGCAAATTATTGTACTTTGCAACCCCTTCCACGAAGAAAGAATAATACTTGATGAGCATCTTCAGGTCTTGGAGGCAGTACATTCCACACCTAGGGTGAGTGCTCTAGCCTATATACCAGATGACAAAAAGCTTCCAGCTTTAGGTGGATCATCAAGTGGTACAAGCAGTCCTGCCACTTGGGCCATATGACCTGGCTAACCTATGGTGATTGATATTTCAATGGTCAGAAAAGATGCCATAAAGAATTTATGGCAAACCTCGGTGAAAAAAAAATTACAACTCAGGCCCTAGGGTTCTGAAGCAAGGCCATGTCATCTGAAGTGGAGAATCACACATCTTTTTAAAAAAACAATTTCTGGCATGCTACTGGGCCCTACAGTAGCATGGAACAGAAATGGAAGAAACGGAACACTTGGTAATCGGCATACCAAATGACCATGCATCCAGAAGAACCATCATAAAACGAGTTCTGTCAGGCCCAACAAGTCATAAGATAATGCAAGCCCAGCAATAACCCAAGTGAAATGAAAATGTCATTAGGAAGTTGCAAGTTAAATGGTAATAAATACCATTACATATTCAATAGACTGGCGAGAATCAAAGATTAAAAATACAAGTCTTGGAAAGGATGTAGAAAATCTGAAACCCTCATACATTGCTGGTGGGTATGTAAATGGCCACTCTGAAAACTGATTTGGCAGTTTTCTTTAAAAATTAAATATATGCTAACAATATAGCCCCTCATCATTATAAAATATTTCTCTTTATCCCTAGTCATCTTTCTTGTATGAAGACTACTCTCTGGTATTAATACAACCACTTCAGCTTTCTTAAGGTTAATGTCTGCATATTTCTATCATTTTCACCTTTAACTTATCTGTTATTTTCAAAAATGGGTTTCTGATAGATAGCATATAATCAAGTCTTGTTTTTTGTTTTTTGTTTTTTTTGTTTTTTGTTTTTTGTGTCCAGTCTGATCATCTCTACCATTTAATTAGAATTAGACCATTTACATTTAACATAATCAATATTGTTGGGTTTTTTTAATTTATTTATTTAGAGAGAGAGAGCACATGCGCGCACACACAAGCAGGGGAGAGGCAGAATAAGAAGGAGAGAGAGAATCTTTTTTTTTTTTTTAACGTTTATTTATTTATTTATTTATTTTTTAATATATGAAATTTACTGTCAAATTGGTTTCCATACAACACCCAGTGCTCATCCCAAAAGGTGCCCTCCTCAATACCCATCACCCACCCTGCCCTCCCTCCCACCCCCCATCAACCCTCAGTTTGTTCTCAGTTTTTAACAGTCTCTTATGCTTTGGCTCTCTCCCACTCTAACCTCTTTTTTTTTTTTTTTTTCCCTTCCCCTCCCCCATGGGTTTCTGTTACGTTTCTCAGGATCCACATAAGAGTGAAACCATATGGTATCTGTCTTTCTCTGTATGGCTTATTTCACTTAGCATCACACTCTCCAGTTCCATCCACGTTGCGACAAAAGGCCATATTTCAGTTTTTCTCATTGCCACGTAGTATTCCATTGTGTATATAAACCACAATTTCTTTATCCATTCATCAGTTGATGGACATTTAGGCTCTTTCCATAATTTGGCTATTGTTGAGAGTGCTGCTATAAACATTGGGGTACAAGTGCCCCTATGCATCAGTACTCCTGTATCCCTTGGATAAATTCCTAGCAGTGCTATTGCTGGGTCATAGGGTAGGTCTATTTTTAATTTTCTGAGGAACCTCCACACTGCTTTCCAGAGCGGCTGCACCAATTTGCATTCCCACCAACAGTGCAAGAGGGTTCCCGTCTCTCCACATCCTCTCCAGCATCTATAGAGGAGAGAGAGAATCTTAAGCAGAGAGCAACATCACAGAACCCAATGTGGAGCTCAAGCCCGTGAACCATAAGATCATGACCCGAGCTAAAATTGAGAGTCAGACACCCAGTCGAGGCCCCCATTATTGTTGGTTTTTAAATCTTCCATCTTGCTATTTGTTTTCTATTTATCTCAATTCTTCTTTGGTCACCTTTTTTTCCTTCTTTTGGCTTAATTGAAGGTTTTTTTGTCTCTGTATTTATGAATCCATTTATGGTTTTTTGTTTGTTCATTTGCTTAGTTTTTTTGGATTCCACATATAAGTGAAATCATGTCATGTTTGTCTTTCTCTGATTTATTTCACTTAACATAATACCCTCTCGGTCTATCCACGGCTTTTTTGTTAAACTTGTTTGTTTTTAGGATTCCTTTTTTTCCCCACTATTGACTAGTTATCTATGTCTCTTTGTTTTTTGTTTTTTATAGTAGCCTTAGGGTTTTAAAATACACATCTTCAAGTTGTCATAATCTATTTTCAAATAATATTCTGCTTCACTTACAATGTAAGAACCTAGCAGCATTCCCCCATAGTGTGTGCTGTAATTGTCATATATTTTACTGCTACATGTTGTAACTCCACAATTCATTTTTTACTTTAAATAGTTAACCATAGGGGCGTCTGGGTGGGTCAGTGGGTTGAGCATCTGACTTCGGCTCAGGTCATGATCTCACAGCTTATGAGTTTGAGCCCCGTGTCAGCTCTGTGCCAACAGCTCAGAGCCTGGAGCCTGCTTCGGATTCTGGGTCTCCCTCTCTCTCTACCCCTCCTCTGCTCATGCTCTGTCTCTGTCTCAAAAATAAGCGTTAAAAAAATGTTTAAATAAATAAATAATAGTTAACTACAATTTAAAGAAATTTTAAAGTGAAAATAAAAGTTACTTATATTCACCCAAATATTTACCACTTCCAGCACTCTTTATTCCTTTGAGCAGATCCAATTTTATATGTAGCGAACTTCTAAAGACCGGAACAAGTCTTTAAAATTTCTTATAATTAATGTCTGATAGTAATAAATTCTCCTATCTTTTGTTTGAAAAAATGTTTATTTCATCTTCAAATTTTAAAGATACATTCTTTGGTTGTAGAATTTTAGGTTGACATTTTTTCCCAGCACTTTAAAGATGCTGTTCCAGTGTCTTTTCACTTTCATAATTCCCCCATTATCTCTGATGATTTTTATTTTTGCTCCTTTTTTATGCAAGTTATTTTCCCCCCTGACCGCTTTAAAATTTTCTCATCTATGGTTTCAGAAGGTTGATTTCAGGAAGATGATTTTCTTTGTGCTTATCATCCTTATACTTTAAACTTCTTGGATATGTTGAGTTATAGCTTCATCAAATTTAAAATTTTTCATCTATCTTTTCTTCAAATCTTTTTTCTGCCCCACCCATCTCCCACCCCTCTTTCTTTCTAGGATTCCAATTTTATGTACATTATATAACTTGATACTGTTCCATAAATTTTATTAGTCACTAGTGCTTAGTTCTATTTTATTTTTTTCTTCCTTTTTTTTTTCCTCTCTGTGCTTCATGTTGGGTATTTTCTAGGGTTATTTGTTTGCATTTACTGATATTGTCTTAGACAATGTCTAATCTGCTATTAATACCAAACAGTAAATTTTTTATCTTAAATACTGAATTTTTCATCCCTACCAGTTTTTATTATCTTTCATTTCTCTTTTCACAATGTTCATTTTTTAATATATTGATTATAGTTATAATAATAGCTGGATGTTTTACTCTTTCTGTTAATCATACCAACTCTCATTTCTCAGTCCATTTCTGCTGGCGGATTTTTCTTCTGGTTGTGTATTACATTTTCCTGCTTTTTGGTACATTTAGAATTTTTTGTTAGATCCTAGACATTCTGAGTTTTACATTGTGAGAATTTGTATTTTGTTCTCTTTCTTTAGATACTGTTGGTCTTTGTTTGGGCAGTCAGTAAATTGCAGTATAGTTTGGGTTTGTTTGTTTTGTTTTTTTTTTTTTAAGTTTTGTTAGAGCTAGTATGAATGAGTCCTTACTTTACAGATAATTTATCATGCAAATAAGGCATGGTCCTTCTAGAATCTCTATTGAACGGTCCAGGTAATCAACAAGGATTTTCCAGTCTGGCTAGTCACAGTTCAAATACCTCCCAGCCCTGTGCAAGGTTTGGCAATTGTTCAGCCCACAGCAACCTGGAAACTCTTTGCTCTACTTCATGGAGTTCCACTCTATAACCATACATCTTAGTATTCAGCAAAGACACAAGAGGATCCCATGCAAATATATTGAGTTATTTTTCTGCATTGCTCTTGTAACTTCTAGCTTCCTCAGACTTTGTCAACTCTGATCACTGTCTCCTGAACTCAGAAAAATCATCATTGCCTGCTTAGGATCAACACACAACCACTCAGCTTTATGATGAGGAAAGAGCCTCCAGGAAAAAAACTGCAGTGATCACAGGGCTCCTCTCATCCATTTCCCTTCTCTCAAGAATCACAACCCTGTATCTCCTCTTGTCTAATGGCTGAAAACAAGTGTTTCATGTATTTTTTTCAGCTTTGTAATTACTTGGAAGATGGTCTCAAATCCAGTCCCTCAATTATGGTCAGAAAAGGAAGTCTATGAATGAGTTCTGAAAAGTTATAACCTCCATCTATCAATGTACAATTTCACCATTCTTTTAAATTTTTTTTTAATGTTTCTTTATTTTTGAGACAGAGACAGAGCATGAATGGGGGAGGGTCAGAGACAGGGAGACACAGAATCCGAAACAGGCTCCAGGCTCTGAGCTGTCAGCACAGAGCCCGACACAGGGCTCGAACTCACGGACCGCGAGATCATGACCTGAGCCGAAGTCGACCGCTCAACCGACTGAGCCACCCAGGCACCCCTCACCATTCTTTTAGTACGCATCATTTTCAACCAACTATATATATTGAGCACCAACTACAACTACATATAACAACACTATAATGCACTACGGAGGACATACAGATTAAGAAGACTAGGACCTGCCCTTAATGAGATTCTAATCTCTTTGAGGTGATACACTACACACTGATGACTAGGCAAAATATGTTAAGGATTATAGCTGAAGTGTCAAAGCAGTACAGAAAAGGGAAATAATATCGATAGCCTTAAAGATGGCTTCAAGGAGAAGGTGGCATGTGGGCTGGCCCAGAAAAATGTGTAGGATTTCAATAAGAGGGCAGATCAACAGATGGTAAGTGTAATGAGCGCTTGGAAGACAATGTCTTGGTGAGCAATGTAGCCAAGTCTCGGAAAGAAGAGGGAGAATAATTTGGGAAATGAGTCTAGATAAAAGAGCTAATAGTAAGCTTTTGAACGCTTCAATGACATTCCAAAGAACTTGAACATGAACACTGATATCATTTGTCCAGGCTACCAACATGTCTATGACACACAAGGAGTTGCATAGCAAGAATACTCAGAATTTTAATACTAGATTCCTAAACCCTGATATTATCCACTTATCGCTTAAACCCTTACTCCTTTCTTGAAACAGGTTCAATTAACAACTGCTGCCCACCCTCCATTCATGCTCTTAATTTCTCTTAACCTTTCATCTCAGTTGCCATTGACAGCTGAGTATTTCCATCAACAATCAGCTAAATAAGAACCCTTCCAGCTGGAGTCAGTTCCCATGACAGTCTCTTCAGGAGGTTCATTCATTCATGTATCATTCTATGTTTAATTAGCCACTATTAAATGCCAGGCAGTGTAATAGGCATGCAGTAGATACAACAGAAATAAGACTAACTTCATAGAGTTTATATTCAGTGGGGGAGACAATAAACAAGTAAACAAATAAGGAACATAACTCTGGAATGTGAATAAACAAGATATTACAATAGAGACAAACAGCAGCAGAGTGCTCTCCCCACTGGGTGTTGTATGGAAACCAATTTGACAATAAATTTCATCTTAAAACAAATAAATAATAAAATTAAATTCTATATAAAAAAAAAAAAAAAAAAAAAAAAGAAATGAAGAGCCCTTCTAGACCTATTGGATCCGAGTCTGTATTTCAACAAAAAGAATGCTGGCCTCCTTGGGCTTGCTTCAATTGCACTAGAAGAACTCACACATCACTAGCCAGTATAGAAAAAAAGGGGGAAGAGGTTTGCAGTTGAAACGTAGATCGTGACCTTTGTTGGAGACAAACATGCATCCATAACTCACGAGAGACCCCAGAGCTAAAGTTGTAGATTTGGGAGCTAACATCTCTAGAATGAAGCCAGGTGCAGAGTTTGATCTTGAGATAATTAGCACAGCTTTATAATTTTAAAAAAGAATTAACAAAAGTCCTGACAGTTTAAGTTTCAGTCTGCAGAATCTTTTTGTAGGGAATTCCTGTGCCACCAAATGGGGGCTGCGATTTGGCTATCACAGGCAAATAAAACTTCCAACAGCGCCTACTTGCAAAATAGATTTATATAGGAACAAAGAGAAAAGGAAGAAGGGATGGGAGAAAGGAAACGATGGAGAAACGAAGGATGAAAGCTTTAAAAAAGTCATTTATAATGCATGAAAAACAGTTGCCTGATTCAAAAAATCTATCAGAAAAAAAAATCGTAAGGTTCAGCTCTCTATTCCTATCACCACTAAAGCAATTTCATCTACCTGCACAAAGAGGTTCTTAGGAGAAAAGAAGGCTTCCATTTAAGCAGAAAATCTCTCTCTGGGTCCTGGTATCCTTCTCTGTTAGAATGGCAGCATCTTCTAAATTTGGAAGCTATTAAATGTAACAGAACCATGTAGTATAATTATAAAGTGACCTTCAGATATCACCCAGTGGTGAGGAGCAAAATAAGAGGAAATGGTTCTGAAGACTTCCAGGACCTGTCCCAGTTCTAGTCAGGTTGGGGTGGGGGGGGGCGTGCGATTTAAAAATCTATGCTGGTGTCCCATTATAGGAAATATCTTAACACATGAAAATATAGTTGTTTTTGTCCTAAAATACTTATAAATTAATAAAACTTCTGAGTGCACAATTTTTCCAATTTATTTATTAAATTCATAATTCATGCTAATGATATACAAATTTTGAAAGTTCAAATGCAACACAGTGAAAGACCTCCTTCCCATCTCTGTCTCCCAGGAACCCTCCTACTCTCCTGGGAGATTTTGTCTGTGAGCTTCAGGGATAGACTATACATCTGCAGGCAACAATGGGCATATGTGTGCATATTACATGGATAACACATTCTTAAAGTGGAAACATGCTCAACAAATTGTTCTGCACGTAGTTTGTTTTTTACTTTTATTTTTCCTTAACAATATATTTTGGAGCGTATTCCATATCTGTATATAAAGATCTACTTCATTTTTTTTTAATTTTTAATGTTTATATTTTGCGAGAGCATAAGCAGGGGAGGGGGAGAGAGGGGGGGGGACAGAGGATCCGAGACAGGCTCTGTGCTAACAGCAGTGAGCCCGATGTGGAGCTCGAACTCAGGAACCATGAAATCGTGACCTGAGCCACTCAGGCGCCCCAAGATCTACTTCATTTTAATGGTTGTGTAATGTTCCATTGTACACATTTGTAATATTTTATTGAATTCATCTCCTTAGTAGACATGTAACTGCTTTCGATATTCTCTACAGTGCTGCAATGAGGGATCTCATATATCTGTCATGCTATACTTGTATTGAGTGTAACTATAAAGTTCTAGAAGTGGCACATGCAGACCAAAAGGCACTTACACTTGTACTATACATCCATGCTTGCAAATGGGTCTCCATGGAGCTTCTATGCCCACCATCAATCTAAAAGAGTGTCTATCTCCCATGCCTTCTCTAACAGCCTTAGCAAACATTTTCATACTTTGCAGTGTAATAGGTGAAAAGTTATATCCTCGTGATATTTCCACTTGCATTCTCTTATAAGGAGTAAGGTTGGGCACTTATTTATGTTTGAGCCACTTCCATTTCCCCTACCTTAAACTATTAGTTTATGACTTTTGCCCATTTTCCTATGGGTTTGTTGCTCTCCCATTGAATTATAGGAGCTCTTCATATATTAGAGACATCAGCAAGTCTGTGATAGGAGTTGCACATTTTTTTTCTCTTTTGTGGTCTTTTGACTTTGATTATAAAAGTTTTGCCTTGCAGGAATTTTATACTTTCCTTTATTTAAATACATTAACAATATCTTTTCAGCTTCTAGGTTTTGTGTCATACTTAAGTCTTTTCCCACCAAGATGATATTTTTTTTTTTGATTCTCCCATAGTTTTCTTGGTTACTTTCATTTTTTTAAATTGAGGTATAATTGACAACATTATGTTTCTTTCAGGTGTATAACAAGATTCAGTATTTGTATATACAGTAAAACCTTGGTTTACAAGCAAAACTCATTCCAGAAATATGCTTGTAATCTAATTCACTTGTATAGCAAAGGGAATTTCCCCATAAGAAGTAATAGAAACTCAGATGATTCGTTCCACAACCCAAAAATATTCATATAAAAAATAATTACAATACTGTAATAGAATACAAAATAATAAGGAAAATACAAAATATAAAGAAAAATAAAAACCTGCACTTACCTTTCAAAACCTTTATGCTGGTGTGTGTGAGGGAGACAGAGAGAAGGGTTATTATGTAGGACAACGTTCACTATCACTAACAGAATCACTGCTATCTATTGGCTCAATGGAATCTTTTTCTTTTCATACAACTTTAACAAGGAACCTGTCCAATGACACTTGTTTTTGCCTCCTTTTGAGGATTTTGCAGAAATGTGACATTGCATTGTCGTTAAAAAGATTCATCACTCACATTGCTACAGCCTTATCCGGGTGGTGCTTTCCATAAAATTTTGCACTGTCCCCCACATTTTATACATCTCCCTAATCTTATTTGAAGTGAGGGATTCTTCTTTTTCTCCTCCTCCTCTGCAGACAAGATGCAGATGCAGACTTCTTATAAAATCTTGCAATCTTGGCCACCTGCATACTTCGTTCGTACTTCTCAATGATTTCCTTCTTAACTTTCACCACAATCATCTCCTTCTTACCACCTTTCTTTTCAACCTTTTTTCTGCATGGGGGCCATCGTATATGCTCGCACGGATGTTGACTACAGTACAGTATTAAGAAATTCTTGTCATATACTGTATTTAATGTAACTGGCAATAAGACAGCAGAGGGAAGGGTCTATATCTGCAGGCAGCCTAACCTAGAATGAAGCAAAGCATTCCTAACCTTACTCTTGTATGGAAAAGCAAAGGACTTCAAAGGGGCAAGCAAAGGGGCTTTGAAGTGACAAAAAATACACTAGTGTCAGTTGTGGTCACCTTCCAATGTTCTGAAAAATCACTGATTACTGTTAAACACTGCAGCTTGAGAGCAAGCATCTGAGTATGGGAGACCATCTCCCACAATCCCACAACAAGCAAGAGAGAGAGAGAGAGAGAGAGAGAGAGAGAGAGAGAGAGAGAGAAAGAGAAGGAGGGAGGGAGGAACTATTGGCTCAGTTGTGATCATGTGACAATCGGCCTCAGGTACTACTCATATTGCAAGACATCACTTGTTTATCAAGTTAAAATTTATAAGAAATATTTGCTCATCTTGCAGAACACTCGCAGAACAAGTTACTCACAATCCAAGGTTTTACTGTATTGTAAAATGATCACCATAAGTCTATTTAACATCCATCATCATATATACAGAACTTTTTTTCTCATGATGAGAACTTTAAGATCTACTCTTTTAGCAACTTTCAGATATGCAATATAGTATTAATTATATTTTCCATGCTGTACATTACATTCCTAGGACTTATTTTACAACTAGACAGTTGTAACTTTTGTCTTCCTCACCCATTTCACCCACCTCCCCACCACTTTTTGCCTCAGGGAAACCACCAATCTGTTCTTTTTATCTATGAACTTGGTGGCTTTTTTTCCAAGTACTTTTATGATTTCATTGATCAGATTTAAATTGCTCCATCGTGGATTTGTTTTAAGTTTATTTATTTTGAGAGAGAGCATGAGTGGGGGAGGGGAAGAGAGTGAGGGAGAGAGAGAGAATCCCAAGCAGGCTCCATACTGTCAGCGCAGAGCCTGATGCAGGGCTCAAACTCACAAACCATGAGATCATGATCTGAGCCGAAATCAAGAGTCATACCCTCAACCGAGAGAGCCATGCAGGTGCCCCAGTGAATTTATTTTTAGTATAATGATGCATCACAACACCATTTATTGAATTAACCATCTTTTTTCCACTAATTAAAAATCGCCATTTTGTATTATAAAAAATAACGGTTAATGTTTTATTAATTTTTTAAGTATTTTAGGACAAAAATAATTATATTTTCATGTGTTAAGGTATTTCCTTATGGGACAATCCAACCAGAAGATATAATAATTGGAAATATTTATGCATTCAACATAGGAGCACCCAAATACACAGAACAGTTAACAACAAACAAAAAAGAAACTGATAATAATAAAATAATAGAAGACTTTAAATGATTAGTCCATTGATGTAGTGGGGTGTTAGACAATCAACAAGGGAACAACAGCTTTCTTTTTTTTTCTTTTTAATTTTTTTAATGTTTATTTGAGAGAGACAGAGTATGAGCAGGAGAGGGGCAGAAAAAAAGGGAGACATAGAATCTGGAGCAGGCTTCAGGCTCTGAGCTGTCAACACAGAGCCCAACATGGGGCTTGAACCCATGGACCGGGAGATCATGAATGAGCAGAAGCCAGACACTTAACCGACTGAGCCACCCAGGCAACCTGGAAACAACAGCTTTCAATGACACAATGGACCAGGTGGATTTGGCAGATACAGTAAAACCCTGGTTTATGAGCATAATTCATTCCAGGAACATCTTGTAATCCAAAGCAAATCATGCTTTGTATATCAAAGCAAATTTCAAGAACCATTGGCTCAGTTATGATGTGACATTCAGCCTCACATACAACTCACGTCACAAGATATCACTAGTTTATTAAGTTAAAATTTATTAGAAATGTCTTCTTGTCTTGCAGAACACTCATAGAACAAGTTACTCACAATCCAAGGTTTTATTGTATATTCAGAATATTCCATCCTAAAACATAATACACATTCATTTAAGGTGCACATGAAACATTCTCCAGAACAGATTACATATTAGCCTCAACAAATTCAAGAAGATTAAACTCATGCCATGCATCTTTTCTGACCACAGTGCTATGAAACTAGAAATCAACCACAAGAAAAAAATCTGGAAAGACCACAAATACACAGAGGTTAAATTTCATGCTACTAAACATGAATAGGTCATCCAGAAAATCAAAGAAGAAATTGAAAAGTATATGGATACAAATGAAAATACAATGGTCCAAAACATTTGGGATACAGCAAAAGCAGTTGTAAGAGGGTAGTTTATAGCAATGAAGGCCTACTTCAAGAATCAAGAAAAATCTCAAATAATCAACCTAACCTTACACCTAAAGGAACGAGAGGGAAAAAGAACGCAAACAAAGCCTAAAGCCAGCAGGAGGAAGGAAACAACAAAGATTAGAAAAGAAATAAATGATACAAATACTTAAAAAACAATAGAAAAGATCAATGAAACCAAGAGATAGTTCTCTGAAAAAAATCAATTAAACCTCTAGCCAAATTTATCAAAAGGAAAAAAAAGTACCCAAATGAACAAAATCACAATGAGAAAGGAGAAATAACAACCATCACCACAGAAATACAATCGTTCAGAGAATATTATGAAAAAGTACATGCTAACAAATTGGACAACCTAGAAGAAATGGATAAATTCCTAGAAACACCTAAACTACCAAAACTGAAACAGGAAGAAATAGAAAATTTGAACAGACTGATAACCAGCAAATAAATTGAATCAGTAATCAAAAGACTCCCAACAAACAAAAGTTCAGGACCAGATGACTTCACAAGTGAATTCTATAAAACATTTAAAGAAAAGTTAATACCTGTTCTTCTCAAACTTTTTCCAAAAAATATGAGGAAGGAAAACTTCCAAATTCATTCTATGAAGAAATATTTCCCTGATACTAAAATAAGATAAAGACACCACTGAAAAAGAGAACTACATCTCTGATGAACATAGATCCAAAAATCCTCAACAAAATATTAACAAAGAGAATCCAACTACACATTCAAAAAATCATTCACCACAATCAAGTGGGATTTGTTCCTGGGTTACAAGGATGGTTCACTATTTGCAAATCAATCAACATGATACATCACATTAATGAAAGGTTCTTAATATGGTTATTAAGAACCATACGATTATTCCAATGGATGCAGAAAAGCATTTGGCAAAGTATAACATCCATTCATGATAAAAAAAAAAAAAACCCTCAACAAAGTAGGCTTACTTTACACCTCTACATAATAAAGGCCATATATGAAAAAATCCACAAAAATCATCATCCTCAATGGGGAAAAACTGATAGCTTTTCCCCTAAGGTCAGGGACAAGATGAGGCTCTCCACTCTCACCACTTCCATTCAAAATAGTACTGGAAGTCCTATCTATATAAATCAGACAACAAAAATAAATAAAAGGCATCCAAATCAGCAAGGAAGGATCCATTTACAGTTGACATGATACTATGTATACAAAACCTGAAAGACTCCACCAAAAACTGTTAGAACTGATAAATTCAGCAAACTTGCAGGATACAAAACCAATGTACAGAAATCTGTTGCATTTCTATACACCAATAACAAAGCAGAAGAAAGAGAAATTAAGGAATCAGTTCCATTTACAATTGCACCAAAAGTAATAAGATACCTAGGAATAAACCTAACCAAGGAGGTGAAAGACCTGTACCCTAAAACTATAAAACACTGATGAAAGAAATTGAAGATGATATAAAGAAATGGAAAGATATTTCATGCCTTGAATTGGAAGAATATTATTAAGATGTTTATACTACTCAAGGCAATCTCTACATTTAATGACATCCCCATCAAAATACCAATAGCATTTTTCACAGAGCTAGAACAAACAATTCTAAAATTTGTATGAAACCACAAAAGACCCCAAAATAGCCAAAGCAACCTAAAGAAAAGCAAAGCTGAAGGCATCACAATACTGGACTTCAAGTTACGTTACAAGGCTGTAGTAATCAAAAGAGTATGGAACTGTCACAAAAACAGGCACCTAGATCAATAGGACAGAACTGAAAATCCAGAAATGAATGTATGGTTAATCAATCTTTGACAAAGCAGGAAAGAATATCCAATGGCAAAAGGACAGCCTCTTCAGCAAATGGTGTTGGGAAACGTGGACAGCAACATGCAAGAGAATGAAACTGGACCACTCTCTCACACCATAAATAAAAATAAATTCAACATGGATTAAAGACCTAAATGTGAGACCTGAAACTTTAAAAATCCTAGAAGAGAACACAGGCAGTAACTTTTTTGGCACCAGCCATAAAAACTTCTTTCTAGATAGGTCCCCTGAGACAAGGGAAACAAGTGCAAAAAGGAACTCTTCTGAACTCTGCACAGTGAAGGAAACAATCAACAAACCTAAAAAGCAACCCAAAGAATGGCAGAAGGTATTTGCAAATGACCTATCCAATAAAGGGCTAGTATCCAAAATATATTTTAAAAACTTGTAACACTCAAAAAACAATACAATTAAAATTGGGCAGAACACATGAATAGACATTTCTGCAAAGAACACTGAGATGCCCAACAGACACATGAAAAGATGCTCATCATCACTCATCAGGGAAATACAAATCAAAACTACAATGATATATCACCTCACGCCTGTCAGAATGGCAACAACACAAGAAACAAGTGTTGGTGAGGATGTAGAGAAAAAGAAACCCTTGTGCGCTGTTGGTGGGAATACAAACTGGTGCAGTCACTCTAAAAAACAGTATGGAGGTTAAAAAGAGAATTACCCTACAATCCAGCAATTGCACTACTGGGTATTTACCCAAAGAATACAAAAATATAATTCAAAGGAGTATATACACCCCAATGTTTATAGCAGCATTATCAACAATAGCCAAATTATGGAAAGATCCCAAGTGTCCATCAACTGATGAATGGATAAAGAAGATATGGTATACCAAGGGATACAGGAGTACTGATGCATAGGGGCACTTGTACCCCAATGTTTATAGCAGCACTCTCAACAATAGCTAAATTATGGAAAGACCCTAAACGTCCATCAACTGATGAATGGATAAAGAAATTGTGGTTTATATACACAATGGAATACTACATGGCAATGAGAAAGAATGAAATATGGCCCTTTGTAGCAATGTGGATGGAACTGGAGAGTGTTATGCTAAGTGAAATAAGTCATACAGAGAAAGACAAATACCATATGTTTTCACTCTTATGTGGAGCCTGAGAAACTTAACAGAAGACCATGGGGGAGGGGAAGGAAAAAAAAAAAGGTTAGAGAGGGAGGGAGCCCAAACATAAGAGACTCTTAAAAACTGAGAACTGAGGGTTGATGGGGGGAGGGAGGGAGGCGAGGGTGCATGATGGGCATTGAGGAGGGCACCTTTGGGGATGAGCACTGGGTGTTGTATGGAAACCAATTTGACAATACATTTCAAAATAAATAAATAAATAAATAAATAAATAAATAAAATAAAAACTAAAAAAAAAAAGAAGATATGGTATATATATATACAATGGGATATTATACAGCCATAAAAAAAGAATGAATTCTTGTCATTTGCCATGACGTGGATGGAACTAGAGAATATTATTCTATGCAAAATAAGTCAGAGAAAGACAAATACTCTATGATTTCACTTATATGTGGAATTTAGAAAACAAAACAAAGTAATGGGGGGAAAAAGAGGGAGAAAGAGAGACAAACCAAGAAAGAGACTCTTAACTAAAGAGAACACATTGATGGTTACCAGAGGTGAGGTGGGTGGGAGGATGTGTTAAATAGGTAATGGGGACTGAGGAGGGCACTTGTCAGAATGACTACCAGATGATGTATGGAATTGAATCACTATATTGCACACCTGAAACTAATACAGCACCTTATGTTAACTGGAATTAAAATTAAAACTCTAAGAAAAAAAAGATATTTCCTTATTACTTTTAAACATGTGAACTATACCACAAGTTGCAATATCCTAACTTGGCATTTCTTTACATTTTAAAATACACTAGGAGGGCACCTGGGTGGCTCAGTTGGTTGAGCACCGACTTTGACTCAGGTCATTATCTCACAGTTCATGAGTTCGAGCCCCACATTGGGCTCTGTGCCGACAGCTCAGAGCCTGGGGCCTGCTTCAGATTCTGTGTCTCCCTCTCTCTCTGCCCTCCCCTGCTCATGTTCTGTCTCTCTCACCCTCAAAAATAAAAATAAAAAATATTAAATGAATGAATGAGTGAATGAATGGCATACACTAGGAACCTCAAACAGGATACTGGCCAAGATTTTTCTTAACTGTAAGAGGCCCCTGAGAAATATGACCAGTTATCTGGCAGCTGCATTTATACAAGATACCCTAAGTTCCTCTAACTACCCCAAATCAGAAACATGGAGAGAAAATCTTTTCGTAGAGAAAAAAGCCTTGGCTGCAGACTTTTGAACAAAGATCAAGATGTTCATGTCATGAAGGCAATGGTTATGGTGATCTCAGAGCCAATGATGGCAAGAGGTGACACATAGAGGATTGAAGGGGGCCAATAAAACATCTAAACTGCTTACAGTTATGTCCACCACCAGAAAGTCCTCAGATGTCATGGGTAGCATAAAGGAGATGCAAAGTTTCTGCCAAGCAAAAAAAAGAGCCTGACAGAGACAGTGTTCTACCCACTCCCCTACAACTGGATGGATAGCGGGCCGGGTGCGACAGGCAGGGTAGGGTAGACAGTGCTTTTGTTTGTTTGGAGGTTGGTTGTGATTTGGGGCAGATTTTTTGGTTTTGGTGTTTGGTTTTTCTGTTTGCTCCGTGAAGTGGGTTCTGCACCTGTCTTTCTCATTGCCCTGAGTCATTTTGATTGGATCTCAAGATGCTTTCCCCAGGGTATGTTTTGGGAAAGAGCTCAGAATAGTCACATTGGATTTAGTTCCCCTGATTATTAAGTGACAAGGATAGGATAATAGAAGCTAGCTTTTTATTTTTTGCTCTCTTGAATCTGAAACAAGTTTACTGCCAGAAACAGATGCTGATAAAAAATATATTCAAGTGACTGGGACTTGGAATCACCACAGAAAATATTCTTCTATTTAACATCAGAATGCAAAACAAGAAGTATGTTGGGTTTTTTGGTACTGGATGTTCAGCTGAATTACATCCCTTCTCCATAGGGGCAGTTGGGTAAAGAAGACATGATATACATCCCAGTCATTCCACCCCCAGGAGGAGTCAACATATAGGAGACACTGGTGAACAAAAACAGACAATGCCCTCACTTCCTCTAGCTTACAGTCCAGGGCCTCTTAGAGGCAGAGAGAAGAAATGGCTTTCATTCCTCATAATACAATAACTACAAGGGACGTTGGAGAGTATCCAGGTGAATGGCTTCATTTTATAAACGAGAAAATTAAAACCATCCCAAACCCATTCGTGAGAGTGA